>NC_073627.1:15310000-15935000 GCF_029407905.1 Bubalus kerabau | reverse complement strand
CCATCCCCTGGACTCCCCGGAAGGGGCTTCGTTTGCACTTTGACGGTCAGCAGAAGACAGTGCCCTCCACTGACCTCTGCTGTCCACTGGGCCACCTCTGAAGACCAGCTGGGACGTGCCCTCACCTTCTCTTGAGCCTCAGTCTTCCTTCATTTTCTCATCAGTCTCCACGACCTGCCACATCCACACATCCTGAAGTTATGGGGCCCATTCAACCCAGTGTGTGAAGGCCAGGACCCCAACCTGCTTCTCTGGGGTCATGGGGTCATGGGGAAGCCAGGCTCACACAGCAGCCCACACCCGTGGCGGGTGGCCGCTGTGCTCAAAGCCCTAGCAACTTCAGGACCAGGACCCCCTTCTCCGCATGATACCAGGGGTACAGGTGACATACCCGCTGGCTGGCACGCACCCAGTCTGGACCCCCAGGCTCACCTCGGCAGCAGAGCAGGGCGAGAAAGGCTGCGAGCATTCCCCAGCCACCAAAAGGGGACATCTCGGGTGGCGTCCACAGGTTTGCAGGGAACAGCTGAGGACTGCCTGGAGAGACGTGAAGGGCACTGGTCAGGAAGGGGTGACCTGTAGCGGCAGTCTGGAACTCCAGGCTTTCTATAAGCTGTACTGTATTTCCTCTCATTATATGAGTGGTCTTGGGGAAGCCACATGGAAGGCCAGCTCCCAGGGCCACAGGTCTATAAGAAACTGGGCAGAGGAAGCCAGGAAGCAGCTGATAGGTGGGACATAGCCTAGTCCTCCTAGCACGCTGCCATCGGCGGTGGGGCGAGCACCTGGGGCTCATGTGTGTGTGATGTGTGTGGACGCAGGACAGTCACCGCTACAAGTCCCGAATCTGGGGAGCCCCGAATCCCACAGGATTCATTATTGGGGTCAACCTAGGAGGGAGTTTCCCAGTTGGAAAGAGGGTTTGGGAGGCGAAAGCTGGACATTCTCCTCCTTCCTCTGGCCCCCTCCCCCTTAGATTTCTGGTGAAGCACAGGGTCCCCAGGCACTTGCCTGTCTCTTTTCTTAGCTAAATGTGATTTCATGTTACCAAGACAAGGACGAAGGAAAAGAAAACCAGCATTTCCTGATGCCTACTCTTTGTTAGGGACTAAGTTTAGGTTTTAATACATTGTCTCATTATCACACCAAATCTACCAATTTTGATTGTGCATCTGAGGAAGTTCAGGGCTCAGGTGAATTAAATCACAAAGATATTAGGTGATGGAACTGAGGTGAGAATTTAGGAATGAGGAGTGGTTGGTTGGAGAATTGATGGTTGCCAGGGATTAAAGGGAGGGAGACATGGACTGAAAGAGCAGAGAGGACTTTAGGACGGGGAAGCTGCTCTGTTTGCTACTACAATGGTACATATGTGTCAGCACACAGGTGCCCAAACCCACAGAATGTACACACCAAGACTGAACCGTGATGTCAACCATGGTCTTTGGGTGATAATGACGTGTCAATGCAGGTTCATCAGTCATGAGAAATGGACCACTCTGCTGGGGGATGTTGGTAACAGGAGAGGCTGTGCATGTGTGGGGACAGGAGGTATGTGGCAAGTTTCTACTTCCCCTAAGTTTTGCTGTAAACCTAAAACTGTTTTTTTTTTTTTTTTTTTTAAATGGAGATAGTGGAGGACAGAGGAGCCTGGTATGTTACAGTCCATGGGTTTGAAAAGAGTCGTCACAACTTAGAAACTGAACAACAACAGAAAAATAGCTCAAACACACCGCCTTGGAGGGCAGCCTTCCGGGTCAGGATGCTTGTCAACTATGGATGTTGTTGAAATGCAGGCTTTTAGGATTTTCCTTTTAGGGTTTCCCTGGTGTCCAGTTGTTAAGACTCTTCGCTTCCACACAGAGGGTGAAACTTGGAGCCCTAGTCTTTGATCCCCTAGGAATTAACATTCCATATGTGCATTGCAGAAAATGCAGGCTTTTAAACTCAGTTTTTAGTCGGGTTTATAGGGAGTCATTTGCTCAATCATTCCTAAATTCTCATCTCAGTTTACATTTTTAAAATATTTAAACATAAAACTTGGATCTACATTTTTTATGAGGCACATCTAATGAATAAGAGTGTGGAATGGTTCAAAGTCGAAGAATGGGAAAAGATACACCAGCAAAGCTAACCAAAATAAAACCAGGAAAGGTCTGTTCGTATCAAGCAAAAGGGAATTTTAAGAGAAAAATATTTATTAGGGATAGAGGGAGTACCTAGATTAAAGGATCAGTTCATCTGGAAATTATAAGAGTTCTAAACTTGTAAGCGCTTAGTTTGAAGGAACAACAAAGAGCTAAAACCATCATCATAGCAAGAAATTTTAATACAACATCTCTCTGTTATGAATAATGAAGCAAATGTGAAAAGATGATCAACATCATTAATCATCAGGGAAATGGCAAATCAAAACCACATTGAGATATCACCCACCACTGTCAGAATGGTTATCATCAAAAAAGAGAACAAATAAAAAGCATTGGCAAGGGTGTGGAGAAAAGGGAACACTTTTGTACTGTTGATGGGATTGTAAATTGGTACAACTGCTGTGGAAAAAAGTATGGAGTTGCCTCAAAAATTAAAAATAGAACTGCCGTATGATCTAGCAATTTTACTTCTGGGTATTCTTCTGAAGAAAACAAAAGCACTAATTCGAAGACATATATGCACACAAATGTTCACTATGGCCTCATTTCCAATAGCCAACATGTGGAAGCAAATTAAGTGTTCATCAATGGATGCATAGATAAAGATGTGGTTGTATATCTACACAACAGAATATTATTCAGCCATAAAGAATGAAATCTTGCCATTTTCAACAACTCAGATGGACCTAGAGGGCGTTATACTAATGAATAACAATGAATCAGACAAAGAGAATTACCAAATATGACCTCACGTATATGTGGAATCTGGAAAACAAAACAAACAAAACCAAAACCAGGCTCCTAAATGCAGAGAATGAATGGGTGGTTGCTGGAGACTAAGGGGCTCCAAAATAGATGAATGGGATTAAGAGGTACAAAGCACCAGTTATAAAATAAACCACAGGTATGTAATACAGCATAAGGAATATGGTTAAATAATATTTTGATAACTCTGTATGGAGAGAGGTGGATACTAGACTTACTGTGGCAATAATTTCAAAATGTATGCAAATAACAAACCACTGTGTAGAACATCTGAAGCTTACATAATATTGTACATTATAGGCCAATCTAAAAATTTAAAATAATATATCTAGTAATTCACAAAGAAGAGTATACAGATTCATAGAAACAGAAAGTAGAGCAGTGGATGCCAGGGTCTGGGGGCAGGAGGGAATGGTGAGCTGTTTGTTTAATGGGTATAGAGTTTCAGTTTCACAAGCTAAAAATGTTTCAAGATCCACTGTGAAACAATGTGAATGTAAGACAACCAAATATACGTTCAAAAATGGTTAAGTGGTGAAATTTATGTTATGTGTATTTTACCATAATCGAACATTTAATTAATACAATGTTGTAAATCAATTACACTTCAATAAAGTTAAAAATTAAAAGATTATAAATCATTTATGCCAAGAAATATGAAACCAAGTAGATCAAATCTTAGAAAAAGTAGAACTTACCTAACTTAATTGAAGAAGAAATAAAAAGCCTGGATAGTTCTACAACTATTAAAAAAATTACATCCGTAATTTGAAATCTTCCCACAAAGAAAACATCAAATCTAGACAGTGTTACAGAGGTTTAAATAGGGATAATTCTAACTTTACAAAAGCTCTTTCTGAGAATGGAAATAGCAGGAACATGCTCTCTTTCTATGAGGCCTGCTGCTGCTGCTGGGCTGCTAAGTCGCTTCAGTCGTGTCCGACTCTGTGTGACCCCATAGACGGCAGCTCACCAGGCTCCCCCGTCCCTGGGATTCTCCAGGCAAGAACACTGGAGTGGGCTGCCATTTCCTTCTCCAATACATGAAAGTGAAAAGTGAAAGTGAAGTCACTCAGTCGTGTCCGACTCTTAGCGACCCCATGGACTGCAGCCTACCAGGCTCCTCTGTCCATGGGATTTTCCAGGCAAGAGTACTGGAGTGGGGTGCCATTGCCTTCTCCGTCTATGAGGCCAGTTTAACCTAAATACCAAAATGAGACAAATTAGGATGAAACAGAAAAATTAAAATTAAATTATAAAATTATAATTTTATATTTTACATTATATGTTAATTTATATTATAATATACTTTATATATTATATTTATATTATACATATTTTTATATTTATATTTTATATTCACTCATGAATATAAATGAAAAATAAGAAAAATACAAACCTAGCAATGTATTAAAAATATTAGACATCATATCCAAGTTAGGCTTAGCTATGAAAAGTTGGTCGAACAATAGAAGAGAAAGCTATGAATGTCATTTATTATTGTTGGTAATAGTAAACTTTGGTGCTCTATGTCACATTGCTTATGCCCTTCTCTAAAATCAGCTGCATTTGCAATGGATAATTTCCTGCAACCTTAGACTCATCTTATGCTCCAGGGTCCCACCTCAGGTTTATACCATGCTTCTTTTTGCTTTTTTTTCTCAGGCTTCTTCAATGCTTTAGGAGTCACTTAGCTACCTGCTAGTGAAGCCTAGGAGCATCAAGTTTCCTAAACATGAAACCCTCAACCAACAAGAGGCCAAGAACTGGCAAATACAGCTCCAGCCTCGTTCCTTTGGATAGGCGATTCTGGCCAGCATCCTGTAGACCTATCAGAGGTCCCGACAGACTTGAACTTCCTTTGCTTACGCCTGCAGCATCAGTTATGCATCTTCTATTGGCTTTCACTCCTTCCCTGCCCCAGTCTTCCTGTTCCTTATTTCCTGCTTCCTGGCTTCAATAATTAAATAATCTACCTGAACTGAAGTCCTTGTTGCAAGCTCTACTTTTGAAGGAGCCCAGACTAAAAACTTACATTATAGTTTTAAGAAGAAAAAAACATATGATCATCTTAATAGATCTAGGGAAAAAAAAATGATGACATTCAACATTCTTTCATGACAAAAGCTCTCAGCAAGCTAGATGGAAATGTCCTTAATGTGATAAAGGAAAATCAGAGAAAGTTTTCATATGTACTATTATTTATTTTACATATGTATTATTTTCTTTGATGAGGAAATTTTAGGACATTTCCTTTAAAATCCAGAACCAGACAAGGATGACAACTATCTCTGCTTCTATGTAACATTTTCCCACAGGTCCTAGACAATACAGTAAGACAAGAAAAAGAAATTAAAGGCCTAGGCGTGGGAAAAGAGTAAAACCATCAGTATTTTCATATTATGTGGTTGCCTAAGTAGAAAATCCAAATGAATGATTGATCGGACAAATGATTCAAAATAAGAGATTTTCACAAGAAAATCCAATATCCAAAAAGAAATATCCAAAAACCAACATCCAAAAAGAAATTGCTTTTGTGTATAACAGTAATATACAAAACTGTAATTTAGGACTTTCCTGATGGTCCAGTGGTTAAGACTCTGCACTTCTACTGCAGGGGCCACAGGTTTGATCCTTGGTCAGGGAAGTTCTGCATGCTGCATGGAGTTTCCAGGGGAAAAAAGTAATTTAAAAAGCACACTATGTAGAGTAGCAAAAAGATAGAAATTACATATATATACACAGAAGCAAAAAGATAGCAAAATGTACATAAGACCTATAGTAAGAAAGTTATAAAACACTATTGAAAAACATTAAGTACAATTTAAATAAATGTAGAACCAGCCCATGTTCATGACTAAGAGGTTCAATACTATAATGAGGACAATCCTCTTCCCATAGATTTAATGACATTCCAATGGATCCTAATAAGGGTATCACGGTACACAAAAGATGATTCTGAAAGTTATTATGGAAAGAACAAAAGGACCAAGACACTCCTAGAGAAAAATAAAATGAGGGAATTTGCTGCTAGTTTTAAGACTTACTATAAAATATGATATTAGTATAGATATAGACGGATTAACCAGTGGAACAGCATAAAGTGCCTAGAAATAGATTTGCATGAAACTCACACATCTGATGAAACCAGCCCTGGAGATCACTGAGGGGAAGAAGGGATATAGGTGAATGAAGCTGGATCAAGTGGCTAACTATGCGGAGGAAAAAGATGGGAAACATATCCCTACCTCACGTGGAATGAAGAGATCAATTCTATCTAGTTTAAAGATTCATGTGTAAAAGAACACTTTAAAAACTTTTATAAGAAAATGTGTTTAGTTGCTAAGTCGTGTCCAACTCTGTGACCCTGTGGACTGTAGACCACCAGGCTCCTCTGTCCATGGGATTTCCCAGGCAAGAATACTGGAGTGGGTTGCCATTTCCTACTTCAGGAGACTTTTCTGATCCAGGGGTCAAACCCTCGGCCTCTGCAGCGGCTCTTGCATTGCAGGCAGATTCTTTACTGCTGAGCTGCTGGGGAAGCCCATGAGAAAATATAGGACAGTATTTTTATGTCCTTGGGGCAAGGAAAGATTTCCAAAGCAAGACCTCAAGATCACTAATGCTGGAATAAATAACTGATAATTTTGAATATATTAAAGACATGATGAACATTTCAAAGAAAACAAAATGTCTCAACTAATGAAAAGATGCTTTAACTCAATAAGAGCCAGGGAAATTAAAACCACAATGAGGAACCACTTCATATCTACTAGATTGCTGCTGCTGCTGCTAAGTCGCTTCAGTCACGTCCGACTCTGTGCGACCCCATAGACGGCAGCCCACCAGGCTCCCCCGTCCCTGGGATTCTCCAGGCAAGAACACTGGAGTGGGTTGCCACTTCCTTCTCCAGTGCATAAAAGTGAAAAGTGAAAGTGATGTCGCTGAGCCGTGTCCGACTCCTAGCGACCCCATGGACTGCAGCCTACCAGAAGTTAAAAAAGTCGAGAAGACCAATTGTTGGAGAGGCTGTGGGTCAATAGGAACTCGTATATTGCTGGTGAGAGTGTATTTTGGTTCTCTGAGAAATAATCAGGCATTATCTTCTAATGCTAAATAGTGTTATATCCTATAACCCACAATTCCACCCTTAGATACATGCCCTAGACAAATTTTTGTACTAAGAACCAGAAGACCTGGTTTCTGTGTGACCCTGAGTAAGTCACTTTAATCTCTGTGTGCCTCAGTTTTCTCTTCTGTAAAATGGGATTAACCATAGCACATTCCTTATGGGAATGGTGTGTGGATTAAACTAATTAAATGACAATATTTAAAAGTATTTGAAACAGTAGCTGGCACACAAAATATGTTATATAACTATTTCATAAAATGAAAATAAATGGATGTGATGAAGCACTAAATTAAAAGAATCAAGAGAACAATAGAAATAGACTTCGGAAGGGTGGTTATTTATGTCTGGGTGGGAGGTGAGTAGCACAGTAGGTAGATGGAAAATTTAGTGGTAGTTCATCCTTGGATTGAGTGTTGGGTTCAGGGCTGATCGTTATATTATCTTACTGTACAATGCACATGTATGTTACATATAAGTGTTCATTATGTGTCACATATTAAATTTTACAAAAAGAATACAAAGGGAAAAGAGAAATTCCTACATATCTAGAAAGAAGAGGTTCCTTGAGACTGTGAGCCACAGGATAGGAAAGTCCCTTCTAACCAGGTAAGACTTCATTGAATGGGATTCATCAGGAACCTTGGGTGTGACCCCAAGAGGCTGGGGACTATTCTTGTCTCCTAAACATCAGCTCTGAGCTCAGTCCAGATGACCTGGACCTACGTGGGCCATGGCGGGAAGGCAGCCCCAGGCTTCTAAGTCAGTTGTGTGGTTGACAGAGCAGGGGAGGAAGAGAAAGGACAAAAACAGGAAATAACCACAAAGCAATAGGCTGTTGGACTCAGAGAGATGGCTGGCTGAGCTCCTCATGCAACGACTGACCAGTTGAAGGAAATTCTGCTGCATATCAGCCCCTGTGTTCATGGGGGGCCTGGAAGGGGTGGGTGAGGCCTGGGGAAGGGCAAGAACAAGAACTCAAGTGTTGATTGACAGTCTATCCCAAGCCCTTCCCACTCTGCCAAGAGGGAAGCAGGGAGCATCACCTTACCTGTATCAGCTAACAGGTGCTGCCGTGATGGGGAAAGAGGGTGGCCGGGGTCCACTTCCAGCAGCTGTTGTTCCCTGGGCTGCTGCTGGTTCAACAAGTGTTGCCTGGTTTTTGACTGAATTCCCCTCTCAGAAGTCACGTGCTTTCTGTCCCAAATATGATATTTGACTGTGACTTTCTGTTTATTACCTCTTGTTTTAAACCCCGGTAAATATATACCGGGGCTTCCCAGGTGGCTTATAGGTGAAGAATCCACCTGCCCATGTGGGTGCCAATCCCCGAGTCAGGAAGATCCCCTGGAGAAGGAAATGGCACCCTACTCCAGTATTCTTGCCCGGGAAATCCCATGGACAGAGGAGTCTGGCAAGCTACAGTCCCTTGGCTTGTAAAAGAGTTGGACATGACTCAGTGACTAAACAACAGCAACAACAAAATATACACTCTGTAAAACTGACCGTTCTAACCGTTTTTAGTGTAGGGTTCTGTGGCATTAAACACATTCACATTTTGTGTAACATCCACCACCATTCCTCTCTAGAACCACCATCCCTCACCCTCATCCCAAAGTGAAGACCGCCCCTCTCCTTGAAACACTGGCTTTCCCCGCAGCCCTTGGCAACCACTGTTCTCCTTTTGGTTTCTGAGTTTGACGACCTGTGACTGGGCCCTCCTGTGAGTGGAATCAGACATCATTTGTTCTTTTTCGACTGGTTTATTTCACCTAGCTTGATGACCTCAAGGCTCATTCATGCCATAGCACATTTGTTAGAAGTTCCTTGCTTTTGAAGGCTGAATAGCATCCCCTTGGATGAATACACCCCATTAGGTTTATCTACTTGTTGGTCAGTGGACACTTGGGATGATTCCTCCTGTGGTTCCTGTGAATAACACTTCTGTGGTCATGGGGGTGCAGACAAGTCTTCAAGTTCCCGCTTTCAACTGTTTGAGGCAAATGCCCAGAAGTGGAATTGCTGTAGCCTATGGTAGTTCCATGTTTTCTTTTTTTTTTTTTTGGCCATGCCTTGGGGCTTGCAAAATATGAATTCCCCAGCCAGGAATTAAACCCGGGTCATGGCGATGGAAGTGCTGAGTATTAACCATTGGACCACCAGGGAATTCCCTCTCTGCTATTTCTTTTGATGTGTGTTTTCTGCGCTCCTGGGGCCTTGGATGAATGAGACAGATCCTGGATGAGCTGCCCACTGAACCCCTGCAGGAGGCTTGTCAACATCAGGGAACAGGGTCTTCCCTGTATTTGACACGCCCTACTACCCAAAACTACTTACACCTAAGAATGATTATGTTCTCAGATCTTTTCACATCTGCCACTTCACCTAACAATTAAAAAAACCCTCCCCTGGCAGAGTAGCTTTGTACCAAGAGGCAGAGTTTCAGAGCTGGTGCTAGGCAGCCAGCTGGGCTCACCCACAAGCAGAGGTTTTGCTCTCACAGGCCTGCCCCTCAGCGCCTGCCACTGAAAGTCCTGGTTTAGGAAGGACACAAATGAGTATGTGTCTGGGACCAAGACAGGGCTTTCCCGGTGGTTGAGTGGTAGAGAGTCCACCTGCCAATGCAGGAGATGCAGGAGGCTGTGGTTCGATCACTGGGTAGGAAGATCCCCCAGAGGAGGGAATGGCAATCCAGTCCAGTATTCTTGGCTGGAGAACCCCATGGACAGAGGAGCCTGGCGGGCTACAGTCCCTGGGGTTGCAAAGAGTCAGACACGAGTGAGCATGCATGCATGCGTGCAAGAGACCAAGACAGTGGAGGCCACAGTTGCTGAAGTCCTGCTGGCTTTGAAGTGATCTCTCCTGGTACATTTGTGCCTTGATTTCTTCGTAGAAGTTCTTTTGAAACCTTCCTCTCACAATGCTGGTCAAATGTTGGGGTGGGGGCATCAGGATCCAAGGCTTTGAGGGGCCCACGGGATTTTAGTTTTAAACACAAATCAGGGCTCGTGTGTCATTGACCTTTTCCCCTCCTCCACTCCCCCTCTCCTCCTCGACCCATTTTGTGACTTTTGAGCAAATCGCTTTTTGGGTCCGTTTATTTCCTTCTCTTCTCTGCTAAGCTTCTTGTGCCTTCCCCTTTGAACCACCAAGAGCAGGTTCAATAAATGTTAATTAGATTTAAGCTAATGGCTAGGTTTTATGAGACACGTGTGTGCATGCTAAGTCGCTTCAGTCATGTCTGATTCTGCAAGCCAATGAACTGTAGCCTGCCAGGCTTCTCTGTCCATGGGGTTTTCCAGGCAAGAATACTGGAGTGGGGTGCCACTTCCTACTCCAGGGGATCTTCCAACCCAGGAATTGACATGAACTCAGGTCTCCTGCATTGCCAGTGGATTCTTTGTGTGTGTGTGTGTATATATAAAATTCAATGTACTGTACACCTGAAACTAACACAATACTATATAAATTAACTATACTTAAAATTTTTAGAAAAATTTTAGAAAGTCAGTTAGATACTACCGTTTATGGGTTTTAACTATCAGAGTATGTGTCCAGGGTCAGAGGTGACAGTCACAGAGTCTGGGTCCAGGGGCAGCGGTGGGACCTTGTCAGGCGAGTTCTGGGGCTTGACCCTGACCGCCCTTTCTCCAACTTCTGTGCAAGCTTGTAGCTGTAAGGATGCCACCCAGCCACAATCAGAAATGTGTCACAACAACAGAGAACCGCCTCAGTTCATTTGTCAGTGGATAAAAGGGCCACTGACATGCCCTAACCTAACTTCAAGAGAGGATGGGACTGCTGACTTCCTGGGTTTCCAGAAGAGGGAAACAAAATCTGCTGAAAAGATAACATCATCGCCACCACCTCAAACACCATTCCTTCTTTATTCCCATTAATGAAAGGCAATAGTTGGGAGATAAGGGCACATCCTCGTTGGGAGAATCTCCTGTGAGTATATGAAAGGCCTCTGAATGGCATTGCAGTGAACGGGGAATCTTTATTTGATTCAGCATTTCCTGAACATATCTGGACGCTGAGCCTGTTTTTCTGAGTTTCACCTCCCTTGGAACTCATATTCTGAGGCGTGAACTTTGGGAAACGGTCCTGTGGCTCTTGGTTCTCTTATCTGTACCAGCTGCCTCTCAGTCCATGGCAAGAGGTGACTCTGGGGAATCCTGCAGAATGAACGGCCACTCCACCCCCGCCCCACGGTGAACCCGTGAACCCTTCTTCCTGGTGCCTCCCACCCTGCTTCCTCTGTCACACCCCTTTTTCTAGGAACTCATCACAGGGAGGGGTGGCCCTCAGGCTTGATTTGGAAGGGACCCGAGCCCAACCTCTGACCCAAAGGAGACTTCTCCTTAGTCTGATCAGGGTGAGGCCCTTCCCCTCTGTTGGGTTCCTCTGCAGACCGCACCTGCTCCCTTGCAGCCCTCCTCTGGCCCGGCTGGGCGGGTCAAGCTGTTAGCAGCCCTTTTCCCTCCCAGAGCCGGGATCTGCTGTTGGGGACCCTGCACCCCCGCTTCCAGCTTAGACCCTTATTCCGCATCATGTGACAGACATCTCTGCCCCCACCAGCTCCTCCCATGTCTCTCCAGGCCAAACTCCTGTGTCTTCAAATGTCAGTGAGTTTCCAGCCCCTCACGGCCCTGCCCCCCACCTCTGGCCCTGTCATTAATGCCATCATCTTTGTTTGGGCTCAGCATTCCAGTTTCTGGTAACTTTTGGAATCTTGACTGGGTCATGAATCATCTTGGTGACTGGTCACTCTTTCCAGCTCTGCAATGCCTGCAGATACACTTCCCTGGTGGCTCAGATGGTCAAGAATCCTCTTGCAATGTGGGAGACCTGAGTTTGACCCCTGGGTCAGGAAGATCCCCTGGAGAAGGGCCTGGCAACCCACTCCAGTATTCTTGCCTAGAGAATCTCATGGACAGAGGAGCCCAGTGGGCTGCAGTCCCTGGGGTTGCAAAGAGTTGGACATGACTGGAGTGACTTAGCACGGCAGAGGCAGACAGACTCACAAGCCTGTATTTCTACGGCTTCATCCAAGTCACTGAGCCGGACTGGGGAAGGGAAGGTGGATTTGGAGGTTCAGGGAGGAGGGGGCGGGAAGGGTACTTACGGGGCTTACCTGCCAACCCGCTCAGAGGCCAAGTTTAAATACTCAGCTGCTGTCTTGCCGGCTCTGCCCTTCCTGCGTCTGGAAATGGCGCCCAGGAACCCCTGGTGTTTTCCATACGGTCTCCCAGGGGCTCCCATGTTCTCGCCAGCCCTGTTCATCTGCTCACAGTTCATTGGCCCAGACACAGGTTCATGATGTGATTTTCTGCCTTGGCAAAGGGTCTGGTTTGTTTCTCACTGAAGAAAGGATGTTAAGTGTTCTTTGATATTTATTTATTTGGCTGCACCTGGTCTGAGTTGTGGCATACAGTATCTTTGGGCTTTGTTGCAGCACGTGGGATCTAATTCCCTGACCAGGGATCAAACCTGGGCCCCCTGTGTTGGGAGCGTAGAGTCTTGTTTGCTGGATCACCAGGCAAGTCCTGTTAAGTGCTCTTAATCTTGAGGAAATACTGGTCTGCCATGGGAGAGAACTGAGGCCAGCCAGCCACCAGGGCACAGATATCCCAGCCCAGTGCCTGCCTGGCCCCGGGAGACAGACAAGCAGGCGGGGTTAACTGTGATTTTTTTTTTGTTGTTATTATCTCCTGAAGCTATGGAACAGTGACAGACTTTATTTTCTTGGGCTCCAAAATCACTGCAGATGGTGACTGCAGCCATGAAATTAAAAGACGCTTACTCCTTGGAAGAAAAGCTATGACCAACCTAGACAGCATATTAAAAAGCAGAGACATTACTTTGCTGACAAAGGTCTGTCTAGTCAAGGCTATGGTTTTTCCAGTGGTCATGTATGGATGTGAGAGTTGGACTATAAAGAAAGCCGAGCACTGAAGAACTGATGCGTTTGTACTGTGGTGTTGGAGAAGACTCTTGAGAGTCCCTTGGACTGCAAGGAGATCCAACCAGTCCATTCTAAAGGAAATCAGTCCTGCATATTCATTGGAAGGGCTGATGCTGAAGCTGAAACTCCAATACTCCGACCACCTGATGTGAAGGGCTGACTCATTGGAAAAGACCCTGATGCTGGGAAAGATTGAGGGCAGGAGGAGAAGGGGACGACAGAGGATGAGATGGTTGGGTGGCATCACCGACTCAATGGACATGAATTTGAGCAAGCTCCGGGAGTTGATTATGGGCAGGGAAGTCTGGCATGCTGCAGTCTGTGGGGTCACAGAGTTGGACACGACTGAGTGACTGAACCAAACCTGAAGCTAAGGCATGTGTCTAGCACACAGGACAGATGGGCCTAATACAAAAAGATAGTACAAACAAGTGTGTTCACTGATGGAATACAATTGGGTATATCTGCACATACATCTAATAACTTTGGGGGAAAAAAAGCCCATGGCCTGGCCTGACCACCTGTTGGCCTCTCCCTGTTCTCAGAGGCGGGTGAGCGTGCTACCAGCCACCTCCCTCCCTGGCCTGGACCAGTCCCAGATATGACCGCAGCCCGGGCTCAACAGCTTCGTGGGGAATCTGAGAGCCGCATCAAGTGACAGACGGCAGCAAGCAGGTGCCAAGTGATGCCATCTAAACATCTCATCCTGTCATCCCCATCTCCTCCTGCCCTGCAGCTCCTCCTGCTCCCTTGGACTTGGCTGCATCCAAGGACCCGTGCTTCAGAGAGAGGGATCGTCCATGGCTCTCAGGGATGCCCCCTGTGTCCGCTGGGCGGGGGTAGGGGTGGGAAGTGGGAGGATGGGGTGCTGGTTGGCTGAGTGGAAGGAGCCAGTCTCCAGGCAGAGCTCTTGCTAAGCTGTCCAGGGGCTGGCGGGCCCTTGGGATCCTCCAGTGAATGACCCCTTCCTGGTGGTACAAGAGAAAGCAGAGCATCCTCGGATGTCGCCAGAGGGGATGTGGCCTGAGGGGTGAAAGCATGTTAGCAGGATCCTAAAGTCCAACCAGGCTGGCCACTGAGCTCATGCCTTAGCGTGTGGGCAGATATCTTACGTGCTTCCGACACATGCAGGTCGTGTCTTTCCCACTGCTGTTTTGGCTGAGTTATCTCCCTGACGTTTCTCCCCTGTGGATTTCCTGGACCAACCCTTGCCCCAACCCCTGCCTCACCACAAGGCATGTGGGTCCTAATCTGGCCACCTTCCTGGAATTCAGCCTGAACCAGTACTTTCGGGGAAACTTTCTGCAGTGTTTCAAGGAAGCTCTGCCCACAGAAACTAAGGAGGGGATTTCCCTGGCAGCCCAGTGGTTCAGTTCAGTTCAGTCGCTCAGTCGCATCCGACTCTGCGACCCCATGAATTGCAGCATGCCAGGCCTCCCTGTCCATCACCAACTCCTGGAGTTCACTCAAACTCAGGTCCCTCGAGTCAGTGATGCCATCCAGCCATCTCATCTTCTGTCGTCCCCTTCTCCTCCTGCCCTCAATCCCTCCCAGCATCAGAGTCTTTTTCAATGAGTCAACTCTTCGCATGAGGTGGCCAAAGTACTGGAGTTTCAGCTTTAGCATCATTCCCTCCAAAGAAATCCCAGGACCGATCCCAGTGGTTAGGACTTTCCAGTGCAGGGGGTGTGGGTTCAATCCCTGGACGAGGAGGTCCTAGGATTCCCACATGCCTTGCGGCCAAAAAAACCAAAACATAAAACAGAAGCAATACTGTATCAAATTCAATACACGACTTTCTTTAAAAATGGTCCATATTAAAAAATATAAAGAAACTAAGGAGGACTCTCCAGCCCGGGGACCCTGCCATGAACAACATCACGTAAACACACCCCTCCTGCCAGTCTTCCCACCCACTGAGCCCACTGCTCCCTCACCAGCCAGACACCTACCAGGAAGACAGCTCAGAACGACCCCCTGGTCTGAGAGTGGTGGTCAAGTCTTGAAGGAAATGGAGCTGACTTCCAAATCTAAAACTGCCTTTATTTGTGGTTGGCTCAGCGTAAGGTGCCATCATTGATCAGCAGAGTTATAAAACTGTACAGGAGGTACAAAAATAGGCTGTTTAACTTAGATAATTACCCTCACATCATCAACCTTTAAAAATACACGTAAAAATTGTACAATCTGGCAGTTTATAAAATATAAAGCTAAAAAGAGGATTTTTAGGTTCCACAAAGAGGATTGTATCACACGATTAACACATACCCAGGAAACAATTAACCATCCACAGAGAAGACACAATGGCACAGAATTAAAAAAACAAAACAAAAAACTCACTTAAAAATGAACATTTTTACCCTGACCAAATTATTCACCCTTTAATGACAAAACTGCTGTAAGGCGTCCATCCCGTGGAAGGCCACAGTACGGCTTTTCCAGTTTTGAAATGGCCAGGGGCTCGTCCAAAGCAATCCGACGTGCGTTAAGCAAGTGCAGCTGTCGCTGGACGCACCTCAGCGTGACGATTAAATAAATATAAATAGGTTCAATAAATAGGTCGTTGCAAAAAGAACACTACACAAAGTTAGCATCTGAGAACGTGGCAGAATCGACTGGTAATGCTTTCTAGGTCAGTGGGGACGCCCCCGTCCCAGCTTCCGGGACACTGAAAAGGAATACTGTGCCTGCCGGACACTCGAGAACAGGGGGTGAGGCGAGCGGGTGGGGACTTCGGCTGAAGTGTTGGTTAAGGCTGCTCCAGTGGGGAGGCTCACTGCGGATGCTGTCTTTGCGGTTTTCCAATGAACACAGAGAGGATTTAAGTCCTGATACAAGAATTGGAAGCAGTTACTCGTGGCAAATCACTGATTCACAGAGAAAACCAAATATACAAAGAGTAGACTCTTTGGTTTAAAAGATAATGGTCTAAAAAAAACCCAAAGAATGATAACGGTCCAACCCTGGAAGGTGGAATTCTGGCTCATCTGTACAGGACACCTGGAGACTTACTTCCAGGCAAGCTCAGTGTGCAAGCGATACACAAATGAGAACAGCCCCAGGAAACCCAAGCCTGGCCCCGGGCTAACTTTGGAGAAAGGTGCGTCCAAGAGGAGAAAGCCCTACAACCCAAAGGACCCCCCTCATCTTTGACGTCAGACCAGCCACCAGTTCATCTTTTTCACTGCGGTGATAAACGAATGGCATTCACACAAAACCTCACCCAAAGGATCAGTCAACTGAAGAAACTACTCCAGGATGGTGAAGGGTGGCCAAGGAAAAGAAACACTGGGAAGTATGAAGAAGAGGGATTTCAGAAGGTGAACGATCGGAGAGAAAGCTCAAGAGAAGAGAAAGAGGCTCCTTTCAGGTGTGCTGTGCGCTGTCCGCCAGCCCTTCCACAGAAGGCTGTGGAAACAGAACCAGCCCACCTCCCTGGATGACCTCAAGGCTGAGGATCCGATAAACAGAGACACACAGTGAGAACAGTCCCGGGAAAGCCAAGCCTGGCCATGGTTCAACTTCGGAGAAGAGAGCATCCAAGAGGAGAAAACTCTACGACCCAAAGGCCCCCCTCACATCTTCGATGTCAGACCAGACTCCAGTTCTTCTCTTTCACTGTGGTGATAAATGAATGGCATTCACACAAAACCTCACTCAAAGGATCAGGATGAGCTCTGATAAGGAACTTTCTTCTCAAGTTGGCAGGAAGGAAGCTCTTAACTGGGCCTGCTAACCGGTGGATCTCCCACTGAAAGATGTGTAAGGGGTGGGAATGATGTCTCCCTGGGGAGAGTCAACAAGGACTACTGCACTGAGAAAGGGGGAGATGGGAGAGGAACTTGGTGCCCAGGTGGCATGCATGAGACATCAGGTGCTTTAGTGACATCATGTAACACCTGAGATTGCCAAGCGTGCAGATGCTCTGGTGCCCGTGACAGGTGGAGCTCTTTAAAAACTGAAGTTAAGAGGACTCAAGAAGCAGCATGAGGATTCTGGCAGGTGTGCCAAGGACAGATCAACACAAGGTTCAATACAAGATTTAAAGAGACGATGGTGTCCTTGGGATTCCTAACAGATGTGACTAAATTCTGTCTTAAAGATGAGACAGGACTTCCCTGGTAGTCCAGTGGATAAGAACCTGTCTGCCAATGCAGGGGACACGGGTTTGACTCCTGGTCTGAGGAAGTTTCCATATGCCTCGGGGCAACCAACTGAAGCACACTGAAGCCTGTACACCCTACGGCCCATGATCTGCAAGAAGAAAAGCCACCTCGATGAGAAGCTGGTGACCTCAACTAGAGTAGCCCCTGCTTGCCACAAGTACAGAAAGTCCATGTGCAGCAGCGAAGACCCAGCACAGCCAAAAATAAATTAAAAAAAAAAAGATAAAGATGGTGTACTTGTGAAAATTCAGCCTTCCAGGAATTGTACGAAAGATCAGATCAACAGCTCAGCTGTGACAGGACGTGGCCGACTGCAGAACCCTCTTTTCATGAAAGAACATCTTCCTGCCCAAAACAACAGGAAACCAGAATTCTAGAGACGAGGACAAATCAAATGGTGCCCGAGGTGTCATCATGATGGGCACCCACACAAGACCTCTACAGGCCACTTGGGAGGACTGACGGGTGCCTGGGTTCCCAAAGGTGACGGGGAGAACATGAACAGAAGGCGATCTGCTGGGTGCCAACCCCAGACGCACGCCCTTCCCCACCACTCCCTGTCCGGTCTCTACCACTGGCTTGTGTGAAAGCTGAGGTTTGGCCTGTTTTGTTCACCTGTCTCTGGCACCCAATATCCTGTCCAGCACATATAGAAGCGCTCAAATAAAATACAGTGAATAAACGAGTTTGAGACAGTTGGATGGTTAAAAACTAGTACCACAAGCAGAAAAGGCAGTTTAAAAAAAAAAAAAAAGCTGTCCTGGAGGCAAGAGGGGCCAAAACAGAGAGATGACACAAACCCTGGGGTGTTGGGAATGACCTGGCTACTCCCCGGAGAGAGCATTCAGCAGAGACAAAGACGAGGCAGCTGACCCCCCACCCCCGCCCCCAGCAGCGCGGGAAGCTGACAGTCCTTTAAATCACTCGTGGCACTTTCTCCTTCTCCACCTCGAACTGTCTCATCATCTGCCCTGGCGGCAAAGCGACCTGCAGAGCGGCATGAGGACAGCCGGGGAAGCGGCTGGCCCAGGAGCATCAGAGCCGGGAGAAGAAGATGGTGGTTTTCCGTGTTCCTGAAAAACAGACAGCATGGTACGAGACCTGATGCTGACCGAGGATGCCAGGTCCCCAGGTCTAAACGAGGTAACTGATGAGGTTTAAAGATGTAGGATAATTTTAAAAGAGAGACAGACAGAGAGAGAAGATGACTTTAGGCAGACCGAAAGGAAGGGAGTTAAATTCACTGAAGGCAGAATGAGTGACCGAAAGGAAGGGAGTTAAATTCACTGAAGGCAAAATGAGTGTATTGGTGACGCTCTCGTTCAAATCCACTGCCAGAAAACATCTTTCGAGGAGAAGAAACAGCGATTTCTCTGTCAGTTAGAGAAACTTGATAGTAACGTTCTTCCTCCTGAGCAGAGTCTCTTGAGTTCACCAGGACCGAACTGCAGTGATCCCTCCACCCGGCTAGAGAAGGTACTCAGAAAATGCTTCCTCACCTGTATCCTGACTGCATTAAACTTCTAAGGGCTTTCGGCAGAGAAAAGACAGAAAATTTTGACTAAAACTAATGTTAAACATTGTATCAATTTTGGGGGAAAAAACCCATGGTACTGACATAATTTAGAGAGCATGATTTTGAGGGTATGTCATATACGTGCACAGTGTCGCCACGATGTTTCACTCTTCCGCATTAGAGAACCAGGGGCTACCCTACAAAATAGAAGGTATATTATTCTGTTTCTTGCATTGCTTCTTCATGAGTAAGCTTCAAGTTCAGTTTAGCTCACACTAATGTAGCATTCTACGGTATGATCAAAATAAAAAATTATTAAAATCTGCCAAGAGAAACATAAAAGCCTGCCCACAAAGTGTGTGGTGACCCTGGCCTCGGCCCTCAGCCCCCTGGCCCGTCCTGCTGGCCCCAGGGACAGAGTGGCCTCACCGCCTGCCTGCTGGCCAGGACTCCCCTGGTGGGCCCTGAATGTCCCCTCTGGCCTGTCCCTGCCCGGGTCTGAGCTTCTACCCCTCGTGGCCAGGGGACTTATCCCCTCTTGCTTCCAGATGCTCCTAAATAACCCCGAGTGCCCAAGGCACAGACCCACCGAAGGCCACTATTCAGGCCACTGATGCCTGGGGCCATGGCATCCTCTCGGTGTCTGTGAGACCTGCAGACACAGCCTTGCCTTTCAGAGTGTTGGGCTGGCCTCTCCCCTCACCGCACCCCTACGCTCAAGGTTCTCGCTGCCCCAGAGGAAACGCTGGTCACAGTGACCTGGGAGCCTGCGGGTGCATAGAGTCTCTGATCCCCAGGGACAACACGCTCTGAAGGCCCTCCCCCTCCCAGGGACCCTCTCCTCCAGGGCCCTGCTCCTAGCAGAGGCCACACCTAGCAGCTCGGCCTAGATGGTCCAAGAGAGGAGCACTCCTGGACCCATCACGCGGGCAACACGGAGAGGTCCCTTGTCTCTTTTCCTTAAAGGCCTACAGGCTGGCATCAGACAGGGAGTTTTAAAAGAAATGCGAGTCTGAAGCGAGTATATCCAGGAGAAGACGGACGGCACTCCTCTCTGCCTCTGGGACCGGTCCTCCTTTGCAGACATCCCCCAATGGTCCAACTTTCATGACCAGTGTCTTCCCAGCTCCTCCGCAGGTTGGGGGGGTGGGGGGAATCACCTTTCCCTCTGCCCGGGGTTGGCATCCTCCCCTGCTGGCTGCGGAGTGGGCAGCTCAAGGCACTTGGCTTCCGGGCCTGGTCTCCCTGCTCGGCCGGGAGGCACCGGGCTGCGGCTCGTAGAGACCAGGCCCTCAGTCCCAGCGAGGCCACCAGCGTGGAGGCCGCCCGGCTCAGAGGGCGTCTGCAGTCACAGGGGGCTGGGGCTCGGGGGGCTCGTGGTAGTAGGGCTGGAAGGGCCTCTCGTGGCGGCACAGCTCCATGGCGCGGTAGGTGTGCAAGAGGAGGTGGGGGAAGCGGGAGGTAAAGTAGCGCACGAAGTCGTCAGGGAGGGCGC
Organism: Bubalus kerabau; assembly: GCF_029407905.1. Taxonomy (NCBI): domain Eukaryota; kingdom Metazoa; phylum Chordata; class Mammalia; order Artiodactyla; family Bovidae; genus Bubalus; species Bubalus kerabau. Next base: position 15,914,811 of record NC_073627.1, on the reverse strand, counting down.
CCAGCGTCTCCTGCACCTCCTCGGGCAGCTCCCGGTAGTGGTGCTTCTGCAGACGGGCGGACACAGACACATGGTCAGCAGAGAGGAGCCCGTGGGACCCGGGCCAGACCCGCTCGAGGAACACAGACTGTGAAGCTTGCTAAAGGGACCACCCATCCACTCCCCAGTCTCTTCCCCTTCTTTGGGGGAGGCCTTTGAGGCTGGTGCGGGGAGACTAGGGAGGGGCAGTCAGGTGCAGAAAGGGCCCCCATAGAGGGACTTCATCAAGTGCTGTCCAGGCAGGGAGAGGGCACCGTGCAAGCCAGTGAAGGATGTGGTGACTGAGCCCGCTTCCCAGAGCACAGCTCCCTGCCCCAGCATCCCTGAAGAGAAGGCTCATCCAGGGGAAGGAACAGCTGCTAATGTGTCCAGTGCAGCCACGGCCGCCCAGCCTCTGTGAGTTCCTCACTCCAGGGTGGCCGGAGCACCCATGGGGAAGGGATACGAGGAGGGGGCTGTGCAGTGGCCCTGCCCAGCCCCACTGTGTGCCCTCGGCCCTCACCTTATTCCTCATGGCTCGGAGGAGATCTCGGACCGAACTGCCTTTATAGGTTCTGAATTTCCGCAGATCTAGAAAAAAAAAGAAGGGAGGCAATGTAACAAACCCACCAGATTCCAAAAGAAAACAGTTTCTGGGGCTCCTGGAGATGAAGCAATCTTAGGACAGAAACACGACCTAACTCCATCCTCATCGCAGATTTTCCCAATCTGAACCCGGTGTGGGGCGGCAGCGTTAGCCTGAATTCTGCCTCCCAGTCACGCCCGCAGTCAGAGAAGGCCGCTGAGAGCGCCATGCATGTCACAAACCTGTCACTCTGAGAGACAAAGGGGGACACGCACCAGAGCAGTGGGGTGACCAGCTATCCAGACCACAGGAAGCCTCGGCCCCAGAAGTGGTATTGGAGCCCCAAGCGGCCTGGAGTTGTCGCTCCCACGCCTGCTTCTCAGAAGCGTTCACGAGAACCGCCTCTGCCCACAGGTGCCCGGGGAGCCTCGCGGTCACCTGTCTGCAGGGGAACGGTGATGTTCTCCCGCCAGTCCATCTTCACCACGGCCCGCCCGCCACGCTCCAGCTGCTTCACTATCGGGCCGTCCAGGGCCTCCTTCTCTATCCGGTCACTCACGTCCTGGGAGGGAGACAGGGCACCAGGGGACGGTCAGTGTAGAGGCGCCGAGGGCCAAGGATGGCCCAGCCACCCCTGCTTGAGCCGGGCAGCGAGGGTCCTGCCTGCTCCCCGGGAGCAGCCCCGCCTGCCACTTGCTGAGGAGAGAGCCCCCGGCTCCACCACAGACGCGCGCCGTCCACAGACCCGCAGCACCTCGCCTGCCTGTCACCACACTACGTGCCACACGGGGCCACGTGTGCAATCTGTATTCATTGATGAACCAAGAAAAAGGTTCACTTGGATTGACACGCTGTGACTTCTGTGTGCCCACACACACAAAGCCATGACTGATGGGGGGAGGTTTATCATTCTTCAATCAAACAATTAGAAAAAAACAGGAAGCCAAGACTTCTTTCAGAGGAGAAAAGCCAGTGACAAGAGCATCGGGTCTAAAGGCCCCAGCTATGGACCCAAATCCTGCTCTGTGTTTGCGGGGTGCACCTGACCACGGGCCTCTCGGAGTCCGCATCAGTGAGACAGGTCCACCGAGAAGCCTTGTGGGGAGCACAGCCTTCATCTTTGACGAAGACAGAATCAGACCGGCTGACTGTCTAACTTGCAGTTGCAAAAGGAAAGCCTTGGGGGGAACTGATGGTCAACTTGGGTACATGGGGGGCTTCCCTGGTGGCTCAGTGGTAAATAATCCTGTAATGCAGGAGATGCAGGAAACAGGGGTTTGATCCCTGGGTCGGGAAGATCCGCTGGAGGGGGGCATGGCAACCCACTCGCGCATTCTTGCCTGAAGAATCCCATGGAGAGAGGAGCGTGGTGGGCTTCAGTCCATAGGGTCGCAGAGTCGGACACGACCAAAGCAACTAAGCATGCGCTTGAGTACATGGGGGCACCTGGAGCTGAACCTCAGAGATGGCACAGCTTGTGATACGGACGGAAGCCTGTATGTTCACAAGACATGCGACTGGAGATACTAAGAACTTACATCTCAACCCGGGGTGTGGTGAAGTTCCCTTTGCATGAGCTTTATTCCTGCTCTACATCTTATCATCAGCCAAGTGACCTGGCTAATCTGGAGGTCCCTTGAAGACGTCTGCCCTCAGACATAATGTCACTGCATTCTTAGACTACAGTGTGATGTAGACATAAACACTTATGTGCACTGGGAAACCGAAGTGCGACTCGCTTTACTGCAATATTTGGCTCATCGCCAGGGTCTGGAGCTGGGCCTGCAGTACCCCTAGGTCTGCCTGCATGAAGAAAATATATTGAGGTGCCAACTGTGGTTCTCTTTCGGTTGTGGGATTATGGGTCATTTGTTTCATTCTTTGCTCTTTGCTATAGTTTCTAGAAAGAAACGGGCAAGGTTAAATGAATATTTTTGATGAAGAAAACAAACATCTCCACCTGGAAGAACTGGAGCTGCTTTTCCAGGCTCCAGAAGAAAGGGTGTTTCAGCACATGCTTCGCTGACGGGCGCTTCTGGGGGTCCATGGCGATCATCTTCTCTATTAACTCCCGGGCAATGACGTCCTCTGCAGAGGAGGAAAACAGACACACAGCTCGTTATGACCAGCCTCAAGCCGCAAGCAAATAAATACCCAAACCTTAACAGTCTGCATCCCTGTGACTCAAGGTTCTGCTGACAAGTGAAAATCGCTCAGTCGTGTCTGACTCTTTGCAACCCCATGGACTATACAGTCCATGGAATTCTCCAGGCTAGAATACTGGAGTGGGTAGCCTTTCCCTTCTCCAGGGGATCTTCTCAACCCAGGGAAAGAGCCCAGGTCTCCCGCATTGCAGGCAGATTCTTTACAAGCTGAGCCACAAGGGAAGCCCAAGGATGCTGGAGAAGGTACCCTATCCCTTCTCCAGCAGATTTCTCCAACCCAGGAATCAAACCGGGGTCTCCTGCATTGCAGGCAGATTGTTTACCAACTGAGCTATCAAGGAAGCCCTGATAGCTACTGACAGAAACCCATTCCAGTAACATAAGACTTCGGCTAAAAAGGAGAGACCTCATCACGCAGTTAATGAAAAGGAGTGATCCAAAATACCCGCTACCAGAGTTTGGGTGACACTTCCTGCCTCCACATGCTGGGCTGTGGGCCACCAGGGTGACGCACTGGCTGAATGTGGATGGACGTGGTAGAGAGTCAAGATGAAGGTTAAAAACGGGCGTGCTTTCCCTGGTGGTCCAGTGGTTGAGAATCCGCCTGCCAATGCAGGGGACGTGGGTTTGATCCCTGGTTTGGGAACTAAGATTCTGCACGCCACAAGGTAACTAAATCTGTGCGTCACTGTGCCCTAGAGTCTGTGCTCCACGACAAGAGAAGCCACTGCAACGAGAAGCCTGTACACCACAATTAGAGAAAGCCCACGCGCAACTAAGACCACCCAGTGCAGCCAAAAACAAATCAATAATAAGAAAAGAGCATGCTGCAAAATACTATGTACTATTTAGCTCCATTTTTTATAAAAATATGAATATGTGTCTAGAGAGATGATCGGAATACTGTGTACAAAGGTACTGATAGCAGTCATTCATCACTGTGTGACGGATCGATGAGCCTTGATGCTAATCTGTTTTGTCTCCAGGGAATAAGGAAAATTAATCCATGAACAAAATTGTAAGATAGTTTAAATCTTTTTAAAAGGCAGGAGTAGGTGTCACAAGCCAATTACTATGTGGGAAGCCCTTCAGTCAGGCAGAAAAGCTTGTCCTCATGCCTGGAGAGTGAGTACCCAGATCATCTGTTCCTAGACCAGGTGACCCCCTGACTGCCAGCCCACACACAGAGCCCAGTTTATGGAGCATGGCCCTTCTGTCTCCCTGAACATCGGGACAGGAAGGTACCTCAAACTGTTTAGCCCTCAGGAGTCACAAACTGGAAAACAGAGGTCCCCAAACGGGCCTTGCCCAGGTCACAGAGGTTGTCATGTGACCTCAGGAACCTGTGACCTCAGGAACCTGGGAGTTACTTGGCTTCAGGACACCCCACCCAGCCCTCCACCAGCTCTGGACCGAGTCCTTGGTTCACTGAGGCCCACTGGGCGAGCAGCTGGAAAGAAGGCCCTCTGGGGGCTCAGAGACAGCATCACCCCCGCCCACAGGGGCTGCTCCTGAGCCCCTGACTCTGCCACCTGCTCACCATACTTCTTGGGGTACAGGCAGTCAAGCCCTGCCCACCCCACCTCAGCTCCAACTCACCATGCTTCTCTGGGTGCAGGCAGTCAAGGCTGTAGGCACCCAGGAGGATGTTGGCCTGGCGTTGCAGGGACTTGCCAAAGGGGTGGCTGCCCTCAGATATCACGTAGTAGAAGACGCAGCCCGCGGAGAAGATGTCCACCGTGTAGGTCTGAAAAGAAACGAGGGGCGTCAGATGCTCTGGAGGGTGAGGGAGTTCTCATTCTCACCTAGCAGCAGAGGTGCAGCTGCTCGGAGCAGTGCTGGGCGTGGAGAACTGGGCTCTGGAGCCAAAGTGTGGGACGCTGGCTCCACCACTGGCCCCCGGAGGCCCCGGGCCGCTCTGCGCCTCAGCATTCACGACCCTGAAGTGAGGATGAGCCCACGGGGCTGCTGTGAAGATTAGCTGCGTCCTTGCTGCTAGTCATTCTTTACCCAACCAGCTCGTCACTCCTTGAGGGCCGGGCTGCCTTTGCATCCCTGTGGTACCCCAGGTACGTGCATACAATAGGTCTTAACCTTTGTTAATAAATGAAATACAGCTTTCGGTGGGAATTCCCTGGCAGTCCAGGTTAGGACTGCGTCTCACTGCTAAGAGCATGAGTTCGATTCCTGGTCAGGGAACTAAGATCCTGTGTGCTGTGTGGTTAGGCCAAAAAAAAAAAAAAAAGTGTTTCATTCAAAAACGGCTCCAGAAAGTGATTATTTGACAAGTTTCCAGTGCATTCACTTTAATGTTATCTATTAACATGTCTTACTTATCCCATGAAACCATTCTGTGTGTAGAGATGAAACCGGTGTGTGTGTGACTTCTAGCTTGGTCTACGTGGGGTGTAACACTGGGGTGTAACCCAAGCACGGCATGGGTCCCTCACGCCAGGCCCCACCACTTTGATTTTCCACCAGATGACGTGGGGCTCTAGTGAGAGAGTCAGGAGCTGGTCACCTTCCTCACCGGAGAAAACACACCCTTCACAAGAGCCTCACGAGGTGAGCGGAGCAAACGTCACCATCCCCAGACGAAGATACAGGCAGAGCGGTTCGATGACAAGCCCAGGGTCACTGCTGGGGAGTGACCAACCAGGGCAAGACGCAGGTCTTATTGCCAAGTCCAATAAATTACTCTGTAGTCAGAGTGTTCCTGGTGATACATTCAGTACAGGAGGAACAAGTCCACCAGCCACTTCCCGCCTCCTCAGGGAACAGCCGACGTTCCGTTTTCCGCAGCCTGTGCTGCCGGTGTCCCCAGCATCCCCCCCCGATGCTGCCCCGGGGGCTCCTGTCCTGCATGCTGGCCCCTCTGCCTCCAAACTCCAGAGCTCACCTCTAGACTCAGTTATGCTCTTTCCCAAACTCATTTCTGCCTCTGGTCCTTGTAGTTTAAATCCTCTGTAAGCTGATAAAATATACATGCTGCCAAGTCTGAGGTAAGTTGAGTCTTTGGTAAGACTTGATACGAGAAGGTTACTACAAAAATTGCTGTGGGATTAGATGTGGGAGACTCAACTGTGAGCTAGATGGGACATGAATAGCTCGAGGCTAGGATTCCTCTCTCAAATCACTCAGGGGGTTTAAAACGTCTGAGTCTCAGTGCAGAAGTCACAGAAGGCATTGTGAGCATGCTTTATGCAAGAGAGGAAATCAGCAACTCCATTCAGTTGGACCCAAAGTCAAAAAAAGATATATGGCAAAACCAATACAATATTGTAAAGTTAAAAAATAAAATTAAAAAAAATAGATTAAAAAAAAAAAGGCATTCCCAATTTTACAAAACAATCAATAAAACAAAAAAAAAGACCTTGTTTTACAGCAAAGATTTCTCTTACTTAGAGAGCCATGTTCCTTAAATTTAAAATTAAATGTTTACAGTGTATATGTATTTTCTTATGATTCTCTATCGTAACTGACTTTTTTGATTAACAGACCAACTGCTGGTCCCCAGTGAAATAAGACGGCTCTGCCGCATCTTATCTATTTTAGGATGGCTGATCCCATCCAAGTCTGCTCAGGGAAGTGTCGGATAATCCTTCAGGGTCTTGGTGAGCTAGAAAGCAAGGTGCTCAGACATGCCTGGGCTCTTAGCAAAAGAACGAAGAACCCAGCTCAAAGAGGCTCCGGTTGGGCAAATCTGGAACAATTTGAGTATCAAAAGGAACGGGAGCTATTTTCACAGACATTTAAGAAACATCTGATGAAGCTCAACTTTCAGGAACCAAGGACTGCCAGAAAATATTAGCCTCTACATTAAGCATTTAGATGCTTACCTGAAATCTGCCTTGTACAAAGGAATAGTATGGATAAATTGAACTGCACATTTTTTTAAAACTTGATTGCTATTAAAGCAGAAATTATAAGGTTGTTAAAAAAAAATAGGAACAAAACAATTAAGACTACACCGGGTTATATTACTTTTTTTTTTTTTAATCCATGAGTCCATAGTGACTTAAAAAAAAAATAGAAAGGGCATAGAAACATGTCAGCTAATAAATGTAGAATTTCAACTGAATGGAGTGATTCAGGCAAGGGATGCCAACGCATGCTGAATCATTACCTGAGTGACTGTTGGTATCAGGATACTGACATTCTGCCAGGGTGTTGCCCCACACGGTCCTGGCAAAGGGGATATGCCGCTGTTAAACACCTGTGCCAGGCGGGCCAACTCGGCATCACCAGCAGGGCTACAGTAATAGTAATGGTACAACCTGAGTGTGGCTGTTCTTGTCCAAAACACTTAATTTGAATCCAACTGAACCTTTAGACCTACTTCTAGTCCACAAGAAATATAAGGAATAGATGGGCAAATTCAACATCACCAAGAGGAAATGGGTGAGTGAATCCTGAGTGGGGCGTTCTACAGAGAAGCATCTGGACTCCTCAGAGAGCCACTGTCATGGGGCAGAAAAGGTGGGAGAACCGTGTCAATTAAAGGAGAGAAAATCAGGGACTTCCCTGGTGGTCCAGCGGTTAAGACCCCACACTCCCAATGTAGGGGGCCTGGGTCTGACCCCTGGTTGAGGACCTGTTCAAATGCCATGCAACAAACACCCTTGGTTGGGTCCTGGTTGACAAAACCCAGCTCTATAACAGACCTCTGGGGAACAACTAGGGAAACTTGAATATGGATTGAATACTAGGCATCGTGGAAACAGTATTAGTGGTTGAGCTGTAATCATGGTGAGGTGGTTAGGAGGTAGAATGTACTTGTCTTTGGGAGACAAGTGCTAAAGCATTAAAGGGTAAAGGGCTGGGAGGCCTGCCACTTACATGCAAGTAGTTTCAGGGACAGAGAGAAAGTGAAAAATATTGACAGATGCTGAACTGAGGTAGAGGTACAGAGGCACCTACTGCTCTCAATTCTCTGTATTCTCAAAACAGAAAGTTGGAAAACCAAAAATTTTAAAAAGAATGAAAACTGGAAGACTGCTCACCTTATGCTAGCCCTGATTTCCCAGTTTCCCAAAATAGGCGGAAAGTGATTGGAAGAGTAGAAGGGAAGAAAAACAGACCAGGGCCCAGCAGACAATGGTAAGCTGGCAGCACGTGCTGCTGGGAGAGTAGCTCTTTGCTAAAGAAACCTCCCTCTCCAGCAGTGAGCGCTGCAGCCCGTTGGCAACTGGAGCTTCTTACTCCCGAAGGTACAAGAGGCTGGCTCCGCGGTTTTCACAGAGTCGTGCCCTTTACTCACGGGGTTCTCCTTGCAGTCTTCACTCAGCATCTCCGGGGCGATCCAACCTTCGGTGCCCGGCACCCCCGAGCGGCGGCTGAAGCTGTGCCTGCCCACAGCCAGCTTCTTGCAGAGGCCAAAGTCGGAGATCATGGCCTTGATTCTGCCGTGCGCGTTGGGCATGGAGAGGAGGATGTTGTGGGGCTTCAGGTCTCTGTGAACTAACAGAACAGCCCAGGTTAGTCCACTTCTTCCACCATGGGGATGCGCCCTCCTCAGATTCCCGAGAGACCCGCTGCTGCCTCTAAAGCTTCTAGTCTTCAAATGTGAAAGTCCTCGGGTTTGTAGACAACTGGGACCCCAGGCATGCGGCAAAGAGCTTCAACAGAGGCGAGGCCACCTGGGCAAGTCATCTCCCCGCCTGGCAAGGGGGGGCTTCTCACCGATGTTGAGGGAGTGCAGGTGGGCCAGGCCCGAGGTGGTCTGCTGCAGCAGGGTAATGGGCTCCAGGCCGAGGTGGGCGAAATCCTTCTGTTCCACGTACTGCAAGAGACACAAAGGCGGGGTCACCGCACGGGGCCCCCGGGGCTCAGCTCCTCAGCACACTTCTTTCACTCTCTCTTTTTAAAAGTGATTCAATTTTATTTAGAAACACTCTGCCTGAAGGCTTTTGCTTTAATTAACATCTGGTATTGGGTCAGTTTGTTTTCTTTTATCATATTTTAAGAAAGAAATGAGAATTTCTACTGACAATGTTTTCTACTTCCATCTTTTCCAGCAGACTTTCTCCTGAAGTTATAAGCTAACTTAAACAAGCAAACAAGGCTCCAGTTTACTAGTTTATAATGAGATGATGAGAGGGTAAAAAACCCGAGTCCATTGCCTCCTACAGTAAACTCTACGATGAGGCCAAATGATACTCAAACAGTTTTACAGCCTTGAAACTGAGCAAAAGGGATTCGATGGATGATCTTAATGATTCCAGTCATCAACTAGCATCCTCCTAGCCCACACCAGCCCTGAACAGCGATGAAAGGAAGGACTAACCATGTTTCCTGGAAGCCAAGAGGGAGAGAGATGCCACCTGCAACCAAAGACTTTCCCTGGCAGCCGAGGGGACCACACAATTAAAGTTTGGGTGGGGACTTCCCTGGGTGTCCAGGGGCTAAGACTCCAAGCTCCCAGTGCAGGGGGCCCGGATTGGATCCCTGGTCAGGGAACTAGATCCCACATGTCACAACTACAGATCACACGTATAGCAACTAGGAACTGGTGCAGCCAAGTAACTAAACAAAAAAAGCTGGGGAGATGAAAACATGCTATATTCTACTGCTTGTGGCTAAATGCGTACAAATGGTACATTAAAAATGAACATATGTTAATGTAACCTTAATCAAGCTAATAAAAGTAAATAAAAAACAACACAAAAACAGCAGGCAGTTCCTAAAACCGCGCCAGAGCTGCGGGGAGCGGGACCGGAGCACCCACCTCCTGCAGCGTGGCCGCGCACAGCTCGATGGCGATGTACTGGAACTGCCGGTCCCTCTCAGTGCAGAAGTAGCGGATCACATTCGGGTGTTCGTCCGACTCTCGCAGCAGCTGGACCTCACGGTCTGCGAAACTGAAACACTCGGGCAGGATCCTCTTGACTGCCACGTCACGGTTGTCAAACATGCCCCTGCCGGACGAGGAGGGGAAGGCGGGCTGAGGAAATACCCAGCGAGCACTGGGCCCGCGGGGCTCCTTCCACCGAAGCAGCGGCTGCCTCTGCAGCCTCACGGCCCATGGTGTCCCGACCCACCACCCGGAGACCCCGTGGCCATCACTACCCTCCCAGGGGGAGCTCTTCTGTCTGGTCACCGTGATGACCCCCTGTGCCCCGGGAGCTGATGGGAGCTCCCACGTGAGGCCGTGGGGGTCCGCGGCTCTCCAGGCCACTCACCGGTACACGATCGTGCCCTCAGCTCCATGACCCAGGACATCCTTTGGACAGAAGGAGATTTTCCCAACTATCACCATGCTGGTCTCCTCATCTGGGTCAAAACAGGGAAAAGAACAGACGTGACCTAAAGAACCTTGAGGCCAGAGTGGCTGCGAGCTCCCTGATCTCAGATCGAGGGATGAGAATTCAGAGGTTTTACGGCCCTGGGGCCCTGGTAGGCAGGAGCCCCTGGGCCTGCTCCCCACGCTAGCCCAGGGCCGCCTCCTCCCTCGGTCTCCACCCTTTGTTCCTGCTTTACATTAATCACTGTAAGGACGGGAGCGTGGAGACAGGGCTTCTCTACAGGTCAGCCTAAAGGTCTGTACCTGAAACACTCGGGGAGTGACGGGGGCGGGGGCATGTGAAGCAGAGAGGCCAGTAGTCGAGTCTCCAGCCTGAGACCCAGGACTCGGGGGTCTCCTGCCCTGGTCCTGCGTCCATCCCCCCAGAACATCAGCCCCGACGGCCAGCCTGAGCCCACCTCCCCGAGGGAAGCGGCTCCACGGCTGCACGTGTATGCATGCTCACTGGCCAGCCTGGGGGATGCTCTCGACCTGGACGCCAGGGCAGCTCGGTCAGCAGCGACTACCAGCCCCAGCAGAGTGAGACAGAGGGAGGGGTGCCACGGTGGCACCTGGGAAAGAAGCCGTCTGAGGGGGAGAGGCTGAGCGATGGGGCAGAAGCTCAGCCCCCAAGTGGGGGGGAGGGTGGGAAGGGGTGAGACCTCAGCAGACCCTTGGGAACGTCATAAACCCGTGGAGACCCCCAGGAGGCGCGGGGGGGCTCTGTGGTCCTCAGGCTGTGTTTCCACGAAAGAGAAGATGGCAGCTCCCTTTACCCTCATCGTCCTGCTCCAGGAAGGGGCTGGTGACAGCCTTGGAGGTGGAGCCGGTGGAGTGGAGCGAGTGGTTGGAGGCTCGGGGGGATGTGTTGGGGCTGCTGGTGGCCGAGCTCTCCGAGTACTGGCCGGACGAGTCCTGGAGCTCGGCGTCCTGTGCTGCATCCCCGGGCGGGTGGAAGGGCAGCTGCTGCTGCTGCAGGAGCTGGATCTTCTCCAGTTCCTTCTGGAACTGCTGGTGCTGGAGCTGCCGCTGCTGGTGGATGCTCTGGGAAGAGAAGCACACGCCCAGGCCAGTGCAGCCGCTCCCCCGGCGGAGAGGCGGGTGTGGGAGGACAGGCTGCCTATGGCAGAGGAGCGGGCGACATGACGTGACCCCGGGGGCGGGACGCGACTGGTAAGAAGGCAGCAGGGGGCAGAATCGGGTCAAGGACTGGATGGAGGTCTTCCTGCCTGTCAGACTTCCTAGGACAGCCCATTCCCCCAACTGGAGGGGCCGGCAGCGGCAGCTGAGGAGGGATTCTGATGTAAGTGGAGGACTCGGCCAGGTGGAGGGGGTTCCGTTCAATTCTACAGTTCTGGGACTTTTATGAAATTCTGGGGGAATTCTCTGGTGGTCCGGAGGTTAGGACTCAGCTTTCACTGCCGAGGGTGCAGGTTCAATCCCTGGTTAGGGTGCGTGCTAAGTTGCTTTAGTCGTGTTGGACTCTCTGCGACCCCATGGACTGTAGCCTGCTGTCCATGGGATTCTCTAGGCAAGAATACTGGAGTGGGTTGCTGTACCCTCCTCCAGGGGGTCTTCCCAACCCAGGGATTGAACCTGCATCTCTTATGTCTTCTGCATGGGCAGGTGGGTTTTGTTGTTTTTTTTTTACCATTAGTGCCACCTGGGAGTGTAGCCAAAAGAATTAAAATCATGAAAGCCTGAAGATTGTTGCAAGAGTGAAACCAAACAGGAAGAATGGGTACCAGGTGTCTGAGAGCATAGCAGGCACGGGGAAGACCTGGCCGTGCTGTCTACCACGGCCATGCACTTGGCGGAGGTTCGTGCAAAGATCGGCAGCAGCGCAGAGGCGAGGACGCTGGGGCTGAGACGTGGGGAGCCTGGCAGAGGTCGGGCTCCCAGTTCATCCCACCGCCTTCCCCATGCCCACACTCCTCTCATTTAGTCTAAACAACACATTCCATCCTCGTTTGAAGTGGCAGCGACTGTGATTATTAACTGTCTCCATGCGTGGGAAGGTGAGTGTAAGGATGGGTGTGTAGCCAACACTCTCCTGGGAGTTTTCTGTAGAGCTCGCTCTCTCTTTTTCAACTTGGGTTGAAATTCTGGAAATTCCATCTAGTAGCTGGGTTACCTTGGGAGAGTTACTGAACTTCCCAGAGTATAGTTTCTTTCTTTGTGGTTAGGGGATAAATAGGGTTTCCCTGGTGGCGCTAATGGTAAAGAATCCACCTACCAAAGCAGAAGACCCAAGAGATACATGTTTGATCCCTGGGCTAGGAAGATCCCCGGAAAAGGAAATGGCAACCCATTCCAATATTCTTGTCTGGGAAATCTCATGGACAGACCATGTCCCTTGGCTTGTGGGATCTTAGTTCCCTGACCAGAGATGGAACCCAGGCTCTGGGCAGTAAGAGAGCAGAGGCTTAACCACTGGACTGCCAGGGAATTCCCATGTGTAGTCTTAAAAAAGAAAATACAGTTAAGTATTAAAATGATCGGCAAGCAAGGTTTCCAAATCAGTTTTTACAGTCAAACTGTAAGTTGTAAGTACAAAACTGTAATTTCCTGAGAAGTGAGCATCTGTTTGATTACAATGTTTTTGAAGGAAAGCCAATATTGACTCTTAAGTGGGAACAGAAGCGTATTTGCTTGTTTGTTGCCTTTGTCTGGACCTCACTGACAGGCAAAGGTTCAGAAACATGTGGGCAGGGGTCGGGGGCGGGAAGGAGCAGAGCCTTACCAGGGGGTAGGTGATGATGAAAGCCACCCAGCCGATGAGCAGGAAGGTGCTCAGGATGATGGTGGCCATGTCCTTGAGCATGGAGTCCACAGGGGCCTCGGGCTTGGCAGGGGCATGATCGAACTTCTCTTCCACGTCCGGAGAAACCGTGGTAGGTGCGTTTTCTGAAGTCTGGTCAACCAGGTCAATGGCCTTGTGTGGGAGAGAGTGGCAACATCACCGCTCAGTTTCCAGCCAGATATAAAAGAGCCAAACAATCAGGAGAAGCCACGACTCAGCTCAGATGTGAGTGGGGTTTGGGAGAATGGATACATGTGTATGTGTGGCTGAGTCCCTTTGCTGTCCACCTGAAACTAGCACAACACTGTTAATCGGCTATACTCCAATACAAAATAAAAAGGTAAAAAAAAAAAAGAGAGAGGCCATGATTATTTATGAGGAATGACTATGCTGTGAAATATGCTGGATTATTTTTAAGGCCCACCCAAGACCACAAAGCCAGATAACTGTTGCCCTTTTCAAAGCAACTGCCTTGAGAGGCCATGTGCTATTGCAGTGACGGAATCATTACTCAAAAAAACGGTTTTTAGAGAAATACTTTTGAAAGTGCCTTCACATGCAATATTCTTTCGAAAATCCTTATTAAAGGCAAAACCCTCCTTGGATAGTAGATTTGCTGTTTGGGGAAACTCTGAAATCATCGGTAACAAGTCTGGTAGAAAGCTGGTGGTCCACTTGGTAACATTTCACATTAAAAAGGAAAACACACAATCACACGATCTAGGAAGTAATAAAGCAGCTTTCCAACGTTGCTTGTAAACTTTCAGTGCGACTCCAAGCACAAAACCATTTATTCAAACAGTCCACTATATTTCAAAGTTTTTAAAAAGCATTAGGGTCCTTTGTTAAGCCCCAAATTAACTCAGATAAAGTGGAGTTTTTGCTCAAACTCTTCAGAAACTCTAGGACTTCTAGAAAAATGCATTGATGTTCTAGAACATCTAGTTTTCCAGTCATGCTTCAATTATTTGCTGGATGAGATGGACACACAGCCTCCTTGGCACCCCCATGCACTCACGCCTCCCTCCCCTTCCCTCGGGCCCTCCGCCGCCTGTAGGGGGTGTGCGGGTGGCCTGGCTGGTGGCAGCTGAGGAATGTTTGCTGACCATGTGACCAGAGACAACACCACTCATTTGGTTATATTTGCTCAAGTGTGTTTGTTTTAAAAAGTTAGTCTTAATACCAGACAAACGCACGCCAGAGTATTTTAATGGACTTTCAAAGGACTCTTTGCTCAAGATGGAACGATTATATAGGAAAATCTCCATGACAACCATCTCTGGGTGTTAGATTAAGGGTATTGTTTAATTTTCTTTTTAAACTTTTGTTTTCTAGGTGTTTAATAACAAATATGCTGGGCTTTACTCAGATCAAAATCAGATCCAGATTTTAGGGCCCTGATCCCTCTCCAACCTGGCTGCCTCCAGAGACAAGGGACAACTCAGCACGTCCCAGAATCTTAAACGTCCACGTGATTTTCTTTCCGTTTCCCTCTGGACAAAAATCTAAATCTCTAACGTGAATTTGATATGATCACAGCCCTCCCCCCACATCAGCCAGTTACTCCCCTCTTTCTCTGGCCCTGCCCACAGGCCCTTCTCAGTCATAGGACCCCCACCGGCAGGGCTGCAGTATCCTCCAAGCCAGAACGGCCTCTGGACCCCGACCCCCAGCTCCCACCCTCCTGCAGCCTCCACACCTGCTCTGTGCCCAAGGCTGCGCACACGGGTGGAGCGATGGTCTCCCCGTCCCTGGCTTCCACCAGCAGATGAGAGAGGGCTGGAGTTCTGTGGGGCTGCCAAGTGTCTTCGCTGGAGCTCCAGGCTCCACTCCCTCCCCACTGGCTTCAGGCTCAAGTATGCTCCGAGCACCCCAGAACTGCCCATGGTGTGAAGGAAACCCCCCTCGAATCATCCTAGTTTGGGTGGTCGTCTGCTTCCAGCTGAGACCCTGAGAGCAGGCTTCATTTACCCGGGCTCAGGAGGGTGACCTGAGCCGAGTCGGGTGGGCTTCCCGAGTGCCCCACACCCACCCAGGCGCCCTGGGTCCCCGCCAGACCGAGCAGCCAGAGCAGGCCAGTCCTGGCTGGAGAGCACCTCAGTCTCCCACCTGCTCTCTCTGCCAGCTCTCCTTTCACTGCGGGGCCTGGAACATGGCTCCTGTGCAGTCACCTGACCATGTCGCCCATGGCTCCCCGCTGGGCATCCTACAATCCCGTCAGGCTGCCTCCTCAGCCCCAGAGATGGACGCACAGGGTTCCTGCTCCGGGCCTGCACCTCTGCCTGCGTCCCTCCGGCACGCCCACCACCTCTCCCACAGGCCCCCTCCCTGACGTCAGTCCTCAGCACTTTGTCTGCTGTGGATTCTCCTGCACCCCTGCCCCTCCTGAGTGGACTGCAGGCCCTAAAGGCAGGACAAATGCCTTATCGCCCAGCCTCTGACTCGGGGCCGGTGCCTGCCTGTCCACGTCCCCACTCACCTCCTCAAAGCTCTTCTTCTCCGAGTCGGCGGGAATCACGTTCTCCCGGTGTTTGGGCAGGTTGTTGGGGAAGCGCTCCAGCATTTTGGTGGATGCGGACAGGGGGGTTTCATGGTGTCCTGCGAGAGGAAGCGTGGCCTCTAATGAGAATGGTTTCCCCATGCGGCAGTCGCACTTGACGCTCAGCTGAGACATCAGTCGCCACCCAGAGAGGGGCCCGCGATGCAAGTGCTCACGTGTGTAAAGGGAGAGAAAGTGAGAGCTGGGGACTGGAGGAACTCCACCAAGACAGAGCTTTTACCTTCCAAGGCCATGAATGCAGTATTCTGAATCTCACAATAAGGAGCAAAGACGTGGCCCTGTCATGAGAAGGACTGGGATGTCCAGGACACATTCAGAGCAAGGCACAAGTGTGCACATGTGTGTGTGTGTGTGTGTGTGTGTGTATGTGCTCAGTCGTGTCCAACTCTTTATAATCCCATGGACTACAGCCCGCCAGGCTCCTCTGTCCATGGGATTCTCCAGGCAAGAATACTGGAGTGGATTGCCATTCCCTTCTCCAGGGGATCTTCCTGACCCAAGGATCGAACTCAGGTGTCCTGCATTGCAGGTGGATTCTTTACCATCTGAGCCCCCAGGGAAACCCCCAAGAACTAGTCTGAGCTATGTATACTGCTCATCTGGAGAAATCCCCTTGAACTCTCTCTCTAGGTCAGTTCTCTATCTACACCGTCAACACTGCTCATTAAAGGAAGCCTAGGTCTGTTTTGAGCCACCATCAAGTTCCCCTCATCTTTCAAGGAACACTGAGATGGCAGGATTTCCTGAACTGGTTGCCTGCTTCAGACCTCTGACTCACACTTGCCGTGGGGCCCAGGGAACCCGGGAGTGTCTCCAGGTACCTCTGAGGCTCGGGAACAGGAGACCCTCAAGCTAAGAGGAGTGAGGTTGCCCCTCCACATGCCACCCTGTGCTGTGGCGCTCTGCCTGCTGCTCTCATGGTTTCAAGCCCTGCCCCTTGGCCCGGCACCTCCCAACACACTGTGATGAGCCCGAATCCCCTCTTCCGCCCACAGTCCTTATAAACAGGCCTTCCCCTAGCGGAGCCTTTAGCAGCATCACGGAGGGCACTCTGAACCTGCTGTGCTACAAATGTGACCGTGAGATCCTGAAACATTTCTGTGCAAAAAGGCCCTGGTCGTCTGATTTTCCAAAAGAGCCACGAAGACTTTTTTCTGGATCCTTCATGGTCTCATGTATATATTTCCTCAGTTTCCAGTAACCTTTTTTTTTTAAAATTTTATCTTTGGCTGGGCTGGGTCTTTGTTACTATGCTTGGGCTTTCTCTAGTTGTGGGGAACAGAGGCAGTGTGTGGGCTTCTCTCTGGGATGGGTTCTCCTGTTGCAGAGCACAGGCTCTAAGCGCATGGCCCTAGCAGTTGTGCACGGCTTTAGTGGTCCCAAGGTACGTGGGATCTTTCTGGGACAGGGATCGAACCCATATCCCCTGCATTAGCAGGCGGATTCTCAACCATTGGACCCACAGGGAAGCCCAGTTTCCAATAATTTTTTCATTCTTAACCACTGGTAGACAGTCAATGCAACCCGTAACTGCTATATAAAACCAAGTGGCCCCGTGATTTTAATGGCCTCTGCCCATCAGTTCTTTTTTTCCTCTGCTTTGGGCCCATTCACAACACGCTTTCAAATACATCTGTTCAGAAAAAGGGGTAGAATTATTTTGTTATCTCCTATACGCCGGATTGGAAGAAACACAAACTGGAATCAAGATTGCCAGGAGAAATATCAATAACCTCATATATGCAGATGACACCACCCTTATGGCAGAAAGTGAAGAGGAACTCAAAAGCCTCTTGATGAAAGTGAAAGAGGAGAGTGAAAAAGTTGGCTTAAAGCTCAACATTCAGAAAACGAAGATCATGGCATCCGGTCCCACCACTTCATGGGAAACAGATGGGGAAACAGTGGAAACAGTGTCAGACTTTATTTTTCTGGGCTCCAAAATTACTGCAGATGGTGACTGCAGCCATGAAATTAAAAGATGCTTACTCCTTGGAAGGAAAGTTATGACCAACCTAGATAGCATATTCAAAAGCAGAGACATTACTTTGCCAACAAAGGTTCATCTAGTCAAGGCTATGGTTTTTCCTGTGGTCACGTATGGATGTGAGAGTTGGACTGTGAAGAAGGCTGAGCGCCGAAGAATTGATGCTTTTGAACTGTGGTGTTGGAGAAGACTCTTGAGAGTCCCTTGGACTGCAAGGAGATCCAACCAGTCCATTCTGAAGGAGATCAGCCCCGGGATTTCTTTGGAAGGAATGATGCTAAAGCTGAAACTCCAGTTCTTTGGCCACCTCATGCGAAGAGTTGACTCATTGGAAAAGACTCTGATGCTGGGAGGGATTGGGGGCAGGAGGAGAAGGGGACGACAGAAGATGAGATGGCTGGATGGCATCACCGACTCAAGGGACCTGAGTTTGAATGAACTCCAGGAGTTGGTGATGGACAGGGAGGCCTGGCGTGCTGCGATTCATGGGGTCGCAGAGAGTCGGACACAACTGAACGACTGATTTGATCTGATCTGATGCCCATTATTTGGTAAAAATAATAACCAGAAGAAGAATGGAACAAAGAGTCAGGATGAACAAAGAACAACAAGGCCTGGACGACGGCAAAGGGACCCATGGGGCTCCAGGACATCTAGCTTCCTCTCTGTGATGCCCAGTTACACGGCCCCTTGGTGTGTAAAGGGAGAGATGACACCCGAAGGCAGTGAGTGTGACCGATGAAGGCAGAGGTGACAGAAGCTGTGTCTCTGGCGAGCGTCCCAAGTAACTAGAGTAATCCCCCATCCAGATGCCACCGCCTGGCTGCCTCCCAGGTCTGCAGGCTCCGAGGTGGCTCCACCTCCCTTTCCTGGCGCCCCAGGTCTGACCTCTCTCTGCCCTGGCCCCAGTCTGCACGAGCACTGGGAAAGAATGATGGGGAGAAAGTTCATCAGCCCCTGTACTGCACCCGCTCTGGGGCTTGGAGATGGCAGAATCGGGGAGTAGACGCCACAAAGGAAGGGCAAATCTGATTAAGAAAACTCCGTCTTGCTCTAATTACTTGGGATGCTCGCCAACAGCTCCTGTCACCTCTGCCTCCGTCGGTCGCACTGACTCACAGGGGCCTCCAGCCTGGGGGCCAGCAGGGGTGGCAGCAGAAACGGAAGAGAAGGGGAAAGGGACCATCGCACACCCCCGGGACTTCTGCCTGCTGCGGCTCCTGGACCTCAGTCCAGCCTCTGACTCTTTTCCACCCTCAGGCCCTCCTGGGTCTTCAACTCTGTCCTCTCCAAGCTCCCCTGCTCGCCCACATGAACTCCCAAGTGAATTCTTCCACAGAGGACGCCTGCTTCCTTAACTCTTAACTGGATATAACAAGGGTGCCGACCTTGCAAAGGGGTCATTTGTGGGAAATAAGGAAATATTCGAAAGTGCCTGGCACAGACATCTAACACGTGTCAGATCACTGCACAGAGCTTGCAATATTTAGTACTGGAGTTTAGGAACATTAGTCAAATGATTTCTGAGAACTGACTTGGTAATACAGCTAGCCTGTTTTGTTTTCCTTGGGGGTAAAAGAGTCCACGGTCTGAAAAACCAACGTGGACAGGCTCCGAGCAGAGCTGAGGGCTGTGACTGGTAGTGTCGTCTCTTGGCCACAAGGAGGCAGCAGGTCGCCGCCGGCGCCCCGAGGAGCTGACTTACCGATGAGCAGCCAGTAGTTCCGCAGGTAGTTGAGCTTGCTCTTGCCTTTGAGTCCGGGGTTCAACTTCAGGTCCGTGCTGGGCGTGATCACACACTCCCCTTTGTCCCCGATGGTGACACCGTCGGTCTGGGGGCCTTCCAGCAAAGGAAGGGTGCTGCCCCGGGGCTGTGAAGACAGACCGGAGTGAGGCTGGGGTGGCCGGTAGGACAGCAAGTATTCCTGTGCAGGGCTGGTTGGGAAGGCAGTTCAGTTCAGCCGCTCAGTCGTATCCGACTTTGTGACCCCATGGACTGCAGCACGCCAGGCTTCCCTGTCCATCACCAACTCTGGGAAGGCAGAGTGGGACTCAAAGGCCCCAAGATGGGGCAGGAGCAGCCCTTCCCCCAGGATGTGACAACGCTGCCCTGACGTCTTTTAAAGTTTGGCTGTCTTTTTATTTATTTATTTACTTATTTATGCCACACTGTGCGGCATGTGGGATCTTAGTTCCTGGGCCAGGGATCGAACCTGTTCCCCTGCAGGGGAAGTGTGGAGTCTTAACCACCAGGATGCCAGGGAAGTTCCTTGGACGTCTTTTGAAATGTGGACATCTCTTTAAATCTGGGAACAGGGAAACAGGAAGGGTGTGCGTGGAATTCCATGAGGCTACTGTGAGAAGCAGATATAAGTGATGGAATTCACAGATGGTACAAGTGACTGGGGTTCGAATGTTCCAGCTGCGGGCCCAGTGCTAGCTCGGGCACCACTGGACCCTGGCAGGCCCTGCCCTGAGCAGTTGACAGACTCACTGGGAAGATAGGAGATGCCAACCAAACAGCTCAAACACCGTAAGGACCAAAACAGCAGCCTGGACAGTGATGCCTCAGACTCTCAGAGACGGGGCGCTTGAAGCGACCTGGCAAGGCTGGAGGAGGCTGGACCAGTCACCAAAGGATGCCCAGGATTTGAGGAGGAAAACAGAAGACAGGAGTACAATCCAAGTGTGAGGCGCAGCCTGAACAAGGGCTGAGAAAGACGGACAGGAAACTCTTGGAACTCAGGGAGGAGAGGGACAGTGCAGCCCACAGTGACACCAGCCGTGGGGCAGGCGGGCACCGCGGGGCTGGCCTGCAGGGACCTGAACCCCAGCTGGGGAGTCTAGACTTGAATCCAAAAGCCAAGGGGAGCAACCGGGGCTTCCCAGGCCCAGGAGGCTGCCTTAGTCACAAGACTCTGCTCATGAGGTAGAACGCAGTATGTGCATAAATTATCTCCGAGGATTTAGGATGCGTGTCTTGTGTCCGTAACAGGATGCTGGTATATCATTCAGCTGTTCTTTGCTGAAATGGAACAGGAGTGCTTTGAGGGTGCCTCCATGAGCCCCACCCGCCAGCCCCCAGAGTGGACTTACCACAACGGCGACGCCCTCGTGCACCATCGAGGGGGAAGCATAGAGGCTGGTGGAGTATTTCCCCACATACAGGGTGGGCCTAGGAGACAAACAGATACATGCAGTCCACTGTCATTTAATCTCTGGACCTACAAAAGGGGGCTTTCTGGAGAGAGTCACAGCCCTGACTATCATCCCCAGGAAGAAGCACATGAACCCCCGAGCTCTGAGCGTGGAGAGGGTGAGAGGCAAGGGGACTGCCCTGGGCCTGAGGAGAGTGGGACCACGAGCCCTGATGTCACTGATGCCTTTGACGGGCCACCTGCCTGCAGCCCGGGTTTCCTCATTTGCAGGTGGCGGGTCTGCACCGGCCCACCCCTGCTTCTGTCCTCAGAAGGGACCCTGAGCAGTGATCACCCGGGAGAGACTGAAGGCTGGAACGCATGCAGCCACCCCACAGCCTCTAAGATGGCCCGGCCAGCATGCTTTGATGACTGACGAGCCACCAGAATCCCCACCATGATGGCTTGTGGACGCCTAAAGATTCTACAGGTTCTACAGAAGCTTGGAGAAAAGTCTTATCTGAATGCCTGAAGCAAAGGGGGTGCACAGGAGATTCCAACTGGGTGAGACTTCTGGTGGGTGGTCTGTCCCTGTCAGGGGCACTGAGGAGGCGAGGGGACCTGGCTTTTGTCTGTGGTCATCATGAGTGTGAAAACACGAGGCTGCACGTCCAGACCCTGCTAAACAGGGTTACTATCAAGAGCCAGTCTTGGGGGTGGGTCACCCACTAAATTCTCTAAACCTCTCTCAACAAACATCTTATCTGAACAGTGCTATGAATTCAGAGAACATTTCATGCTCACTGATCTTCTCCACGGCTCGGCAAAATGGGAAACTGAGGCTCAGCAAGGCTAAGTGACCGGGTTACAGGCTGTTCACAGGCGGGGGTGGAGAAACGGGCCTGAGTCTTAGACACACACATACCCTAACACTTTTTTCCTGATTTTTAAAGCAAATACAACTTACAAAAATGTTTTGGAAAATACAGAAAGCTAAAAAATAAATAACCTCTCCCGTATTCCCACCACTAGAGATGGATTTAATTGCACTGCAGTTGCACTGGCAGTCTCTTTCCTATATCCTGCCATAATTTTGGCTTCCCCAGTGGCTCAGCGGGTAAAGAATCTGCTTGCAATGCAGGAGATACAGGAGATGCGGGTTCGATCCCTGGGTTGGGAAGACCCCCTGGAGAAGGAAATGGCAACCCACTCCAGTATTCCTGCCCGGGAAATCCCATGGACAGAGGAAGCTGGTGGGCTACAGGCCATGGGGTCGCAAAGAGTTGGACGGGACTGAGTGACTAAGCACCCATAATTTCAGTTTATTTAATATTTGAGAATCGGAAGCATCCAGGGCTGCCCCCTTCTTAAGATTCTGAGGTTTCTGAACAAGCTGTCCTTGGCTGTTTGTATTTCTCATGGCTTCAGGAGTGTCTGCCCACGCCCTGGCGCCCAGTGCGTGGTACAGCACACCGCTGCAGGACCAGAACGCCAGGGACACGGGGTCCCCCTCTCCGCCCCGAGTCCTGGACTCACGTCAGCTTGCTCTTGGCCTCCGTCTCCTTGGGGAACGGGTACTTCCACTTGGTGATGCGCCCCACCTCCCCCGACATGAAGGTCAGGTAGCGCAGGGTCTCCACGGCGACGTTGATGTGCATCACCTTCCGCAGGCCCTCACGCTGCCAGATGTAAAAGGCCACCACGGGGGAAGCGTAGTTTTGGATCCACAGGACATCCCCAGACTCGCTGTCCACCGTCACCACCAGCCCATCGCCATTGGACACAAAGTGGGACATCTCTGTATGGACCGGATATACACAGCGCGTCAAGCCTCACCTCAGCCTGCAACCACATCCTCCGTTCTCTTGCCAAGCTGCAGGCACCTGACCAGACGAAACAGGCCTTCTGGAGTGTTCTCAGAGTGCCTCCCAACAACTCTACTGGCTTTCAATGAATCTGCTTAGGCTCTACGACAGCGAGAGCTGCCTGGTTTATAAACAGGAAACAGGGTCACCCTCTCACTTGGAGGTGTTCTTTTTTCACTTGGTAATTCAAGTCAATTAGTGGGGTTCCCTGGTGGCTCAGATGGTAAAGAATCTCTCTGCAGTGCAGGAGACGGAGGTTCCATGCCTGGGTCGGGAAAATCCGCTGGAGAAGGGAATGGCAACCCACTCTAGTATTCTTGCCTGGAGAACTCCATGGACAGAGGAGCCTGATAGTCCATGGGGTTGCAAGGGTCGGACATGACGGAGTGACTGACATAACACACACACAATGAGTGGGAGTAAATAGCGCAGAGAAGGGAACCAGAGGAGATCCTGTGAACGTGGCATTTTACAGCCATCCTTTCAAAGCCATCAATCAAGCTGGACAGTCAGCGCTGACCACTGACACTGCCCGCACAAGACCCCAGAGGACATCTGTCAGACTTTCAGGTACCGGTGTTAAGATGGCAAAATCAGCTTTTAGTTTTCATCTGAGTTGGGGGAATGTTTCCTAGAGAAATAACTTGGGAATGAGCCACAGTTATGGAGGCGGTTGTTCATATCAAACTGACATTTAATTCTGCTTCTCATGGGCTTGTAGTCAACTCCTGCGACATAGAGGGACTCCATGAAGTGTGTCCTACCTCCTCTCGGGGTAAACTTATCACTGTTTTACCTGGGTTCCCTCCATACTTCTCGCCCAGGCCCCTGCTTTCAACACTGGCTGTTAAAAAATGGATAAATAAAAGGGAATTCCCTGGCGGTCCAGTAGCTAGAACTCCACACTTTCACTGCAGGGGGCCTGGGTTTGATCCTTGGTCGGGGAACTAAGATCCTGCAAGCCACATGGTACAGCCACACACAAAACAAACAAACAAACAAAACCCCATTGACTGTTTAAGTATCTACTACAAATCCATGGAAAGTCCAAAATCTGGTGACCAAGAAGGTCTTAAAAGGAAATTCGGTTTTCTGGAACCCTCATTTCCCTACAGGTCCTAAGTACCCGCCTGACCTCGCCATGCCAGGGAGGCGGGGGCGGTCTACTTACTGTAGTCCCCATCGTCCTCGGGCAGCGCGGCCGCGTAGTCAAAGTAGGTGGCGTTCCAGCGCAGCTCGCGGGTCTTGGTGTCGTACATGGTAATGGTGTACTCTGAGTGGGGAACACACAGCAGCCTGTTACCTGGAGGGGCCACGACACCAGCGGAGGTGCTGACCTCATCTAAATTACAGCAGACGAATCCTCCCTAAACGGCACGCAAGAAAGTCCAGGCCATTCATGTAGGGAGAGAGAGGGCACGGGGAGGAGGACTGGAGTCCCAAATGCATGAGCGAACCCGGCCCACAGCCTGTGGGGCAGAGACAGGCCGCCCATGCTGTGTCCTTGAACTCAAGGCTCCCGAATCATGAGCAATGTCCTGGTGTTGTTCTAAGCCACTTACGTTTTGGGGTGGTTTACTATACAGCAATCGAGAGTGGACATTAGAAATCGGTACCTAGGTGTGGGATGGTGCCATAACAGAACCATAAAACATGTGGCACTGACTTTGGGACTGGGAGGCAGACGGAAGCTGGAAAGGAAACAGCTGACGGAAGCTGGAAACGATGACCCAGGTTAGGTGGCGGTGCCACAGTTATTAGTTAAGACCACTTCTTGCTGTGCCTTGAAAAATAGAAAGAGTTAAGCAACTAATGAACTTGTGGCTCTAAGGAGATTTCCAGGCAGAATGCAGAACACGCCAAATGGTTTCTCTTAACTGCGTGTGGTAGGACACAAGGCCAATAAGCTAAAGAGGAAACCACTCCGTTTTCAAGTTGAATGCAGAGGAAATGTAGAGGGTCCAGGACTGATGCTCCAGCTGGAAAAGACTCTCAACATAAAAAATGGCCTTGGGCAGGACTTCGCAGGTGGTCCAGTGGTTAAGAATCTGCCTGCTAATGCAGGGGACACGGGTTCGATCTCGGGTCTGGGAACTAATATCACACATGCTGCAGGGCGACTAAGCCTGTGCGCCAGAACTACTGAAGCCGATGCACCCTAGAGCCTGTGCCCCACAACAAGAGAAACCAGCACTATGCGAAGCCCCTCACTGTAATGAAGGGTAGTCCCCATCTGCTGCAACTAGAGAAAGCCCACACACTGCAGCAAAGACCCAGCACAGCCAAAATAATTAATTAATTAAAAGAAAAAGGCCTTAGGGTGACGATCAGGTTCAGGTGCTTCCAGTAAAAAATGGCTTCAGGGTTAAGGTCAGATCAAAGCTGAGGCTGTAAGACCCTCCTGCGAGGCCTCAGAAAGATTCAAGGTGATCCTCCATAGACCTGCTTCCCCTTGTTGCTCTATTTGAGCTGTCCGTTCCACAGCTCTTATGGAGCAGGGTTGGAGGTCAGGGCCGCACCTGCGGCATTTGGAAGGCGGGTCCCTGGAGGAAAGGGCCGCCCGCCCACCCACTTACTCGCCGCAGCCCCTGAGCCCCGGCCACATGTTAGCCTCATGGCAGGTGTGGAGACTCAGCAGGCAGACAAGACCAAGCCCTGCCCTCAGGAAGCCAAGAGTCTAGCTGGGGGCACAAATACAATTTAGAAATGCTTGGCGACAAGACCTGAGAAGGAGGAGGAGGCTGAAGAGAGAGGAGGAGGCTGAAGAGAGAGGAGGTGGGAGATGGTGTGGTGGGGAGGCTGCTGATGTCTAGAAAGGGCCAGCGATGGGCCGTGTGAACAGCTGGGTGCTGTGAGAACAGCTGAGGCTGAGAGCAGGCAGCCACAGAGGTGGAGACTATATCACAGGAGCTTCATAATCCTCGGGCAATGGGGAGCTCCCAGGGGGTATCATAAAGGGGAACAACATGGAAACCTGTGTGTGGACCAGACTGCTCTGGGTGCGTTCTAGAGAATGAAGCCTGGAGGCAGAGACCCTAAGGGAAGGCTATTTCAGGTCACTGTTCAAAATCAGGCAGGCTGTACACGCTCAATGGTTCCTTCTTACCTGTTCGCCCCAGATACAGAAGAGAGGTTGATGGGCAGAGGCTGTCTGCAAAGGCTGATGACAGGGTCTGCTGCTTCTCCCCAGTCAGGAGGTCGATAACGTACCAAATGTCCTGCTTTTTACCTGCAAGGCCACAAGGACACGTGGTGGTTAACACTCACCCAACATGGAAAAAAATATCCCCGCCAAACCAGCAGCCCAAGATGCTCTCTGAGCTGAGAAACAGGCCTGAGATTCTCACGATGTTGAAGACACTTCTATGATGCTCTGTGGGTGACCAGGTTAATGGTAATGTGCAGACAATAAAGCTTATTGGGCCACTGGGTCCTATTAACAACTTAATAACCTAGTCGTGGTATAAAAATTTCTCCACGCCTAATAACATAACAATTCACAGATTTTATTGCTCTGATGAGTAGCCTTAAATATGAAAAATCTGGCCTGTTAAGACAAACCTTTTCCCATAGACTAGGATCTATATAAATCCAGAAATGCACCCAGGGGCTCATCTCCCTGGTAACCATCCTTCACACATCTCAACATCCCTACTCATGAGCCCTCATGTAAAGAGGACTTACAGACACTAGTTTATAATCTAATTAGCGACTGGGCACGAGAGCTGGTGGCAGCCACGTGCTAATGAGGCCAAAGTGATCTCGGCCTCAACCAGTAAGTGACTCCCCAGCCACACGCTACACCCCTCCTCTCGGTCAGCTGATTAAAAGGTATGAACCGGTGGATAGCGTAGCTAAACAACACAATTAGGAAAACTCAAACCTATGGTTACGTACACCAGGGCATCCTGGTAATGGCAAGTTCCTAAGAAAGCTGTTTTATAATGCTCTGTATTGTTTTAATAATTTTGTTATCTGTTTATTTATTTTGGGCTGTGCTGGGCCTTCATTGCTGCGTGCAGGCTTTCTCTAGTTGCAGTACACAGGCTTCTCTCACCGCAGAGCATGGGCTCTGGGGCACGTGGACTTTAGGAGTTGCAGCTCCCGAGCTCTAGAGCACAGGCTCAATAGTTGTGGTGCTCGGGATTTGTTGCTCCGAGGCAGGTGGGATCTTCCCGGATCAGGGATGGAACCTGTGTCTCCTGCATTGGCAGGCGGATTCTTTACCACTGAGCCACCAGGGAAGCCCAATACAGGGTATTATTTCCACTATGATGTCAAGATAAACACAGCTCCTGCCTGAAGGTCAACACCTTCACTGTGATGTGTACGTGTCTGTTTTATAAGGTCTGTCTTCCAAAGACGAGCCTTCTCTCTGCTCACTCGTCTCTTCCTAGCTTATTGGCCATGTTTCCTATTTCAAGGGACTTTTGGAAGCCAAGTACCGAGACGCCAGCAAGCTCACAGGGCACGTGAATCTGCTAAAGCTACACCTAGTTCTAACAAAGGGAGCATACGTGCCAGTCTGTATGTCTGAAACTCGTCCACGGATCCTAACTTCCTGCTCCCAGTGACAAATCTTAATATGAAAAAGATCTGAAGATGGACATAAAACATCACCCGACTGCTGTGGCCAGGACCCCTTTCTGTCTGGCCAGGGTGCCCTTCTGGTTACTATAAGGACTGCGACAGTCTGCGTGACCCAGCTACCACTTTAATGGATGGGTCGGGGCAACTGCCACAACTTGAAATGCACCCTAAGTGACGAACTGGTGGTCAGAGCTGGAAGATCAGCCAGACAACAGTGACTACAGATGGTGAGAAGATGTTCAGAGGGGCCCGGGCACAGCTTAGAGCACAGAGAAAGCCTGTGTTGATCACTTCCCCTGAATCCCTGGGCCAGGGGCTTCCTCATTCTGAAGGTGTGGAAAGAAGAGCCCCAGTCTCCTTAGACAAAGACTTAAAATCCAGCCAGGGCCTGTGCTTGAGACCCAGAAACACACATAAAAAGCTCCCAAGGCATGAACAGGCCGTAAGCACTTTCAGTTCCTCAGAAAGAAAGCTGCTTTATAAATACAGGATATTATTACTACTATGCTTTCAAGATAAATACAGCTCTCCTTTGTGTCACAAATGCATTTTTATTGACATTTTGGCAGCAACCTGGTCAAAGAAAAGCAGCTGATCTGATGCTTTGAAAGATGTGACCCCTGTAGGTATGAAGGAGGCTTATCTAAGCAAGCTGTTAAGTGCTGTTTTTATCCAATATTCTGATAGCAGGAAATACTAAGAAAGCCCTATAATTAATAGGCAAGCCTGGCTTCCCTTTCTTGGCTCAGACTATTGTAATTCACTTTAAATTTCATCCAGTTGCTTCTGGGTATGTTGCAATCTGTAAGTCTCAGGGGTAGGTCAACACAGCAGCTAAAAGCTTGTTAAATGAGTAACCATATTAATGGTGTTAGGTCTGCTCCCAAGTGTGGTGGCAGGGGGAACCCTTTCGTAATTGGTCAGCTAATCCTGGCCTGAACCAGCACAACAGAGGCAAGAAAGGCCTTCCCCAGAAGGGTGGGTAGTGACTGTAGACACATCTCCTCTCTCTCAGGCCCACCACCTTCCCAGATTGTGGCATTCGCTTCCCAAAGGGATCAGCGTCAGGAACTCTTACCCATGTAGAGAATGCCATCTGAACTTCGGCACGGAGATGCCTGCACCAACTCAGGGATCGTAAAGGGAAGTTTCTTTAAAACAAACCAAAGGAAAAAAAAGCAAAGCAAAAAAAAAAAGTTAACAAGGTCTTGTGCAATGATTACAATTTCACTGCAGTCTGTTTCTCTTACCCAATTCTGCTAAAAAGAGATGGTACGTGGGGGTTTTCCTAACTGGAAAGCAAGGAGAAGGGGGCACCCTAGGCTCCCTGCACACTGTGGGCAAGCCCTTGGCTTCCAGGTCCTGGGTGCTGGACACACTGGTTCTTTTACGTGACACGCCCCCTGGAAGTCTCTAGTCCAGAGCCCTTCTGGGGCTCTTTGACCTTTTCTGAAAAGACACACAAATATGGAGAGAATGACACAATCTTTGAAATCCTAAGGCTTGGGGAGTGGGCGGGAGGAGGGAGAGTTGCCCTGTCTTGGAAAATTATCCCAGAGCTGCTTAGATGGGAGTAGAAAACAATCCTCAGAGCAGGAGTCAACCAGGAGACTACCCTGAAGGGTGGCCTCGAGGGAGAGGAGCAGCCGTCCCTCTGTGGGCAACACAGGAGAGTCTGGGGAAGAAAGAGAAGTTTTGGTGTTTTCTCTAGCAACGAATTCTCCTACTGAAAAACAGAAGAAGATTGGGCTTTTTGGTATTAAAAGGAAGTTATGGTAGGTGCTGGGAAAAGAAACTCAGAGCAGTCCGCATGTTTCAACTGCATTTCATCATAAAAACCGATCCTTCAGAGTTGACAGCTGACATCTGACAAGCTCTTTGGGTTCGAGTTTGTTTCAGAACACTTTATTTTTGGAACATTCTGTGTTCTTGAAACCATCCCGTGGGTACCTGCCTCATGACAACTGTCACCTTTCTTGCCAAGAAAGCAAAGTCAACAGAATTTTCAGGAACCAATAATGCAGATTTTCCTGTCATCCCAATGTTTAAACTAAACCTTAGCAGAAAAAATATGCCCCGGAGAGGCTGTCCTGACTGGGCTTCTTCCAGATGTTTCTGAGGATTAGAATGTTGTTCAAGGTTTTCAGTCTGGAGTATTTTCCAGTCTGCAGGGTCTGGCTGAGTGTGGCCACCTTGGCCTCCTGATTCGAGGCCCAGGCTGGAAACCACGTTCTTGGAGCTGCTAAACCACACCAAGCGGTTTGCGGGTGGTGGCAAGAGCAGCCTCTGGAAGGTGGGGATTCATGGAGCACCCCCTCCGCCTGGTGCTTTGGCCTTGGGCACATTCCTTCACCTCTCTGGGCAGTTTCCACACCTCTGCTGTGGAGATGACCATACGTGTGGGCCCATTGTCTTTCTCGGGAGCTTTTTAAAAAAATCCTGATGACCTAGGTCAATCAAATGGGGACTTTGGGGTTGGGACCTAGACAGTATTTTTTAGAGATTGCCAGGTTATTACAATGTGCAGCTAAGGTTGTGAACCTTAAGGTCTATTCTCAAATGGAGGTAGCAATGGAATATAACCCCCCCACCCCCACCAAGGGGATGTCTACTGGGGGAGTGTACAGTGTTGCAAACTACACTCCTCCCCCAAATTAAGAATCACTAAAGTCAGGGACTTCCCTGGTGGTCCAGAGGTTAAGACCCTGCGACCACTGCAGGGGGCATGGGTTCGATCCCTGGTCGGAGAACTAAGATCTTGCATGCCAGGTGGCCAAAATATATATTTTTTAATGATAATAATAATAATCACTAGATAAAGTGAGCCCTGTTCCTGAAGGAAGATCACATCCTTCCAGTGTGCTGGATGAGCCCTGAGAAACCGCTAGGACAGATCAGTGTTTTTGAACTCTGGGCTGTACGTTTAAAAGCTCATCGAGGGAGCCGTGAAAAGACACCTCTGCCCAGGCCCCAGTGTGGACCCCCTGATTCAGAATCCCAGAATCTTTTGTAAGTTCTCAGGTGATCCTGATGTACAGCTGTGGTTGAAGACAGGGGTCTAGAACCTCCGAAGCACCAAGAAGCTAAATACACTCACCGTCAGGCCTTCGTTGTTCTTGCCCCCAAGCGTGTACAGGCTGCCATCATTAGGATCTGGGAGGAAGGCAGGCCTGCAGATTAAGCAGTAAGTATTAGTGACAGATTACAGCCCAGGGCACAGAATAAAATACCAAAGCCAGGCAAAACCATGATTGGTAGGGAGGGGGGTGTGTGTGTCTGTGTGTGTGTGTGTGTGTGTGTGTGTGTGTGTATAAAACAATTCCATCCACTTCTTTTTCATCTTAGCCACAGATAATAAAATATCCTTCTGGTAATCTCCAATGGACCAGTTCTGCAGGTGACAATTTTTCCATGGACGGTAGGGCGGTGGGTAGGGGGGAGGGTGTGGTTCAGGATGATTCAAGTGCATTCCATTTATCATGCACTTTATTTCTATTATTATTACATCAGCTTCACCTCAGATCATCAGGCATTAGATCTCAGAGGCTGGGGACCCCTGGTCTATACTATACTTGGCATGGGGAAAAAAAAAAAACCAACCTGCAGTGGAAAACTAGTCCAAAACCACAGAAGAGCAAATCATCATTTGGTCAAAGCACGCTGGCTAAAGGTACAACAGGGGGAAGGACCCAGTAAGCCTGCTTTTCAGTTTCCAAGTCAGCTGCATACAGGACCTCAACAATTAATGTCTAATAGCGTGGCATGGCACCTAAACAGGGAGAACAAATGTGTCTTTGGTGTTCCACAAATATTTATTTTTAGGAGGCAATAAAAGCAGACACTGAAAGCTTGACATGAAAAAGAAGCTGCCAAGGGGATGGGTCAGTTTCTCATCAGCTGCTTCTCAGGAAGCAGGTTCAAGGTGCTCTTTTGTGATGCTAACCTGCTAACCACTGAATGATGACTAGTCACGCAGAAACCCCTGGCTGAATCTTTTCTCTCCCCAGTTTAGAGCATCATTTGAGGCTCTTAAAGATGCCAACCAAACTTTTACTCCAACACACACACTCTAATAACAAGTCATTTTCTTGTCTCCTCTCCACAGTTTTGCACAGTGAATGGGGCAGAGATCCAAAGATGCCTGGGCCCTTTTGAGGACTTTGGAAGCTTAAGCTCAAAACTCACCTTAAATTACATCTCAAAGAAGCCTTTTTAACTCCCCTGCCTCCCCACCTTGCCCATCAAGGAACTGACCACCCTTTTCCCAACACAGGCTTCTTTCAAAGTACCCATGAGTCATTTGTTCTTATTCTACTTAATATTAATATCGACGTATACATGTGCTCCCAGCAACTAGGTTCATAAACAGAGTAAAACAGAAAATGAATCAAAGGGAAGTGTGCAGCAAATCAGAACACTTACTCTTCCACGTGTGTTGGAACCTGCAGGACTGGATCTGTGCAAAAGAACAACAAAGGCATTGTCAGATTCTAAAATGTCAAGATTTCTAGAGTTCCTAGGACCAGCTCACAAGATGGACCAATAAATTTATCTACACGAGAAAACGTAGGTGAAGGCACTTTAGAAAACTCACACAAACACAAATGCAGGCTCTTGGGAACGGGGCTGGGTGGGGCGGGGGCAGTGGGGGGAGCTTCCCTGGTGGCTCAGCGGTAAAGAATCCACCTGCAATACAGGAGATGCAGGTTCAAGCCCTGGGTCGGGAAGATCCCCTGGAGGAGAGCATGGCAACCCACTTGAGTATTATTGCTGGGATAATCCCATGGACAGAGGAGCCTGGTGAGCTACAGTCCATGGGGTTACACAAGAGTTAGACACGACTTAATGACTAAGTACACACACATGCACACACGCATGCACACACATACGCACACACGCATCACGCGTGCAAGCTCTTAGGCCTGTTGCTGAGATTGGAGAGGGGGCTGAGGGCAGGATGGAACTGTCCTCAGGAAACATGCCTGTGACTTGGAGGCTGGACGTATCAGGACACACAGTGACAGGCCACGGTGGACAGTGGGTCCCAGTGTCACGATCTGACACAGTAAGGCCTTCTACACCCAACCATCTCTGGGTCAAATACCTGGCGTGGTGCTAGATATTTCCATGGGGAAAGCAAAACTGTGGCTTAAGAAGCAGTTTTGCCGTTGATGAGAATTTGACTGGCTGGAAAATGGATACATCCCTTTGGGGTAGCAATATGATGACTTTAGAGCCTTTGAGTGTTCATTCTTCTAGATCCCCTTTGATCCATTAATTCCATGTCTATAAAGTCTGGTTTAAAAATGACACAAAGTATATAAAATGCTTTCTGTACAAAGATCTTCACAGTAGCATCACAGATGACCTAACTGTTCAGAGATGTGGTTAAATTATGGAATGTCCACTTGGCAGAAAATTAAGACTTCTAAAGTCGCTCAGTCATTTCCAACTCTTTGCAACCCCATGGACTGCAGCCTGCCAGGCTCCCCGGTCCGTATAATTCTCCAGACAAGAACACTGGAGAGGGTAGCCATTCCCTTCTCCATGGGATCTTCCCAATCCAGAAATCGAACCCAGGTCTCCTGAATTGCAGGGAGATTCTTAAAGCTTCTAAAAGGGCTTATAAAGTTTTATAACTATATATGTTCAGGAGAAAAAAATAACATTGTACCTAGAGTATTAATGCAGCTGAGAAAACAAAAAAAAACACCTATGTGTGTTAAAAAAAAAATGAGATGGAAAGGTAAAAAAAAAGTGCTAAATTGTAAGTTACCTTTGTTGAAAATATAAACGACTTCCCCACCTTTTCCACTTTACCCCAAATTTCTACAAAAGTAGGCATTACCTTTGAAATAGCAAACACAGTTTTTCCTTCAAGTCATTTTAATATTGAGTTGGCTGAAAAGATTGTTCAGATTTGTCCACTTGATGGTACAGAAAAACCTGAATGAACTGTCTGGCCAACCCAATATTTGCTGTCATCTGAGTGACAGAATTTCTCCTGGGCACAGATCACAAGGACAATCCAGAGTCCACGGGGTGGATGGAGGCCACTGACCCAGCAGTACCGTAACAGAGCTGAAATCCCAGGCAAGAGACTACACAGCAATGAAGTGTTTCCAGCCACTGGGACCCCACAGGCTATAAGCCATGCTGCCCACAAAACTTCAAAGCTAGGGTCGAGGACAGCAAATGCTATGATGTGACTCTGGATACAGGCTCTGCTTATGTTGACAGACAGCTGTCTAATTCCCCAGGTCAGCTGGGATTCTCAGATGAAGGAAACCCTTTCAAGCCTTATCGTGTGTTGACTTTGCTTTGCAGGCCCAGCTCCCACATGAAGGCGGACCGGTGTTCACAACAACAGAGGCGCACACACCACATGTGGTCTGTGGGCAGCAAACAAACAATTCATTAAAACCAAGAGCATTTCAGGAAACAGGAGGAACTTTCGGTTGGCGAGCACATGGTGATCGTCCCCATTAATCACCTCTCGGTACACTCTCACAAACAGACTGATGCAAGACACAGGAAATGAGGGTGCCTAGCCCTCACCCTCCTGAAACAGACAAGCGCCTCCAATGCAGCCCAGAAGCTGAGCGCACCAGGGAGAGCGAGAAGGCACATTTCCAAGAAAATACAGCAGGAGGAAGGCGTCCTTTTGATTCGCTCCGGCCACTTAAAGGTGCCACAGATCAACAGAGGTGAAGAGGACACTACCAAATCCTAGCTGTTCACCAAAAACAAGACGTGGACACTGAGGGGGTTTCAATGCCTGTTCCTGAGCTTATCTGTGCTGGTCGGTGTTTACTCACTCTCGGGGTCTCCTCCTCCACTGTGGGTTTTCCTGGTTCTCTAGAGCTTATCTAGCTTATCTGACACGGAGGCCTCAGGTCCCAAAGTGTGTCCCGCACCAGAGAGGCTCCAGTTAAGACACAGGCCGCTGGAAGGAGCCAGGGAAGGGCGGGTGGACACCTACAGCAGGGTTGAGGAGCCATGCTTTCTCCTAGGCTTAAGGGGACATGACCTCCAAGAGGGGCTCCTTCTCATGCACTCATAAAATAGGGCCCCTGGAATAAACATCTGCAGAGCTGCATGCATGTCACAGCAAGCAGATGTGGAACAATGACCCATTCTGCATATTTTTCTTCTTAAAGAATCATTTGAATCTAAGGTTTCCTTTCAAATACTACAGGAAATTGGAGGATAATTACAATATTGTGATGGTTTTTGCCATACATTAATATGAATCAGCCATAGGTATATATGTGTCCCCTCCATCCCGAACCACTTCCCTGGTGGTCCAGTGGTTAAGACTCTGCATTCCCAATGCAAGGGGGCACCGGTTCGATTCCTGGTCAGGGAACTAAGATCACACAAGCCACATGATGTGGCCAAAATAAATAAATTAATAATAATAATAAAAAAACACAAGGGAAGGAAACATAAGACCAAAAAATGGCAGCCTGTTGATAAATGTTTAAAGATAGAATTGACAACACTGGCCTGTCATTTCTCTTTATCTCTGCTTGAAATTTTCCATATTAGAAAAGGTTAAAGGATAAAAATATTTGAAAAGCCAGCATAATAAAAGGAAAAAGCATCAGCTGAAAATGTGCCATGGAAGCCCAACATGAAAAGGAGTTGTTTTGGATTTAATAATGAGAACTGGACTTAGGCAAGATTCTTGCTCTTAAAAAAAAAAAGTCACCTTCATGTGAAAGGAAACAGTGACCTAACCCTAAGGCTATAAACAAACGCTGCTACAAAATAAGCCTCTCTATCTATATGGAAACCGATAAGGACGAAAGCCATCTCACCAAGCTGTTTTACTTTCAGAAAGGGCAGGAAAAAAAAAGAGTTACTTAACCAATGTAAAAATGGGTGTTATTCAAGGGAAAGGTAAAGATATCAGAAGAGGGGGAAAAAAAAAGCTGAAATCAGTGTTTGGTCTCCAAGATCAAGACAGAAACAGATCTGCCCACTTCTCCCCTGGGAGTGGCCACTGGACTCGGCTCCCCTGGCGGGTCCATTTCAGGCCTGATTTACTTCGGAAGAAACCTGGCGAGGTGCGGTGACATGCATGGCTCCTGTTCTGTGCTGATGGAATCCTCCTTTTCAACCCGAGGCAGAAATGACCCAAGATAGACGTAAACATGTTTATTTCCAAAAGAAGTGAGTTTTCATCTTTCCAAGAATACCTTTTTCACCATCCTCTCCCGAACCTCCTACCTTCTCCCCTGCACTGGGCCCTGACTGCACACTGGACTCTGCTCCCTTCTTGAGCCCCGGGCCTCGAGGTCTCTGTCCATCAGCACCCACAGCTCTACTCTTCCAGCTGCTTCACCACCCTGCGGGCGATCCCACGTGCCTGCTGCTGCCCCCGCCGTGGGGTTCGACCCTCCCCTCCCCCAGACTCTCCACTTCCTGGCTCTGCGGCCCTGCAATACTGCCCGATTTTTCACTCATCTCTCTCTCCCCCTCTCTCCCATCTACTCCTCTCCCCTCTCCCTCCCTCTTCTTACTCCAACAGGGAAGAACTTTTCCTGGCTGTCATCTCAGTTCTCTCTGAGAGCACACCCATCTCTGTAGCTTCAACCATAATCACAACAAGGGAATTCTAGGTCCCCGTCTCTCAAACTCTTCTTTCTGGACCCACTGGACATTTCCATCATCTTCCGCCAGCACCTCAACCACCACTTGCCCAAATCACACCCTCCATCATTCTCTCCAGACTGGCTTGGCTACCTTGTTCTCCTAGGAGACAGGCAGTCCTCAGACCACACTGCTGACGCTCATTTCCCCTGCAGAACCTGCCATCGGACGTCAGACTCTCTGGTCTATTTCATCACTCTTTTTCCTACTTCCAGCATCTTTTCAGCATCACTGGAACCCCTTGTCTTTCAAGAGCTCCCTTTTCTCCTAGTCTGTGTGCCCTTTGGGATCAGAAAAACCTAGGATTAAATCCAAGCTCTGCCACTCACCAGCCAAGTGACCTTGGCAAAGTTACTTAGCCTCTCTGAGCCTCAGTTTCCTTGTCAGTAAAGAAAAAAATAAAGAGATAGAGATAATAACACCAAACTCGAGGGGCAACTTTATGTTGATTAAATAAGGTTAAATATATCTTAAGATTGTAAGTCAGTGCCTTGACATAGAAGAGTGATGCTTCGAAGACATAAATCAGATAATGCCTCTTTGCCACTCACAATCCACTGACGGGTATTTTGTTGCCCAGTAGAGGCCAATGTTCCCCCAGCGAACATCTGTGAATCCACGCAACCCCACCCTCCCACACCCACCCTGGCAGTCTCCCGTGATTTCTTCCTTACTCTATTCCAGCCATGCTGGAATACAGGCTACTCCTGGACTACTGCCAAGTCTACACCTGCCTTGGGGCCTTTGCGTATACTCTTCCCTGTGCCAAGGTCTTGCATCAAATGTCACCATCTCAGAGAGGCCTTCCGTGACCACTTCCTACCCGCCCCAGGATCCCCTACTCTCTTCCCTGCTTGATTTTTCTCCATGACACTGACCACCTCTGAACTGCTATGTATTTTACTTTTTAAATGTCTGACTCTGGTCACTATAAGATCCGTGGAGGCTGGGATTTATCTTCTGCAGTTTGCCAACAAAGGTCCATATAGTCAAAGCTATGGTTTTTCCAGTAGTCATGTACAGATGTGAGAGTTGGACCATAAGGAAGGTTGAGCACTGAAGAATTTATGCATTCAAACTGTGGTGCTGGAGAGTTCTCTTGATAGCCCCTTGGACAGCAAGGCGATCTGACCAATCCTAAAGGAAATCATCCCTCAATACTCACTGGAAGGACTGATGTTGAAGCTCCAATACTTTGGCCACCTGATGCAAAGAACTGACTCATTGGAAAAGACTCTGATGCTGGGAAAGGTTGGGGGCAAGAGGAGAAGGGGATGACAGAGGATGAGATGGTTGGATGGCATCGCTCATGACTCAATGGACATTAGTTTGAGCAAACTCCAGGAGATGGTGAAGGACAGGGAAGCCTGGCGCACTGCAGTCCATGTGGCCGCAAAGAGTGGGACACGACTTAGCGACTGAACAACAATACACCCCCGACATCCTGGGTACTTTCCAAGTACTTCCCTGGGTACTTCTTAACCACTAGTACAGTGGTTAAGAATTTGCCTTCCAACACGGGGAACACAGGTTTGATCCCTGTGTTGGGGAACTAAGATCCCATATGCCATGGAGAAGCTAAGCCCAAAAGCCACAACGAAGAGCCCATGAGCCACAACAAACACCCAGCACAGCCAAAAAAAAAAAAAAATAGTGCCTGGCACATGAGAGGTGTTCAATATATTTACTGACTGAAACAATCAACAAATATTAGTTTCCTTCCTACTTCTACTCTTGCCCTGCCTGTATATCCATCGCTGACCATTCTATAATCCATCAACCCTCCACCCAGAATCCACTGGGCAATCCCCTCTCCTCCTCCTCTTCTGAGCACTACTGAAGAAAACACCATAATCACTTGTGGAGATAGCAGAATGTAACCCTGGCCAGCTGGGCCCCGAGTCATAGGAGATATGTTTATCTACTTCCTGTTCTGTTCCTCACAGCTGGTGTTTCAGACTTTCACGCCTTGCCTCCAGGCCCCTTCCTCTCTGTACATGACTCCCCTCTCTGTGGCACAGGGGAACTCAGAAACTTCCTGCCCCTCGTCCTCCAGGTTTGCCAACCCCACGCTACCCTGCATATTTCTATAAAAGGACACGCTTTCACCTTCACGTTCACAGATACTTCACACTCACACATCTAGAACCCCCAGTATTCTGTCTCCCAGGGGTCTTCAAGTCCTTCCGGATAACTCCTTCCTCTGCCTGTAAGCATGCCAAACTCTCCTTTGCACCTTTCCTAAATGCGTCCATTTGAGTCTTTTTGGTTGTGTTATTTGGCTACACCACACAGCTTGTGGGATTTAGTTCCCAGATCAGGGACTGAACCCATGCTCTTGGCAGCGAGATCTTGGAGCCCTAATGCTGGAATTCCCTCCAGTGGCAATTGAAATGCGTCACAGCAAAGGCCCCCAACTCAGCTGGGCAGACACTTTCTTGAAAGGAAAGCAGTGCAATCTAACGCCGAAGCTACTAGGGCTCAACACTTGTGGGGACTGCTGTGTTTCTCTTAAAGCCTAAAACTTTAGCTTCCATGTCCTGAGAGCTGACTGTGTGCCCAGGGCCCCTCAGCACATGGCGGAACCACAGGCCTTCAGCACTCAAGGCTCTGCAAAACCTGGGCCTAATTCTTCTCCATCGCAACTCTTTCCAGAACCCAGCCCGTGCCTTCCTGTCTGTCTCTGAGGTCACCATCACTGGCCCCAGCTCCGTCCACCTCTGCCCGGCCTGCAAATGCCCCTTTCTCCAGGAAATCAGAAACTGAGTGCCCGCTGCACTTGGCGCTTAGCACATTTCTCAGGCGACAGGTACTTAATTGCATGTGGCCTCTCTGGTTCTCAAAGATCTGGGGGCTGGATTGAATTCTAAGAACTCTGTAGGGCAGGGACCATCTATTTTGTTTCTTGAGAAATACACATGGGAAAGTGCCTGGGGCTTATGACAGTTCAGTGAATAATCACAACGTGCACTCCTGTGTAACTGCTGCCCGGGTCTTTGCTCCCCTCCTACTCAGCAGGTAAAGCTGTCTGCAGAATGTAAGGAAGTCGATAATTTAAGATATCCAATATTGCACATGGAATGCAGTCACTCAGATAAGTTTATCTTAATGAGAAGGGCTTTTCCACACAGAAACCTACATGATAAAAGCAAAAAAGAGCTGCCCAGGTGTAGCTCTGTTTCTTCACTCACACTTAAATTATTTAAATTTATGGGAAAAAAATGATATGGCGTTTGCTTCCAAATGATGGAGATGGGGGAGCAGACTGTCATGTGTGAGTTGTCACTGAAGCTGGATATCTGAGGCTTTCATACTATTCTCTTTACTTTTGCATATGTTGAAGTTTTTCTAAAATGAAAAAAAAAATTTAAGAAGAGAAGCTAAAAAAAAAAAAAGAGAGCTATTTAAGGAATACCTTTCTGGGAGGGGAGTGGAAGGGTGAGGGGGTAGGGTAGGATGTGGCGGGGAGGGTCTGCAAAGAAAGACCTGTTCTTCCTGCCCACCCTCAGCTGTAGCATGAACCTTGACAGCCTGATCCTATAATGTCCCAGGGCTGGAGGTGAGAAGAGAAGCCCAGGGGAGGAGCATGAAGGACCCTGTCAGCACCATTTCAGCTTCCCTCAACACAGAAAAATCTCTCCGGTGAAGTCAGTCACCATTTGAGTTAACTGCTTCAGACCAGAGTTTGGGGCAGATGGCCTCTCTCTGCAGGTGACTCTGGGCCGACTCACTCTCACGTGGGAAGAAATCAGATCACTTTGATTACAGAGGCTGCAAGAACAGGCTGCCCATCTGACTGGAGCTCGAGGAGCCCTATGGGATCCTTCCTCGTCCCTAGATGAGCGCCAATATTTCTGGAACACATTGCTTCTCCGGTGGAATGTAGGTGGGTGTGGGCTTTACTGCCCTGCTCCTTCTCACCCTCTTTCCAAAGCACCACCTCCCCGCTGCCCTGACGCAGCCTGCATTTAAAACCAGCCCCAGAGCTTCCCTGGTGGTCCAGTGGTTAAGAATCTGCCTTGCAAAGCAGGGGACTCGGGTTCGGTTCCAGGTCGTGACTAAGGTTCCCACACACCTCAGAGCAACTACGAGCCCACACGCTCTGGAGCCCGAGAGCCGCAGGTAGAGTCCAGGCACCGAAAGGAAGGATTCCATGTGACCTAACTGAGACCCTGCGCGTGGCAGCTAGGCACAGATGCAGCTGAATAAATATCAAAGACAAAAAACAGCCTCAGGACCTCCCTGGTGGCTCATTGGTTAAGAGTCCGCCTTGCGATGCCACAGACGTGGGCTTGATCCTTGTCAAGGAACTAAGATCCCACATGCTGCAAGGCAACTAAGCCCTCCAGCCACAACTAGAGGGCCTGCATGCTGCACCTAGAGTCTGTGAACTATAACAACAAGAGCAGAAATCCCACATTTGATGCAAGAGAGATCCCCCATGCTGCAACTAAGGCCTGATGCAGCCAAACAAATAAGTAAATATTAAAAGACACAAACCAGCCTCCTCTCTGACTGGAAGACCTCTCCAGGTGCAAGTAAGACGTCTTGTTGGCTAGAAACTCTGCAAACCAGACCCTTCTCAGTGCACCTCTAGCAGTGACCAGAAATGCCCTGGGCTGGCCCTCCTGAAAGGGATTAAGGACTGAAAGGCCACAGATGAAGCCCCAGCTGCTCTATGCTCCCTGGAAGCCTCCCCGTATACCCAGTCTTTGAGTGCCTCCTTCCTTCTAGGAGAAAACGGGAAAGGGTGGACGGTAGGCAGGGAGACTGTGGAGAAGAAAGGGGTGAAAGCTTGGGATGTGGTGTGGTGGGCACTAGGAGGAAGCAGCTGGAGGCGTTTGAGAAGAAGAGAAACGTGGTACAAGACTCTGAAGGCAGGTGAAGACAGGCAGGCACCAGGGGACAAAAGGGGATGTGAGAGAGGAGGAGGAAGCACAAAGGGAGGGTAGCCAGGGGGATGTCCCTGGTGGCCCAGTGGTCAGGGCTCTGCATTTCCAGCGCAGAGCTGAGAGGCTTCAATCCCTGATTGGGGAACTAAGATTTCATATGTCATGTGGTGCAGCCAAAAAAGCAACAGCAAGAAGAAAACAAATAAAGAAAAAACCAATGGGTAGTGAGGAAGGCAATGTAACCCCAGTAAGACGGTCTGAGACAGTTTGGGGGTGGGGTGGGGAAAGGAGGGGTGGTCAGAACCAAACAGGAGGGAAAAAAAACATCAACAGGACTTAGTCCCAATCAGAAAAATGAAGTGAAAAAATGGAATGAGTTTAAGAGGACATGGAGATTTTAATCCCAATTGACAGTGAAGCTAGCTTGGTTAGTCTGCATGCAAAAAGCTGCCATTCCCTCAAGAAAATGCTTAAGGGTCTAATACCCTTTTTTTTTAAATAAAAATTATTGGTAGAAACAAGGTCATTCACCACTCCCGCACCTTAACTCAAAACTTAAGTCTCCTCAATATGGTCCATGCACTCAAGTGAACCAATTAGGGACTCCTTCTCCCCAACGGCGGCTCATTTCCTTCCTCCAGAGGGAAGGAACTTGGGTAATCTGTGCCCTAAACTCCCATGAAAGTTGTCAGGTCCAAGTTGTAGGGCAGCAAGTCTAAAAGTTTCCTCAAGGTTCAGCTTTCATGACAAGAGCGTTTTAAAATAGATCTCTGCTCAGAAGCTCTTAAAATCCACAGTGAAATTCCAAATTTTATCAGAACTAGGGGGAGGATGTCATAAGCTTGCTTTCAGGGTAATCTCTACAAGGGGTTTCCCTGGTGGCTCAGCAGTAAAGAACCCACCTGCCAGAGCAGGAGACTTGGGTTTGAACCCTGGGTCAGGAAGCTCCCCTGGAGAAGGGAATGGCAACCCTCCCCCATATTCTTGTCTGGAGAATCCCATGGACAGAGGAGCCTGGCGGGCTACAGTCCACAGGGTCACAAAAGAGTCAGATATGACTTAGCAACCAAATGACGACAATCTCTGCAAGTCACCAAATGTCATGTTTGATGAAGAGAATCCTGTAGAAATACCAACATAATCTGAAAAACCAGCCATGGTACCAAAGGCTGTCAAATTCTAAGGTCTCACTCATCCTTGCCTTGGCGGAAGTAACTCAGGCCGAAAAACATACCCTGCTACAACCAACCGTGAAGGAATTCAAGCTATAACCAACTGTGAAGGAGGACAAGACGACTTAGTGCTTGGGACTCTGCCCCAGTGCCTCTCAGGATGTCACTAACTTCACAGAGTTCAATTCTGGAGCGATGAGAGTGTTCACCCAAAGGCAAGTAAGAGGATGGTAAATAAGTCACAGCCAAAACTGGCCTTTTATCCTGAGCTTCAGTATTCACAACTGTATTCCGAAACACACCAAGCAACGCTGCAGAGAATGCCCGTGGGAGCTGAAATCTATGCTACTGTGTGTGACGATCGCTATTTTTTTTTTTTTTTGGCCATGCTGCATAGCATGTGGGATCTTAGTTTCTCAAGCAAGGATTGAATCTGAGTCCCCTGCAATGGAAACAGAGTCTTAACCGCTGGACCACCAGGGACGTCCCATGACCACTATTTCCAAGAGCCCTTCCATGCCATGAGACATATTGCTCTGAGGCAAACCCCAGGCCTGTGGGAGGGACGTGAATGGGGGCAGATACGCGAGGCTGTGCACCAGCTGGTGCTCACTGAAGCTGGGTGATGGGTACAAGAGTGTTCATTAGATCATCATCTCTTTGTCTGTGTATGTTTAGACTCTCTTGATAAAAAGCAAAACACTCAAAAAAAGAAAATACTTTTTCAAGAGACTCAAAAGCAGAAAGGCTTCTCTCTCAGCCCCTCTCAGAAACTTAATTTTTATCCTCCAAAACAATGGAGAACAAATAAACACTTTTCTGTGCTTGGGCAATTAGGGAAAGGCAGTGATGGCATATCTTAAGCCTAGAAAATTCCATAAGAGAAAATAGATTAGAATTACTAATAAAACATTGCCCCCTTTCCCAACCTCCCTTCTCTTGAGTGTCACACAGAGTTTTCTCTCAAGCCTCTGAGGGTGGCTTGCTGACACTCCAGGGGAACACAAACCCTGCCTGAAGAACAGGAGAGAAAACCAACTGCAGAAAGTCATGAAAAGCCACGTGCAGCTCAAGATCAGAAACTGGAACTGGAAACTTCCATGACGGATCCTGGGGAGGCAAAGCCCGCCTCGCCCGCTTCTCCCTGGGGCCTGAGCCGGCACTGGGTGTCTTAGAAGTTTACTGAGACCCCCTCCTTCAAGGAGTTAGAAATCCACTAGGAGGACAAACATAGCCAAAAATTCACAGGAAGCAGGAAGTGCCGGTACAGAGGCTTCAGTGAGCTCCTCTGGCGCCTGATGAGGGAGGGGTTCACCCTGCACAGCAGTCCAGGAGGTGAGCTGTGAAGGGGTCTTAATGGATGGAAGGGGGCCTGGGCAACACTGCGGGCTGCTGGTGGGGAGAGGCCATAAGCAAAGGCCCCGTGTCTCCAAGAGCTGGTGGCAACGGGCAGCCAAGGCTGGAGAGGTGGGTGACAGCCCGACTGTGAAGGGGCTGACAGGCGTGATCAGGAGCTTCGACCTCACCCTGGGGCCCGGTGCTTCTCCAGCTGACTGTGGGGAAGGGCCAACTGTTGAGAAGTCCAACCCCCAGGAATGAGGCTTCCGCTCCCTTTGGTACTTCTCTCCTCATGGGTGAGGAACATGGGTGGGCAGACCACACGCGGAGTAGCACCGTGATGGACAACACCTAGAGCGACGCCTTTCAGCAGGGGTGCAGCGTGGTCTGGGCAGTCGTTTCAGAGGGTGTGTCCACCAGCCGTGTGCTGGGTGATGGGGAGCGTGAGGCGGGCAGCGGGGATGGTGGTCAGCAAGCTGCTGCATGGATCCAGGAAGTGCACGTTGAGAGCTGGGCTAAGACACTGGCAAGGGGGACCAGGAGGAGGGGTCAGGTTTGGGAGACCCTCCGTGAGTCCACGTGGCGGGACTGGTGACCAAGGAGCAGAGCATCGCTCTTTTCTAGCCTGGGTGGCCCATAACTGTCAGCACAGGTAGGAACTATGAACAGAGGTACAGTGTTGGAAATTCACAGGAGAAGATGTTCTTCAGGCTTCAAATAACTAATTTTGTTTTTAATCCTTCCCTCATAAGAAATCCCCAATATTAACCATTTAGGGGGCATCTCAGGAGTTTGGACCTCTCTGGCTACAAGGGTAGCATATTTCTATAGTTAGTAAAGAATGGTTCTAAGGACTTCCCTGGTGGTCCCGTGGCTAAGACTCCACACTCCCAGTGTAGGGGGCCTGGGTTCGATCCCTGGTCAGGGGACTAGATCCCACACGCCGGAACTAAGAGCTCGAATGCTGAAACTAAAAGATGCTGTGTGCCACAACTAAGACCCCGAGCAGCCAAATAAATAAATGTTTGTTTTTTTAAAGATATGGTTCTAAGTAAGACCTAGTCCTCTGGACCTATTATTACAGGAAAGGAGATGGAAGGGAATGGGAGTGGGGTTTGCTACAGAACCATCTGCAGTTTGATGAAGATTTGAGTGTCAGACTCATCAGCCATGGCAATACCAAAGAGAGTCCTTTATCTCCACCAGGCCAAGGCAAGCTTTGTGACACGAATCTAACCCAGAACATGACAGCGACATTCTCGGTTTGTGTCTGGGCTGGGAGAACAGAAATGAAACACACTCAGTCATGTTCAGTGGTGAGATTTCAGACACAGACAGTGGCTGCTGCAGGTACAAAACCACAGCTTATTGGGGTCACACCTACGGGAAAAGGCCAGGACTCAAATCTGTTTCCGAAAACAAACAGAACTTGTTTTCTGTACTGAGTGGAGTTTGCTGCTGTGATGTGAGAAATCTCCATTTCTGGGAACAGCAACACATGTTTGGTTGAGGAACAAAAGCACCTGCCAAAACCATCCTGTGGATAGAAATTTAAAAAAAAAAAAAACACCACTCCCAGTTTCTCGGTCCCTGAAAAAAGTAAACAGTTAGGAAAGCACAAAATGGAATAATAGGTAAGTGTTCTGCAGAACCCCAGTTTGATGCCTTAGAGGTGTCTGTTTGCATCAGCAAGTTTCTTCCATTTCAATCTGACTCACTGTGGCCACTCAGGCCCAAGCCCGCAACCTGCCCTGCCTGGACTGGTGCAGCAGCCTCCACAGCTCTTATCACCACTATGTACTTTATCTCCTTATCTGATTCCCCTAGAATGAAAGCT
This sequence comes from Bubalus kerabau, assembly GCF_029407905.1. Lineage (NCBI taxonomy): Eukaryota > Metazoa > Chordata > Mammalia > Artiodactyla > Bovidae > Bubalus > Bubalus kerabau. Next base: position 15,869,921 of record NC_073627.1, on the reverse strand, counting down.
CCATGAGGGCAAGGATTCTGCTGTATTTTCAGGGTCTAGAAGAGTAGCTGGATACATTTATAAATCTACTTATGTATCATTGCTGTTGTTTTCCACTGTCTCCCAGAGCTTGCTCAAATTCACATCCACTGAGTCAGTAAAGCTATCTAACCATCTCATCCTCTGCTGCTCCCTTCTCCTTTTGCCTTCCATCTTTCCCAGCATCAGGGTTGGAAAACCAAAGAATTGGCTCTTAGCATCAGGTGGCCAATATATTGGAGCTTCAGCTTCAGTCCTTTCAATGAATATTCAGGGTTGATTTCCTTTAGAAGTGACTGGCTTGATCTCCTTGCCGTCCAAGGGACTCTCAAGAGTCTTCTCCAGCACCACAATTTCAAAGCATCAATTCTTCAGTGCTCAGCCTTCTTTATGGTCCAACTCTCATATCCATACATGACTACTGGAAAAACCATAGCTTTGACTACATGCAATTTTGTCAGCAAACTGATGTCACTTGCTTTTTAATACTCTGTCTAGGTTTGTCATATCTTTCCTTCCACGGAGCAAGCACCTTTTAATCTCATGGCTGCAGTTACCATCCGCAGTGATGTTAGAGCCCAAGAAAAGAAAATCTGTCACTGCTTCCATGTTTTCCCCTTCTATTTGCCATGAAGAGATGGGACCAGATGTCATGATCTTAGAGGTTTTTTTTCATTAATACTTACGTATTAATGGTTTTGAAATTTTTAGTTATAATTGCAAGATTAAAATTAAATTAAAAATTCAGGGTCTCTATATGTTACCATCTTTAATCTTTGTATAAAAATATACAGAGAGAGAAGGAATTCCCTGGTGGTCCAGTGGTTAAGACTCTATGCTTCCTATGCAGACGGAATGGGTTCACTCCCTGATTGGGGACCTAAGATCCCACAAGCTACACAGCCAAAAAAAAAAAAAAAAAGGCAGGGGGTGGCTACCAATATTAGCCAGGGCTGAATTTAGCTAAAATCAGCCAATTTATTCTCAGAAAAACGATGAGACTTAGAATATAACTGAAATTTCACTGAATTAAATCGAACCGAATTTCATTACTTAAAATTCTTAGGTCTTAATCAACTTTCTCTAATTCTGCCCGCACGTGTCTTTTAACTCCTGCCTGCTCTGCCTACCTAACCAGTTGCTGGGTTCCCCGATTCTATTTCTGGCAGGCCTCTCATCCTTCCCACCTCTTCCATTCTCCCTGCCCCCCTCCCTCAGGTCTGCCTCCCATCTCTAGTCGCACACACTGCTGCTGGATTAATTTGGAAGCAGCAGCACCTGTTGAGTCACTCACCTGCTCAGGCGTGTCAATGGCTCCCAACTTCCTGTTCCCTCAAGTACAAATGCCTCAGAGCTGCCACAGGCCTCAACATCCCCTCTGTCTGCCTCCCTCCACCTCCATCGCTAAGCCCCTCCCAAACCAGACCTGTCCCCACACCCCAGACTGGTGCCTTTGTTCCCTGCCAGGCTTCCACCCGACTGCAGTGTGATGCATCCTCCAAGGCTCAGCTCCGCACAAGGAGCCTTTCCCGGCCCAGCTGGAACAGCTTCCTAGCACCTCTCTGCGGTGGTTACAGGGCTGCTTCCCTGCTGAACTTCTGTGTGCTTGTCATGTCTCCCTCCCGACGGTGGGCTCCTTGAGAGTAGGGGCTGTCTTTTTCCTCTTTGTGCCCCATACAGTAGCTTTCACAGACAGAGTTTCGAGTTCTCTAAACTTGCATTAAACTTAAAAGGAGACAAGGGACTTCCCTGGTGGTCCAGTGGTTGAGAATCCTCCTGCCAACGCAGGGGACACAGGTTCCATCCCTGGAAACTAAGATCACACATGCCGCAGGGCGACTAAGCCCGTGCACCACCGTAAAAGACCCCACGTGCCACAACTAAGACCCGAGGCAGCTAAACAAATATTGTTAAAGTATCTTTAAAAAATAAACAAACAAATAAGTAAAAGGAGGCAGGTTCTTGCAGCTCTAAATTACAGGAGAGAACAGATTGTTTCTTATGTTTGGCTAAGTAACAAACAAGGCAGGGCACAGTTTTGCTGGCTATAGGCAAGGCTACTTGCAGAAATTAAGACCTGGAGATTGATCTAAAACAATACACGCAGGGAAAAAGCAAAACAGAAGAATTGAAGTGGCTTGGGGGCAAAGATGTCGTGCCTGGGAATATTGGAACTGAGGGACCAGCCCTCATATTTAACAGCAAAAATATTTATCTCAATCCTTTTGTGACTTGTTGATTTTCATCTCTGGACAAAATGAGACATTCTGAAATATAAAGAACACTGCTTAAACATGAAAGCACAGATAATGTTCGGAGAGCCAGTAACACACTGCCAACACTGGGCTCTCCCATCTTGCTGTGGGCTCTCGCTCCTGAGGGACCTGGTCCTTTCCATCACTTAAAGTCCTTGCTGATCCAAGCTGGCCCAGACAGGTGAGGCAGGGCAGTCTGTGGTTACCTACCTGCCAGCATCTGCGGATGGCAACCAGGTTTGCTGCTGAATGGACAAGATGATGTGTGACCTTCTGATATGTGCTAATATATTTCCAACTAAAAACACTGTTTTGGAACATTTTATTAATGAAGGAAAAACATTTGCTGTGTTCAAGAGAATACTGAGTCATGGCTTAGTGATGAAAGAGAACATACCAGTCAGACCTGAATTTATGGCCAAAGGAGAATTACGATAGGATGGAATAAACAAGATGACTCTGAGAGCCCCCAATCCTGGGATTTGCCTGGCTTTTATCCAGGAAGATTACTTTGGGAACTGAATACGATTTCCCAGCTGTAGGGAGTCCATGCTGCCCACCATCACCAGGAACACAAGATCATAAATGGAAGCTTGGTAGAGCAAATGAGAAACAGCCTCTGCCTTCCACTTCCCTCAATGTACAGAGCTAATAAAGTGGCTGACTTGGATGAATGTCAAATCCTACAGCCCTCAGCTATTCTAGCCTCTATAAAAACAAAATGAGTAATTTGAGGTTAGAGAAGATAGCTTCTTTTAATTATGATTACAAGATTCTAATCATTAGAACTTAAAAAAAATTAATGTAGCATGTCTTCATAAAGACCAACCAGCCAGAACTATTCATAGAAAAGCCTAGAGCCATTTATACACAAAATCTAGACAACTGTGAAAAAAGAATAATCATAAAAAAGATAAAGCTTGTCTCAACTGATGCCCTGAGCAGATAATCACAATTTGAGTTGTAAACATACCCTTTGTGTACACTTCGTCTCTTCTCTTTGACTGTTATCCTTTTTTAGTTTATTAAAATCATGTATAACTGTTTCTCTCTTTTTCTGGAATGTTTCCTCGGAAGCAGCTGAGCAAATGTCCATGTCATCCCAGGACCAAATCCCAATTACCTTCTTTTAAAGTCCATTTGATGGAGCCTGTCCTCTTGCTGACGGCATGCAGACTCCCATCCAGTGTTGACACAAACAGCAAGGTTTCAGGAAGTGTCACAGTGCTGGGGCTCCCAAAACCCTGCAGTGAGAGGTACAAGCATCGATGTGGTCAACATGATTCTTCATCTTGGGTGTGCACAACCACAGACCAGCCCCTCCCGTACCCGAAAAGTTTTCCTTCTAAGATCCACCACGTCACAGATGAAGAAACTGAGGTTGACCAGCTGAAGCTCCCCTCAAGGGCATGTGTCTGGACAACAGCTGGTTTAGGACTAGAACCAGATTGCCTTATTCTATCTGAGCAGCAGTCCTTCCCACACAAGGGTTGATGACCTAACATGTCAGGGATGGGGGACTCTGAAATAGTCTAAGGCCAGCCTCCACTGAAACAGATGGGGAAAGTATGTATGCTCAGCTTTGAGTTCCTTCTCTTGGTTATATTTTACTTTCTGAAACCTGGTTATCTTGCAAGGCTCCATGCTAAAGGAGAATGCCAACACACCGACACACACTTTAAAAGGCAAGGAACCCGGCTCAGTGGGAAAGACTCCGCCTGCAACACGGGAGACTTGGGTTTGATCCCTGGGTCGGGAAGATCCCCTGGAGAAGGGAATGGCAACCCACTCCAGTATTCTTGCCTGGGAAATCCCATGGACAGAGAAGCCTGGTGGGCTATAGTTCATGGAGTTGCAAAAGAGTCGGACACAACTTAGTGACTCAACAACAAACAACAACAAGGAATTTGGGGGAAATATTTAAAGCAAAATGGGAAAAACAGCTCTCATTATAGAAAGAGTTTATATAATAGTAAACACCAAGATTTTGAGAGAGACATATCATACAAGAAAATGTATGACTCAGGGAGTTCAACTTGGTGCTCTGTGACAACCTAGAGGGATGAGATGGGGAGGGAGGCTCAAGAGGGAGGGGACGCATGTACACTTATGATTGATTCATGCTGATGTATGGCAGAAACCAGCACAATATTGTAAAGCAATTATCCTCCAATTAAAAATAATTTTTAAAAAATTCACCATAGTAACCCAAATTATTCTTCATGTAATAAAAATACAATTTAAATTAAAATGTACCTTTTATCTTTAATGAATTTGAAAAATATTCTACAGAAAATAACCAAAGGTAGTGAAATTCACTTTCTCATCCACTATTGATTGGCAATGAAAATTATAAGTTAGTGCAATATTTCTGGAAAGCATAAAAGTATTCATGCTTTTGACTCTGTAGTTCCTCTTCTACATCCTAAGGAAGTTAAGTCCAGCTATGGGAAAAGCTCTTTGCACAATGATACTCATCAAAACCCATTTATAAACACACAAAAAACAGGAAAGACCTGAACACTTCTAAATGGCTGAAACAAATTAGGACACAAACAGTCAATGGAATATTATGTATCATTAAAATGGCCCTTGGAAGAATCTACAATACAGAGGAAAACTTGTATGTGTTGTCACATGAAAACTATAGAATCCAAAATTTAATGTACACTGTGGTTATAATTCAGAGAAGGCAATGGCACCCCACGCCAGTACTCTTGCCTGGAAAATCCCATGGATGGAGGAGCCTGGTGGGCTGCAGTCCATGGGGTCGCTTAGAGTCCGACACGACTGAGCGACTTCACTTTCACTTTTCACTTTCACGCATTGGAGAAGGAAATGGCAACCCACTCCAGTGTTCTTGCCTGGAGAATCCCAGGGATAGCGGAGCCTCGTGGGCTGCCGTCTATGGGGTCACACAGAGTCGGACACGACTGAGGCAACTTAGCAGCAGCAGCAGCAGCAGTGGATTAATTAACTGGACAGTTTTTTTTTTTTTGCTTGCCTGTCCTCTAGGTTTGCTAGGAACTGTACACTCATCCACATGGTTTCCATGGGAGTGAGTGTGTGTGTGTGTGTGTGTGTGCACGCACACGCACAAGCAGGCAATAGCTGGTACGGTTTCCTAGGATAACTCCCTTCTGAAGTCTGGGTCCACTCAGCAATGCCACCTGTAATGAGATTTTCTCTTCTTTGTCACTGTACTGTCACACCAATCAGCTGGTTCCTGCAAGTCTTGAATTAAAAACAGGCCAATACAACTTGCTTACACTGAGACAGTTTAAATTTTGGCACAGATGCTTTTTTTAAAATACAGCAGTATGGCTGGCTCTTAGCACGAAACATAAAGACTGTGCATGGGAGCCTGACCCCCGAAATACCTGGTCACTCTTGGTAAAAGCCAGGATGACACTAATTAATCTCCTTTAAACAGATGGCTCTCTCCAGGGCAGCCTGAGCTGGTGGGACAAACACTCCAGTTGCCTGCATTCCTTTTCCAATGTGAAGACCCCCAGGCAAAGGAGCCAAGCAGCTGCCAGAACCTCCTCTACCTCTTGCCTGTATATGGCCTGCAGGGGAGAAGCCCCGCCCTCCACTTTGCCCAGAGCAAGGGCCCCTTACCTGGGATGAGTGAAATAACTGCAAGCCTTACAGTTCCTGCTGAATCTATTCTCCAGGTTAAGCCTTAAGGCCGAGAAGAACCTGTTTTTAACTCCACTTCTGCAAGTAGGAGACCAGTCTCAGTACAACCTGGCTAGGAAAACAGAAGCCCCGACGTGGTGGCTGCCCTGGGCGGAATCCAAAGTCTTGTACACCAATTGTCTAAAATTATTTTGGACCATGGGGCATGGATGGTGACTAGAATCATCTGGACCTGCTCACACCTGAACACATATCACCTGGAGCACCTGGCCTGGAGAACAGCAGCCCTGTGATGACCACTGAGGCTGGAGCTACCTGGGACCCCAGGCAAGGGGCTCCCTCCACTGACAAAGGGGAATGAATGGGTCTGCAACTTGATGTGGGGTGGTGGGATTAAGTTAGGTGGGGGTAAGGTCGACCAAATGAAATGGGAACATGTATGCGTATCTGGGGGCCAACAGGTGGAAACCCCATCCCTCTGTCACACAGTTACCCTGGGAACAACCATTCTTAGGTCTTGGGAATCATGTCAGAAGCAGGTTGAACAATCTGGGTGGCTGAAGTACTAAGAAATTAAACTCAGAAAAAAGAAAAGGGAATTAAACTCGGGAGGTTTCTGTGGATATGTTTTCCTCCATGTGGAAAAGCTGGATGAGAGAGAGACAGATAAAGAAGAAAGAAGGCCGAGAAGAAACAGGGCAGAAAAGCTGGGATTAAGACCCTGGCCTCCAACACTTCTCATGCCTGGCCAACCCCTGTCCTTGGGCCCAGGGACACCCGGCCCGTGCAGTCAACTCCCCTGTTTGCTTAAGCTTGTTAGAGCTAAGTTTCAGTCCCTCGAAACTGAGACAGTCCTAAATACACACACACACACCCACACACAAGTATTTTCAATATATCTACAGAAAAAAAAAAATGTAAAATTGTAGCCCTAGTTTTTTCTCCTTTATTTTCTAAATTTTCTATAATATGATCATAAAAAGGAGATGGATAAGTTAGCAGGTGGAAGAGAAGCTGGGATTTAAAGGACCTTCAGCAAGCCCCTAAATTCCAGAAGCCCTTTCCACCTCAGGGTTATTAGGTAACCCAATCACCTTTGATCATTGAAATCCACCAAATAAGGGACAGAAGTTTAGAAACACAAAGGTCTCCCGGTCAGAGAGTGTACATCCAGAGAACAGAAGAGTTTCACTGTAATTAAAGCCTAAAGCCTACAGTACAACTATAATTAACTAAATGCCCCCATATACATCTCATCACAGTCTTAATACTAAAAGGGGCCAATATTTACTAAAATGTATCAGTGCTGCTCCACTATTGGCATCGAAATGAAAACCAGCTGCTTTGTCTGAGCATCTTGGAAACCACAGGAAGAGCAATTGTCCATGGTTGGTTGGTGACTCGAAATAAAACACTCATCACATAACTAGCATGGTCTTCAAAAATCTCAGAAAGACCAGGTTTGGCTGGAGGTTGAATTTAGCAACTGAGAACGCTGAATTAATCACAATGTCCACAGTGACATCACAAACCCCATCACACCAGACAGATTTTTCTCTTCTTTGACGCTCTTGACGGTTTCAAATTAGAAAGAGACACTCTGAGCAGCATTAGTCTCTCATGAGGCAACTTAATAGCACAAAATCTCTGCCTTTGTCTTCTCCTGGCATTTTTTAAAGCATTAAAATGCTTGCCCTCAGCTACAGCTGCTGTCTGTTGTTGTTGTAGTTCAGTCACTAAGTAGTGTCAACTCTGCGACCCCATGGACTGCAACACACCAGGCACCTCTGCCCTTCACTATCTCCCAGAGTTTATACAAATTCGTGTCCATTGAGTCAGTGATGCCATCCAACCATTTCCTCTTCTGTCCCTACCTTCTCTTCCTGCCCTCAATCTTTCCTAGCATCCAGGTCTTTTCCAGTGAGTCGGCTCTTCGCATTGGGTGGCCAAAGTACTGGAGCGTCAACTTCAGCATCAGTCCTTCCAGTGAGTATTCAGGGTTGATTTTCTTTAGGATTGACTGGTTTGATTTCCTCGCTGTCCAAGGGACTCTCAAGAAACTTCTCCAGCACCACAATTCGAATGCATCAATTCTTAGGTGCTCAGCTTTATTTATGGTTCAACTCTCACATCCATACATGACTACTGGAAAAACTATAGCTTTGACCACATGGACTTTTGTCGGCAAAGTGATAAGTTGCTATAACTCACGTGAATGCAATAAGCAACTAAATTCTGTGTGATACTGAGCACAGCTGAGAACTACGTGTCTGTGAAACATTTAAAATCACTGCTTCACGATGATGATCTTGCATATCACCTTCACCCTTTTGGTGTTCCATTTTCCCTGCAATGGATAAAAGGGCTTCAGGCCCCAGAGCTACACACACTGGTTTCCAGAGAGCCTGAGAGCAGAAAGAAAAGGTCTGATCCTGCCAATCAGCCTGGGATCTGCCTTGTTTTTGAAACTAGTGGGTTATATACTCCTGGCTTCATTGGTGACTCCTAAAAGAGTAATTGCAGTGACATGGTAGAGGCCGTGGCAGGTAATCTAGTCTAGTCTAAAATGAGACATCCATTAGCTAATTGGTCCTCCTGGAAGTCTGGCCCTCTCACATGAGGTGACCCTGACATAGCAACTCTGGAAATGCCCCGTCTGAGGACCAGAGAGCTGGGCAATTTGGGCCAGATGGTGCTGGGGAAATGTGTGCCTGTAACAACAGCTTATTTCACTTAGGTTGATTGCGTTGTTAAAATCCAGCCCTCGCTGTTGCTCGGCTCGGCCAGGGCTGCCTCCTGTGAAAACATAATTCCTGGGCTGCATCCTCATGTTCAATTTTATTATAAAGCAAGATTAAAATGTACCACTTGCTTTGCATTTCCCGCAAAAGACATGAACGCAGCTACCAACTGCTCATACAGAGATGAGTAAAAGGTAGTTAAATCTCCAACAATCTCATTTTCTAATATTCTAAATTCAGCTAATTGTCAGCTGCTCCTGCATTAATGAACTCAAATGTTTATATTTCAGGCAAGGAAAAAAAGTCTTTCCTAAAACAAGCTCTGGAATAACTTTGTTTAGTACAGACAGAAGGGACTGTCCGTACAAACATTCACAAATCAAGTGTTTAGGTAGCACAAAAACAAATGAAACAGCCTCTAACACACCTTTTTTTTTTTTAAGATTAAAAATATATATATTTATTTATTTGGCTGCATCAGGTCTGGCTGCAGTTGAGACATGTGGGATCTAGTTCCCTGACGAGGGTTCGAACCCTGGCCACCTGTATTGGATGTGAGGATTCTTAGCCACTGGACCACCAGGCAAGTCCCCTTTTTTTGATGTGCACCATTTTTAAGTCTTTACTGAACTTGTTACAATATTGCTTCTGTTTTATGTTTTACTTTTTTGATCACTAGGCATGTGGGGGTCTTAGCTTCCCAACCAAGGATCAAACCCTCATCCTCCAGCACTGGCAGGCAAAGTGTGGACCACCAGGGAAGTCCCAAACCTACCAGTTTCTGAACTAGAACTTGGGACGGGTCAGGCCAGAGGCAGCTCCCCGGTGGCTGGAGAAGAGCCCACAAAGCTGGGATCTGGTTGCAGTTGCCAGGCTACCACTGATAAGGCTGCTCCCCTGCACCCTCCCTCTGGCCCCTGGATGAACAGCAGGAAGCACACCGCATGCTGCTCTAAGATTCAGAACACAGGGCAGCCCCATGCTTCCCCATTAGGGTTTTCCAAGAGGCTGCATTTTCCAAAGAAACACAATTCTTAAATTTCAGACACATATTTCAAGAACCAGCCCACGGTTTAACAGACTACCTAATAACAATGGTCAGAAACAAGATCAATGAAGTTGGCACAGACCTTTCATCTTGAAGTCAGAGGGAAGAAGTGGGGCCATGCACACACGTGTCTGTCCCCAAACTAGTGAGTCCTTGTTGTTTAGTTGCTAAGTCGTGTCAGACTCTTTTCTGAACCCATGGGTTGTCCATGGGGTTTTCCAGGCAAGAATACTGGAGTGGGTTGCCATTTCCTTCTCCAAGGGATTCTCAGGAACCCAGGAAACGAGCCCACAGCTCCTCCTGTGTCTCCTGTATTGCAAGCAGGTTCTTTACAGTTGAGCCACCAGGGGAGACCACAAAAAAAAAAAAAAAAAAAAAGAGGATGTGCACACTGTGAACAAGGGAGCCATACACGTCTCAGGTGGCATGCAAACTGATCAGGTCTAACCCAAACGTCCATCTCCAAAAGCTCAACTTATAGGCACTTTCCTGTGAAACGTTTCCCATTCTTACCTCCACTCCAACAGACCAAACCATTTATAATAATTAGAATACAATAATCTGGCTAATTACAAAGTGGTATTATTTTTCTTTTAGGAGTACCACATTGATTTCCAGGATTTGCTGAGAGGTGGGGTTTTTTGCTTGTTGGTGTTTTTTTTTTTAACTAATTTTTTCCTGAATGGTTATTGGATTGCTGTTACATTACATAATCCTCACTTTTAGTTTTACTTAGTTAATTTCTATCTGAAAGACATAAAGGCCAAGTCCTTAAAAAGCAGAATTTTAATTTGGAAAATAGTTTAAAACGTGACAGTTCACTACCTTGGTAGAGTATATTTTAAGGCACAATAAATCCATAAAACTTTTAAATAAAGACATGGAAATATTGCTTATGCATGCTTGAGGTATAAGCAGAGATTAAAGGGTGATTCCAAATGTTCTAAGTTATTCTTGTGGAATATTTTTACTAGTTTTCAAGCCCGAGCCCCATATAGAAAGAGTCTAATGATTGTGTCTTTGAATATACATACTCTCCCTGGTATAAAGAATCTGCCTGCAATGCAGTAGACACAGGTTTGATCCCTGCCTGGGGAAGATTCTCCTGGAGAAGGAAATGGCTACCCACTCCAGTATTCTTGCCTGGGAAACCCCCTGGACAAAGGAGCCTGGTGGGCTCTAGTACGTAGGATCGCAGAGTTGGATACAACTGAGCGACTAAACCACCACCACCAAGGTTAAGAAAACCCTTCCACCAAACTGAAGATACAACACTTGTATTAGTCTAGCAAAGATATTGGCATGTGTCCAGCAGAAAATCCTTATACAACATCAGTTCAGTTCAGTCACTCAATCGTGTCTGACTCTTTGCGACCCCATGAATCGCAGCACGCCAGGTCTCCCTGTCGATCACCAACTCCTGGAGTTTACGCAAACTCATGTCTATCGAGTTGGTGATGCCATCCAGCCATCTCATCCTCTGTCGTCCCCTTCTCCTCCTGTCCCCAATCCCTCCAGCATCAGAGTCTTTTCCAATGAGTTAACTCTTCGCATGAGGTGGCCAAAGTATTAGAGTTTCAGCTTTAGCATCAGTCCTTCCAATGAACACCCAGGACTTATCTCCTTCAGAATGGACTGGTTGGATCTCCTTGCCGTCCAAGGGACTCTCAAGAGTCTTCTCCAACATCACAGTTCAAAAGCATCAATTCTTCGGCATTCAGCTTTCTTCATAGTCCAACTCTCACATCTATACATGACCACGGGAAAAACCATAGCCTTGACTAGACGGACCTTTGTTGGCAAAGTAATGTCTCTGCTTTTGAATATGCTATCTAGGTTGGTCATAACTTCCCTTCCAAGGAGTAAGTGTCTCTTAATTTCATGGCTGCAATCACCATCTGCAGTGATTTTGGAGCCCAAAAAATAAAGTCTGACACTGCTTCCATGGTTTCCCCATCTACTTCCCATGAAGTGATAGGACCAGATGCCATGATCTTAGTTTTCTGAATGTTGAGCTTTAAGCCAACCTTTTCACTCTCCTCTTTCACTTTCATCAAGAGGCTCTTTAGCTCCTCTTCACTTTCTGCCATAAGGGTGGTGTCATCTGCATATCTGAGGTTATTGACATTTCTCCCGGCAATCTTAATTCCAGCTTGTGCTTTTCCACCTAAATTCCTGGAACCTATAACTGGCCACCAACAACCATTCTGCCTTGTGCAGTGCAAGGCTTCCTGCCCGGGCTCCAACCCACTGCACAGCAGCCCATAAAGGTAAAAGGAAGGTAAAGTGACTTTTGGTTGGTTGATGAATATCCATTATGGTATTATTAAGACTTGAGACAGGCATGCCAGTCCAGGTTCCATGCATGATATAGGATGCTTGGGGCTGGTGCACTGGGATGACCCAGAGGGATAGTACGGGGAGGGAGGTGGGAGGGGGATTCAGGATGGGGAACATGTGTATACCTGTGGCAGATTTATGCTGATGTATGGCAAAACCAATACAATATTGTAAAGTAATTAGCCTCCAATTAAAATAAATAAATTAAAAAAAAAAAAGACAGGCATGCGAGTGAAGGAAGGATTCCACAGGAAAGACTTCCAAGCGCTTATGCTTTTACTACTTAGGACAGGGGAAATCTTGAGAACAATTAAGATTGCATGTCACCAAATGTAGAATAATAAATTGCAAATGAACTTAGAACGTGCTAGGGAATCAGAGCTTCTAATTATTAACCTTAGCAATAACGCTTGGAGGTGAGAAGGGCATTGGGTGCCAGGGGATGTGCCAGTGCCAAGGCACCATAAAGAGGAGAGAAAATAAGACTTGCACATGTGCGTGTGTGGGTGTGATGGGGGAGATGGTTCCTATGGATAAGAAAGCAGAGGTATGGAAAAATCACAAGTAGACTGGATCCTCCTTGTGGGCTATACCCAGCTGAAAGCCACCCAGGATGGGTGAGCTTATTTTGAGAGCTATGGGTAAGACACTTTCTGGCTCATCATACCAGATCCCAGTCCTATAGAGCTTCCCACCAAAAAAAAAAAGGCGGGGGGAACCTGTGCAATTAAGCAGGAAGTTCCTCAAAACAATATTATGTAACACAGTCCCTTGGCAGGCCCTAAACAATTTAAAAAAAAATACATCTTTGTCTACAATTCTATTTGCAGCCATATTATATACTTCTGGCTACATACCCCAGCAGAGTTTGGCTCTTTGCAATTCTGGTGGCTTCATAAAACTACTAAGCGGGGTACTGTCATATTTGGCCACATGGTAGAAGACTGTGCCCAGTGATGGCCAAAAAACCACCGAGAATTCTCCAAATCAGCATGCGACTGAAATCAGTGCCCAGTAAATGCCGGCACACACCCATTACATAACAGTCTCTTGTTGAAAAATGAAGCCCACATCATGATCAGTGGAGCAGGCTAGAACAGCAGCTCTTCCTTTGAGGGTATCTTAGGAAAAGGTCTGATAAGACAGATCCAACCAAGTGTAACAGAGTTTGGCATCTTCTGTTATCCTCTGCTTTCTTATCCATAGGAACCATCTCCCCCATCACACTCACACACACACACGTGCAAGTCTTATTTTCTCTCCTCTTTATGGTGCCTTGGCATATCCCCCGGCACCCAATGCCCTTCTCACCTCCAAGCATTATTGCTAAGGTTAATAACTAGAAACTCTGATTCCCTATTCTAATCAAACCCTGCTCCCCATCCCCTGTCTCACTGACATACCTGAATTAAGAGTCAAGTACTCAGTATGGGTTTCCCTTGTGGCTCAGCTGGTAAAGAATCTGCCCATAATGCGGGAGACCTGGGTTTGGTCCCTGGGTTGGAAAGATCTTCTCGAGAAGGGCAAGGCTACCCACTCCAGTATTCTGGCCTGGAGAATTCCATGGACTGTATAATCCATGGGATCGCAGGGAGTCAGACACGACTGGGCGACTTTCACTCACTCAGCTCAAACGTGGAGACTTCTATACAATCATCTGTACACAGTGACACAGAAACCTCATTGGGTTTATTCCAATCCAGTAGACTAAGGATGAAGAACAGAATTAAAACACTGGTGATATTAAAGAGACTTTTAATTGTGTCTACGTTTTAATGGTTTCAGTCTAGGATTAAAATCATGCCAAACTCTGACACACTTTGTTTACCTGTGCCTCGATCAGCAATAATCCATCAACTGTATATATTTCCTTCTAATCAGCCCATTGGCTGCTGTTTCTTGACATCGGGTCAATAAAGGTAACCGTGACATTTGCTTTGGATGGGAGTCAGGTGTCTAACTGGGATGCAGAAAAAGGGCAAGGTTTAACTGAGCAGTGCTGTGTGGTTTCCAAAATCAGCCACTGAGAGAGTTAAACTGGTATTTAACACGAAGCAATTCTCGCATGTGGTGTAATTAACCACCACCCAATTCTTTGGTGGTCTAGGCTACTCATTTAATGGGTCTGATAAAAGGTTCCTTGTAAGGCCACATGATTTCTGACAGTAAAGGTGTGCTCATTTCACAACAGGTGAAGACACTTTCCCGAACTGGTTCTGGGGCCCCAGGCTAAGTGTCTAAGTTCAAGCAGCTGGCAGCTCCATTTGTCTTCACGGTCCCTCTATCATCAACTTATATTGACCCCAGGGGAGGAGCAAATCTATTTGGGCATGAAAGGTGCTACAGGAAACCCTTTACCACACTGTGGTCAAGGGACCAAGCCCTGTTCTTAGGGTGATATTGAATCTCTAAAGTTGTTAAGCATTTTGTTAATATTAAAACTAAAACCCAAGGTCTCACCATCATTTAGTGGTTGAGATTTGGAATGCAAGTATCACCATTATTATTACTCAGTCTTCTTCACTGAAGGGAAACAGCAGCAATGCAGGCCTTGTAGAAAACTAAGAATCCTATTAGGCTCACTTACCTTATGGAGCAGCATCGTAAACAAACAAAACCAATAAAAGTCTGATTAGACCCTAAGTTCATAAGGGGACTACCAGCTTTACAAAAAGCCAGATTTGATCTATTTGAGTAGCACATTCATCTTCAGTTAAACCTATTAGGAAGTCTTCCTATGAAAACCCCAAGGGAAAAAAAAAAAGACTCAATTGGATACCAAATTTTTCAGTCTTAATAACAGCAGTTAATCTGAAACTGTCAATTTTGCTCTTTAAACTTGGTAAGAGATTCCTTTCTGCCAGAGACGGACGGAAGGGGTCGGGTAGAAAGTGGATAAATGCTCTAGTTGAATCAACATTATCCATAAACAACTGTATTTATATATTTATGACATAATTGCCACCTAGGCCTGCCAGATGTTGCCAAGCTTTATAATGGAAGTCAAACACTATGAAATCTGCCTGAAGTTGAGCTCCTTGGCCAGATCGACTTTCCCCTAGACAAGAGTCCCCATTGTCTGAAGTACGTCTGAGGATTACCCACTGCCCGGCTGGCCCCATCCACCATGCCACCTTTCCCTCTCCAGTTAGCTGATGGTCCCGGAAATCCACATGGTTCCAGACAATACAGATCAAACAAGCAGGGGCTGTTTACGGCTTCTGGGATATGTAACTTCAGCAACGAAAAGAACTGGAGAAGGTCACCTTACCCCAGCCTCTCAGTTCACAGGAGAGGAGTCAAGGCCCAGAGAGTGAAGTGACTAGCCCAAGGCACCACAGACCGCTAACCAGACTGGAACCAAGGTCTCTCTGCCTCGCCTCCTGGTCCTCTGCACACTGTACCACACTATAATTTCACTGCTTTAAATCATGGTTTTCTGAGAAACACAGGCTTCAATTACTTGAGGCCTGGAGTCCTTCGAGTCTTGCTGGAGATCAACACTGTTCTGATGGGGAAGGGGTTGGGACCTTTCGGATGAGACACCAAATTTGTAATACATATCTACATAGCCACCCAACAGACCAAAAGGCACTGCAAATTATACAGGGTGGGGCCTTAAAAAAAATGTTCTGGATAAAAATTCCTGAGATCCCACTGTAGATCTAAGTGGGCGTGGATAACATCACAGGAAGTCAGAGATCATGGCCTTAGCCACTATAAAAAAAATCCCTGGAATACATTTATCCAGCCCCGTTCTGATGGTTCTTAAAAAAAGTGCTCTTTGATGATGATGGTGATGATACAGTGGCCACTGCCCATTCCTTTGACGAAGTGAGTCATTCTTTTAATGGCAGCACCAAGGAAACGCACATTACTGATTAGCACCGGACGACTCCTTTTGAACATGGAGGACCATTTTAATGACATATGTACAACCATGAGCCTCACGCAGCAAGCCGTGACAGCTTCACTTTGCAGGAATAAGATGCTTGCAAAAATATTGACTTTTTCACAGCAAAGAAAATCCTATAAACAACAGGATCCTACTGTATAGCACAGGGAACTATATTCAATATCCCGTGATAAACCATATTGGAAAAGAATATGAAAAAGAATGTGTGTCTATATATGCATAACCAAATCACTCTGCTGCTTTGATTAGAAACTAGCACAACACTGTAAATCAACTATCCTTCAACAAAAACAAATTTTAAAATAAATAAAAAAGAAAATCTTATGTCACAGGATTTCCATACTCTCAGCATAGGTTTCTATTTTCTAGGCTCTTCTGGGAGGCAAATATAAACATCCCAGTGCAATTCCCACACATTTGGACAGAGATAGGAAAGAGTCAGAAACTGCTTGGAAGACTGTTGGCACAAGCAGACCTAGGGAGTTGTGGTGTGAAAACTGCAGCCCGAGCAAGTGGCCGAGCGGAAGGACTGCTGCCTCCTCCGGCCAATCTAGGGTGGGCAGGAAATGGGAGCAGGAAGGAATCACCCCAAGAGGACACCACGCCTTCGGGTTCGAGGAAGAAGCCCTTCCAGACACAGAGGAGGACTGAACTCCCTCCGGAGAAAGGAAAAACGGCTGTCCAGGGCCGGGAGGGGAGACGGCACAGGTTTCTAATAGCACATGCTCTGCCGCCAACAGGCTTCATCCCAGTCAGGCTTCTGCTTTCTCGGGAGGTCATCCAACCTCACTGCCAACTTCTCGGGGCCAGAAGAATGGCTTCCATGGGCAAGTGACCTGTGGGGCAAGGTGGCTAAGCTTCCTACTCTGTTTTTCCTTTGGAGAACTGAGCAAAAACAGTGTCCCATTGAATGCTCGGACAGCAAAACAAATACAAAGGATGTCAAAGACAAGAGCTACGTAAATATTAGGGAAGACCATTTTATTAAAGAAAACTGGTGCTGGCCAAAGATACCAACAGAGAGTAAACAAAACTCAAAACCTGATTATCCACTCTGTCCCAAACCTCAGGTGCTCCCCATCTTTTGCTCTTGTGGGCAGACAATACAATGTAAGAGCTGGTGGTAACAAGGCAGCAAAGTGTAAGAGCTGGTACTGACAATCTAGAATAATCAAGAAAAGCTTAAAATGCTTGGTTTATGGTATTTAAGAGGGAAGAATAGTATAACTGCTGAAAAGGTGTCCACCCCACAGTTCTAGGGCTGTATTTGAATTACCTGGAAACTCACTTATGCAATAGCCCTCATTTTCTGACGATGCTGAATAGTTCAACATATGTTTGCCATGTTTCATGTTTTGTCCCCGAATAACGTGTCTGCAAGAAGAGAAGTCACTGACTTCTCTGTGCCTTGGTTTTCTCACCTATAAAATGAGGGACAACAATAACACTGATTTCAAAGCATTGGTGAATTAATATATAATGGGTTAAAATGTGTAAAACTCTTAGTGTATAGTCAGCATCACATAAGTGTCAGCTCTTATGACGATGATTAATTCAGGCTGTGTAAGACTCCAGGAATTTTTTGGGACGACAGAGGATGAGATGGCTGGATGGCATCACTGACTTGATGGACATGAGTTTGAGCATGCTCTGGGAATTGGTGACAGACAGGGAAACCTGGCATGCTGCAGTCCATGGGGTTGACTGAGCGACTGAACTCAACTGAAGACCCTAGGATCTAACCACAACAATGATCTGATCCCTGCCCTCGTGGTACTTACAGTCTAATAAGGGACCACAGGAGTAAAAAAAAATATTGCACAAACAGAATGGCAAATTGCAGTGAGTGCTATAAAAGGGACATCCCAGGAAGATGTCTGATACACTCATGAGAGTGTATCAGAAGCCAATCTGGTCTGGTGTTGCAGGGGGCATGGATCACAGTGTCAAATGTTTTTCACAAGGCGTAACAACTGAATGAAGATCTGCAGGAACTGGGAGGTGGGTGGAAAGAAGGGAAAAGTCTCCTGGGCAGAGGAAACAGCCTGTGCAAAGGCCTGGAGACTAAAAATAATTTGCTGGATTTGAGGACCTATCAGGCCAGTGCTGCTGGAGATAGAAAGCAGAGGGGTTACTGGGACAAGGAGGGGCTGGGGAAGCAAACAGAAGGCCAAAGGTGTGGGGACTTCCCTGGAAGTCCAGTGGTTAGGACTCCAAGCTCCCACTGTAGGGGACACAGGTTTGATCCCTAGGCAGGGAAGTAAGAACCCACAAGCCTCACGATGTGGCAAAAAAAAAAAACAGGCTGAGTATGTACTTGTACAGAGTGGGTCACAAAATCCACGTTTTCTTGGTTTCCTGTGTAGCTCACAGAATGAGCAGGAGGGCATGCTGTTCCTAAGGGTGCAAAGCAGACCTGGAGGGGGAAAAAACACTCCTCAAAGGCGAAGCGTTAGATACACTTAACAGTCTGTTCACAGCCCAGATGAGTCTTCCTGGTGTTGGCATTTAGACTAGCGTCGGACTGGTGTTGCTTAGTTGGTTTACAGCTGAATAGGAGCATCACACACCGAAACCTCATGGGAGAATTTCATAAATGAGACTGTTTTTGTGATGAAATATGGCCCACAGAGCAACCTCATGGCAAGTTCTTCTGCTTTTGAGACCCGTCATCTGAGGCACTTCTCCAGCCAGACCCCAGGCACTGGATCACAAGGCTCCCCTCAGGAGGCCAAGGAGTGACAGGCCCCCTCTCTGGTGGGGCGGGGGCCGGGGGAGCTCCCTCTGCAATAACTGCAGTCACTTCCAGGGCTATCTTCTCTACAAGAGGCAGAATCCAGGGCGGGGAGGTGGGGGAGGTGGGGGCACTAACCCTCCAGGTCATGGTTGAGTCCTGGATCACTGGGTTACGTTACTCAGGAGGGTTGGCAAAGACAGGCAGTATTTATCAATCTCTTCCAGGCACTCCCTGGTTCACGCTTCTTCCTGTTGGCTGACTCCTCTATGTCCAGCTTACTTACTGGTTCGCTTATTTCAACCCCCACCCCCATGTTGGACTCTTCTCTCCTACCGGTAACACAGAAAGAAGAGTCCTGTCTTCCATGAGGCGCTGGAGCCTCGAAGTCTGTAAGACTCCTGCCTTCAAGGGTTTTACCATCTTGCAGAGAAACAGCGCCGTACAGGGAAAAGATGGCAGGTTCCACAACTATGCCTCCTGGAAGCTGACCTGGCAGCATGCCCGGGCCCTGCCCAGGGCAGTTCCCTAAGATTCTGAGCCCACAAGTCCCTGCTCAGGCCTGCCGCTCACTCTTTGGCCCATCCTGTGTTCGTGCAACTCCAAAACCAGTTAATCCTTAAAACTCCAAGTGAAGGGACTTCCCTGGAGGTCTAGTGGTTAGGACTCTGTGCTTACACTGCAGGGGGAATGGGTTTGATCCCTGGTTAGGGCACTAAGATCCCACATGTCGTGCAGTGCAGTCAAAAATAAAAAAATACATGGAACTCTAAGTTAAAAACCCCCAAGGTGTCTCCATGAGCCTGTCACATGCTCAACAGATGTTCTTTGAATAAATGAAGCTGAAAGATGAGCCGGGGCACAGGGATGTATGTCCTGGTTCGCGCTCTGAACAAATCATTCAGTTTCTCTGGGCGTGAGTTTCCGATTCTCTAAAGAAGACTGGGTTGGGCGTGCCCTTTAGCTCAGAAGTAGGACAATCCAGGGTTTAGCAGGCCCTCACCTCTCCTCATGGTTTACTGTGGATTCTTTTGGTCCCCAGTCAATCAAAACATGACCCAAACCCAAGTAAGAATGAGAGTGTTCAGAAGTCTTGATGCCTTTGATCACAGTCATGAAAGTCCTGGTCTTTCAACACCCCAGTCTCTCCACTTATCTTGAACTATTGCAACATTGAAAATTATAATAGTAATAATCTGATTCACTTTAAGGTTCAGGGTGGGGAAAAGAAACACCACAGAAATGGACTCCTATTATGTGGGAGGAGTTGGTGACTCTCAAGTACATGTCCTTGCCATAGACTCTTGAACCAACCATCTCCTAATCTGAAAGGGAGATCTCTATTCTTCTCCAAACCACAAATCCGATAAGTGATTGAACTTCACCCCAGTACCAAAAGCCCCAGAGACTTCCAAGTACTGAACCATCAGATAAAGACGATGCAGGATTGGTGTCAGAAGCAACTGTGGTTTGGTTTCCCAGTTCCAGTACCCAAACTACAGATAAACATGTTCTTAATCTCTCTGTGTAAAGAAAACCATTTTCTTCTTTGCAAAACGAGACCCTGGCAAGTGGAAAATGAACCCTAGCAGAGGGACTGGATGAGGTCACTGGAGTGTTTAGAGGAGGTGGGGACTTTGACGTCAGATTCCCTAAACTTGGCCTTATACTGTTCTCATGGTATTTGAGTTTATCTGGAGATTTTATAAATACATCCACAATAGGTAAAAACTATTTAATTCTGTTTGTAAATACACACATACACACTCACACATATATATACACACCACATGTGTATTTGAGAACAGAAACATCACAAAAATCAAAGAACCGCTGCCTCTGTCCCCTGAGTCATGCAGGCTTCTGACGTTTCCTTGACAGATTTTTAAACGTTCTCTTCTTATGTTACTGTTAAAAATTGACAAGTTATACTCAATACCTCATTTTTTTCTCAGGATTTGCAAACATACGTGAGCAGTCAATACCAGTCCTCCTGGGGACTTCCCTGGTGATCTAGTGGTTAAGAATCCGTGCTGCCAAAGGAGGAGGTATGAGTTCGAGCCCTGGTCAGAGAACTAAGAGGCCATATACCATGCGGCATGGCCAAAAGCTAAACAAAACAAAACAAAACAATGGAAAACACACCAGTCCTCCTGAAGATTAGATGATAAATCAACTGGAAGATGAACTGGTATAGGGACTCCAACCCTAAGTGATGTGATGCTACTTAGAGTGCAGGGAGGGCACAGTGGTCAGGAAGGTGCCAGGCTTCCGCTGGACCCTACAGGACCACCAAGCCATGGCTGGCGAAAGCACAGCCCTGTGGCAACTTCCAGGCCCCTGTCTCCTGTGCTCTGCTCTTTCTTTTCTTTCTTTCCACAGGATTTTATCACCTTTGCACAGTCTATGTATTTCGTATTGATCATGCTGCTGTTTCTTGTCTGTCTTCGCCAAGTAGATAGAAGCTTCACGAGGGCAGGAGACCGTTGTTCATTAACATGTCCCAGGCCCCTCAGACAGGGTTGGCATATACAATAAAGCTGGCAGATGAACCGGTGGGATCCACTACGTTCAGGAACTGGGGGCTTGGAGGCTCTAGGCAGAGGAGCCCCCACCTTCCCCCACCCAGCTAAGAGGGAAGGTGGAACAGTAGAGCTGGGGGACTCGTCCCTTTAACCTAAATGGTGCCTAATTGGAAGACGCTTATAAAGAGGCCCATGAAGAGGTCTCTAGTTCCATGGCCCTGTTTTACAGATGAGGAAATACAGGGGAAATGACTCATTTGCCGAAGTCTCCCAGCACTCAGCCCCTCATCTCCCAAGTCCCGCTCACTGGAAGAAGCCATTTTTATCATGTAGGTCAAAAGTGTGTGTGAAGGGATTTCCCTGGCGGCTCCAGTTGAGTTAGGACTCTGCACGTCCACTACAAGAACTAGGATCCCACAGTCAAAAACAAACCAAAAAAACCCGATGCATGAAAACAGAAGACTGTGCCTATAAATGACATTTCAAAACAGCTAAAATGACCAACTACACTGGTCTACCTGCTTAATGAGCACAGACTCACTCGGGACTTCCCTAGGATTAAGTTCGGTCGGGAAACCCAGCTCTCAGCCCGGAGCTCACCCAAGTGTTAGGTTAGATGCCGAGCCCCCTTCAGAGGCTGTCTTCAGGGACTTCCCTGGTGGTCCAGTGGTTAGGACTCTGTGTTTCCACTGAAGGGGACCCAGGTTCAAACCCTGGTCAGGGAACTAAGATCCCTCAAGCTACACAGGGCAGCCAAAAAAAAAAAAAAAAAAGAGGCCAACTTCACAGAATGACCTCCCACTTCTACTGACTTCTGTCAACATGATTCCGGCAGAGTTTAGATTTGGTCTGGACCAGTCTAGTGAGTTTCAGAAATGAGTTTCCTCTTGTTCCTAAATCAGCTCTTAGCATTCTCTGGGTAACAACTGAGGGGCAGTGGCTAAGACAGGGACTGGCCATCTCCTGCGGGGCCTTCTGTGGTGCGGCCTTTCAAAGGTGCACCTGCTGCAAAAAACACCTTCAGGCTATGATAATCACCCAGATGCCCACAGTACTCCAGACCACAGAAAGGGGAAGGAGAACATCACGAACTGGGCCCTCTGGCAACTCATTTCCAACGGACACATTCTCACCCTGCTAAGAAAGTCCCTTTTGGCTTTGTATGCTTCATTCTTGTACTTTAACAGTTCAACTCACTCCTTCCACAAATTTCTCCCATACCCACTTGCCTTGGCTACTTCACTCTGGCTACAAACTTGAAGAAAGATTTTATTACCCACCGGGGGATGTGAAGGAACCTGGAAAACAGTGTTGTTTGGATTCCTTCAGGCCTCTTAATGTATGAAGGCGGCAAAAATAATACATCAGCTTAAGTGGAACTGCAATTCTAAACATCTTATAATTCAATAATGAGATGTATTTGAACATAAGGCCAGTTATCGGTTAAAGCTGATTTTTTAAAAAGCAAATTCAGTAGTTAGTACTCAAACAACAACAACAAATATCCGTCTGTCTGGAATTACTTGCGCTTTAAAAGGTGGATATAGTGTACTAGAAAACACATAATATGCTTCCCAGGTGGCTTAGTGGTAAAGAATTCGCCTGCCAGTGCAGGAGACAAGGGTTCGATCCCTGGTTCAGGAAGATTCCACATGTCAAGGAGCAACTAAACCTGTGTGTCACAACTATTGAGCCTGTGCTCTAGAGCCTGCACTCTGCAACAAAAGAAACCATCACAATGAAAAGCCCACGCACCGCAACCAGCGAGTAGCCCCACTAGCCACATGCAGAGAAAAGCCTGCACAGCAACAAGACCCAGCACAGCCAAAAATAAATAAATACATAAATTTTATTTATATATATATATAAAGAAAACATATAATGCTAGGTTCTCTATTTCTACTTTTTTTTTTTTTTGGCTGCACTGCATGTGGGATCTTAAGTCACGGAACCAGGGATCGAAGCCGCATTCCCTGAATTGGAAGTGCAGAGTCTTAACCACTGGACGGCCAGGTAAGTCCATCTATTTCTAGTTCTGCCACTAACCAGCAGGATGTGTCAATCCTAACTTCCATATAACACACGCCGAAAGCCGGCGGCACTGGTCTGCTCCAGGGTTCTGTGACATCGCAGGGCACAGGTGGACACTCTGGCTGAGTCCAGGATTAAGGAGCAGGGCTTCCCTGATGGCCTCAACCTGGCTGCACATTAGAGTCACCTGGAGTTTATTAAAAAAATTTTTTTTAAAGAAAGCATGCCAACCTCCTCTCTTAGAAATTCTGATTTCATTCATCTGAAGTGGGGCCTTGGTGTAAGGTTTTTTTAAAAGGTCCCTGGTGACTCAGTCAGCCGGGGTGGGGAAGCACAGACTCAAGTTAACACATTCCCACTGCAGCTGAAACAGGTGTTTCTCTCACTCCTAGAGGCTTCTCAGGAATCACGGGTCATTTGCTTTAAGAGGGAGATCCGAGTTAGTTTTGGTCAACGAACTCCCCTGACCCAACTGGAGATCAACGACAATGTCAGGTTCAAGGCTTCTGATGGCACTGTTTGTTCAGAAAATGTATGAAAAAAAAAAAAATCTGGTTTCCATGACAAACTCTCCTGTAGCCAGGACAATGATTCCCCCCACTCTGAAATACAGAGGGAAAGATAATCTCTTCGAGGAAGGGGTGGTTTTGAATTATAATTATAAATTAGTCTACTAACTAGGGAAATCATGTTTCATACATAAGAGGACTACCC
Organism: Bubalus kerabau; assembly: GCF_029407905.1. Classification (NCBI taxonomy): domain Eukaryota; kingdom Metazoa; phylum Chordata; class Mammalia; order Artiodactyla; family Bovidae; genus Bubalus; species Bubalus kerabau. The sequence goes on along the minus strand of NC_073627.1, from coordinate 15,845,957 downwards.
TGGATCAAGGTTCATTTTTTTAATAGTGAAACATCATGCTGAGTGAAAAATGAAACTGACTTGGAATAATCACAGGCCATTTATCTCCTGGGGGTTGGCAGTGGGAAAATTAATCTCATGACTGATATGAGGGGCCGATCAAGACAGCACTACACACTGGGGGTCATGTCCACCCAAGCAAGTATCTTGGAACCCCTCTCATTGTGTGGAAGGAAACACTGTTGATAAGATCCCATTAAAGAATGTAAATTACAGCTAGAGCAACATTTTCCTTATTCCCTGCTCCAAATCCATAGCCCATTCACCCAGTGATAAAAGAGCTCCTTGTCTTATTGGTCTTCAAGAGCCTCCAAGAGAAATCTAATCAATATTCGCTGAGTGCCTGCTACAGAGGGTATGGGCGACTCACTGTGCTAAACGCCAGGGAGGACGCAAAGATGAGCAAGACATAGTTCCTGCCCTCAAGGACAAACCGGCAGCAGAAGTGTGCCACCCCACGAAGGGGGACCTTCCTGCCCCCTCCTCTCTCTGTCACCACCCTCTCCTGAGACCCACCTGAGCTAACCAAGCTCCCTTCACGGTGGCCCAAGGGCCATGCCTACTCCCTCTCGTGTCATCACACACCCACATCCTGGTGCCAGAACCTGGTGGGAGGTGGGGCCCTCTGCAAAGTCAACCCGCACCCCAGACCCAGCCTGACCATTAGAGAGTTCTGTCTTTTCAGGACCCCTTGCCCAAAGCTCTGACTACAGTAGGGAGGAGCAACTCTGGTTAAAGGCTTTTAAGACGTGAACTTTCGGTTTTGCTATTTCAGAAACATTTTGGGGCAAGACCTTACAGAAAAACATGCACCTGCTTGGATATTATTAGACCTCAAGCAAAGAATCGAGCTTAAATGGCAGGTTTGGTGTAAGAGCCTCTTCACCTGCACTGTCCCCATGATCGATGGATGCAGTCAATGCTCCTGATGGAGATGCTCAGAAGGCAGCGTTTTCACCCAAAAGCTGCATCTTTCTCACGTTGAAACGAAGGTTGAGAGGCTGTGACTCTCCTGGGAGGATGGAGACCATTGGAGCATCTCCCCAAGCCTACAGCAAAGTCTCTTTCAGCTCCTTCTCTGGATCCCATCTCTCACCGCAACATGGCTCGGTCAGTCCTCAGGTTTGTTCTAACAAACGTACCAGAACGTAAGCACTGCAGGGGCTGCTCTTCAAAGGGAAGCAGGCGGATCGGATTCAAGGTTCGGTTCCCTCACTGGCCCATGACCATGGACAGGTCACTGGCTCTGTCTGGCCTCAGCTTCCTCGTCTATCTGCCATGGGAACACAGCAAGGCAGTGACTGTTCACCTTGGGAGGGCAGTGGTGATGCCTGGGTGAGGGTAGTACCTGCCCCAAAATACCACCCTCGAAGGTTCTAACCTGCTCCCACCACTGTCACTGATGGTCATGCATCCCATTCCTTAGGTGGGGGCAGGGTGGGGAAAATATTAAGACTTAGTGGGACTTCCCTGGTGGTCCAGTGGCTAAGGGTCCACACTCCCAATGTAGGGAGCCTAGGTTCAATCCCTGGTCAGGAAACTAGATCCCACATGCTGCAACTAAGATAAGGCATAGCCAAATAACTAACTAACTAAACAAATATGTTTTAAAAAGATTTATTGGTCTAAACCAGCAAGATCTTTTCTAGGAGTCTAACATACTCTTTCTGTTGTTGCTGTTCAGTCACTAAGTGGTGTCTAAATTTTAGGACCCCATGGACTGTAACCCACCAGGCTTCTCTGTCCATGGGATTCTCCAGGCAAGAATACTGGAGTGGCTTGCCAGTTCCTTCTCCAGGAATCTTCCCAACCCAGGGATTGAACCCATGTCTTCTGCATTGCAGGTGGATTATTTCACCACTGAGCCACCTGGGAAGCCAAACATACTCTGATGGGAAGCTATGCATTTATCCATACATGCGCTCACTGCTCACAATACATCTGGAACTTTTTGGAAATTTTCTTCAAGAATATACTTTTGAATCCTCTAAGAGGTAGAAAGTCTCTCATTAGTTTTTAGAAACAGCCAAAAATCCAAGTGCCCTTTATAAATCATGCAATCAAGCTAAGTAATAACAGTTTTGATCAAAACTTCAGTGTGGGCCATGTCAAAGCTATATTCAAGCAGAGACTGGGAAAAATTGGGAAATGTTTTAAGTTGTGTAAGAATAAACAGCTTAAGAATAAAAAAAAAAAATACTTGCTTTTTCAGGGCTCCTTTTTTCATTTTAAAGTTGAATTATTAAATGACACTAAAAAAAAAAGTTTAAAAAAAGACTGATTTGTTTGACATGAACATTGACCCTGAAGGGGTGATGATTTTGAAAAACATGACATTTTCTTGGATGAAAAAGTTCAGGTACGTTTGTGGAAAAAACAAAACAAATATTTCACTCTATTGTCAAGTGGTACATTAATTTTCCTAGGAAAAACAGCTGTATGGACAAGCTAATGGTTTAAGAACTTGACCTCCAAAAGAGACAAACAATGCATCAATTTTTGATTTATAAACAGTTTTGAGTCGAAATTTTAAATGGCCTCCTAATCAACTATCAAAAGAATCGTGGGAATTCCCTGGCAGTCCAGTGAAGGACTCCATGCCTCCACTGCCGCGGCCAGGGTTTAATCCCTGGTCAGGGAACTAAGATCCTGCAAGCCTTGTGGCACAGCAAAGAAAAAAAAACAAACAGCGACAATCTTTTCTGTAGAGGGCGGGCTACCCATAAAATCAAACTCAAAGAATAATGCCGAGGTATTTCTGAAGCCACATCTGCTAGAAAGCTGATCTGAAACCATGGCAGACCAAAGGACCTATATTAATTAACATTTCTCGATAGGTTTGTAGGTACACAGGGCATCATGAAGAAACTGCTGTGGTTATTCAGGTCTTCGAAATACAAGCAAAATAAAACCTACACATTCCGTTTTCAGACTTTAAATCCACCCTGCTAAAAGGAAACACTTTAAAGCTTACTTTAAAATGGCTATCATGAAACCAATTTAAAGTTGGTTTGTGCTTTTTAAGACATCTACTATTGCTCGGGGGCTGGAGGAGCGAGCTCTTAAAGAATACATATGACCAGCAAATTCCAGTCTAGAAATTTATCCCAAGGTAATAATTAAGCAGTTAAGATGGGCTCTGGAGTTTAGCAGTAAGGTTTATCACAACTGTTCATAGTAATGAAAATTAAAAGCAGCCTGAATATCTAAATGGTTGAGTGGTCAAATTACGGTATACCCATTCAGAGAAGTATTACAGTGAGCTGTATAAAGGGAAGCAGCCAGTGAGAATAATGTTATAGAATTAAATTTACTGACCCAGTAAGACCTACGGTATATTCCAATTTGGGGAAGAAAAGCATAATTTATGCAAAGTGAGCACATAAAAATGTCCAGAAGGACATATATCAAGATATTAATAGACTAGTCATCAGAGAAATGCAAACCAAAACCATAAGGAGATACGACTTCACACCCACTAGAACAACTGTAATTTAAAAACCAAAAAAAACCAAAAAAGATATTAAGCGTTGGTGAGAAACTGAAGCCCTCCTAAACTGCAGGTGGGAAGGTTAAAATAGTGCAGTTGCTTTGGCAAATGGTTTGCCAGTTCCTCAAAAGGTTAGACAGAAAGTTACAACATGACCTAGAAATCCCACTCTTCAGTATATACCCAAGAAAAATAAAATATACACGGCCATTCAAAAATTTGTACCTAAACATTCACAGCAGCATTATTCATAATAGCCAAAAAGGGGGAAAAACCTGTGTCCATCAAATGAAGAATTGATGTACAAAATGGGGTATATCCACATAACGAAATATTGTTGTTTAGTCACCAAGTCCTGTCTGACTCTTTTCTACCCCGTGGACTGTAGCCCGGCTGGAGTGAGTTGCTATTTCCTTCTCCAGAGGATCTTCCCCACCAAGGGATCAAACACATATGCTGCACTGCAGGTGGATACCTTACCACTGAGCCACTAGGGAAGTCCTAACGGAATATCATTCATCAATAAAAAGGAAAAAAGGCACTGATACAGGCCATAAGATGGATGAACCCTGAAAATGTTACATGAAGTGAAAGAAGCCAGACATGAAAGACCACATGTGGAATGATTCTATTAATATGGAATGTCCAGAACTGGCAAATCTATAGAGACAAATGGAGATCAGTGGTTACTGGGGGCTGGGAGGTTTGGGGGATATGGGGAGTGACAGTTAACAGGTATGGAGTTTCTTCTGGGAATGATGAAAATAACATAAAACTGACTGTGGTGATGGCTGCACAATCCTGTGAATACACTAAAAATCAGAATTGTATACTTTAAACAAGTCAATTTTATGATATGTGAGTTACAGCTCAAAGGGACGACATAGACGGTTGGATGGCATCACTGACTTGATGGACCTGACTTTGAGCAAGCTCCAGGAGTTGGTGATGGACGGGGAAGCCTGGCGTGCTGCAGTCCATGGGGTCACAAAGAGTCAGACACTGCTGAGCTGAACTGAAAGATGTTAAAAAGTTAACAGAAGTAATGTTTGGGTAATAGAATTATAGGTTTATTGTGTTTATTTTTTAAATTTAGACTAGATTTTCTAACTCTTCTTTCTACCATAAATATGATTACTTGAGAGGTTTTCTCAAATCTTCCCATGTTATTATACAGAAAGCACCAAACACAAAGGATTTGAAGAAAAGGAAATCTACCTTTCTTACAATAGTGGAATAACTGGAAACAACCCATATGACCCCAGTAGGGTGACCACTAGGCAAAGCATGGCTTGTTACCACGTTAGCCTTGGTCAGTTTTGACCCCCGTCCCTACCCTGAGGCTGACACGGAAGGCTCAAATGCTCTCTGCGTGGATGGTGGCTTACTAAGGTGCTGCTGAAAGCGACAGACGCAGTGGTGCACTCAGAATATTTCCTAACAGGTCACAGGAGACGTTTTGTGGGGAAAAAAAAACAACAACTGAACAAAAATACAGAACCCTCTTTTATACTGTTCGACTTGCTGTGTGTTTGTACGTGAACAAAGATCGTAAGATAATCAGAAGTGATGCAGAGCCTGTGTAAAAGTGAAAATTTTTAGAAGTCATGTATGCAAGGACCTTGGGACTTTGTTTGGTGTTTGAGGGGAGGGCGGGTCTCAAGTTCTACTTTTCCCAGTCCACATGTGTCCTGGTGCACCCACTCATTTAAATATCTCTAAACGCTTGCTGCTCTGAGGCAGCAAACTCTGAAACCAAACATGGAATATAGGTAAAGAAAAAATAAGGGGGGAAAAAAATCCCCAGCCCCTGAGAAATACAGCCAACCAGCATGTTTATTATTCAAAGACTATGATTCACTGTCCCTGTTTTTTAAGCCAGCATCACACTCTAATCATATTGCTAGGTTACGGGCCCCGAGTTATGCGTGCATAATAAAAACGGAATCCATCAAAATGATACATTAGGCTTTTCTCCCCTATATCATCTCTTTAGGGAAAACATTTGATCATGATCAAACACACACAGTATTAAACCTAAATATTACTGTGGATTCCCCAAACCAAAGAGGTTTCCAATGAAACTGAAATAGTTATCCTATGAGTATTCAACCTGGAAAACAGAGTTGCCATCAAAGGCAGGCAAAAATTCCCAAGAGGCCCATGCAGGTGGTACTATTCGGCTCAGACTGGAGGAAACCTTTATGTGGCTCACTGGCTTTTATATTCAGGAATATGGTTTACCATCAAACTTATGCAAGAATCACTCTCATACACATTTTCTCTTGTGAATTTAGAAGTTGTATCACTGTGGAGAGCCATGTGGGCATGCAAGTTAAAAAAACAAAACAGACGAATTGCTCACTACAGTCTAATTTCACGATCAGCAGTCTTGAACGTGAGCTTCAGGAAACACTCTCCTTCATAGCATATATACTCGAGACCTCCTATGAGGATAATTCATGCAGGTAATAAGTATCAGAATAAATGAGAAGCAAGGCCATTTCTAGGTAAAACTTAACGTCTCAGTGTGTTTTTGTGGACACTTCTCCGGGACCTTGTTTAGTCCCCTCTAAAACCCAAACATCAGCTCAATAAAAGAGATCGCATATCCTAAAGTACCCTGAAGAAGTGCCCTGCCTCGCATTCCGCAGATCTCTTTGGTACTTGAGAGAGGTGATACCCAAAAGTGGCGCAGTGAGGGCCAGGGCAGCGATGATGTGACGGCAACGATGCACCACAAACCAACATCAGGCACGAGACCCAGGTCCAGGGAGGAGGAGGAAACTCACTGACTGGATAAAGCACCTTCTGGATTAACAAGACAGGCTTGGGTGCTTAGAAACACTGACGTAACTGCATTTGAGGTCCAGTAGCCTAGAGTCTTGGCTTGTGGATGTCTGGCTAAGACACACACTGAAGGAGAATCACAATATTGCCTCCGCTGCACTAGTTACTTCATCAATCAAAAAGAAACAGCATCAAAAAAATATCCCCTGCCCAGGCATTGTATAACATTTAAAAATGATGACTTACGAGTAAAAAACACCTTCTGGGGGATGGGATGGCAAGAAGAATTTACATTATTATCTAATGTGATGTGCCAGGTCTCTTCACACATGTAAGTGTGTCAGCTGTCCCCATTTCACAGATCAGGAAAGAGGGTCTCAAAGACTCTGAGGATACAGCTACCAAGGGACCAGAAAGCACTCAGGTTTGTCTGATTTTACAGCCACTACACTCTGCATGCAACATCACTGCAGCCTAGTTTAACTGCAAACTCTGCATTTAGAACTTCAAAATAATAATTCCCGGATTCTCTGCTGGTGTGGTGGATAAGAGTCCACCTGCTGATGCAGGGAACACGGGTTCGATCCTGGTCTGGGAAGATCCCACATGCCACAGAGCAGCTAAGCCCGTGTGCCGCGGCTACTGAGCCAGCGCTCCGCAACAAGAGAAGCCACTGCAATGAGAAGCTCAGGCACAGCAACGAAGACCCAGCACAGCCAAGAGTTAATGAAAGGAAAAAAAGATTTTAAAAAATAACAATTCCCACTATGTTTGGGGATGGAAATTTTTACTGGTAGGTAATTCTGGGAGTGCAATTCTGACCTTTTCCCTAAAGAGCTGTTACACTCAAACATAACCTTTTGATAAGGGTCTGAACTCTTTTACCAAGAACTCTGGGAATTTTGGATTCTAAATACAACTTCGAAATATTTACATGAACTGAAACTATAGTCCCAGTTAAAGGCTACAGTTATTTTTGGTTCTTTAGCCAAAGTTATTCAATAACTGAAACACTAGAGTCCAGTGACAGAACAATAAATGAAAAGAGGTGGCAAAGAAAACCATATACACAATGATGATATGAAATGATTGGTTCCCATGTCATACATTTTGGTCATTCTCTTTACACTCTTTTTTGTGAACGGATGCAAGGCACCAATTAACCAATCCAAGATGAAATGTTCAAGTTCAAAACCTGACTCCTGTTGAGAAAGTGGATTTTTTTCCCCTCAACTAGAAGGAAAACTTACATGACTTTTGTGGAGTGTGTACAAATTTTCCTTTAAAAAAAAAAAAAGAACTTGAATTTGAAAAAAAGTGGCCTCCTACTTCTTCAGCTATTTCCAAATTCTTGTTACCTACCCCAAGAGCACAGACTAGTATTTACCTAAAATGCGTAACCTCCAAAGAGTTCACGCTATGGCACTCAGGGACACACACATCCATTCTTCATCTGAACACCTAGTACCTGATACACCATATTAAAGAGTACACAGTGGAGGTCATTAAATAGAACCTGCTCCAGTGTGCCATGCCCACATCCTGAACAATACATTAAAAAAAAACAACAACCCTAAATTAGGTTCTTTCAACCAGAAGGAGGAAGAAAAAAAAGCCGAGTTTGTCCACAAAATGTCCTCCCAGCCAAGGTGTCCGAGTCCACAGCCTGAGAGAAGGCCTGAAATCGTTAAATAAATGTAAACCAGGCTCTTCTCTACAGAGAAAAAGGAAAAAAAAGATGAAAAGACGTTTCAGACAGCCCCGCGGTTTTCTCCCACCAGGAGACAGTCGTTTAAAATTAAGGAGCGGCTTCACCGCTGTCCCATATGGGGTCTTTAAAAACGAGTCCCATTCCCACCGCTTAACCTGCTTAAGGAAGTCTTGCTGCCCCCAAAGGAAGCCCGCTGCCTCCAATACCAAGAAACCTGCAAGGCAGGTAAGCAGAATCAAACTCTTGGGGAAAGAATGCTTAGCCACTTTCAGTGGCATTTGTTTCCCAAAGTTATCGCATTTTGGAAAGTTCAAGCGAGGATTATAAACGCAAGACATTCCCTTCCCCTTGGTCACAGGGCCCTTCCTGCCCTCCCTCCGCGGTCACCGCCAGGCCAAGTCGGCTCCCACCTGTGGAAAGGGTCCGACAGGTGGGACGGCCTCCCAAGGGCCCCGGGCCTTCTGGACACCCTGAGGTGCCGCCAGGGCGACACAAAGTTGCGTCGGAGAGCACGCGGCCCGGGAGGCGCTGCTCGTGACAGCCGCGCCGGCCCGCGAGGCCCCTGGGTGGCGGACACCTCGGCGGGGCCGGCCGTAGCCGCCACTCCGGCCGGTCAGGAGGCCGCCTCTCCCCGCCCAGCGTCGCCTCCGCCCCGGCGGACGCACGAAGCCTGGGGCCGCCGCCGCCGCAAGCCGCCGCGTTCCCGGCTCGGACCCCAGCCCGTGCCGCGCTGTCCCCCACCTCAAGCTTCCCGGTCACTCACCCCGGGGCCGGGCAACAGCAATGCCAGCAGCAGCAGCAGCAATCGGACAAGCATGGCGAGGACTCGGCCTGGCTCCTGGCCGGCCGGCCGGCTCCAGGGGGGCGGTGCGGGCAGACGGGCAGAGGACGGGGCGGGGGCGTCGCGACGACAGAACCGCGGCGGCCGGGACTCAGGGGACGCAGCGCTGACTAGGCGGTGGCGGCACCCCCATTCCCGGCCCTATAAGTGCCGGGCGCCGGCGCTTCTTCCGGTCGGGGAGGGGCCGGAGGCGGGGCCGACCTAGAGGCGGGCCTGGGATTGGGCGGGGCCCTGGCTCGGGGCGGGGATTGGGCTGGTCTGGGCGGGGTTGTCGCTGGAGGGGCGGGGTTATAGGCGGTGCCAAAGGCCTCCAGCCGGCCTTGGGTCCCTTGGCCGCGGCCGCCGGAGAAGAGGACCAGGCCTCTGCGTCCGGCATCTAGGGGAGCTGAGTGATCGAGGCAAAGAACTTGTCTGAGGCAAGTGGAGGCCAGTAACCCGGCCACGTGGGCGCATTCCCTGCCCCAGGCGGTCCCAATGACCCCCGCCTAGGGACCCTCTGCGTCAGGCTGGATCAGGAAAGGCCAGGAGACAGGCGGTGCCTTGAGTCCAGAGCCCCGCCGTGGTGGGATCGTCGGTGATCTTCTGAGCGAAGGCAGGCAGCTGGGAGGGATTCCTGCAAACCGGGCGTTTCTGCTCTGTGCGTGGCTATCACTGAGTTCGCATCCCCGGTGTCCTCCAGTTGCGTCTCAGTTAACCCAAAGGTCCCTTTCTTCCCTTTCTTTGCCTTCAGGAATTCCCCTTCAAATCATATCCAACACCCACCTATTCCCTTTGGTATAACCATGGCCAAGTCATTGGCCAAAAATTACAAACAAGGAAACCATTTTTGGCTGCTGGTGTCATGTGTGTTTATGTGGCATTTGTAGATATGACCTTGTGAAGCTTGACATGTGTCAAGCTTGGAGAGAGTGGGTTTGTTGAGGACTAGTACAAGGTTCATTTGAAGGCTATGGGCTCTTAACCTCATTTAAAGAGCCTGGAAGCTGTTTGGTCACTGAGTCCCATGCTGCCCTCCACTTATATAGGTGAAAACTGGGAGAAAGGACACTGTGACAAGAGAGAGGTTGGAAGCACATTCCTATATTCTAGGAGAAGAAGAAAACAAGGATAGCAACTTCTCTAATTTTTCTTGACTTGTTCATATGACAGTCCAAGATTTTTCAGGGTTTAGGGGAAATAAGCAATGCTAGGGAAAACAAAGAAGTAGTCGGGATTGTGTTCAATATCTTGTAATAACCTATAATGGAAAAGAATCTGAAGTACACACACACACATATGAATCACTGTGCTGTACACCTAAAACTAACACAACACTGTAAATCAACTGTACTTCAATTATTGTTGTTCAGTCACTCAGTCATGTCCAACTCTTTGTGACCCATGGACTGCAGCACACCAGGCTTCCCTGTCCTTCACTATCTCCTGGAGTTTACTTCAATTAAAAAAAAAAAGTAGTGGATGACTGACCAGATGTCTGGTCTGGATATATGTGAGCCAATCTTATCTCGGTACAGCAGACAGAAATGCAGACAGGACTTCCTTGGTGGTCCAGGGGCTAAGACTCCATGCTCCCGATGCAGGGGGCTTGGGTTCGATCCCTGGTCAGGGAACCAGATCCCACGTTCTGCAACTAAGAATTTGCATGTAGCAAATAAAGATCCTGCATGCTACAACAAAGATCGAAGATCAAAGATCTGCAACTAAGACCTGGTGTAGCCAAATAAATAAATATTGGGGGGGAAAAAAAAAGGAAATGCTCATAGTAAACTAAAATCCCATCAACAAAATTCACCAACAATATTCCCCATTCCTCTTCACTTTCTGCCATAAGGGCATGCTGTGATTCATGGGGTCGCAAAGAGTCAGACACGACTGAGCGACTGAACTGAACTGAACTGAACTGATTCCCCATTCTCAACCTCATATGCCTGAGTCACAGTCAAGGGACTAAACTCTACTCACCCTGGAGAATCCAACACCTCAGTTTAAGGGGAGGACCAATCTTGGTAACTAGACACATTTTAGTGTGTCTGTTACTAGACACACTAGAACACAGAGTAGACACATTTTTGAAAAGTGTTATCTGCATGTCAAAATGCAGATGGGGAGGTTTGGGATTGGGAAGAGATGTGCAGGAACAGAAGCTCCATCATTCCTGGAGCCAGGGTGTCCAAGTGGCCAGGGAGGAGCCCACCGAGAGTGGAAGGAGCCCATGGAAAGTGGGAGGAGCTCTAATGATTATCTGTCCAGCTTGCAAGAGCACCACAGGATGTATAAGGCCACACCTGGCCTCCCACACTGGGCTTCCCACACTGGGCTTCCCAGTGTAAGACCACAGGGTTGAGTTAAACGAGAAGCTTGACTGGATAATGCTGCTTTCACATCCCTTCTCTGGTGCTTTTTTACTCTAATAGAGTAAATCCAGGAGGGGAACTTTCTGTGCTGGAACTCTGGAAGCCCTTTGACAATTCAAAATGTCACTGTGACCCTGTAAGCACAGCAGATAAAACACAAAGGGGAATGCTTACCTCAATCTGACTCATAAATCAATTTTAAAGATTTAATAAAGAAAAAAATCCGTTCCAAGGAGAAGGGTCCAGGTAGGTATATTTATTTTGTACTTGTTTGAACCAAATCTCCAGGCCATAATTGCACTGTTTTAGGTAATCCGAATTTCTTATGCACCAGTTCAATTTTTCTTACACTTAATCAGTCCATATGTCTTGTACATGTCTCCACTTGATTGGCAACTCATACTGATAAGTGCTGGTTTTATTTATGGCAGCATTGCCCACAGTCTTGTTTAATAGTCAAGTATTGTTTTAGAGAGTTTTTTGCTTGTGATAAAGCAAAAGCTGGCATCACTGATAAACACAGACAGAAATGGAAATACTTCTATAGGGTGCCTTTGAAGTGGACCTGACCATAGAAAAGACCGGAAAATGGTCAGTAAATGACCTTTCTGGAAGTTGTATTAAATAGCATCCTCTACCTAAAGCAAAGGTCATGGTTTTAGGGTAAAGATAAGCCCTCTTTTTCCACCAAGGTTAAAATATATGTTCAACATGTGACTTCCCTGGCGGTCCAATGGTTAAAGAAGCTGCCTTGCAGTACAGGGAACATGGGTTCAATCCCTGATAGGGGAACTAAGATCCCACATGTTGCAGAGCAACTAAGCCGGTGGGCCACGACTAGACAGTCCACATGCCGCAAGGCTCATGATGCACTGAAGACCCTACATGCCACAGTGAAGGCCTTTTGCAGCCAAATAAATTAATAAATATATTTTCAACAAAAATTGGAGCAAGCAGGACCTGAATATATCAGCAGGGGAGAGCTAGTGGTGGGAGAAACTGAGTTAAAATCTTCACTTCTCTCTAAATCAGTGGTTCCCAAACTTGGAGAGGTTTTCAAAAATAGATTTCCAACACCTTTTTATGCCTTATTCCCCCCCACTGATTCAGAATCTTCTGGGGTGGAGCCCTGTGGGGTGGAGACTGTGTGTTTTCCAGTTTCTGCAGTTGAGAAGGGCAGCCAAGATCCTGGAATCCAGCTCACTCCTAATGTCCGGTGTTAATTCCTCCGGCCAGTAATTCATTTTATTTATTTTAGCAAATTTCGCCCTCTAGTGGAAGAAATTACGACTCAGCCTGCAAAAGTTTGTGCCTGTCTCAATTCTATTTGAGACCCTCCAAAATTTCATTTAAAAATGATTATGAGGTTAGTTTGCAGACAGCTCTTTAGTGAGAGATTAGTTCCTTTTGAAGGAGACTTGAAAGGAAAATCTGGTAAAACCAGAAAGGGAAGTCACGGTTGGAAGCTCCAGTACCATATCAAAGGAACAGTGTCTTGATCAGAATAAACCCACTCTTTTTTTTTTTTTTTAGTAATTTTCATGCTGCTTCTGCTCCCAAACATACTTGCACTTTCAGCAGATGTTGGGGGGTAGTTAAGGGATAAATAAAACGATGAAGCAAGACTCTCTGGTAGCAAGCTAAATGGGAAATTTTTTCAAAGCTGCTGTCACTGAGCAGTTTGGTAGTAAGGTTCTTACTTTGGTTCTTCCTGTTCTGGGATTTGAAATGATGGTGAACTTCCTCTAAAAGCACTCCTCTTTACCACAAAGTCCAGTCTACCGTGTGCTTTTCTTGCACCGCAAAAATAATTCTTTCTTATCCATAGTCAATATTTGTTGGCTGTTGGCTATTATAAAAAATGTGCAAAAAACGCACGCGTTACAGGACCAGCTCATGTTATCGGCAGTTCTACAAGGTAGTGTTTTTGGCCCCATTTTACAGATGATGCGTTGGAATTTTAAAAGATTAACAGCCAGGTGGGTAACACACAGCTAGTAAGAGGCACAACCCAGATTTTTTTTTTCTTGGCTGCACTGTAAGGCATGTGAGATCTTAGTTTCCAACCAAGGATCAAACCCAAGTTCCCTATATTGGAAGATGGATTCTTAGCCACTGGACCCCCAGGCAAGTCCCATCACAACAATAACAAAAAAGAATATTATTTTTAAAAAAGGAAGAAAGAAAAGAACTCAGCTATCAACAGGACTGCTGCAGTGTTCCACCTTCACCGGCTGTTATTCTTGCCCGGCCCCCAGCGTTGTGACGAAGTCCCCATTGTGTGGCCCCTAAAGGTGGTTAAGCAGGAGCCCAGGCTGGCACGTCCCTGGAATACTATTAACAACCAGAAGTTTGTACAAATATGTGATGATAAAGGGCATGGCCTCCAATAACATGTAAGTCTCTCAACTGGGGGTTGGTTGTGCAAAAGCACAACCCACAAAAGTCACCGAGCAGCCACGTGCGAGAGAAGAGTGGACTTTCCCGTGGGGTTTCTGCCCCAGGAGGGAGCTCAGGCCAGTCCTGACTGATTATTTGTTCACTTGCCTCTGAGAGGTTGCATTATATGAAACACCCATTTGTGCTGAGTCTATATGCCACCATGGTGAAGCACCCATAGTGGTACCAGTGTGGTAGTTCAGTCGCTCGGCTGTCTCCACTCTTCGCGGCCACATGGACTGCAGTGCACCAGGCCTCCCTGTCCTTCACCGTCTCCCGGAGCTTGCTCAAACTCATGTCCACTGAGTCGGTGACGCCATCCAACGGTCTCACCTTCTGTCGTCCCCTTCTCCCGCCTTCAGTCATTCCCAGCATCAGGGTCTTTGCCAGTGAGTGGGCTCTTCGCATCAGATGGTCAAAGAGTATATTAATATTCTCAAAGGGCTGCTTCAGCGCCAACATGGAAACGGCCATCCTCTCGTAGTGCCTCCAATGCCTCATAATCCCCTGGAGTCTGGCTGATTTTCACAGAACTCTCTGGAAAGTACTCTCAAGCAGCTCATAAACATTCTTCCTCCGATATAATTCCAGCGGGCTTGCTTCATCGTTTTCACTCTGGCCCTGTCTCGTTTTTCATTTGTTTTTGGCCGGGCCATGAGGTTTGTGGGATTTCAGTTCCCCAACCAGGGATTGAACCAGGGCCCTCAGCAGTAAGACTAACCACTAGGCCACTACGGAATTCCCCCAGGTATGTTAACAGTCCTTTTATCTTGAACTTTTCCCCCTTGGAGAGTACTATTTTCTAGTTTTCCTGTTGTCTATCTACTCTTTTTCCTCCTTCCGGACTGTGTTTCTTAAGGCTCAAGATATAAACCTTACCTATTCTCTCTCTTTCTCCTTTTTTTGTAAGAGAGCTCATTCACAGGTAGAACCAAATTTTAGAGCAGAAAAAACTTTATAATTTCATCCTTTTCATTTTGAGGGTGACTTCATCTTTGACCTTGCAAGGTTACCACTCATTCACTCATTTATTCATGCATTCTTTTAACAAATACCATCGAGGGCATCCCCTGGTGGCTCAGATGGTAAAGAATCTGCCTGCTATGCAGGAGACCACGGTTCAATCTCTGGGTTGGAAAGATCCCCTGGGGAAGGAAATGGTAACTCACTCCAGTATTCTTGCCTGGAGAATCCCATGGACAGAGGACCCTGGTGGGCTACAGTCCATAGTGTTGTGAAGACTTGGACACGACTGAGCATCTAAGCACACACACACAACGAAAGTGAGGGGATGCAGGAAGAAAGGACAATATCAGGAAAAAATAATTCAGTGAGTAATAACCTAAAATGGAAAATAATTTCAAAAATAATATATGCGTATTTGTACAACTGAATCATCTTGCTCTGCACCTGAAACATTGTAAGTCAACTACACTTCAATATATATATATATATATATATATATATATATATATATATATATTTAATAGTTCAGCAGTAAAAGAGTCCAAGTACCTCCTTAAGGGATATACATAATAAGCTGGTATGGCCTTGGAGTTGTTCTACAGGAACTAAGGCCCCCTCCTAGGTGGAGGATGGCTAAGACCCCAGACTGGTCTGAACATAAAGAATGATGTTGATATTTTTCTGACCTCTGTGACTTCAAGCAACTGAAGTTTGGACGCTATCAAACACTGCCCCAATTCTGTGCTGAATTCTCCTTTACTCAAATCCCTTCATGAATACACACAGCCCCAGCCCCTTCATGAATATGAATATTCCCTTAGCTTAAAACTTCCCTAATTTTGCTGTTTGGGGAGACACTGCTTTGTGAAATATCCCTGGCATTCTCCTTCAGTTCAGATCAGTTCAGTTGCTCACTTGTGTCCCACTCTTTGAGACCCCATGGACTACAGCACGCCAGGCCTTCCCGTCTATCACCAATTCCCGGAGCTTGCTCAAACTCATGTCCATCAGAGTCAGTGATGCCATACAACCATCTCATCCTCTGCCATCCCCTTCTCCTGCCTTCAATCTTTCCCAGAATCAGGGTCTTTTCCAATGAGTCAGTTCTTTGAATCAGGTGGCCAAAGTATCGGAATCTCAGCTTCAGCATCAGTCCTTCCAATGAATATTCTGGACTGATTTCCTTTAGGATTGACTGCTTTGATCTCCTTGCAGTCCAAGGGACTCTCAAGAATCTTCTCCAACACCACAGTTCAAAAGCATCAATTCTTCAGCGCTCAGCTTTCTTTATAGTCCAACTCTCACATCTCACTGGAGAAGGGAATGGCAAACCACTTCAGTGTTCTTGCCTTGAGAACCCCATGAACAGTATGAAAAGGCATTCTCCTTACTTCCTGCAAGTAATAAATCCTTCCTTCTCCCAATCTTTGGCTTGGCTGTGTCTTTGGGCTTGAGGCAAAAGATAAAAGAGGCAAACTGTTTTCAGTTAACAAGGCTAGTTAACCCACAGAATTGCGAGAGATAATAAAAGGACTGTTGTGTAATACCACTGAATTATGGAGTTATTTGTTATGCAGTAATAGTTGACCAAAACAGCTACCCATCTGACACCTTTATTTGACCCATGGGTATGCTTGTATCCGATCTGGCCCCAACTAGAGCCACAAAAAGGACTCATTTCCTTTCTACTGGCAAAGCCAGGAGTGTGAGGCCCAGGAGCTGCCTCCATCTGTAATGAAAGCCATTTCAAAATTAAAAAAAAAAACCTGACAAATAAAGAGAAGCACATATGTGGTAAAGGAGTCCTGGACAAACTTAAGTTCTGCCTCTAGTTGCCTTGAGATCAGCCTGCACAGCTTGTCTTCCCCTGTTTAACTAAACTTTCCCCTATTTATGGGCTTTCTCAGGTGGCACCAGTGGTAAAGAATCCATCTGCCAATGCAGGAGACTCGAGATGCAGGTTCAATCCCTTGGCTGGGAAGATCCCTTGGAGTAGGAAATGGCAACCCACTCCAGTATTCTTGCCTGGGAAACCTCATGGATAGAGGAGCCTGGTAGGCTACAGTCCATGGGGTTACAAAGAGTCAGACATGCTACCCTATTTAAACCAGCTAGTGTGAGTTGGGTTGCCATCACTTACAACCACTAAATTCTGATTAAAATGCTAGCTCAGCATTTCTAAGAGGACTAAATCAACAATATACATGACACCATACCTGGCCCATCAGTTCAGTTCAGTCACTCAGTCGTGTTCAACTCTTTGTGACCCATGGAAAGCAGCATGCCAGGCTTCCCTGTCCATCACCAATGCCCAGAGCTCACTCAAGCTCACGTCCATCAAGTTGGTAATGCCATCCAACCATCTCATCCTCTGTTGTCCGTTTCTCCTTCCGTCTTCAATCTTTCCCAGCATCTGGGTCTTTTCAAATCAGTCAGTTCTTTGCATCAGGTGGCCAAAGGATTGGAGTTTCAGCTTCAACATCAGTCCTTCCAATGAATATTCAGGACTGATTTCCTTTAGGATGGACTGGTTGGAACTCCTTGCAGTCCAAGGGACTCTCAAGAGTCTTCTCCAACATCACAGTTCAAAAGCATCAATTCTTCTGCGCTCAGCTTTCTTTATAGTCCAACTCTCACATCCATACATGACTACTGGAAAGACCATAGTTTTGACTAGACAAACCTTTGTTGGCAAAGTAACATCTCTGCTTTTTAACATGCTGTCTATGTTGGTCATAACTTTTCTTTCAAGAAGTAAGCATCTTTTAATTTCATGGCTGCAGTCACTATGTGCAGTGATTTTGGAGCCCAAAAATATAAAGTCTGCCACTGTTTCCACTGCTTCTCCATCTATTTGCCATGAAGTGATGGACCAGATCTTAGTTTTCTGCATGTTGAGCTGTAAGCCAACTTTTTCACTCTCCTCTTTCACTTTCATCAAGAGGCTCTTTAGTTCCTCTTCACTTTCTGCCATAAGGGTGGTGTCATCTGCATATCTGAGGTTATTGATATTTCTCCCGGCAATCTTGATTCCAGTTTGTGCTTCATCCAGCCCAGCATTTCTCATGATGTACTCTGCATAGAAGTTAAATAAGCAGGGTGACAATATACAGCCTTGACGTACTCCTTTTCCTATTTGGAACCAGTCTGTTGTTCCATGTCCAGTTCTAACTGTTGTTTCTTGAGCTGCATACAGATTTCCCAGGAGGCAGGTCAGGTGGTCTGGTATTTCCAACTCTTTCAGAATTTTCCAGAGTTTATTGTGATCTACACAGTCAAAGGCTTTGGCATAGTCAATAAAGCAGATGTTTTTCTGGAACTGTCTTGCTTTTTCGATGATCCAGCGAATGTTGGCAATTTGATCTCTAATTCCTCTGCCTTTTCTAAATACAGCCTGAGCATCTGGATGTTCACTGTTCACTTACTGTTGAAGCCTCACTTGGAGAATTTTGAGCATTACTTTGCTAGCGTGTGAGATAAGTGCAATTGTGCAGTAGTTTGAACATTCTTTGGCATTGCCTTTCTTTGGGATTGGAATGAAAACTGACCTTTTCCAGTCCTGTGGCCACTGCTGAGTTTTCCAAATTTGCTGGCAATTGAGTGCAGCACTTTCACAGCATCATCTTTCAGGATTTGAAATAGCTCAACTGGAATTCCATCACCTCCACTAGCTTTGTTTGTAGTGATGCTTCCTAAGGCCCGCTTGACTTCACATTCCAGGATGTCTGGCTCTAGGTGAGTGATCACACCATCGTAGTTATCTGGGTCATGAAGATCTTTTCTGTATAGTTCTTCTGTGTATTCTTGCCACCTCTTCTTAATATCTTCTGCTTCTGTTAGGTCCATACCATCTCTGTCCTTTATTGAGCCCATCTTTGCATGAAATGTTCCCTTGATATCTCTCATTTTCTTGAAGAGATCTCTAGTCTTTCCCATTGTATTGTTTTCTTCAATTTCTTTGCACTGATCCCTGAGGAAGGCTATCTTATCTCTCCCTGCTGCTCTTTGAAACTTTGCATTCAAATGGGTATATCTTTCCTTTTCTTCTCTGCCTTTAGCTTCTCTTCCTTTTTCAGCTATTTGTAAGGCCTCCTCAGACAACCATTTTGCCTTTTTACATTTCTTTTTCTTGGGGATGGTCTTGATCACTGCCTCCTGTACAAAGTCATGAACCTCCGTCTATAGTTCTTCAGGCACTCTGTCTATCAGATCTAATCCCTTGAATCTATTTGTCATGTTCACTGTGTAATCATAAGGGATTTGATTTAGGTCATATCTGCATGGTCTAGAAACATCTATTTCTGCTTTATTAACTATGCCAAAGCCTTTGACTGTGTAGATCACAATAAACTCTGGAAAATTCTGAAAGAGTTGGAAATACCAGACCACCTGACCTGCCTCCTGGGAAATCTGTATGCAGCTCAAGAAACAACAGTTAGAACTGGACATGGAACAACAGACTGGTTCCAAATAGGAAAAGGAGTACGTCAAGGCTGTATATTGTCACCCTGCTTATTTAACTTCTATGCAGAGTACATCATGAGAAATGCTGGGCTGGATGAAGCACAAGCTGGAATCAAGATTGCCGGGAGAAATATCAATAACCTCAGATATGCAGATGACACCACCCTTATGGCAGAAAGTGAAGAGGAACTAAAGAGCCTCTTGATGAAAGTGAAAGAGGAGAGTGAAAAAGTTGGCTTACAGCTCAACATGCAGAAAACTAAGATCTGGTCCATCACTTCATGGCAAATAGATGGAGAAGCAGTGGAAACAGTGGCAGACTTTATATTTTTGGGCTCCAAAATCACTGCACATAGTGACTGCAGCCATGAAATTAAAAGATGCTTACTTCTTGAAAGAAAAGTTATGACCAACATAGACAGCATATTAAAAAACAGAGACATTACTTTGCCAACAAGTCTATCTAGTTAAGGCTAGGTTTTTCCAGTAGTCATGTATGGATGAAGAGTTGGACTATAAAGAAAGCTGAGCGCAGAAGAATTGATGCTTTTGAACTGTGATGTTGGAGAAGACTCTTGAGAGTCCCTTGGACTGCAAGGAGTTCCAACCAGTCCATCCTAAAGGAAATCAGTCCTGAATATTCATTGGAAGGACTGATGTTGAAGTTGAAACTCCAATCCTTTGCCACCTGATGCAAAGAACTGACTGATTTGAAAAGACTCTGATGCTGCGAAAAATTGAAGGCCTGAGGAGAAGGGGATGACAGAGGATGAGATGGTTGGATGGCATCACCGACTCAATGGACATGAGTTTGAGTAAACTCTGAGACTTGGTGATGGACAGGGAGGCCTGGCATGCTGTAGTCCATAGGGTCGCAAAGAGTTGGAGATGACTGAGAAACTGAACTGAACTGCATGGTCTAGTGATTTTCGCTACTTTCTTCAACTTAAGTCTGAATTTGGCAGTAAGGAGTTCATGATCTGAGCCACAGTCAGCTCCCAGTCTTGTTTTCTCTGACTGTATAGAGCTACTCCATCTTTTGCTGCTAAGAATATAATCAATCTGATTTCAGTATTGACCATCTGGTGATGTCCATGTGTAGAGTCTTCTCTTGTGTTGTTGGAAGAGGGTGTTTGCTATGACCAGTGTGTTCTCTTGGCAAAACTCTGTTAGCCTTTGCCCTGTACTTCAAGGCCAAATTTGCCTGTTACTCCAGGTATCTCTTGACTCCCTACTTTTGCATTCCAGTCCCCTATAATGAAAAGGACCTCTTTTTTGGGTGTTAATTCTAGAAGGTCTTATAGGTCTTCATAGAACCATTTAACTTCATGGGCCTTTATCTGGCCCATGACTGGCATTAAAGATATCATTTTTACACTCACCATGTTGGAAAACGTATTAGAGCTTCCCTAGTGACTCAAATGGTAAAGAATTTGCCTGTAATGCAGGAGACCCGGGTTCCATCCCTAGGTCAGGAAGATCCCCTGGAGAAGAGAAAATGGCAATCCACTCCAGTATTCTTGCCTGGGAAATCCCATGGTCAGAGGAGACTGGCAGGCTGCATGTCAGTACCTGTACATGATAGTGAAAATATCTCCATTTCAAGAATCTGTGGAATATTTATAAAAATAGATCATGTTTTAGGTCACAAAGAAAACTAATTAATTTCCCAATGTAGAAACTGTACTACAGAGTAATAAATGTTGAAATTAAAAACAAAGGTTTATTAAACAGCAATGAAAATAATCATTGACAAGAAAAAAAAATGTTGCCTGCCATTCCAGTTCTACAAGGATCAAGCCATTAGCTGCTCCAGTTGCCCACCACTGACAGGGGACCTGAGGGAAATCAGGAGCGAGAAAAACAGGAAGCATTCTTTGCTTTGGATACTGGCCCCTAGATAGTTAAGATACACATCTAAGGAAAAATGTCTACAACCCCCAGATTCTTGCCTTTTCCCATATATAGAAAAGCACTAAAATCACTGAGATGGCTGTTTTTTGTGAATGGCAGTAATCTTTGATGTTCAACTATATTTGTTTTGTTTTTAGCAAAAAATTCATGTATTTCTTGGCTCCTCCCTTGCTTCTTGGGAACAGTTTCTCATAGCTCTCTGTCTCCTGGCCTAAAATCTCCAGTAAGACACTGAATAAACTCAGCGCACACATCTTACACTGTGGGTTTTTCTTAAAGTCCACATCATATACAGGTTACAATACACTTGCCAAAATAATGATTGTTTTGGACCAAAGAAGAATTTAGAAATGTAACTTGAGACTATGTAGAAAATAAGGAAAGTAAGAGTCCTATTCAACTACAAACACAGGCTGAAATGCTTTCATTATTACAGAAAACAATAAACTTTCCTTATTAAGTTGAGAGAAAAAAGAAAATTAATTCCCAAGGAAAACATATAAAGGAAGTAATGATAACCAGATTATTGCGCCTGTGTGTTTTCTGTTCCCTCTCCCAGTATATCAAACCAGAGTGTGTGAGTGCTCTGTTGTGTCCAACTCTTTGTAACCCCATGGACTGTAGCCTGCCAGGCTCCTGTCCATTGAATTCTCCAGGCAGGAATACTGGAGTGGGTTGCTATTTCCTCCTCCAGGGCATCTTCCCCATCCAGGGATCTAACCAGCATTCCGATTCTTTACCTGGTGAGCTACTTTGGAAGCCGAAATCAAACCCCAAGGACATATTCTTATTGTCCACTTGTGAATAATGTGTCTGCCTCAGTTTGCCTCACAGTTTGATCTCAGTACTTAGAAATACTTTGGGCTTTCCCAAAGTTAGACCTTCTCTCCCTTCGGCCTCTGAAGTAAGCTACTTCTATTTTAGCATTTATTAAAGTAATATAATCACATAAGCCTTCCGCATCACACCAGTACTTCAAACACACGTATTTGTTTACCACTTAGAATGTGTCAGTCGATTGACATTAATGTAATCCTTGTACACCACTGTTAGTTTGGATTTCTCTGTTTTTCAGAAATCGAGGCTCAGAAAGGCTAAGAGATCAAGGTCAAGAAGCGAATTCATCACAAAGTCAGGATTTGATTGCACATCGACTTGCTTTCAAATGCAAGCTTTTTCTGCCAGAACAGGTTACTTTAAATTCAGGGGCAAGACTATCGTCACCTCAGCTCCTAGCTTAGCTCGTGGAACAGAGTATCTAACAGGTTAAGCATTTCCTGCGCCCTACTGTCTGTTCTGTTCCGTTTTGTGTACTATAGAGCGATACACCACTCACAAGCCGGTGACCTAGGTGATTAAAGAAATCAGAAGAATTAGGACACTAAATTTAGGACACAGCCTTTACTTAACACCCATCTCTATGGTTGGCATATAACCACTCTATACTCTGGAGGACTCAGCGAGCCCGGCCAATCAGTGAGTTACTTTACAGTCACGTGGCAGGAAGTTTTAACTTGCAATTGGTCAATAGCGGTAAGGCCCGCCCAACTACATCCGGTCTGCTTCTTTAAGTAGAAACCAGGCCAGTTTCCTTTCCTTTCCTTTCAGCTGCTGAAGAGCTGGGCGGGTGAGGTGGTGTTTGTTTTGTGTCGGGGGCCTGGGAGTCGGGCGGAGGGAGGGCGGCCTGCGGTGATGACATCCCAAATAAAGCACGTGTTAGACTGCTGACGCGGGTGATGCGAACTGGAGTCTGAGTCGGGCTGCCTCGGCGCCTGGGAATAGACGGGCTTGCGGGCACATCGCACTCCTCACCCACAGCTCTTGTTCTTGCAGATGGCTCGAGAAGGACGTCGGATGTCATTGTCCTCCCGGCTTTTCGATCTTCCCCCGAAGCCCCTCAATAAAATGGTTTGATCCCAGTGCTGGTGTCCTGTGTTGTTTGTCGCGACGCGCTGCCTTTGAGCCCCCGCCGCGCCTGCGCGTGGCGCCGGGGGTCAGGCTGCAGCGCCAGAGCATGTGCTCGCGCATAACTGGGGTCGTCTGCCCCCGCGGCGGCGGCCCTTTTAACCGCGAGCGACACGGCCGCCCTGGGCTGTCGGGGCGGGGTATACAGAGGCCTGGGGAAGACGTCGGGGGTCCTGTAGTCTGCTTATTTCTTGTAACTTCCCTGAGTCCGAGTGTCACTTTCATGGGGACCTGTGAGACGCGCAGGTTCATTTAACCGCCGTGTGGATGGCCATCTGCAGGGAGAGGAGATGAGAAATAGGCTGTGGCCTTGAACGGTTCAAGGGCCGTGGTGTACTCCACTGAAATTGCCTCCCGGTCTTGGGCTTCATGAGCTTACTAACTTTGATAAGGGGTATTCGCGGACTACCTTAAAATAGGCTTCCCTGGTGGCTCAGACGGTCAAGCGTCTGTCTGCAATACAGGAAATCCAGGTTTGATCCCTGGGTTGGGACGATTCCCCTGGAGAAGGAAATGGCAGCCTACTCCAGTACTCTTGCCTGGAAAACCCCATAGAGGAAGGAGCCTGGTAGCTATGGTCCATGGGGTTGCAAAGGGTCGGACCCGTCTGAGCGACTTCACTTGCTTTGACTTACAGGGTATGCCCCAGACAATGTGAACAGTTCACAGTACCAAGGTATTTTGCCACAGGGCACAACATAGGCATCTACTTGCAGGTGTAATCCGCATTCTGGGTTTTTAAAAACGTGTACAAAGGGAGAGTTGAGTTTTATCATCCACTGGATGGACATGAGTTTGAGCAAGCTCTCGGAGTTGGTGATGGACAGGAAAGCCTGGCGTGCTGCAGTCCTCGGGTGGCAAAGAGACAACTGGGGGACTGAAGTGAAGTTGTATTTGGGGCAAAATAAGAGCTGCAGCCCAGGGAACTGCTCCAAAGAAGCAAGTCAGTACAAAAGAGATTTTGGTGAGGGGACGCATGCAATTGAGCACGTATTTCTCTAGCTTTGTTAGTGTCGTAAAGCTTTTGCTAGTCACAGGGACAGCTGTCACCATGAGGTTTTCAGTGTTTTTGTAGGTATGAAGGGAGAAAGTTGAACTCAGCTCCTGAAAATGTATCTGAAGACCTGTCTGCCAGTCCCTGCCTGGAGCACAGAGTGCTTTATTACTGCTCTCCACTTGTAGGGGGTGGGTGTTGAAGGTCACCAGCTGCAGCAACACAGGATTTAATCCTTGGAGAGGTACATGGCAAGTGCCAATTTGTGGTTAAAACACAGATGACAACAGGCTCCAAAGCTTAGCTGAAATGTGCATCAGTTCCGAGGACAAGGTGGCAGGTGTTGAAAGGCAAGTATGCACAAGTGCCGAGTCTTAACGGCTTTGTTGCTTAATAATGGAGGTGGCTCCAAGTTAGTAGGCAGTTGGTGTGAACTCAGCCTAGGAGGGCTTTGCAGGTAGTGCTAGTGAAGAGTCTACCAGCCAGTGAAGGAGATCAAAGGTGCAGGATCGATCCCTGGATCAGCAAGATCCCCTGGAGGAAGAAGGCATGGCAACCCACTCCAGTATTCCACCCTGGAGAATTCCATGGACAGAGGAGCCTGGCAGGCTGCAGTCCATAGGGTTGCAGAGTCGGACACGACCAAAGGACATAGCGCGTACCAAGGTGTGGTCTATGTTGGATCCTCAACAGAACAAGTCCAGTGATCACTCAAGAAACTGAAGCTGCCACTGGCAGCTGACGGCTCAGATTCTGTGCCATAGTTTATTCTGTTCGTTACCTAAACAGGATTAAGTAGAAATAACTTGGATGCTTATCTAGTATTTGACATGAGATATTTATTTGTGAAACAATGCAAGCGATTGTAAATCCCCCACATACTATTTGATTAAGTGCAATAAGGTACAGTCGTGTAATCTCTTTACACAATAGTGCATCTAGTCCTTTGCCTTAAATTATTGCACAAAAATTATAAGACCAGTGAAGAAGACATGCGGACTGACAGGCAAATTGGCCTACACAATGAGAACAGCACACCAACTGGAATGGTCCAATAATTTAAGTCAAATGTTTTAATGGTGCAATTAAAGTAATCAAATAAGGGTTCAAATATATTCTTTCAATATATTAATTTCTTTAAAGTCATGTTCAGGCAAGGTGCTGCTGCTGTTTAAAAAAAACACTATTAGCTTTGTCCACAGATGTAGTTGTCAAAAGTCACCCAAGGTAAGTCTGATGTTGAATGCAGCTTTAAACAATTAAAAATTTGTATTTTGAGTGTACTTCTCAAAGCAAATTATACAGTTGAGAGAGCCCTGAAACCTGTAAACTAAACATTCTGACACAAGTGCACAAAATACAGTTGGCAATGTTTAATGTCACGTTAATTTTGAGATCTGTAGTGTTTGATGTTGAGCGAACTTTTGGTCTTGACTCAAGATGAAGAGAGCAGTCCTGTTTTGGCCATCAGAAAAGGAAACTGCCCACAAAACATCCCTAGCCAATTAGGTTAACAAGGCATTTATGCCTATTTAAAGCTTCCCAGAGCACAGAGGAAGCGCCAGGTGGATGGACGGTGGCTCTGGCTCCCTGGCCGCACTCCAATCCAGTCTTGTGCAGTGTTTGACATTTTCACATATGCTCAGGTCTCAGGAAAACGGGATCAGTTAGAAACCAGGTGATTGTACCTTGTTGGTAGAAGGCATGGGATGGTTTGATCTCATGGCTTTGCCTAATGTACACATAAATCCCACCATTCTCGCCCCAGCTGGTAGTGTGTTAAGAGTTGTATGTTCTATGGCTACTTGCTTCCAAAACACAATAAGAGTAAGTTGCTATGCACATCTCTTTATCACCAAAGACACAGTTCACAAAATTCCACTCCCCACCCTCCACACATGGAACCACACTGATGTTCTCTGGGGCTGCCACACAAAAACTGGGGAAGTGAGAAAACATTCCACTGCGCTGGCTGGCTGAGCAAAAACCCTGGAGGCATCGAGGAGGCAAAGGGAAGCCTTCCAGCTGTGCAGCTTCGCTCTTAATGTGCTCTTGTGGTACAACAAAACCTGGTAGACTTAGAAAAGCCAGGGTGGGAGTCACCAGTAACCTCTGGATCCACCGGGATGATCCTTCCAGTTTTCCTTTGCTGAGGCAAAGCTTTGCAGCAGGCAATCTGGACCCCAGTCTCAGGACGCCTCAGGGTGGGACCGGCACCGGCAGGCAGAGGGCAGAGCGGTGGCACAAGGGAAGGCCAGCGCTGCAGCCCAGATGGCAGCCGAGAACCCCACACTGAGCTTATCTCCCACTACTGGGAACACCAGGACTGCACCCATCACAGCTGATCAGCGGCCTCCACAGGTGGGTCTTTCAGGAGGCTGGACGTGGAGCGAGGATCCATGGCCGAGTGCATGATGGGGATATAAACATCATCCATGTTTGGCATGACAAAAACTTTCTGCAGAAAGAAGGAACAGACATGGAACAAGGCTCTGTTCTCTGGGAGTTGCCCTATTGTGTTCTGATAAGAATTTTAGGCTTTAGACAAGTTTTTAAAATACATATGAAACAACTTTTCTTACACATTCCAAACTAATTCCTCTATAATATTCAGAAAGCCTTGAGGGATCAACACCAGTGTGTGAATATGAGAACCCAATAGGCTGTGGGGCAGAAGCAGCCTTTGAGTTCACGTACATATAATAAAATTACTCATGAGTTGATAAATAACATTAAGAGACTTGGCATAAGCTGCTCACAGGATTCCAAATTACTATATCCAGAACACTTGTTCTAAGTATATTTTATCCTAGCACTTAAAATCCTAGCAACAAAAAAGTAAGCTCTTTTTTTTTCCCCAAACCAGAACCAGTTAAAGCTGCATAGAAAAGAAATTCTACTATCATGAACACCCAAAGGATAATCAGTGATTGACAGTAATGGTGCTTTGCCTATTTATAAACTAATTTTATGTAAGTGAATTCTGGCAATGTATTCAACTTCAGCAATGCTTCCAAAAGCAAAAACAAAAGCATGTGGCCTTGGGAGAATGCAAACAGTTACCCTTCAACTTCCCAACTTGCCTTGAAAATACCATGCACCAAAGTCTGCCCCCTAGAAGGGGTGACCATTCTACCCCAACACTCTTAAAAAAGATGACCCACCCAAATTCCTCACGTAGGAAAAAGGAAAAGAACCAAGGCATGAGGTTGTTTTTCCCCTCACTAGGTTCAAAGTGCTTTTTCTTTTGGAGATAAAATGAAGCTTTCCATAAACTGGTTGTTATATTTACAGCTACAGCTTTTAAATAATATAGTTTTTAGATAATAAAAAGTATAATTTTAAAGGCAATGACTTAAAAGGTACTACTGCAAACATAATATGGGTCTTCTTCAGAAAGTGAAATTCATTATAAAATAGTCTGTTAATCCATAACACCTTAAAAGTCAACTATGCCTCAAAAACCTGATAAAAATTTAATAGAAATAGCTCATTGCAAGGCCTTGTCCACACTGCTATTTCCTGTGGTGGAAGAATGCAGAGACAGGCTTGGAGAATGAGCTCTGGCTGAGTCAACTCCAGGCCTACCCTCAAAGATTCACAGGGTAGGGAGAGGCCTGATTCATCTTTGAACTCCCAAGGCAGGTGGTAGCTGCACGTAGAATGTTTGTAGAAACACACAAACTGAGCAAGGTGGGTACCATACCAGAGCAGGAATGGCTTCCCTGACCACGGGCCAGGTGCTACTCATGGACCAACTCCAGGCCCCACCTAGGGGAAAAGTCCAAAGATGGTCCCAGCAGATGGACGACTTAACCCTCGCCAGGCCTACTGGGACATGACAGTCATTTTGCTCTTTGACCCCAGCGTTTTGAGTTTCCTCTGAAGACTATGTAACAGGATGTGGATGAGTTTCAGGGTTTCTAAAACTAAACCTGAAATTTTATGCCTCTTTGGTCACATGTGTCCTTTCCCCAGATGAGGGTTCACAGCTATTATCAGATTTTCCAAGGAGGATCCTGGACCTCTGTTCTGCCCAGAGCTTTTAGACTCAGCATGAAATACCAGATGACCCAGCAGGTGTACCTGAAATTCTTGTTCCAGTTTCTTCTCTATCCAGTCTGTCACATGAACTAAAGTCACTTCTCTCTCTCCAAGTTTTGGCCGAGCTTTCAGCTCAATATATGGTGGCTTCCGGAATCCATACCTTTTAAAAGAAGACAAATAACCACATTTAGAAGCAAAGAAAAGAAGTGGATGGTACCCAGAGTAAACATTCCTCATCTACACAAGGCTTTATCAGTACTTGAAAATGTTTTCTTCTTCTGAAAAATCCCTTCTAAAAAAAAATACTTCACTGCAGCAGGTATGAATTGTGAATTCCCTGGACCCAGGGCTGTGATGACTGGGGACAAACTAAGACAGCCAGGAAACACCACTGGAAAAGTCCATGACCTGGGCATTGTTTCTGGTTTTTGTTTTTCCTAAAATGGCGAGGATATTTTTTGTTTCTATTTTTATGAGAGTACGATACATCTGTTACAAAACCCCAAATATAAAAGTGTATAAAGCAGGAAATAACACTGTCTCTCTCTGGATCTATAACCAAGATAGGACCACTGAGAGAAACACGATTGATTTCCCCCACACCCCTAACATGCATAAACAGAGAGCCTTCTGTGACCTGCTTTTTCACTCCACACTGTGATTATTACGGCTTCTCAGTGGAGCCGACTGGCACTCGGGACTGTTGGTAAGGCATCCAGTCAAGAGACTATGTGCTCTCAAACTAAAAACTTTGATCCATTATGGACCAACGTTTTAAAACATCCAGGTACACCCTGGAGATATGCAGGCTCAGTTTCAGACTGCCACACCAAAGCTAACATTGTAATAGAGTCACGTGAATTTTTGGTTTCCCAGTGCGTATAAAAATTGTCTTTTCACTATGTTGTAGTCTACTAGGTGTGCAAAACAAGGTATACACCTCAATCAAAAAGTACTTCATTGCTTAAAAAAAAATGATAACTATCACCTGACAACACAGGGTTGCCACAAACTTTTAATCTGTAAAAAATGCAGTATGGGCAAGTGCAAGAAAGCAAAGCATAGTCAGACAAGGTCTGCCCATAAGATAAAAATGGCAAGTTGCTATAAATATTCTAAACACTCTGAATATGTATAGTTATCTTTGTGGATTAATAACAAATAGTTCAGCACTCGAGCATGCACTGAGCAGCACTAGGCTGTGCATGCGCAGTCGCTTCAGTCATGTCCAGTTCTTTGCGACCCCATGGACTATCGCCCGCCAGGCTCCTGTGTCCATGGGATTGTCCAGGCAAGAATACTGGAGTGGGTTGCCATTTCCCCCTCCAGGGAATCTTCACGACCCAGGGCTTGAACTGGCATCTTTTACGTCTCCTGCATTGCTGCTGCTGCTGCTAAGTCGCCCCAGTCGTGTCTGACTCTACGCGACCCCATAGACAGCAGCCCACCAGGCTCCCCCGTCCCTGGGATTCTCCAGGCAAGAACACTGGAGTGGGTTGCCATTTCCTTCTCCAATGAATGAAAGTGAAAAGTGAAAGTGAAGTCGCTCAGTCGTGTCCGACCCTCAGCGACCCCATGGACTGCAGCCTACCAGCTCCTCCGTCCATGGGATTTTCCAGGCAAGAGTACTGGAGTGGGGTGCCATTGCTTCTCCGGAGCTACTAGGCTAGAGGCCTCTAATTTTAATTACCATTGAGCAGTGGTGTTTGTAACTCCTAAGTCAAAGCTTGGGAGTAAAAAGAAGATATGTATCAACTCTTACTATTAAAAAAAATTTTTTTTATTAAGCTGCACAGTAAGGTAGTATCTGGTTATTTTTGGATGCTAAAGTTATAGGTTCTTAGTTTTTGTTGTTGTTTTCATGTTCTTCCAGTGAAAATATTACTTTTTAAAAATAAAATCTGAAATAGTATTTTAAAGTTTTTACTAGGAAAACACCAATATCATCATTAAATGATCAGCCAATTAAACAACCCTTTTGTAATCATTTTTACAAGTCCTTCTGAACACCAAGGATGTGCAGCAGCATGCTGGTTTCATGTGATGAGAGAACAGAGGTATCTTTTTCATAGGGACTGCCCTGGTGGCTCCGGAGAAGGCAATGGCACCGCACTCCAGTACTCCTGCCTGGAAAATCCCATGGACAGAGGAGCCTGGTAGGCTGCAGTCCATGGGGTCGCTAGGAGTTGGACACGACTGAAGTGACTTAGCAGCAGCAGCATCCCTGGTGGCTCAGCGTTAAATAATCTGCCTGCCAATGCAGGAGACTCAGGTTCAATCCCTGGGCTGGGAAGAACCCTTGGAGAAGGAAACGGTAATCCACTCCAGTATTTTTGTCTGTGAAATCCCATGGACAGAGGAGCCTGGTGGGCTGCAGGCCATGGGCCTGCAAAAGAGTCAAACATGACTTAACGACTAAACAACAACAACAATCTTTTTCATATGAGTGTAGCTTCTGGTACAAGGCGGTCTTTTATGTAATCACTATATACCCTTATGCATATTTATAGGTCTTACTTGCCAACTTAAAATTGAGATTTAGAAATAGTGATTTTCTTTTGCTGGGATCATGAATAATTTTTTTCAGTGATTCTCAGTCCTGGCTTAGTCTCCCAATCCCAGAATCCTGGGGGCCGGGCTCGGCACAGCTTTAACAAGTCCCCAGGTGACTGTGACAGGCAGGTAGGGTTAAAACCCACTGGTTCATTCAAATGACAACTCTTTGGGTCACCCTTCTCAGTTGCTCAGCTGGGAGAGAATCCACCTATAACGCAGGAGACCATGGTTCGATTTCTGGGTCAGGAGGATCTGCTAGAGAAGGGACGGGCTACCCACTCCAGTATTCTTGGGCTTCCCTGCTGGCTCAGCTGGTAAAGAATCCACCCGCAATGCAGGAAACCATGGTTCGATTTCTGGGTCAGGAAGATCTGCTAGAGAAGGGACGGGCTACCCACTCCAGTATTCTTGGGCTTCCCTGGTGGCTCAGCTGGTAAAGAATCCACCCACAATGCAGGAAACCTGGGTTTGATTCCTGGGTTGGGAAGATCCCCAGGAGAAAGGAAAGGCTACCCACTCCACTATTCTGGCCTGGAGAATTCCAGGGTCACAAAGAGTCAGACATGACTGAGGGACTTTCACAATCTACCAGAGTTACCAAGCACACATCCTGCCTCCTCAACGTGCAGGTCTGACCTGGGCAGGTCTTCCCTCACCGCCCAGGACTCTGCTGGATGTGTGATCCCCATCTGTAAAGTGGGGCATAATGGTAGCCTTGTCTCCACAGGACGCTGTGAGGACTGGCCCGGCAGAGAATAAGCGTTCTACAAATCGCAGCTCTTCTTCCTGGTGGAAAGGGTTGACTTGAGAGAGGAGGAAGACCGAGAAACAGCTCATCCCACAAACTTCACCAGTTGACCTTAACTCTTCCTAAGTGTGAAGATGAGTATTTTTTTGTTTAATTTTTGATTACACCGCACAGCATATGGGATCTCAGTTCTCCAACCAGGGATTGAATCCATGCCCCCTGTAGTGGAAGCCCAGGGTCTTAACTACCAGACCACCAGGGACATGTCGAAGATAGGTATTTCTCACCATTTAAAAAAAATCTGAATTATTATTTCATGGCATAATAACACATGTGCGTGCTTCAGTTGCTCCGTTGTGTCCGACTCTTTGTGACACCATGGATGTAACTCTCCAGGCTCCCCTGTCCATGGAATTCTCCAGGCAAGAATACTGGAGTGGGTTGTCATTTCCTCCTCCAGGGGATGTTCCCAACCCAGGGATCAAACACTGGTCTCCTGTGTCTCCTACAGTGGCAGGCAGATCCTTTACACTGTACCACCTGGGAAGCCCTGAAGGTATATCTTTATATGTGAATTAACCACTCACAGAAGAAAAGTAGAATCAGATTTACAACTAACTTTAAGGTCCCAAGAAAAACGTTTGAAAGTACTTCTTCCCAGGAAGAAGGTACTTTCCATAATGTCAAGGGCCAGCAGACTATGACTTTTATGATCATGCTCAAAGGGTATCAGTGGCTGACCCTGAGGGGCCTTCTACATACGTACCATATTCGATCAGTTGCAGGAGGTGGAATGTTCACTGCCAAGGTTCCTCTACATTCTTGTACTTCTACAGTTAGCAGTAGGGGTGTATTGGACACTTCTTCAATCTTCTTTTTAATGAATTCTGTCTCTGTTGCTTTTTGGAAATATTTTGACTTGGTAATTTTATCAACAAACCTCATGATCTTGCTTGTTCGATGACCTCCAACATACCTTTAAATAAGAGACAGGCAAGTGTTAGTGTTGACTTTGTTCCTTCATAAACAGAAACTTGGCTCTCTGTTCACCTGATTTTAGACCAGAGTTTCTCAACAGCAGCACCACTGACACTGTTGACTGGGCAATTCTTTGCTGTGGACGCTCCTCCGTACGAAATGTTTAGCGGCATCCTTGACCTTGGCCGCCCTGATGTCAACAGCACATCATCTCCCAGCAGTTAAGACAATAAAGTGTCTCTGGACATTGATAAATGTCCCGTAGGGGGAACAAAATAACCCCTGGGTGAGAACTACTAGTTCAGATAAGGTGTAGACATCAGATGGAGCCGTCTTGATGATGGAGAGTCAGGCCAAGTTCCCACAGTGCAGGCAGGGAATGCATCTCACCTGTTCTCCTTAATAACCTTCAAATACTGAATACAAATCTCGTGCCCTCTTAGAAAAAAATCTCATTGTCTCTATATAGCAAATAAGACATCAGGCTGCATTAAGAGGGCCACAGAACACAGTAAAACATCTGCCTTTCAGATAGTGTCACACTAACTTTGAGCAGCAATTACTTGTCAGAGTTTTAGGAGCATCTAAAGAGAACAGCTACATCAAGGTGATGTACCAGCAGGCCAGGAAAGTAAGCGTCGGTATCAGGCCACATCTACCTATGACTGCCCTAAGAAGAGAGGATATTTGTTTCTTAAAATCCCCCGCAGATCTGGAGTTCAGGAATAGTATATGTATGTGTGTAGAAAAAAGCCATTACTCTAAAGATCAGGTGGGGAGTTAAATAGTGCACACAAACTCTACAGCCAACTCCTCAAACATCTAGATTCTTTTTATCTTCTGTAGGATTTCAAACAGAACAGGTTGATGTTTTCTTAAAAATGCTTCTGAATCACTTGGTTTATCATTTCAGTTTCTTTGCTCACTGTAAATAATTAAAAGATCCTTACAGAGAGGCAGCCTAAGCACTTGGATCATTCCACAGTCCAAGTACCAGGCAAAAGGGACCCCCCAAATGAAGTTCATGATCCAAAAGGTCATCTAAGTGATCCACGTTTCCAAAATTTACCAAAGAAATCATTAGAATGTCTCAACTTTGTAGGAACTATTAACAGAAGATCACTGGAGGCACGTGACCCGTAAGAAGGGAAGTAATGCTACCCACCGACACTAGGGGGAGGTGTTGCGCAATTTATGGTCCTCGTGTTAAACATCCCTTCCATTCTCGTATTCTTTACTCCAATGGCCTGAGAAAACCATTTTGGTCTGAACTCTTAATAAGGGGAAATTATTTGGGTGTTTTTGATTTGGGGTCTGGAATTTGAAGCCACTGGCTTTGAATTATTAATGCAAAAACCATTCACTCAAAGTGAAGGAGGAAGATCAAAGAGGGAAAAGGCGATGCAAAGCTTACGCCCAACTTGCGGCCCTGACCCCCCGGGAGACCCCAGAAGCTGGATCCACTCACCCCTCAGCCCCTGGGAGGAGCGGTTTGTCTCCGGCGCTGGGCTCTGGTGCATCGTCTTCGTCGGAGGAGCCAGCACTGGAGGACTCCTCGTCGCTGTCGGCCAGACAGAAGGCCCTGGGCCTGCAACTGATCAGGGTAGAGTCACCAGGCTGCCCGCCCAGCGCAGGCTCTGCTTAGGAAGAGCACGCACTCCACCGCCACCATGGCTATGGTGGTAGCACTCCCCGCCCCCTCACCCAGACAGAAGAGGCCTAATCCCAGAATCCTCGGATGGGCCTGGTCCCCCCGGAGACCCTTCAGCGCCCAGTCCCGGGCAGAACGGCCGCGGACTTGCGCCAGGAGGGTTGGATTCTGCGCATGCGTCAGAAAGACAGGCGGTCAGTGTGTGATGCGGTCCACACAAAATGCAGTGATCTCGTCAACAGTGCAGAGCAGCCAACGGGAGGTGAGTGGAAAGAATGAAGATTGCATGGGTGACGGGACAGCTCATGTTAGTGACATGACCACATCATGGATGACGGGGTTGTTCAGGTAAGTCCTCTAACACTGGCTGAGTTCAAAAAAATTGTACTTTATGGCTTAGTCATCTCCAAGTTAGTTTTGGCTCCAGACTTCTTCCTTGTGAAATTACATACCCCCACTCCCGCCCCAGCTCCTGAAGGTCACAGAAAAAGCCAACAACCAGGGGTACAAATCTCAAGGGATTCCAGGAGGCAACTGACATGGGAAGCCAGGAACCTTTCAGGAGAAGTACTAGTTTAAAACTTTTTTTAAAATAAAGTAATAAAAAGCTTCATCAGAGAGCAGTGTTCCTCATGAATCTTTCCAGGGTAGGTTCTCAGTTTCCAGAGGGCTGGAGGGCTCCCGGCTGAGCTCTGGCCCCACAAAAGGCAGCTTCCTCCCTGAAGGGAGGCTTTACTTCAGAGAGGCAGAGAGACAGAAGGCAGGGCCCATCTCAGGCTCAGAGACTTGATGGGGACAAAATGAACAAGGGACAGAACTATCTCTGAACATTGTTACGCCATCAATGGTCACTAAGCAGAGGGTCGGTCTTATAATTTTGAGAAGAACAAAATCACCAGGACAGGGGAAGGCATCCCAGCTTAGGTCCCATCTCCTGCATTCGAAACCCTCTGGGGTTTTCCTCAGATGCTGTCCTTGGCCACCAGAAGCCTGTATGGGTGCTCATCTTTTGGCCAACAAGGGCCAAGGGCACCCAAGGGTAGCACACCTGCCAGTGTGGCCTTGAAGGCCCAGCTGAGGTCCCAGCATGGGGAGGAGGGCTCTGAAATCTCCGCCCTGAAACAGGAGCCCGGCTGTAAGAGGACCTACCTGGCAGGACACCCGGATCTTCCTCAACCCTGCTCTGAAACATTAGAGCCCGCGCTCTAGCCAACGGGCTTGAGTGTGGTGTTGAGATGAAACTCCCTCTGCAGACACAAAGGCCTCTTGTCCCTGGCCTCGGGGACAGCACCTGACTCTTCCTCCTTCCATCAGAGGCCTGGCCAGTCCAGGAAATGCTCAAGTGTCCCCGCTGGTCACAAAACCATCTCAGCCCTTTCAAGGGTTCGGCGGCCCTCACAGAGCTCTTCTTTTGTATAAAAGGCAAAATAGGATTCCTAAGAAAGCTTACACGGGGACTTGGGATAAAGAAAGTCAGGGAAGTAAATCCCCAAAGATCATGTGACCTTTCTCAGAAACCTAGCTTACTTCTTAGGAACATGACGGTGCCCTCTGGTTCAGACCGCATGCTGCCAGGTAAGGAATCTACACAGCACCAAAGGCTGCCTCGGTATCTTGGACCGCAGTGAAACCTGCAGAGCCACTGGCCCCTCCTGTCCCCACTGGTATTTGTCATCTGGCAGCCTCCTGACCTGAGGCAGAAGATGCCAAAGGCTGAGCACTGCAGTGAGCTCTCGGGTTCCTGAATTAACCCTCCGCAGGACAGAGAACAGGACAAATTCTGTGGCTTGAAGTTAATAATTTAGACAATGCCTTATCAGTTAAAATAGATCAGATGACATGAAATTCTGATTGTGGCTAAATGGTATCTCTCCTTTCTGCCCGGGGAGCTATATTATGCAGCACCAACAATAATTAAAAGTGGGGCTAAATGTCTGGCTGATTCAAGTTTATAACTGAATATGCATTTTGTGATCTCAGACTTAGGATGAATTTCAGAGAAAGACACCCTGCACATTCTTATATATAAGGTGTGCTAGTACATGATAAGCCTATTTTTTTAAAACACACCTTGGGATTCCAGATGAGAGTCATATCCCTTCTAAGAGTCACCTTAAAGGGCTGATTCCAGTTTGGCTGCCCCTGCTAAAAATCTTTTTGGAAATGTGCTTGGAGTTGGACACATAGGAAAAGTGAATTATTTTATCACGGATACTCTGTCTTGAACCAAACATTTCTTAGCCTCATAATCACTGGCACCTCTGAGTGATGCCTGGCAATTACTCAAATATCTGATTCATCTAGAAAAAGTAGGATGATTTGCTGTCACTCAGAGTACCTAAAAGAAGGTCATAGACACTAGAGGCAGCTCTACAAAGGAGCTCCAAAGAATCCTTCAAGTGAAGGGTGCATAATTAAACAGCCCAGTGAGGCGACTGCTTGGCGGGAACCACACTCTTGAGAGTGTTCTTTTTCTTTAACCAGAAATTAGGCCCATACGTCTGCTACAGATACACGTCCATGTACACCCCCAGTTAGACTGAGTCACAGCGTGGATGACAAGGACGGGGTTCCCAGGCCATCAGGGCCTCGGGGCAGGGTAGTGGACTTGGGTACACTGAGCAGCCTAATATGGAGGTAGGGGAGCCCCCCTACGGGACTCGCACACCAGCCCAGGCTGCCATGGTAGAGCACGGACAGGCCGTGTACCTTACAGGAAACGCCGGCCCCAATGTTCATTTAAAGAGCAGCCAATGTGCAGAACATTCCCCCTTCCTGACTCACTTAGGTCCCCTTCAGGCAATTCCTAAAGTTCCGACCCCCCAGCTCACCACCTGAATTCCATTTTGAGCGACTTACGGCCCAAAGTTACCATAACTACCGTACACAACCAGAAGACTATTGGGGAAATGAAAAGACTAAAGGAAAAATGTCTGCAAGTACAAAGTGAACCCACATTTCAAAGGGACAGGCCTTCACTAGAATGAAGAAACACAGACTTCTCACCACCAGCCTTGGGGTGACGTGAGGACGGGAACAGACTTTCTACGACAAGTAGGACTTCCTGAGGGCTGAGCAGCATCTCCTCAGGGACTTCCCAGGGCACAGTCATTTGCATGCTTGAAGGGGGTCTGACAAAAGCAGTGAGACCAAGCAGAGGCCCTGCCAGAGCAGGACGATAGGCGACAAGCCCCCGGCTGGAAGTGAGCCTTGGTCTGGCGGCCACGAGATAAAGGGAGGAAAGGGCTGCTGCTGGCCCACTCTTCACACTCGGGGCTCTAGGAGGGGCTTCCTGAAGGAAACCAAGGATCATGTACCAGCCACAGGTGCAGGGACTCCCCCTCTCCTCTGATACTCAGCCTCAGGGCGATTGCTCAGCTCATGACTGAGGAGAAGTGATGCGAGAATCACTTCTGGGATTAGGCTCTTAGGTACGGATGAGCTTTCCAGAGGCTCTCGGAGCTCCCAGATATTGTGAGCCAAGTGGTGTGTGTGTAGGCATCTTTCTGGGGCAAGGATCCAGAACTCTGAGATTTCCCAATTGGGTCCTTTTTGCAGGAAAAAAAAAAAGGGTTAAGGGTTCATTTTTCCAGGCCTTTTTCTCCCAAGGTCAAGTGCTTTGGAATTATATTTGTCTTTGCTTTTAAAATTAAATGACAGCCAATTACACATCAACATAAAAGTTAACACCCTCACAGGAAGGCAAAACATACCAGACTCTACTGGGAAAAAATGGTACTTTAGATATATATTAAACATTAAATATAATACATTATATTCTTAAAGCAGAGGATATTTTTCATGCAGTCTAGAGAAGCACTGCTTGCCCAGAAACATGTCCATCCTCTGATCAGCCGAGTTTTATGAACTTGAAATTGCTCCAGGAGAGCTGCATGAATAACAGTGAACGTGGGACACCTCAGCAGCAAGGATCTCAGGGACCCGGCCATGATGGGGCCCCACCTGCCCACAAGACCCCCTTCTTTCTAGTGGAGCCCCAGCAGCTTTGGGCAGCTCGGGGCTGTTTCCAGAAAAGGCTCCCTGCACGAATGCTCCTGATTTAAGTCTGCTGTGTCTCGCTCCTGGTTAGTTAGAGCTCATTTTCAAGACCGCTTCTGCCTGTGGTGCTTGGTTTTACTGGCAGCTGTCTTTGCAGTTCTGCTGTCCTGGGGCTGGCCTGATGGCGCTCAGCGGGGCATGGCACTGGGGAGGGGTAGCTGGGGACAGAAGCTGGGTTTGACTCGAGGCCTGGATCAGAACCCCGGCGATCCCAATCAAGGAAAGCCTCTTAAGCGCTCCTGATCTCAATCCTCTCTGGTCTACAAACGGGGCCTTTATGTCAGGGGACGTGATGAAAGGACAAGCTTCCTTGTGGTGTCACATGGGTCCACACGAGGCTCAGCACTGATGGGGGGATGAAATGCTACACAGAGGGCCGATCAATAGCACTCACCGGAAAACACAATCCACAGATTGCCGAATCCAAACACATTTTAACAAACAGTAGAAAGGTGAAAGGAAAACAGCACAGATACAGGTTAGATTGCATACAGCAGGTGAGATTCTCCAGTAATTAAAATATAAACATTTTCATTAAATCTCCTGGACACATCAGAATCATCACAGTCAAAGAATGTTCTGGAATATATGATCCAACTCCCCCCATCTATTGTGTGTCTACCACAAGTGTGAGTTACAAGCATCAGGGCAGCATCATAACAAAGCAAACACCTAAGAAGAGCCTGTGTCTTATGTCTGTATTCAGGTGCTGGGAGGGTGGCTCCATCATTTTACTACTCATTCCATGCAAACAGGTTAAAGATGTGAGATGCAGACTCTAATCAGCATGGTTCAGTCTGATAACAATAATATAATTTAAATTTGTCATCTGAAGCAGTCATTTTTAAGGTGTGTGGGAATGTAAAAGGTCCCAGCTTATTCAGTCTAGGCATCTAAGGGGAAAAAAATCAACTTCATCAACCGGCTCAAAAATTGGGAATATTTACAAAATCAGACAACTCCGCGGCAGATGCAGTATCTTCTACAAAGAAAGACATTTACTAAGAAAATCAATGGTGTATTATTTAGGGAAAATACATTTCAAAACACTTTAGGAGCACCCTCTTGGCTGCAAAATCAATCATCTAATTATAAATAACTCTGACACTGTGATTAAAGCAGATAGACCCCCGAAGGACCTCAGCCTGACCCACATATTGCTATTTGTGGCTGTAAGTTGGAGAAGGATCTTTCTGGATGGTGATTCTTTTCACAGAGCATTTTACTGTGCAGCCTGCCCTGCTGATCTGAATCAGGGATGCTTCCTGGGTAATCAATACTGTGCAGCCCGAAGGCTGGTGGCCGATAGCACTGAGCAGAGGTGGGGATTCATGGTCTGCAGGGGATGAAACTAGGAAACATTCCCTGAAATCCTGTGGCCAGGAAATGCTTCCATGGAAGCTCACTCAACCTTGGGTCTGCTGCTAAGTCACTTCAGTCGTGTCTGACTCTGTGCGACCCCATAGACGGCAGCCCACCAGGCTCTCCCGTCCCTGGGATTCTCCAGGCAAGAACACTGGAGTGGGTTGCCATTTCCTTCTCCAACGCATGAAAGGGAAAAGTGAAAGTGAAGTCGCTCAGTTGTGTCCGACTCTTCACGATCCCATGGACTGCAGCCTACCAGGCTCCTCCGTCCATGGGATTCTCCAGGCAAGAGTACTGGAGTGGGTGGCCATTGCCTTCTCCAACCTGGGGTCTACTACACAACAAAGCTGCTTCTCAAGGACTGGAGGGAGAAGGAGGTTCCCCGGGGTTGGGTTAGTAAATTCATATAGCCCCTTACCCTTCTTTGCCAATTTCTCCAACCTTCAGGGCTTCAACAAGAGGCTCTTTACCTAGTTTGGTCAAATTCATTTTGGTCTCGAGAGTCATCAGAAAGGACCCGTTGTAGGACATTTCCAAATCGATCCAGAGTCCTGGAAAAAGGGTTAAAAAAAAAAAAAGGTTTCTTTCCCCCAGAAAAACATGACTATGAATAACAGTATTAAAAGTTATATTTTAAAGTATCTAAGTAGGTATCACATTGCAAGTCTATATATATTGCCTGTACTACCAAGGCATGTGAGAGGAGACTGTGAAATGAGAAGTTTCTAGAAATAGTTCAAGCATCTGGAAAATTGCCAGCATTTCAACACCCATTACAATGATCAGAGTGACCTCAGCACCCGTTGTTAGAGATAGAAGAGTCCGGTCCTCTGGGTTCTTCTTACACTTAGTAAGAAACACACCCCCCAGGAGGAGACGGCTTGTCTCAGGACAAAGGCGGGACGACGTCTGCTGATTCTCAGTGGGTTAGAGGCAGAGGAGAGGCGCAGAGACTTCACAGCAGGTTGGGCTCTTTAAAGACACAAGTGAGAACCACTGTCTTTCTTGAAATTCTCCCCTCTTAGGGTGGGTGTGGGGAGGGGCACAGAAAATAGTTCAGGTTTAGCTTGGTATGATAAGGATGGTGACAAGACCTTTTACAACCCTTTTCTTTCTGGAAACTGTGTAGTAATGGCAGCAAAAGTATTTATGTTCCAGCCCCAGGATTATCCAGATAAAGCTGGGTAACCACTTTGTACACCTTTGCTTTAAAACTGGTCATGTTAATGACAACATATCTTAGAGGCTTTGGGCTTTGTGGAATTTCACTGGGAAGGCCCATCAGAAGTGGCCACTGACCAGATGTCTAAAATGCAAACAGAGGTCATCTCATGACCTTCTACCCAGGGTCCTAGAATTCAGCAGGCAGGACAGACCACACTGTGATTTTGACACTCCAAGCGCCACAGCACCTCATGGACTTCCCGTCAAAATGTGGTCCTTCAAGTGGGTGTTTAGATGTTAATAAACTTATACTCATAAGATAAATATCTGAAAGGAAGCAGGAAATTAATTGAATATCATGTTCACACACAGCCGCATTTTCAAGTAATTACAGTAAATAACCTATTCCCTGTTTGGCCACCAAGCATTAACGGTACAACTCCTCACTAAAGGCAGAATAATTTCCATTTTGCTTTCACCAAACTCCTTTTTATCATAATTGAAGGTAATTATTTTCCATGAATGACCTGGTCTAATTGATATGCAGATCAGCTGTGAATGTCTTTGCAGCAACTCACAAAACTGCTCTATTTCTTGCTTATGTTAAACACTTAAAAATCATTAATTAGCTTGCTTTCCAAAGGCACTGTTACTGAAAATAAGGGCACACCTGCTCTAATAAAGATATTTAGTCATTCATCACTTCCAAAAGAAAGGGGATTAGGGTAAAAGGCTTGATATTAATAGATTTTTTAAGCTCAGTATAAATAGAACATCAATAAAGAAGATATATCTTTAAAAAAAAAGAAGTTATTTGTTTTTGTGTATCTCCAGCTTTATTTAACTTGAGAATCAATAGACTCAAACTACCTGCGTGCTGTCTGTATTCATACATCATTTCCTTTGAAAACCCTACTCAGGTTTCCAGTAAATATTACTAGTTTGGATTCCTTTTGAAGGTTGTCATATTTATATACATATATACACACACACACACACACTTTTTTTTAGTGCTAACGAGTTTTAAAATTCCAGAGTCATACATAACTTTCCATTTGTACTTATCCTTAGCTTCCCTCTTTATCTTTTAAAATTAATCTATTTAATTGGAATACAATTGCTTAACAATGGTGTGTTAGTTTCTGCTGTACAACAACATGAGTCAGCTAAGGCTGTCATATTAAAAGAACCAGAATTTTACTTGTTATAAAGTGGAAGCGTTCGTCTGTCTTTTAAATAAGGGGATATGGATAAAGGTTTGGTAAACAGCTGCGCACACCCTGGTCATCGGGACACTCCACCCAGTCACCTGTGGTCGGGCCCCTCTGAGCTGAGGCTGGAAAGAGGGGAGAAGAGTACGTGGAGCCCAGTCACATGGACCAGGGCTTGGGTTCCCCTGGAAATTTCTCGACCTCTGGGCACCAGCCTCCTCTTCTGTACCAGGGAGATGACGCTGCTTACACAGCCTGCACCTGGTGCATCCTGGCAGGGCTCTTCCCTTTCTGTGCCATCGCCAGCCCACGTCCTTCCACGACTCTGGGCTGCAGCCTAGCTTGCTGTTGGTGCTGTGGCTCTTGGGAACCAGACCAGAGGAGGCCAAGGGGCCAGAGGGAAGAGGCTGCACCAGGCAGCCAGATGGCCCTGTCTGGCTGGGAAGTGGGGGGTGGTACATGGACATCTGACCAAGCTTCTGCATAGGGGGTGGAGCCCATCTTTGTATCACTATATATGTCCCATGACGGTTGGATGGCATCACCAATAATGGACACGAACTTGGGCAAACTCCGGGAAACAGTGAGGGACAGGGAAGCCTGGTGTGCTGTAGTCCAGGGGCTCAAAAGAGTTGGACACGACTGAGCGACTGAACAAAGTATGTCCCATGAGACCCACCCACGGGGGCCCTGCTCAGTCCTCGTTCTCAGTGAAGATGTAGAGTCAAGAATGGTTTGAGAATCTTTAAATACAGATATAAAGTACAAACACTCAAATTATCCTAATATAGCATGCTTGCATTCAGATGAGGATGAGATGACTATTTGAACATTAGATGCAAAGAAAAAACATGTTTCTGTGACAATGATTCAGCAGCAAAAGTCACCCTGAAAACCTTGGAGCACATACACCTGGAGCCAAGACCACCTGGTTACATAAAGAGTGAGTCAGGAGTTCCCACCTTGCAGAGCTGAAGGATGAAATCAACAGTTACCAGAAAGGGACAAATGTAGCAACACTGTGAAGTGGGGACACAATCTGTGTCCTGAGTGGTACCCTGACCCTAACGGGCTGCACATTCCCCACCTGGGTGAGCGCAGGAACGGTTTCTTCTGGGCTCTTGACAAAGATTAAGACTTCCTTGTGAGGCATTTCATTTAAAATGCGGCTTCCAGACTCCCTTGGTGGTACCGTGGGTAAGAATCCCCCTGCCAGTGCAGGGGACACAGGTTTGATCCCTGATCTGGGAGATTACCATATGCCGCAGAGCAATCAGCCGGTGCCTTAGAGCCGGGGAACCGCAAGTACTGAGCCCACACTCCCCAGAGCCTATGCTCCCCAACAAGAGAAGCCTGTGCACCGAGACTTGAGTAGCCCCCACTTGCCGCAACTAGAGAGAAAACCCATGTGCAGCAATGAAGACCCAGCACAGCCAAAAAAAGTAAATAATAACAATAAATAAATAATTTTAAAAATTCTGCTTAGTATAACCACCTGGTCTTGGTAGCCCTCAAGGACAAAAACCAGAAGTTAAGGAGCAGGACAATTTTTTAAGTCTTTAAACAGGAGTAAGGTGGGCTTCCCCTTGGCTCGTTGTAAAGAATCCAGCTGCAGTGCAGGAGACACAGGAGAGGTGGGTTCGATCCCTGGGTGGGGAAGATCCCCTGGAGGAGGGGCATGGCAACCCACTCCAGTATTCTTGCCTGGAGAATCCCATGGAGAGAGGAGCCTGGCGGGCTACAGTCTGTGAGGTTGCCCAGGGTCAGACACGACTGAGGACAGCACAGGGCAGTCATCCTGAGAGGCTCTCCGGAAAGGGTGTGAACACAAAGGGTCTTGTCTTAGTCTCTCAGGCTGTGTAACAAAATACCACAAACTGCGTGGCTGAAAAAACAGATACTTATTTGGCACAGTTTTGGAGGCTGGAAGCCCAAGATTAAGGTGCCAGCCGATCCAGTCCTCGTGAGGGCTTTCTTCCTGGCCTGCAGACAGCCACCTTCACCTGTGTCCTCCTGTGGCCGACAGCAAGTTAGCTCTCTGGTCTCTTCTCATGGGGCACTAATCCCATCGTGACGTCATCTAAACCCAATCAGCCCAAAGGCCCTGTCTCTACCGTCTCATTGCAGGTAGGGCCTCAACAGATGGATCTGGGAGGGACCCAAACATTCAGTCCATGAGGTCTCTACCACACGAGGGGTCTTCATGTTGGGAGGCCGTCCAGGGGTGAAGGGTGGCACCTGATTACCAGCAAGTCCCCGTCGGCCTTTCACTGGTGACAGGGGAAACACAACTGATAATGAACATGACAAACTTCAGTAGGGCTTCACACAAGGGCCTGAAGAGCGCAGAAGGCTCTCTTTCTCTTCAACTTCGCAAGGGAAGGATCAGTTTCCACCACCACTGCTATCCAGAGGGAGACCGCAGCAAAAGTTACTACTCACTTTTACTGCGGCAAAAGTGAGTAGTAGTGTAACTCCACCCCAAAGTGTTTATTGAGTTCTTCTTTCTTTGAACACAGCTGCGGTCTTTACTCCCCTCCTGGCCGCCCTGGGTCTTAGCCGCGGCACTTGGGATCTTTGCCACGTCATGCGGGATCTTTCTTGTTGCAGCGCACGGGCTCTCTGGTTGT
This sequence comes from Bubalus kerabau, assembly GCF_029407905.1. NCBI lineage: Eukaryota > Metazoa > Chordata > Mammalia > Artiodactyla > Bovidae > Bubalus > Bubalus kerabau. Next base: position 15,801,581 of record NC_073627.1, on the reverse strand, counting down.
GCCACTGGGGCTCAGTAGTTGCGGGGCGCAGGCTTAGCTGTTCCACGGCGTGTAGGATCTTAGTTCTCCGATCAGGGATCAAACCCACGTCCCCTGCATTGCAAGGTGGATTCTTAATCACTGGACCACCAGGAAAGTCCTATTTATTGAGTTCTTGACACAAGCCATCAGACCTCAAGACTTTGAGCTAAACCCCTATCGTCAGGAAGTTGATGCCTGAAGAGTAACAACAGCCTGGGCCGTGGGGAGCAGAGCAGGCTGATGCCACCACAGGCAGGACACGCACCCTGGTGCCTGGCACCCAAGACAAGTACAACAGAGCTTCTTCCGCCTTCTCCCTGGTGGTTGATTTAATAGATTCTACTAGGGCTTCCTTGGTGGCTCAGTGGTAAAGAATCTGTCTGTTAGGCAGGAGATGGGCTCAATCCCTGGGTCAGAAGATCCCCTGGAGAAGCGCGTGACAACCCACTGCAATATTCTTGCCTGGAGAATCCCATGGGCAGAGGAACCTGGCGGGCTACAGTCCATGGAGTTGCAAAGAGTCGGACACACTAAGGTGACTGAGCACAAAGGCATTAGGACTAAGAAGCAGTCTTACCATGCTGGCAAAAATCCAGTACTTTCACTCAGCAATTCACTGCTGTGTTTACTATTAAAATAACCAAGGGGCCTCAGTCTCACTGGAGCAGGTTTAAGGGTCAGGGGCAGCTCATGAGGCAAGAGGCTCTGCAAGCCTTGCTCACTGAGCCCAGCTCATGTTACCTGCTCCTTCATTTCCCTCTACCTGTAACCATGGCTGATTTGCTCTCTGAAAGCCAACGTCTGGCATCCAAAGAACAAAAGCTCTCAGAATGGAAGATGTAGTCACGTGTTATCAAGAACGGATGTTTGAGTTATTCAGCTCTTAGACAAGCACGTCGGTGACTGTTCTGTTCCTGGCAAACAGACCAGTGCCATGTTGCTCCCTCGGATAACGCAGGAAACTAGTATTGTTCCTCGTACTTGGGTGTGTCCTTTAGGACAGATGTCATCTTTGGTTCTTTCGACCTGTAACTGTTCTTGGAATGGCTCTGCCTTTCAATGTCGACACAGTCCCAAATCAGAGTCTCTCCTCCCCACCTCACCCAAGACCTGCAAATGAGTACATTTTTCTCCTTTCTGCAGAAAATATATTTTTTCTTTCTGCAACACCATCTGGCCAGACAGTGTATGTGCCATTCTTGTGCTGAGCCCACAGTCTGGCCTCGTCACTGTGGTTAGCCCTGGGCAGCTGCTCTCTTGATGAGGGTGTAGCTGTCGGAACGGGAAGCTCATCAGACTGACTCTAGTTGCACTCAGCTCACAGCACTAATAAAGGCACCAGGCACCATAAATCAAGGTCCAGAAGACAGTGTAGATGGCGGACCTGCCAGTCACGACTATGGGCATCTCTGGAGACAGACCAGCCTCCCATTCCTGTGGGACACGGTCATCTTTCCAGAGAATCTGAGCTCTTTAGTGGAAACCTGGGTTGCTGGTTGGGTATCTTGAAACAGGAAAAACCAGTATCACACGGCACTCTTTCCATCCACTCAGTGACCATCTGCAGACTTAACTCCATGTCGCAAACATCCTGAAGACTAAATGAATTAATCTGAACCTGAGGGGGTCATAGTCCATGTCCCTGGTTCATCCTGACACTGCTGATGCCCCCGCAGGCACTGCTCTAAGACCTCTGGTTCCAGGTGTGGAAGATAAAAGCCTGGCCGACAGCCGAGGGTCCCCACTGCACCCCTTCGGGAAGATTTTCCTGATCAGGCTTTGCAGCAGCGAACACCAGCAGCTTCCTGTGTGTCACCTGTGCTGAGGGTAATGCAAAGCGTTTCATCCCCACCACGACCAACAAAGGAGACGCTCCTGCCCTCAGCACTCTGTGGATGAGGAAACCGAGGTGCTGGGTGCTCAGTAACCTCCTGAGGCCTCACTGTGGGATCACAAAGGAGCAGGGCCTGAAGGCAGGTGGCCTGGCCCAGAGCCGGCACTCACACGAACCTCTGGCCTGGAAGCTGTGGAGCAGGATGAAGGTGAGGCTGCTGAGTGGCCTCTGGCATGTCACCCCCTCTCTGAGCTTTGGCTTGTGCATCTAAACAGCGCGGGGTCCTGCTAGGGAACCTCCAATTGCCTTCTCAAGTTTAAACAGTCAATCTAACCAATTCTTTAAGGGTTGGAAAAAGGAGCTATACATTTTCCATGAATTTTTTTGGTTTAAACTTTTTACTTTCTTCTGGGGTACAGCCAATTAACAATGCTGTGATAGCTTCAGGTGAACAGCTGCGAAGGGACTCAGTCATACATAAACAGGTATCCATTCTGCTCCAAATGCCCCTCCCAACCAGGCTGCCACATAACATCGAGCAGAGTTCCCTGTGCTATATCGTAGGTCCTTGTTGGTTATCCATCATTTTAAATTAATTTTTATCCATAAGAAAAAAAGCTCAGGAGAGAATGGACCGAGAATGTACCAAATGTAGCAGGAAGAGTCACCTGGTTATCTCTGAGTGGTGGGATGAAGGGTTATGTTTTCCTTTTTCCTTTTCTAAATATTCCAGCTTTCCCCACTTTGGGTATTCGTTGGATGAATGAAGGTGTAAACATTACCCTAACAGAGTTAATAAAACCACCAGAAAGAGCCTGGCCTGGTGGCCCTCCAAGGTCAGGCCCCAGGGAGAGCAGCCGGTGGGGACGAGGGGTGGGAGGGGGAGGCTGTGTGGCCTGCAGGAAGGAAGGAGACCAGTCCCTGCCCCATGTGAGGTGTGTGGGGGCGGGCAGGGATCAGAGAAAGGAGGCCCACAGCCAATTTCTAAGGGACGGCCTCTCTCCACCTCCTGCCACCCGCTACTGGTGGGAAGTGAAGGTGCCCCAGGAAGTAAGGGTCCTTTTCCCTTATTTGCTGCACGAGAACCCGGCTGTGTGTCCTGGAGCCAGGATAGGTCAGTGGTGGCAGATGACTCTAGGGAAGTCCCTAGAGTCAGTTTTAACAAGTCACTCCTGATTTTAATTTCCCCCAAAGCAAAGGCTTCTCTTAGAGCAATGGAACCCAAGCCACACCGTCCCTTCACGGTCATTTCTGTTTTACTATCACATGCATCCTTTGCAGAATTGGAAAAACCTAATTTGATCAAACTTTTAAAACCCACAGGCTTTGTCTTTATCACTCCTTTCTTTAGTAACATTTCCTCCCTTGTTACGTAACCAGGCAGATCTCTACAATTTGCCCCGAAAGGAGTTAAGTAAGCCTCAGATGGATTAAAAACTGGCAAAGCTTTGATCTGTATAATAAAATGTCTGGCTGCAGCTCTGGCTCCAGAGGAACAGGAAAGAGACTTGAGACTGAGGCATTTAGTGTATTTCACTCAAAGCCTTACAAAGCTGCCCTGAGAGGCTGCAGAGTTCACAGCCACCGGGACGCTTCTTAAATGCTTCAAAGCCCAGCTCTGGCCCTGCCCCCCTCTCTGGAAATTTCTACTAATTCAACAAAGGACAGTCCTGAGATAAGAGACTGCAAATGCATTAGAAAACAGAGCATGCACACGTATTATTATATTTACTTTCTTTAAGCCCAACTCTCAGGAGGTTTATGTTAGCTGATCATTTACCAGCTCATTACCAGCCAATTCCTAACGAAGCAAAGGGCAACCCAGAGCCTGCTAGAGCCAGAGGAAGGCAGGCCACCCTGGAATGCCGACGGGGCCGAGATCCGGGCTCCGCACCTGACATGTAGATAATGCAGCTTTTAAAATTTCACTTGAGGTTGACAGAACTCTAGTAAGGCCATTTGTAAAGAAACAATCCTTTCCAGCTTTACTCTTGGTGAACCAGAAATTAACGAAACCTAGGAACACTCAGCTTCATCAAAGTGTAGACACGATTAAGTGGTCACAGGTGATCTCAACATGCTATTAGATGGACCTCTGGATTTGCAAATATTTCTCTGCTCTTTCTCTGAAATCGATGAGATGCTAAGAACTAGGAAATATGAGCTTCACTGTCAGATGAAATACTTGTTAGAGCTGCTAACTGTAGAGCTGGAAAAAAAAAAACTCTTTGTATTTACATCAAATGTATACAACACAGAATTGATTTCACTAAATATGTTCAGGAGCCATCTGATGGAGCCTTACAGAGATAAAAGTAGATGGCAGAGTTTATAAATTTTACAAAACATTTACTTCAAAACAAACATCACTCTCTTGAGAAGTTGTAATTATTTTCTCTCTTACTTTGTTCCCGAGCTTTTTGAGGAATAGTGTAAATCTAGTTTAAGTGGAAAGAGGCTCTGGGCTTCCCTGGTAGTCTAGTGGTTAAGAATCCACCTGCCAATGCAGGGGACACAGGTTCCGTCCCTGGTCCAGGAAGATGCCATGTGCCTCGGGGCAACTCAGCTGGTGCGCCACAACTGCTGAGCCCGCGCAGTGCAATCACTGAAGCCTGGCGCCTTAGAGCCCGCACTCCGCAGGGAGAGAAGCCACGACAGTGTGGGAGGCGGGCGGGCACTCCGCAGGGAGAGAAGCCACGACAGTGTGGGAGGCAGGCGGGCACTCCGCAGGGAGAGAAGCCACGACAGTGTGGGAGGCAGGCGGGCACTCCGCAGGGAGAGAAGCCACGACAGTGTGGGAGGCGGGCGGGCACTCCGCAGGGAGAGAAGCCACGACAGTGTGGGAGGCGGGGGGGCACTCCGCAGGGAGAGAAGCCACGACAGTGTGGGAGGCGGGCGGGCACTCCGCAGGGAGAGAAGCCACGACAGTGGGAGGCAGGCGGGCCTGAAGCACAGCCAGTGCCTCTCACCCTGGCAAGGGCAATGGCCGTGCACAGCCTGGTCACACGAAAGCTCAGGTCCCGGTAACTGGCATGTGGGCATCTCTGGGCTGGAGGAGGATCTTTAGGGATCCAGAAGACTAGAAGGAGGACTAGGAGGGGAAGTGCAGATATACTCCCCCTCATTTTAAGGCTGTGACCGTTAAGAGCAGAAGACACACAACATGAAATACGGTTAAAAACGCCTCCCCTAAAGTAAAAGTCGCTCAGTTGTGTCTGACTCTTTGAGACCCCATGGACTATACCCGCCAGGTTCCTCTGTCCATGGAACTCTCCAGGCAAGAATACTGGAGTTGGCTGCCATTCCCTTCTTCAGGGGATCTTCTTGACCCAGGGATCAAACCCACTGCAGGCAGATTCTGCACCAGGGAAGCCCATAAACAAAAACAGGGAGGCCTCCAACTATCACCAAACGCAAAGCCTTGGTTTTCAATCTGCAGTGCTGGCAACATTTTGACATTCATATAATCGCTCAGTTCCTCTCTAGAGCCAGCTAAGAGTTACCTTGGTGGTCAACGTAAGGCTTGAAGGCCTGAAGGATTTTTGGCACAGCCACCCCCATGTCAAGTTCAGTCAGAGTTAGCTCATTCATGAAGTACGGGAGCTGGAGGAGAGAAGGGAAAATGAAGGAGACGTCAGTAGCCTGGTTAATGTTAGAAGTCAACAGTGTCTCAGAAGGAACGATGGGGTGGGGGGAACACATTTATTTAGCCAAAATTTATTAAGTACACACCACATATGAGGCATGTTACAGACAGAGCCCTGGACGAGTCAGGCAAGGTCCTTGCTCTCATGGGGTTTAGGTTGAAGGGGCAGAGACAGAAAAGTAGACAGCCTAACTTCAGAGACTGATTGGGCTACAGAGAAAGCAAGGTGGGTGATGGGGAGGAGGGAGGCTGGGGAGTTCTGGATAAGGCCAGCGAAGGCTTCTCTGAGGGTGCTGAGTTGCCAGAGGCCAGACTGTGGAGAAGGACTCAGTCACGCTGGTCAGGTTAATAATGCCCAGGGCTGGCTGAAGTCTGGGAAAATGGACCTCTGAAAGGACTAGTGGGGAAGACAGGAAGTCACTAGAACATTTCCTATAGGCCAACTCACAACATATATTAAAATTCTTCAAAAAAAAAAAAAAAATCACGTCCTTTGACCCCTGTGCTAGACTTTTTCCCTTTGCCCCCATGGATTTGAGTTCCTCTCTACAGCCCAGGAGGCCGGTCTGCAGGAACTGCATGGGTGACCTCTCTTGCCTTCTGACTTCTGGTTGAGCTTGGCCAGTGGGACACAGAGTGGGCAGGGGGCTGGGAGGTCCCGGGAGAGAAGTGCTGTCGGGCACTTGTCCCCTCCCTTTGCTCGGGGCCACAGCTCCTGCCAGACAGGCAGCACCTTCGCACAGCCACCCTGCCTGAGTTTGGGTAACCGCCCCCTGCCAGCCCTGGGGTACTGCACCAGGACTTCTGGTTTCTCTGCATCAGTCCACACCTTCCTCAATCCTCCCTTTATTAAACTCTGCCCCGGCCTGTTCCATCTGAATGTGTCCTGTGTTCCCACTGGGACCCTGCCTGAGACAGCTGTCAGTAAGAATGTACTCTAAACGAACTAACGTAAGAGTGCTGGTACCATGCTTACAAATTCCTACTTCACCTCAGGAGCACAAAAATTAATTCTATGCTTCCTCCACCTGGATTTATATATGTGTATGTATATTTTAAACAATATAGTTTAGGCAGTCCATTCCTAAAAATGTGTAAGACATAAATTAGGAATCTACCTTAATTTCTTCCCCAATGGACTACTCAGGCGTCTTAACCTATTTCTAAATCTTTCCCTACTGACCTGCAAAGCCACCTTTCAATATGAGATTCCCACCTCACTGGAGTCTGTATTGAGCACTGTTTCCTACCAGTATCAAAGTGCTTTTATCACTGTAGCTTTAAAATACATATTTAAATCTGGCAAGTCCCTCTCTTTTCTTTTCCCCAGAATTTTCTTAGTCTTATAAGTACTGCTCCAGTTAAACATTAGAATAATTTTGTAAAATTTAGAATATAATTAAGAGTTAAAAAAAAAATTGAACATATGCTGAACATTTCCCATAAAATGAGAAGCATTGAGCCAAGCATGAATTTCGTGCCTATTTGGGCTGGACCTCTTTAGCTGTCTCTCTGCAGAGAAACTCAAAACATTTTCAGGATTCGCCAGTCACAGAATGCCATCTCTGATTTTTTGTGGGGATGGAGGGGTTAAATAGGTTATGATGTCTGAGATGGACAAAACGTGACTAGAGACAGTATTCAAATGTGTGTTCTGAATTGGTGGTTGCTTTATTTGGAAAACCGTTTTTCCAAAGCATCAATGTTACATGGTTCTTGGCCTCCCAATCAGCCTACAGAAACGCTACTTAGCCAAGAATGTAGCCAAAATCTGGCACCCTTGCCCCAGTCCTTTGTGTCTATTATTGTCATCCTAACACCCAGTGTTTCTGGAGCAGGTCAGGTTTCTATGGGAACAGGAGTCGACACTGAGACAGGGAGTGAATTGCAGACAGAGAACACGGTGTCCCTCCCTGTGCCCCGTCCAGACTCCCACCCACCTCCATCCTGGTTCCCTGGAGTCCCCAGAGGGCAGAGGAAGGGCCTGAGATGAAAGCGGGAACTGAAGGAAACAGAAAGGCTTGGTGCGGTGGTGGGTGCCAATTACCAGTAAGCAGGAGAGGGATGGAGATCAGCCGGGCATCTCTCCTACCTACTCACCTGAGTGCCCAACTCCAAGATTCTACAACATTTCTAACCAACCCCCCACCCCTGCCTTGCTCAGACCTATGATCTGAATCCAAACTCTCAGGACCAGGCCCAAGAGCAGCTTCCTTCCTGCACTGCAGGGGGTTGGGGGGGCAAGGAAAGGTCACTCCCCCAACAGAGACTCTCTTCTTCCCACCCAAGGAAACCCACTGTGTGCTCTTTACCCTTCACGTAAACCCAGCTGGGGACCAGGCGCTCTCCAGGTTGCTGGGGGGTGAGTCGGAAACCATTGCAATAACTGAGCAGCATCTGCGGACCTCAGCACAGAGGCCATAACTACCAAGGGCTCGAAGGTGGTGCCCGAGCAGCCGGCCGAGCCCAGGGTGTACCTGCTGTCGGGACAGAAACTCAGCTTGTTTTAAACCCATCACCGGGCACCAGCTACACACACAGGGCTGCTCTTTCATGACGTGAGTCATAATCGTGGGTGAAGGTGACAACCTGAGACTGTAGCCAGCCAAGAGCTGTTCGTGTGCCAGGCCCTCAAGGAGACCAGGAGATGTGAAGATCTCTGTCCCGGGGGCAGCTGGGGACCCTCCAGCCATTCTGGCTCCTGACTGGTCATTCACTAACACTCAGCACTGGGTTTACGGAACGGCCCTGCCTAGGGAGACTTGGCTATTTGCTGATAGTAGGAGTTCTCCTGGCAGGGGTGGTGGCAGGTTCAGAAGTGGGGTGACACCCTGCTGCCTTCAGGTGGGGGTGGGGGGGTAGGAGGTGCTGAGGCTGGCAGTGCAGGGAGGACAGCCTCTGCCTCTGAACTGCTGGTGCTGCTGGATCAGGGCCACTTTCTCCTCCCTAACCTCCCAGCACTCTGACCTCAGAAAACAGGAGGAGGTTTAAGTTTGTGTCCTGCAAAATAGCCCACATGGCCAGCCAGCAAAGGGAGAAGATGAAAATAAGAGACTTTTCTCAACCTCTTTTGGCTTAAGGGACCCCACGGTTCTCCACCTGGGGTGGACTCCCAGCACACAGCACTCTGATGCCCTGTGCCAGTCTGTTCTGGAACGTCTGTAAGGGGAGAGCGGTGTCCCTCATCATCATGACCTGTGGCCCTCCTGCTCAGGGAAGCACCCACGACAGTCTCTGGGAGAAGAGCGGTACCAGCCCTGCCCTGCACCTCCACCCAGAACTCAAGCCCTCCATGGTTTCCCAGAAAGCAGAGGAGGCTGAGTAAGCTCCAGGGTGGCTGCTGGCCTGTCTACTCCAAACTGCTTCCCCAGGGACCTGGCCAGCAGAGCAGGCAACCCTCAACTCTCCCGGAGAACACAAACAGGCTGACCCTTGTCCACAGAGCCCTCCCACACCCCTGCCCTGAGCTCTGCCTCGAAACCCGCTCCTTGGGCTGAGGTGGTGCCTCTTCCTTCTCCTCAGGGCCTGGGGAAGGGACGACAGTGACCAGCGTGGCAGGGAGAGCCTGCCTGGGTCAGGAAGGACGCTGTTCATGATCTAAAGGAACCAAACCAAAGCTCCTCCACGTCCACAGTTTCCTCTAATGCCATTTTACCTTCATTCACTGTCTCCTAACATGGAGTCCCTGAACTCTCTGAGATCATGGGCAGGATTCTGTGTCACGGTGCATTTTTCTAGGGAAAAGATCCATATGTTTCTGCTTCTCCAAGGTGGCTATGACCCAAAAGGTCCACGGACCTCAGCTCCTGACTGGGCAAGCTCTCTGTGAGGATCTGGTGTCCAAAGCAACTCTTCCTTGGTGGGGTGTTCACTGGATCAAAACCTTAAGTCTAAGTCACCTAACTCAGGTCTCTTGGTTGGCAAAGGTGGTACTAAATGAGTCACTAAGTGGCGACCATGAGGAACACTTATGCAAGTTTAGACTCACTTCCAAGCGGGCCTACACCAGCACCAGGACTGTTTCTTCAGCAGAGAGCCCAAAATAAAAACACCATCTGGCCAGAAGTAAAGGTCAAATGCAGACACACTGAGAGTGCAACAGAGGCCTTCCCAGCTTTGAGAGGAAAGAGGCGTTATATGAGTCTGGCATTTTCCTCACAGAACATGCTGTGTGGCCAAGACTGTGTGACTGGGTGAGCTCTCCCGCCATACAACTCAAGTTCATTACTAACTTAAAGATAACAGAATTCTATACAGCGAAACAGCTACAAAAGCTCACGTGGTCCCAAATCGAATCCTGGACGTGATAATCCTAACGTGGATAACAATGAGGGCCATGGAAGAAAAAAAGTAAACAGCAACAGTCACTAAATCCCCAGATGCAGTTAGTCAGATGGTCAAGGTCACAGCCCAGATGTGTTATATGCTAAGAACTCACTACTCTCCATTTGTTCTATGTTTTCGACTCCATTATTTTTCACTTAGGACATAACGTATAAAATTTCCAGAAATTAAGATGTGATGAATTGGAAGGCTCTTGTGTGGAAAACCATACCTTTATTTTGCTGAGTTTCATTTGGATTTTCTTAGACACCAGATCAGACCAGTACTTCTCTCCTAAGAAGTCCCAAAACATTCTTCCAAGCAAGGCATTCACCCAGGCTTCCTGTTCCTCCTCCTCGGAGGGTGGCACCTCTGGCAACTGGCAAAAGGAAAGGGCCCAAAATTAGCTAGAAAGCAACTGGAGAACAAGACAGGTGCTATTTTTATAAAGTCACTGAAGGTTTCTCCCTCTTGAGATGGGGGAACCACATGAGTCGTATTTCTTCCCTATAAATTACAAGTCCCACATTATGTCAGTGAACAAGAAAAAGAGAAACAAAAGCCACCATCACCGATGAAAACTCCTCTTTGTCTATTTTCTTTTGCTACCAGCCTTCCTGTGAACCAGCTAATATTTCATACAATTATCTCAGCCATATCACCCTACCGCACCCCCCTCCCCTGCCCCCAAATCAGCTTGGTACCAACGTTCTGACTCAGTGACACATCTGATCAAATGCTTGCCTATCTTTCTTCCAGTTAAGATTCCCAGGACGTCTAATTGTCAAGCTGGTCTCCCCAGGCAGCCCCAGGACTCTCACATTTAGCCTGACTCCTATGAAGTCACGATTCTCTTGGGCGAAGGGCAAGGGTTGCTTAGAAATACTGGTGTCTGGGTCCTATATCCGGAGATGCTAATATAAGTGGGTAAGAGGATTTTCTAGAAGCTCTCTCATGGATGCAATGAGCAGGTGAGGTTGAGACCCACAGCCCTGGATTAGGGAGAGGAATTCTACGAAACATCTACAGCTGTCCTCATCCGTCTCAGCCCAGGCCTACCCTCTACTGGATACAATCCATCTGAAACGCCTGTCATGGCCAACGTGCGAGGTGGTGGTGGTGGTTTAGTCGCTAAGTTGTGTCGGACTCTTGCGGCCCCATGGGCTGTAACCCTCCAGGTTCCTCTGTCTGTGGAATTTTCCGGGTAAGAATAACTGGAGTGTGTTGCTATTCCCTTCTCCAGGGGATCTTCCTGACCGAGGGACTGAACCCAGGTCTCCTGCATTGCAGGTGGATTCTTTACTGATTGAACCACCAAGGAAGCCCAACGTGGGAGGCGGGGAAAGAGCAAACCCTGTTAGCCTCTGATTTCCAAGGCTGAGTACTGAGCTCTGGACTCTTGGTGGGAGAGGGCCAGGGTGGGGACAAGCAAAGGGAGAAGTGGCCACGACACTCACGGCCCCTGTCATAGTGCAAGTGATGCTTGGTGGCATCCACTGACCCTACACCCGGCCCCAGGGTAAGACTCCGCAGGCTCCCTCACTGGCATCTCACAATACCCCAGAAAGGCAGAACTTTTATTTCTATTCTAGGGAGAACAAACTCAGCACCGATCAGTGCCCTGCCTGAGGCCCTTAATTCATCAGCGCAGCCTGACTCACAGCCCCCCCGCTGCCCCCCCCCCCTACCCCGTCCTCCAGTGCTCTGTCCTGTGGGAGGAAGAGGGAGTGACTGGCCTCTCGTGTGACAGCCGTGTCCTGTGCCGAGGGCTCTAATGAGATGACAGCTGCACAGAATCGATTAGCCTTGGAAAGCAAAGGCCAAAAGGACTAGAAATGCAGGCTCTGCGGGCTGTCACCCTCCTCTTCCCTCTACGGCTGATACAAATGCATCTGGACTGTCCTCATGGCTGCCTGCAGCCATCGCACAGAGACGCCTCTGTGCTCCATGCACCCAGGCTCCCGCCAGTCACGTCTGTCCTGGGCAGCCCCACACAGCTGTGTCCTAGGCTGGTGGCACAGTACACGCGTGCGTGGCCTGGGGTTCATGGATTTGACACTTAAAGAGATCTGGTGGCGTGCGAGTGTTCTAAAGGTCTCTGGCAGGTGTCTACGTGTGACTCTTCTGAAGTCCAGAGCCCTTAGGGTCTGACCCAGTTGAACCGGTCACTGAGCATGTGTGGAGCCTGGCAGACCACCCAGAGCCCACCTGTCCTCTATTCCTATCAGAGCGTGTGCCGTCTCTCGCTTTGGGGACCTGGTGTTCACTTGCATTTCTCAATGTAACGTTACTGCATATAAGCAGGGATATTCTATGTTCAAGGAGTCCTTCAAATTGGGACATTTTCAAAGTTCTCCCTTATGAATGTTGGTGAGTTTCGTTAAAAAAAAAAAAAAATTAAACTCTGGTTTAAAAAATAAATACATGTGGGTCCCTGCATTTCAGAAGACACGGCTCCAGCCGCCTCGTGTGAGCAGCTGTGCCCTTCTCACGCTGTACAGGCTTCCGAGAGCAACCAGGGCACCTCGGCCACCAGGTCCTGGATGGATGAGTGGGAGTCTGTGCCCAGCAAGCACTGTCATGCCTCAAGTTGTACGTGGCTTTTGGAATCGCTTTTTTTCTCTGCCCGAATGTCTGCGCCCCACCCGAGGGGGATCCAGTCTAGCTTTTCCGAGGTTACTCACTGTCTCTGAGTCACATCAGATTATCCACACAGACTTCTGAGTGAGCACTCACCCAAAGACAATGCCCTCCTCCCCCAGGGAGCCAGGAAGAGCCAAGACACTGCCCACACAGGACAGCGCATGTCACGCTCAGATCTGTAGGCTGTACAGAGAAGAGGGCACTCTTTCCCTTCTCCCGTGGGAGGGCTGGCCCTTTACTAACCTCTTACACCCGAGTTATTCACAGGAAACGGGGTTTAACAAAAATAGCAAGAAACAAAGCCTATTTCACAACTTTTGTCCAAGCCAAAGGCATATGATGTGGAAACAAATTTCCGAAATTACTGACAAGCAGGTTTGTTTTTTCTTTTCAACTGTTCCTTTTTCTAACTCAGGGTCTCTCCACAGACTTGAGGGGAACAAAGAAAAATCCAGGAGCAGCAGAATACTGCCAATGCATCAGAGCAGCTTTATGAACAAAATCTGGGTTCAACAGGCTGCTAGAAAGAATGCATTTTCAATGAAAGTCATCAACATGTAAGACCTTAACCAATAAATGTGCATATATTTCCTCAGGCTGCTATTTGGCTGCAGGGAGGAATGTGAGAAGCATATTCATGTCACTATTTCAACTAAAGATGTATATTTAGAAAGGGTATGTTTCTAAAAATGGCTCCCAAAATAAAGTTTGGAGAGCTCAATGGCCGGGAGCTGAAGCAAGGCCATTAGAACTGTCTGATTAGCTCTCGGGAGGTATTTTATTAAAAACTAACCCTTAGAAAGAAAACAGTACAGATTTACTTTGCGTGGTTTACTTGTCTCCTATTATAAATAGCCAGATGAGCCCAGCTTTTTAGGGACAAAAAGAGCTCAGTGGCTTTGCTGCTAAGGTTTGGTCGCACACAATCTGGTGTCATGAGGGTTTCACGAAGGGCTGCATGGTCCAGGAGAAGGCACAGTGGAGACCCTCCCACGGGGGCTGTTTCCCCAATTACAAAAGCAAGCATAAGCACCATAGAAAACACCCATAATCCCACTATCCAGATTTAATTATTTAAAACATTTTAACTGTATCTTCTTTCGGTCTGTTTTCAATGTATATATACTTTTAAGAATACGTTGCTTAAAAAAAACAGATATAACTAACATGGTTTTGTATCCTTTTATAAAAACAGATGTATGGAGATATAATCCAGGAGGCACTACCGGTAAAGAACTCAGGTTCAATCCCTGGGTTGGGAAGATCCCCTGGAGAAGGGTATGACAATCCCTTCCAGTATTTTTGCCTGGAGAATCCTATGGACAGAGGAGCCTGGTGGGCTACAGTCCATGGGGTTGCAAAGAGTCAGACACGACTGAATTGACTTAGGACACAGCACAATCCACATACCATACAGTTAAAGAACATAATCAGTGGTATTTGATATAGTCAGAGTGGTGAAGCCATGAGCACAGTCAATTTTAGGATATCTTCATTACCCCCAAAGAAACCCTGTATCCACGAGCAGTCACTCCCCATTCCTCCCAACTCCATCCCCACCAGCCTGGGGCAACCAACCACTAATCCATGGCAGGGAATGTGCCTATTCTGGACATTTCATAAAAATGGAATCATACAACATGTGTTCTTTTGTGACTACTTCTTGGACTAAGCATAATGTTTTCAAGATCACCCATGATGTAGCACGTATCAGTACATCCATCATCTCTTCATATTGTGGAATAATATTCTATTGTGTGCATACATCACCCTTATTCATTCTTCAATTGATGGATACTTCAGTTGTTTTCCACTTCTTGCTACTGTGAATAACACTGCTATGAACAGTTCACAAGTTTTTGTGTGGACACAGTTTCATTTCTCTTAGATATATACATAGGAGTGGAACCGATGGACCCCACTAACTCTTAAGTTTATTTAACATCCTGTTGTTGTTCAGTTGCTCAGTCTTTGCGACCCCAGGGACTGCGGCATGTCAGACTTCCCTGTCCTTCAACCATCTCCCAGAGCTTGCTCAAACTCATATCCATTGAGTCGGTGATGCCATCCAACCATCTCATCCTCTGTTGTCCCTTCTCCTGCTTTCAGTCTTGCCCAGTATCAGGGTCCCTTCGAATGAGTCAGCTCTTCACATCAGGTGGCCGAAGTGTTGGAGCTTCAGCTTCAGCATCAGTCCTTCCAATGAATAGTCAAGACTGATTTCCTTTAGGATTGACTGGTTTGATCTCCTTGCAGTCCAAGGGACTCTCAAGAGTCTTCTCCAACACCATAGTTCAAAAGCATCAATTCTTTGCCACTCAGCCTTTGTTATGGTCAAACTCTCACATACGTACATGACTACTGGAAAAATCATAGCTTTGACTATACGGACCTTTACATAATGTCAGCAATGTAATGTCTCTGTTTTTAAAAATTCTGTTTAGGTTTGTCATCGCTGTTCTTCCAAGGAGCAAGTGTCTTTTAATTTTGTGGCTGCAGTCACCATCTGCAATGATTTTGGAGCCCAAGAAAATAAAGTCTGTCACTGTTTCCACTGTTTCTCCATCTATTTGCCATGAAATGATGGGACCATATGCCATGATCTTAGTTTTTTGAATGTTGAATTTTAAGCCAACTTTTCACTCTCCTCTTTCACCTTCATCAAGAGGCTCTTTAAGCTCCTCTTCACTTTCTGCCATAAGGGTGGTGTCATCTACATATCTGAGGTTATTGATATTTCCGCCGGCAATCTTGATTCCATCTTGTGCTTCATCCAGCCCGGCATTTCACATGATGTATTCTCTGTAGAAGACATTCTGAGGAACCATTAAACTGCTTTCTGCAGCAGCTGTGTCATTTTACAATCCCACTGTACGAGGGTTCCAGTTTCTCCACATTCTCACTAACTGCTACTATCTTTTTCATTCTAGCCAGCCTAGTGGTTTAGACGTAGCATTGCATTATGGTTTTGATTTGCATTTCTCTGATGACTAATGACTTTGAATATCTTTTGTATGCTTATTGGTCATTTGTATATCTTCTTTGGAGAAATATCTGTCCAGATCCTCTATTTCTTAATTAGGTTTTTGTTATTGAGTTGTACGAGTCCTTTATATCAGTGATCGCCAATCTTTTTGGCACCAGTGACTGGTTTCATAGAAGACCATTTTTCCACGGACCAGGCTGGCGGCGGGGGATGGTTTCAGAATGGTTCAAGTGCATTACATTTACTGCACACTTTGTTTCTATTATTACTACATCAACTCAGCCTCAGATCATCAGGCATTAGATCCTGGAGGTTGAGGACCCCTGAGTTATATAGTCTAGGTTCAAGGCTCTTAGACATATGATTTGCAAACTCTGGGTTGTTTTTTCCCTTTCTTGATGGTATGTTTCCAGCATAAATGTTTTAATTTTGATGAAGTCCAATTTATCTTTTTTTTCCTCTGGTTGTGCATACTTTTGGTATCTTATCTAAGTTTTTATCTACCTCCAAATCAGAGATTTACTCCTATATTTTCTTTTAAGAGTTTCATAGTTTCTGTTCTTCTAGGATCCATTTTGAGTTAACCTTTGTATACAGTGTGAGGGAGGAGTCTGACCTCATTCTTTGGCATGTGGATGTCCAGTTGCTTTAGCACCATTTGCTGAAAAGACTACACCTTCCCCCACTGAATTGTCATGACACTCTTATTTGGAGGCTTTCTAAAATTTATTTTTGAATTGGATATATGGCTTTATATTTTTTACTTATTGTATGATAAGCACTTTGCAATTCCACTTTTAAAAGTTTAAAAAGCAGACTCTGAGGAGGGAAAAAGGAAGCCTTGGGAAGCCACTCTGCCTGTTAAGATTTCCTGGTTTCTGTTTGATTCCTGTTTGCTTTGTAGAGTTCTTATCTCCTGATAACACCAAACAGGATGATCCAGTTTTTAGGTAACGAGATAGTGGAACTAATAATAACGAAGACAGGACTCTCCAGTCCTGGGGCAGACTACACACCTTCCAGAGAAAAGCAGTGTGGCAGTGTGTGATGCGCTCTGAACACCAGAGCCTCACGCTTAGAGGACTCCCAGAGCACGGCCTCACCGACGTCCCCTCCCCAGGCAGGCCGCTCTGGGGCCCACAGAGCCATCGGCATCCCTGGCCTCGCACCTCTCAGCAAATCCACAGGCTGCCAGTGGGGTCTCCCTTCCTGAGGTGCCCACTCCAGGTAATACTACCCCACCTTTAGACATTTCTTAAGAGCTTCCTCATTTTCTTAATTTAGATCTTCTCAAACCAAGGCGACCACCTCAACAAGATGGTCAAGCTCTGGGTCTCCTCAGCCAGCCTCGTGGTCTCCCTGTTCTAGAGGGTAAGTTGCCTGAGAAGAGAGAAAATGGCGCCAAGATCACAGGGCTTTGGAGACTTCAGAGGCTGGTACAGCCTGTGCTCATGAGATAACACAGAATCACGAGGGCAAGTCAGGGCTCAGTGACTGACAGCTAACTGCTAACCATCTGGAGAATCAGGCCCTTCCTCCAAAAACAGTGGTATTTTATAATTCAAGTTTTGAGCTCCAAAGTGCCTTCAGAAACCCCCAAACTTGCTTTTAATTATTGAGTGAGAATAACGAACAAAAGTGCTTAGTACTGTTTAATCCAAGTCTAGGGGGAGCCTGGTGGGCTGCTGTCTATGGGGTCGCACAGAGTCGGACACGGCTGAAGCGACTTAGCAGCAGCAGCAGCAGCAGCAGTCTGTATTTACTAATTATCACTGGGTGGTGTTAACATGGGTTTGGCTCCTGAGCACCTGCAGCCTCACTCACCTCCTGACCCAGCTCAGCCCTGGGCAACATGTGAGAAAGGAGGCCAAGTGTGTGGACACTGCCATTAGACCTGGACCCCTCCGGGTGAGGAAGGCTTTGAACACGGCCTGTCAGAGGAAGCGGCAGGGCGGGGCAAAGGTTGGAGCTGTGTCCCAAGCTCCCTGAACAGAAGGGGAAGGACATGCGACCTGGGGTAAGCGTGGGGGTGGTGGCCCACACTGACAAAGTGACAGTGTAACCTGAAGAGATGTCCAAGGTCCCCTTGAGTCTCTGAGGCCCTTCAATCCTTCCTGGACTCGTGACAGCAGAGGCAACATGAACCAAAGAAATACCCTGGCCATCTCAGGCAGGAAGGATGTGCACCAACGACCACATCCGAAAGGTCCACCCTTGATGAAACTGTGAGGAAACAGGCATTCTTATAACCAGGGGGAATGAACACTGGGGCAACCCTTATGGAGGGGAATTTGGCAATATGTAACAAAACTACATGTGAGTTTCCATTTTGACATTCTGCTAAGATCTTGCCGTGAAGCTATATCCCCAATAAGACAAAAATACACAGCCACAAAGTTGTTCACTGCAGTGTTGTTTGTAACTGCAAAATATCATAAACCATCTATATGCCTATAAGAGACTCAATATACTACAGAACATTAACACAATGAAGTCAGTCTTCATGGCTGTTTTAAGAAAAAATCAAGAGGAAAGGAAGATACCTAAGAACTGATGTGGAGTTATTTCCAGAGTGTACTGGTAAGTGAGAAAAGCATGCGACGAGTATCCTTAGTGTGGATACCCTCTGTGTAAGAAAGGAGGGGAAATGAATCCAGAGAGGATAAGCCAGAGACTAAGGAGACTGGTTCACTATTGGGGTGAGGGTGGGGGTGGGGAGGATGGCATGGATGAATAGGGTAGGGGAGATGGCACTTTTCTGAGTATGGCTTTGTACAGCTTTGGTTTGGGGAACCATGTTAACACTTCACAGGCAAAGAACAGAAAGGAAAATCAAAGATGGGGTTGGGGGAAGGTCCTGATTTGCTCAAATGGCAAAATTAAAGAGAAATAAAACTAGTAAAGAACTATCTCCACTGAACAGAAAAGCCTGAAAAGTAACAAAAGGAGTACAGGAATAAATACTGTAGCAGATCTTATGTCCCCAAAATGGTGCAATGCTCTCCTAAGAATTTGCTGCTCCCTCAGCAAAAGGTAGAATCAATGCCCCTCTGGGCTCTTTGACTACTTTGACTAATAGCGCAGGAAGGAAGTGACATTATTTTACTTCCGAGATGAGTCATACTTTTACTGTCATAACAGGCAGTACAGTGTCCACCTGTCTTTTTCTCTAGGGACACTTGTGCTTAGAACCCAGCCATCACAATGAAGGAGGCCCAGGCCACAAAGAGAAGAACCAAGGCCCTCAGCCTGAACTCCCAGCCACCACCCAGCATCCACACGCAAGCCGTGTGGGCGCCATCTTGGAAGCAGGTCCTCCAGCCCCGGGTCCAGCCTCCCCACCTGACACTACGTGGAGCAGAAAGCAAGCTTTACTGCTAGGCCTGGTGAAATTATAAATTTGTGAGCAAAATAAATATTGCTATTGTTTTAAGCTACCCCATTTGGGGCTGTTTGTTACACGGCAATAGATAACTAACACACACACCTATACCTTATTCACAACCATCTCTACTCTCAGACCACCCGAGAGCCAGGATGTAGCCACATGTGCTTCAGGCCGGCCAAGTAGAGGTGGAAGCCCAGCACCAGTGCTCCTGCACTTTCTTCAAAAGCCCCTCTTCCAAAGACAGCTGTCTCTGTTCACACAGTTCTGGTTCTCTGTGGTTTCCTAGCTCGGGCAGATTAGAATTAGTAAATTAAGGGGAAGGGTGGGAGACGAGGATAAGCACTCAAGGAAGGGCAATTAGAAGGACACACGTCAACACCAGCCAACGGACAACTGACAGAAAATGCTGCAGAGCCTGTGGTCTGGGATGGCTCAGACGGGGTGAAAGGCCTGAACTCGGTGGCCTCGCCAGATCACAGGCCTGGATTTCCATGTGTTTGTTGTACTGAGTCTTTAAATCAGCAAGGCAAGATGAAATCATCCCTGCCTGCTCTGCCTAAGGGGGCCAGGAAGTGCCATGTGGTTTTTAGAGATTTTTATCAGGCGCAGAAGATGAAAAAAGATCCTGGTGCCTAAAGGGGTAGCACTAAAGTGCCTGGAAGAAAGGTTAGCAACAGCCGCACTAGGCTGGGGGCCGGGCTGTGCCAGCAGGGCCTCCCACGAACGCCAGAGATGACATGAGACGGGCACATGTGAACACACACTGAGGAAACGATGCTCTAAAACTCTGTTAATTTACAGAACTCTTTTTTAAAAAGCAAGCATTTACCTAGTAGATCATTTTCTTACATCACACAGTTCTCCTCCTGATCCTCCTGAGTCTGATGAGGGTGAAGACAGCTGACTGCCCAGGGAGAAAGGGAACCGGGGTGGGGCAGTGGGAGTCAGTGGTAAACAGGACGTTTCTAGAACAGTTATATATGATCCCACCCTAGCTTAGCAGGAAGCCTACTTCCCACTCTAGCTGGTAAATTAAGTCAGAGGTGCAGGCAGTGGGTCAGAGGCCAGCAAAGGTATATGGTCTTTTTTGGCCCTGACAGAGTAGGCTGGGGGAAGGTTCTAGGGTCTCTTCCACAGTGAAGAGGGTCAACAGAAGAAATAAAGGCTGAGGGCACAAAGAGGAAGGCCCAGATGCTTCCGGTGAACAGAAACACAGTCATCTGATCAGAGGTCAAACACTTTAGCAGCTGAACATGGCTTTGTCCTGCTCCACAGGCGGAGGCTGTGCCTCAGAACCTGAGTGGCTGGAGGCCTGCGGTCGAGCACAGTCTGAGAGGACCCACCAAGACGGCAGTCCTGGCAGCCAAAGGGCCTCGGAATCTCAGATCAGGTTTTGAGTGCTCCATCACTTAGCAACTGTGAAATTAACCTACTTAACTTCTGTGAGGTTGGGTCTCTCCACCTACAAAATGGAGAGTACTAGCTGGTTTGCAAGACTGTTCAAGGGATCAGAGTAATTCTATTAAAGGATCTAGCAGAATCTGGCAGATGGCAGCTTATATTAATCACAAATGCTCTTGAGTCAATGTCCAGCTTGTTATACTAATACTGTGCAAATAATGCTGATGGTAAACCTTCAAAATCCCTGGACACAGCTGAGGAGCCTGAGAAGTTGAGAATACAATGGTTATTGAAGAATTAGACCTCTGTTGCTAATGGTTTTGTGAATTTCCCTACTGATCACCCAGCTGCTCAGATCAAACGCTAGGGGTAACCTCTGACTGCTCTGGTTCTCTCCATCCTGCATGGAATTCACCCTCGAACCTAGCCCGCTCCCTCCAAGAGTCTCCCAAAGGCAGCTGTGTCTCACCCCTGCTGTGACCCCTCAATCTCAGCCCCACTCTCGGCTGCCACCATCACCTCCCATCCACCCTCTTCCTCCTCCGCCCCTTCCCCATGAGAGTCACATATCTTTTTCAAACTCAAATCAGATCAACATTATGCCCAGCTCAAAACCCTCCCAGGGCCTCCCATGATCTGACTGATGAGGAGCTGACCTGAGGAGGCCCTGCTTCTGTCCCTCGCTCACTGTCACCCACGCCAACCTCACCGCGGTTCCCTGAACATGGCAGCCACATCCCTGCTTTGGGGCCTCTGAACCTTCTGGTTCCCACACCTGGAACGCTCCCCCCACACAGATCATAGGGCTTGCTTCCTCACTCTGGCCAAGGCTCTGCCCAAGTGTCGCATCCTCAAAGAGGCCCTCCTCTTGAGAGCATTGTGATCATCAATCTAAAGTAGCCATTCTGGCTACTTCCCATTCTCCCTTGTTTGGCTTTATTGTAATCCTTATCGGCACCTGATGTTTGTTGCTCACTGTCTCCCAGACTAGAGTTCAAGTTCCCTAAGAGCATGGCCCTCATCTGTCTGGTTCATCACTGTGTCCCCAGTGCCTGGAACAGGGCCTGATACAGAAGAGGTGCTCGAAGGGCTAAAGTACGAAGACCCGAGTTTACAGGTAGAACAGCCAGGCCAGCTTTACCTTTTTCCCTGCAGTGGGGCTGCTCTCCGCGCTCTGCGCAGGGCTCCTCTGGGGGCTCCGGTTTTCCTGGGGGACACACCTGGCCATGTACACGCTGTAGTCCAGAAGCATCTTTTGCCGCACGCCGCCCACCAGCTCCTTCTGCTTTGGCTGGGCCACGAGCTCGTCCACGCTGCCTTTGCTGCTGCTGCGGCTGTGGGTCAGGTGCCCCGAGGGGCTGCTGTGTCTGCTGTGCGAGGGCAAAACCCCTGAGGCAAAGAAGAGATGGCTGTTAACGCAGACGAAGAGCATAACAGCAAGGGAAACGGAACACAAAGCGTACTCCACTGGGTTCAGTTGAAAAGCGGCTAAAATGCTATCAATCACTGTTCAAAAAATATAAGACTATTTCCCACCCTGAAAGACACCTTCCATTGTAATGATAGATCATTTTTTAGAAGAGTTTTTATTTTTCTTCGAGATGATTCAGAGTAATGGGAGCTATGATAAATATCTAGTAGGTGCCTTTCTTTCTTCCTGGTAACCTCTTAGGGTCAAATGAAGGACTGATATACCTCCCAGGGGCACATGGAAAGGGAGCAGAAAGCTAAATGGAACTGCCATAAGCCTGTGGATGGACAAATACACCATCTTTCATTCATTCGTTCATTCAACACATTTTTTTAATCAAGCACTTTCTCTGGGCCAACTCCACATTAAGAGAAAGATTAAGACGTACACAATAACTGCCCTTGAACTCAGGCAAGGGCACAGTTTTCTGTAATAAGCACTGTAACTGAAGCACGACTGGGAAGCATAGGGAGAGTGCCTCTGCCCAAGAGAGCTGAGAGGCGCTTCCCCCAGCACTGACCTCCACAGGCAATGACCTCTGGACTGCCCCTTGAAGAAATAGTTGGCAATTTTCCCAGCCCAGGTGGGGAAGAGCATGCCAGGTAGAGGGAACTGCATAGGCAAAAAGCAAAGACGGCTCAGAAAGCAAAGCCAGTGTCCTCCAGGTACTGTCTGGAGGACAGTAGGAGAGTCAGTGATGTTCCAAGCAAAGTACATGGGACAGAGGGACAGGAAATGAGCACAGGGGCCTGGTGATTGAGGCAAACGCAGCGAGTCAGGAGCCCAAAGATTCTGGCACTTGGATGGTGGTCTTGGGCATGGAGGCCATGCTGAAGGCCGGGAGCTTGAGAGCATGAGCCGCCTTCTCACCGGCCTTCTTATTATAAGTAGGGTTCTCCTGCTGCTGCTTCTCTTGGAGGAACCTCAATATGTAAAAATAAACATACTCCTTAAGGAACCAGCAAAGACAAAAAAAAAACAAAACAAAAAAACAACTATAAATGTTTCCATCAGTGGTTAAATGATTCGGTTCAGTGTACTGCAGTGAGCAGCCTAGAAGGCAAATGACCCCTGAGCACATCTTCGGTGGCAGTCATCAGTTCAGGGTGGGCTTCCTTCCTACCTGGGGCTCTCTCAATTCGCTCACAGGCCCTTTAAAAATACATAAGCACTTAGCACACATGTCATTACCTGCTTTACTTCCAGAGACACCAGGTGGCTTCTTGGTTTCTGACTTCAGCTTAGATGCCAGAATAAATCTCCTAAACCACTCTTCTTTTTCTCGGCCAGTTCTCCCAAAGAGATAGAGTATCTGATCTCGATGGCCAGATCGTGTTCCCTCCTGAGGGTGGGATGGCTTCTTAGGGTCCTCGCCTCCCAGCTCCCGCTCAGCTGGTGGCTTCTCTTCACAAGTTTCTTTGTCCGTCTGGGCCTTAGACATAAAGTCATCTTGTTGACCAAGCTCAATACAAATGGGGTACTTTTTATTCCAGATTCTTTTTCGAGCCAGACTTTTAGGCACAAGATAAACCTACAGAGAAAGGGAAATGATTTACATGCTAAATTAAGAACTGGCTATGATGAGCACTACTACTGTGGAGAGCACAGATGCAGACGTCACCGTCACTTTTGACTACAGTGATGAACGTAGAAGAGTTACCATCTGTCCATAACATGACTAGAGAAACTATCATTTTTTAGAATATTTATTTGTTATTTATTTGACTGCCAGGTCTTAGTTAGAGCATAAGAGTGAACTCTTGAAATTGGAATTTATAGAAATGACTTGTTCTTCAAAATAAGTCCAGAAAGGAGATGTTCAAGAACTTCTGCCAGTTACAAATATCTATGATTTCCAGGTAACAGTAGCACAATTATTTAGAGGATTATCATCAATTAAGTCTGGATATGAACTGAATTTAATGACCCTAGGCCAAACTTAAGCTGAGGAGGGGAAAAAGAATTAATCAAACTAGATCTTGACAGGAAGCTCAAGTTAATCAACCTCAAGTTAAGAATGAATTTATATTAAAAAAAAAAAACTTCTAAAAACTTCTGCAATTTTTGGGAAACTCAAAGATCATGCATGAGAGTTCTAAGAAGAACAGAGAACTTACAGATTTTTGGAATAACAAATAATTTAACATTTCTCAAGAACAGAAGTATGTCATACTTTTAACAAAATGTGGTTATTTTGCATATATATCCATAATTTCCAATTTATAGGGCCTCCATTAGTTATTAGCCAGCACTATAACGTGTGACTTTTTGCTTGACCAAAAAAATTAACTCTCAAAGTCAGAAGGGTGTATGATGCCTTTGCTTCTCAAAGTGTGGTCCGTGGACTAGCAGCATAGATATGACCTGGGAGTCACAAAAACGCAGACTCTCAGGGCCCCCTCATAATTGCTGAATCAGATTCTGCAATTTAAAAGACACTCGGGTAATTCATATGCATATTAACGTCTGACAGGTACTGCTCTAAATTAGACTAATACTTTAAACACACACACAACCTTTTTAAGGGAAAAAAAAACAGTAAAGCATCCAAGATTCCAAATGCTTTTCACTCATCTAAGCTTCCAAAATTAGACAGGCTCACCTTGCTGTCCGAGAGGTCGTAGATTTTCTGGCTTATGTAGGTGACCTCTGGTTTTGTTTCATTGTAGCTTGCCCTTCTGGATATATTTTTATTGGGCTTTGAAAGTCTCAGGGTCCCACCCTCAAGTCGAACAAAGACTGAATGCGTCAAAGTCGCATGGTAAGTTTCTGGATCATAGTTGTAAATCTCATTCATCCATCCCTGATGGAGAAAATTTTCCATTAATAAAATGAGAATAAACAGACATCTGACTCAGTATGAAAACGATGGCCACTTCGGTATTCAGGACACTGAAGCCAAACTTGACAATGATGGAGTACTAACTTATTTAACAGGAGACTGTTGAGACAAGCTGCTCAGCTTGAAGGATAATCAGTTCTGAGGAGTAATTTGATATGTTTTTGATTAACTAAAAACCTGGATTCAGGCGGGAAAAGACAATGTCCATTTTCCTAAATAATTAAAGGTTTCTTTTTTTGAAGCTGAAAAGCAAATCAGGAAACTTAAAAGTTGTTTTGATGTAAATATAAGTCTCTCACCCTGACCTCCTCTGGGGACGAGTGATCCCACACAATCTGTTCTTCTTAATTAACCGGACACATCCAATTCTCAGCCCACCTGAAAACAATCTTTGAGATTTCACAGACCATATTAACTCATGTTACAGTACCATTCTCCAATTATATCTCAGTGAAATCACATAGTAAAGCAGATGATCAAGAGTTAGGTATTAAATAGAACTTTCCTGGTGGCGCAATGGATAAGAATCCGCCTGCCAATGAAGGGGATGCAGGTTCGATTCGTGGTCTGGGACGATTCCACATGCCTAGCAGAACTAAGCCCGTGCACCACAATGACTGAAGCTCTCGCTCTAGAGCCTGTGCTCCGCAACAAGAGAAGCCCCTACTCGCCACAGTTAAAGAAAGTCTGCATGCAGCAACGTAGACACAGTGCAACCAAAAATATATAAATAAAATATAAAAATAAATAAATAAATTGCACTTATACATAAGCTATTCCAAAAAAAGAAAGAGGCATTAAATAAATCAGATATGATCAACAATATACCAAAATTCAAAGATATATAGTAACTTTTACAGTTGTGTTCCAGGTTCCCCCTACCCATTAGTATGTTTAAAAATCCACATATGAATACAAAGAGCAAATATATATATACACGTGTGTGTGTGTGTGTGTGTGTGTATAGAGGCTGTGCTGGGTCTTCACTGTGGTGCTTGGGCTTCTTGTGTTGCGCAGCATGGGCTCTAGAGTAAGGGCTCAGTAGTCATGGTGCAAGGGTTTAGCTGTCTCGGGGCATGTGGGATCTTAGTTCCCTGACCAGGGATCAAACCCACATCCCCTGCAATGGAAGGCAGATTCTTAACCACTGGACGACCAAAGAAGTCCCAAGAGCAAACATATTGAACTGTACAGGCAATACACAACACCATTACACCATTATAAAATTGTGCTAAAGCTGGTTTTAGCTGTAGTCAGTATTGATCATTTAATACTGCCAGCCCCACAGTACTTTTTCAGATGATATGGGTGCCCCAGATCTCTTTAAATGAAGTTCTTTAGGGAATTTTAATTACTATGTTCCCACTCTCATTTCATAAATGTCTTTGAAATAAGCAGAAAAATGCTGAAGATCACTACACTGGAGCTGGGGTTGTCATTCAAGGAATAGCCATTTCCAAGGTGAGTCTTTGAGTTTCACACTAAAATCTTGAATTGAGATCCTTGGCAAGTGAGGGATTCTCAAAATTCTGTTTTATTCTTTCATCCATTCATCAAAACAGTCACTGAATCTACATGCCAAGCAGTGTGTCAGGAGCTGATACACAGATTTTTAAAAGAACAAGATTCTTGACCCAAAGGTACTCCCAAAACAGTAGAGAGGAATCGGTCCTCATTTCACCATTCCACGATCCCACTAGAGTAACCATTAAAAAAAGTCCCCACAAAGAGTATCCTGAGCACATGATTGGAAATTAAAAGACACATATACTTCTTTGTCATTGGGTGTGTGTGTATGAAATTTAAGAGCCAATTATATAGATTTATATACTTCAGATCTTTCGCATGAGCTAGAAATATTTCTCCATCCTCCCAAAGAGTCATTGCATCTATTTAAAAAATGTTGGATGAGCAAGCAGTGGCCATGGGAAGAGGGTGTAATCTAGGTGTTTGAAAAAAAAGGGCAATGATCAAAGCAATGATGCAAAAAAAGGGGACAGGCAAACAGCAGCACTGGAAGGTCTGAAGTGCAGTGGACTGTCAGAACAGCAGCTTGGGTGGGCTTATTTTGCTTAGGACAGAACTAAATGCAATTTTTGGTTCACAGTTTGTCTTTTTCTTCAGTCTATTATTATGGTGAAGTCCATTCACTGATTTTTGAATGTTGAGCAGCTTGCATTCTTGGGAAAATTATGTATGGATCATGATGTGCTGAAGTTGGATTATACCAGCTCATGAGAGCTGATTGCACACATCTTTTTCCAACTCCACGTTCAGGGACCTTATGTTGGTAACTTGCCAATTGGTTATGGTGGGAGATTTACACCATGGAAATCCATACAAAGAGGGTTTCCCCCACCAACTGGGAAGCCAGTTTACCAGCACAACGCAACTATTATGCTATTTATACATTGTTGAATTCGGTTTGCTGGTGCTTTGTTCATTTGTCCATGAGGGAAGGTTGTTTTTTTTTTTTTTGCAGTATCTTTTGGTATTATCTAGTCCATGGGGTCGCTAGGAGTCGGACACGACTGAGTGACTTCACTTTCACTTTTCACTTTCATGCATTGGAGAAGGAAATGGCAACCCACTCCATGTTCTTGCCTGGGGAATCCCAGGGATGGGGGAGCCTGGTGGGCTGCCGTCTATGGGGTCGCACAGAGTAGGACACGACTGAAGCAACTTAGCAGCAGCAGCAGCCTCATAAAATGAGTTGAGAAGTGTTCCTTCTATTTTCTGGAAGAGTTTGTATAGAAATAACATTTCTTCCTTAAAGGTTTGGTAAATTTGCTATGGAAGCCATATAGGTCTTAAGTTTTCTTTATAGAAAGGTTTTAAATATGAATTCAATTTCTTTAGTTACTGTTGGACTATGCAGGTTATCTATTTCTTCTTGAGTGAGCTTTGATACTTTATAAAGAAATTTGTCTATTTCATTAAGTTATCCAGCTTCTGGGCATAATGTTGTTTGTAGTATTTCTCTGTTATTCTTTTAATTACTACAGAGTCTGAAGTGATGCTCTCTCTTTCAGTCCTGATACAGATAATATTTCTTCCTTTCTAATATAATCATTTAATACTATTAATTTCTCTCTAAGCACTGTCAGCTCTAATTCTTGATTTGCTATATTTTCAATTTCATTCAGTTAAAAATATTTTCTACTTTCCCTTGTGACTATCTTTGGACCCATAGCTAATCAGAAATGTGTTGTTAATTTCCAAATATCTGGGAATTTCTCAGATATTTTTCTGTTATTGATTTCTAGTTTATTTCCATTAGAATCAGAGAATGTGCTTTGTGTAATTTCAGTTCTTTTAAACATGTTAAGGTTTGTTTTATGGCCCAGAATATTTTCTATCTGGGGACTGGTTCATGGACACTATAAAAAATATGCTTTTTGCTATTGTTGGGTAGAGTTTTCTATAAATGTATTTATTTGTCTTTTTAAACACAAACCTTCTTCACTAAAGCTATCCTAACATATGATCCATAGTTTTCTTTTTTATCCAATTTGGTTGCAGAAAATACTTTCTTACATATAACAGGTTTACTACACTTAAATTCCTAAAGGCAACTAGATTAATAGAAAAGTTGAAGCAGATCTGATTTTTCTGGGCTGCTTCAGAGCCATGCTCAAGACCAGGTTATGTTTATTTGCAATGTTACTAAAACCAAGAAGAATCCATGGAAGGAGGGAAGGATGGGCTGGTGCTTAAGAAGGTCTAATGGTCAAGGAAGGACTATGAAACTGAAATGGCAACTTGCTATCGGTGTCATTTAGGAGCCATTTGGCCACATGGTCCCCACATGAGATTGCTTTTTCTTAAGTACTGAATTCATTACAATATTGCTTCTGTTTTAAGTTTTGGTTTTTTTGGCCATGAGGCATGAGGAATCTAAGCTCCCGGACCAGGGATCAAACCCGCACCCCCCTGCACTGGAAGGCGAGTCTTAACCACTGGACTGCAGGGAAGTCCCTGATCATCATAATTTGATATGATAAACATTTTTGCAATAATATCTCCATATAAACAGAAAAGGAAATGGCAATCCACTCCAGTATTCTTGCCTTGAGAATCCTATAGACAGAGGAGTCCACAGGGTTACAAAGACTCAGACACAACTGAGTGACTAACACACACATCTCCATATAAAAGGCTTTTTATTAGTTTCCAGTTATGTAAGATTATACTAGACATATAAAAAAGCCAATAGCATCAACATGGTTCTGAAATTTTTAATAAAATTCCCAGCATTATAGTTACCATCTGGTTACCAGACCAAAAGTACGAAAGTAAAAAAGACAAGCATTATATTGTGAAGCTATCTCAAATAATATAGGACAGTCTCTGAGAAAGAGTGTAAAGAATTTTCCCTTTTTGAAACTCCTAATTCAAGACAGATTATTTATAAGTAAGAGAAATTTAAGAATAAAAGATTTGATTATTTCTCTCCAATTGGGCTTCCCTGGGGCTCAGCTGCTAAAGAATCTGCCTGCAATGCGGGAGACCTGGATTCAATCCCTGGGTTGGGAAGATCCCTTGGAGAAGGGAAAGGCTACCCACCCCAGTATTCTGGCCTAGAGAATTTCATGGACTATACAGTCCATGGTGTTGCAAAGGGTCGGACACAACTGAGCGACTTTCACTTTCTCTCCAATTGCTTTCATTTCTTCTTTCCTATGTCAGAAAATGTGGAATTATCCAGGGAAGCACTCACTATCTAATAGAAATACAACATGAGCCATAAATGTGCATCATGGAAACATGTAATTTTAAAGGGGCTAGTAGACACACCAAAAGAGAAAAAAGCAGGTGAAATTAATTTTAACAATGTATTTTATTAACCTAACATAACCAATTATCATTTCTTTTTAAAATATTTATTTATTTGGTCTTAGTTTCGTCACATGGTATCTTCCTTGCATCATGTGAAATCCCTGACCAGGGATCAAACTGGGGCTCCTGGCATTGGGAGTGCGGAGTCTTAGCCACTGGATCATCATGGAAGCCCCCAAATGATCATTTCAACATGTAATAAATATTAAAAATGATTAAAAAAAAGGCTTTTGTTTGTACTAAGAGAACTCTGTAGTAAATACTGTACTAAACAGTCTTTGTTTTGTACTAAGTCTTCAAAATCCAGTGTGTGTTTTACACTTCGAGAACGTCTCAGTTCAGAAGAGCTACAGTTCAGTGTCAGTGGCCACACATGGCTGGGGGCCACTCGATTAGACAGCCAGGCCCAATTCTGGGGTTCCAGCTTTTTACATCTAGGCACTGGGCTCAACCAGAATGGTCAAAACCCTCCTCTTACAGATACTTCCATACATGCAGGTTTATGCTGTGTGTTATTATTAAATGAGAAGATACTCTAAGTCACCTCCAGATGAACCATGCTATTTTAGAAACTCAAAACCCCTTTAAAAAGCTAACATCAAATACTTAAAACTCAGGAATAAGAACAAAAGTAATCTAGCTAACAGGCTAAAGTGTTTAAAAGCTCATAAAATTCTATAAGACCATTAAAAGATACTCAACTTGTGAACAAACTTACATAACATTTTTAGCTTATTCCTTTGACTTTTAGTAGAAAAGATAAGACACAGGCATGCTCATAGGCTTGCTCAGGCGAAGAACCATCACTCTGCACTACCCTAACAAACAACTGCTCAGTTTTTGATCCTTGCCAAGTTCTTATATTTGGTTAATGAGAACAACCGTTTGTTTCCAGGTGCTTCAGGGACTGGTTTTAGCCACAAAGCCAGGCTCGCGATGCAGCTGCCTGAGCCACCACTTGGGCCCTCCACAGAGTTCCCCTGGGCCACTGCCTGTGTCCACCCATGTGGCCACAGCTCTGAGGGGAGACGTGGTTGTCCGTCGCTGATGGCTCTGACAGGGATAGACCACCCTCCGCCACCCGCCAAGCTGCAGGAACGCTGGAACAGCCTGATTCTGAGGAATGTGGGGCAGTTTCAAGTCCCCAAAGCCACAGGACCCTGCCCGCCCCACTAGAAAGGATGGCAGGGAGAGGCCCAGGGAGAGAGTCCAGGAGGCGCTTACCCAAAGCGGAGGGGCTGCCAACTCCCTCTTCCAGCTAGGACTGGGGCGGGCTTGACCCTCCTTCTCCCAGCCCCCATCCTTTCACAATCACCCGAGGCTGCGCTCCAAGCACAAAGGCCCCTGTGGTTTCTCCTTCTCTTTCATCTTCCTATTTCCTCCTTCCAGCACTACCATTCTCTTCTCCGTGTTAAGAATATATCGGAGGTTAAGGTCCACAGCTGCCAAAACCGAATAAATACAACCCACAAATCAGGATTTGAACTGCATGTCTGCTGCCAACGATCGTTTGTTAGCTTCAGTGAGTCTGGGTCCTTGATTTTACTTGATGACATGAAAGCTGCTGGTCCAAACACAGGCATGGAAACCAACTCACATCCATCAGCAGAACCACTAAGAGCGTGACACAGTTAGGTTCTGATCCTGGCTTGACCACTGACTGCCTGGCTGGAGGACGCTTAGCCTCAGACCCTCGGCTTCTCACCTGTAAAAGGGTCTGGTATGTCTTCCCGGCTTCATGCCTCCCTTGTCCCCACCTCCCACTAAGCTCATGCCAGAATGACTTTCTCCACACTAACGGTACTTCATTTTTTAAAAAATATATATTTATTTTTTAAATATTTATTTATTTAGCTGTGCCAGGTCTTAGTCGTGGCATTCAAGATCTAGAGTTGGGCATGTGGGATCTAGTTCCCCGACCAGGAATTGAACTCAGGCCCCCTGCATTAGGAGCTTAGAGTCTGAGCCAATGGATCACCAGCCAAGTCCCAACAGTACTTTACTGAGGTACAGTCTGCATATAGAAAAGGAACAAATCATATGCATATGATGTTTACAAAGCTAATATTAGTATTTATTATAAAAGCTGGCATTTCAGTTCACATTATGATCCTGGCCTTCCCATGAATTATCATCTCCTTCTGCCAATTCCCTCAGAATTTGCAAGTAAGGAAAGTGGTGAGGCAGGTTAAGTGATTTGCTTAGACAGTGGGTTTTTTTTTGTTTTTTTTTTTTAAGTGGTCTGTGAAGCGGCAAATCTGGGACTTAAACCAAGTCTGTCTGCCTTTGAGGTCTGGGCTCCTACCCCATCTCCATGGCACAACCCCACCTTCAGCCTGGCCAACATCTGCCCAACCCCTGGGTCACGGAAAAGATATCACATTTCCCAGGGAGCTTCCTGGATTTCCTAAACTCTGTTCTTTGTTACCTTTATCCTTCATTCACTAACTGCCTGGTTTACTTAACTGAAGACTCCACAAGACAACCACAGTTGTTAACAAACGTTTGTCGACTGACTACATAAATGCAGCCTAATTCAGAGGGTGGCTATGAGTACTGAATAAAATCTGTAAAGCACAAGTAAGCAGGACAGGTTGGTGTGTCCGTCATAGCCTGTAGGCACAGTTGTGGCTGCTCAGGAATGAGCTGAGATCCTACTAAGCGCAGGGGCTGCAGGGTTTACTTTGAAGTAGAAGACTTGGTCACTGTTCCCAAAGAGGAAAATCAAACCATAATTGCATCAAAGAGCACAGAATAAGAGAAGAAGCAACTCAGAAAGACACCAAAGAGTGAAAACTGTTAATGCTTTCCAGGCTGGAAACTGAATTAGCCACTTCCCTGGTGGCTCAGATGGTAAAGATTCTGCCTGCAACACAGGAGACCCGGGTTTGATCCCTGTGTCGGGAAGATCCCCTGGAGAAGGGAATGGTAACCCACTCCAGTATTCTTGCGTGGAGAATTCCATGGACAGAGGAGCCTGGAGGGCTACAGTCCATGGGGTTGCAAAGAGTTGGACATGACTGAGCAACTAACACTTTCTAATACTTATCAGAGAAAGCAGTATTGTGACTGGAGCCCAGATGTCCCCACTCCCATGGAGGGCTCTCTGGAACATCACAAGCTTTGATAGGAAACCCCGAGAGAATCACAAGAGCTGCTACTTGATCCACATTGTCAGGCATCCAGGATGCAAACTGGCCATTGGGAGGCTCAGGTCAACAGGTGGCCAGGCACTACGGCTCTCTGAGTTCCCTGTTCTGCCCCTGAATGCGCTCCTACTAATCTGAATCCAGGCTGCCCATGCAGAGAGCAATTACCCAGTACAAACTCTGACTGCTTCTTTTGTGTGTGTGTGGCTGCATCGCATGGCATGCAGGATCTTAGTTTCCTGACCAGGGATTAAACCTACACCCCCTTATAGTGGAAGCTCAGAGTCTTAACCATTGGACCACCAGAGAAGTCCCAAAATACGAGATTTTTTCCTTTTTTTAATTTTTATTTTTTTGGCCTCACCGTGTGGCATGTGGGATCTTAGTTCCCTGACCAGGGATCGAACCTGCACCCGCTGTAATGGAAGTATGGAGTCTTAACCACTGCACCACCAGAAGTCCCATGACTGCCTTCTGATACCAGCAATCAGCTAACTTTTTCCTGGGGCCTGACCTACTCCCTGGATGAAGCTATACATAGAATTTCCAGACCGAAGCTGCCAAATATCCAACCTTGTGAGCAGCACAGCAGTTCCAGCACCTTCATCTTGTTCCCCATATAGTGACCAAGTGTCTGCTGCTCAACTGTTCTAAAGTTCTGAACCCTGAATTGCTTACCAAGTAAGATCTTTCTCCAACTTTGTTTTGTTATGGGACACGGGGGTGGGAATAAAGGGAAACAGATACAGTTAGTAACTCATTCCATTTCAACAGCTCAACTAAAGAACTTCTCAGTGGAGAAGGAAATGGCAACCCGCTCCAGTATTCTTGCCTAGAGAATCCTGTGGACAGCGGAGCCTGGTGGGCTGCTGTCTGTGGGGTCACAAAGAGTCAGACACAACTGAAGCGACTTAGCAGGCATGCATGCAAAGAACTCAGAGACACTCCCAACCCACACCAGAGAGTCTTAGACAAGCCTTGTTTCTTTCGGACGCTAGAACTGTCAGCATGGAGACACAGGGCCGGCCGCTGCGGGGGACAATGACTACAGTCAGCCGGTCTGCAGCTGTATGGCCCACAGACTGGTCCTGTGATCCCAGCTGTAAAAGGTCAGGGGTTTCTCTTCAATTCTTTGCTGGATTTAGAAGCCATGAGTGGCTGAAAGTACAAACCACAATCTATAAAGGGGTTCATTTAATACTTGAGAAGATTAAAAGCTATAATTAACCTTTTGCAAAATAATAAACTCTGGAAGAACTACTACTGTGCTCACTTTCAGTTACAGTGCCAATCGGGAGGTCAAGGCCAGTGCTCTCTTCGTCAGCTTGATGTTGAGCTGACCAGATAAATGCGCCAGCCCTTTGGCCTGAAGAAGAAATGGGGATTTCTGTCTTCAGTGTGTGGAGTGCCTGGGCCGACATCCCGCTGTCACACAGCTGTGCTGGCCGCAAGGCTGCCTGCCCCTGCATCATTCCTTCATCTGGTCTTTCAGAGAAGGAGCAAACCCTAAACACAAGAACAGAGCCAGGACCGGAGGTCCCTGCCTTTGAAATCATCTCTGAAGCACACAAAAAATGTGGTTATTTTTCTTTTGTCCCCCAGACTAAAATTAAGCAGGGTTTTCACTTTGCCAGGCTCCAACCTTTTTGATGTATTAATGGTTTAGAACCAGAGTCATCAGCTAAAACGTAATATCACAGATCATGGACTTAGAGAATATGGCAGGAACAGTCTGCTAAACTTTAGATGCTAATCTGGTTTTACCCATGAAAGACACATAGACCTACTACAGACACAGAACTCACACTATGAATGACAGCTCAAGCCAAAAAACATTCAAAATAAATGCTGCTTCAAGACACTATCTTAAAAAAAATTAAAAGTCCATTAAGGGAGGAAAGCACCAGCATCAATACCATCCGCATCCTCTGACTGCCGGCTTCAAGGTCACCTTCACGGCAGTGTCACCAGACGCACTGCAGTCAGGGTTGAAGCCACAGTCAGCCTGGGAGAACGGCTGTCCTCCTAGTTTTTCCTGTCTTTGGGGGCAGCTTGCAAATTCAGGTATCTGCATTGGCAGACAGTGATTCAGGTAGGAGATAACAATCATGTACATTAGAAAAATAACACTGAATATCAGATGAACCAATGAAACAATCAAGGTCTGATTTATGTCAATACACAATAAATATTAAATCATATTAACAAGTGTTGAAATTGTAAAGCAGATTAGCAAGCAAATAAATTAGCAAATCAGCTTTAGCTCACACATCCTATCAGTTAAATGTTTTTGAGAATACTCACAATATATACATTTACTTGTAAACTATCAATACATACATGTTCTAACACAGCTTTTATAAAATACAGCTTTTATAAAAATTAAAAACAGTAATAAAGAGCAAAAAATGAAATATATAATAATTAGCCTTTTCACTAACTTAGTTATTACTTTCTAACAGCTTTGTACTACCTTCAGCTGACACATCAAGGCTCAATTTATATACTTTATAGGGTGAGGCTCACTGTTAATGATAATGGATGTAAATCCATATTTCAAACAGTCTTCTTGATAATTTCCAAGGATATTGACCAAAGGTCAACAAATGGTCAGGCTCTAGATTTCTGAATTTTCAGGTGGAACAAGAGAAGCCCAGGTTGAGGAAAGCGATTCACCTTCAGTAACTTAGGAAAGGAACGTCTTTGGGTGAGGAACACCCTATCTACTTCTGTCTGTTCTTGAGGCTTGCCTGGGAAGGGACTGTGAGAGAAGATGCTGGCACTGGTCATTTCTATGTCTCGTCCTCTTCTCTGTTGATAATATTATCTCCAGACTCCAGTTCTCACAGAGATGAAATCAAGCTTTTTAATCACCCTTCTAGCACCTTCCCTGGAGAAGGGAATGGCACCCCACTCTACTACTCTTGCCTGGAAAATCCCATGGATGGAGGAGCCTGGTGGGCTGCAGTCTATGGGGTCTCGAAGAGTGGGACACGACTGAGCGACTTCACTTTGACTTTTCACTTTCACGCACTGGAGAAGGAAATGGCAACCCACTCTAGTGTTCTTGCCTGGAGAATCCCAGAGACAGGGGAGCCTGGTGGGCTGCCGCCTATGGGGTCACACAGAGTTGGACATGACTGAAGCAAATTAGCAGCAGCAGCAGCATGTTAAATATTAGCAAAGCTTATTTACTTTCTTACAGATAAAGAATAAAAATACATATGCAAATAGAAACTTCAATATTTTCTTCTTGGATTATGTCTTCAGCAACCTATTTTGGAGACTACTGAATGGAGAGACAGAATGAAACAGAGTTCACAAGAGCCGCTGGGGCACCAAGAAGCCAGCATGCTCATACGCTGGGGCTATCTTGCCTATAATCTCTTGTCTTTGGGGGAATGGCAAAAAGCTAATTCTTAAAGGCTAATTATTGTACAGTAAGAACAATCTTCGATGGGTTTTGTATCTTCCTTTGCATGACACATAAAATTTGGATGTGAAAAGGTATTTAGCAATGATATTTTTTCATGGTTAATATCTTACTCTTCTAAAAAAAAACAAAAAACATGATTTGAGAAACCTCAGACTCATAATGCCCACGCCTCTCTCCTCCTTCCTAGATGACACCTGGAACAAAACCATAAAGGATGGTCCCCCGGTACCGAGCAGGAATTCAGGATGCATTTTCCCAAGGAAGTAATGCTACAAGCTGTAGTTACATGTAGGTGGACCAGAATTATGGTTTAGCCATGCCGTAAGTTAATAGGTGAAAAGGAAAACTGGCAGAATGTTAATAATTATTGAAGCTGAGTATTGGATTCAGGGGGATCCATTATACTTTTCTCTCTACTTTTGAGTATACTTGAAATTTCCTACAATAAAACATTAAGAAGATGAAAAAAAAAAATCATTCCAGGGTAGCCTGACATCCTTGCCATGGTTCCTATGCAATCAAGAGGCATTTTCCACACAGCTGCTTCTCCAACCAACTCAAAACATGGGGTAAGTGAGACAGTCTGCACTGAGACACCTCACCTGACAAACTCTCCTAGCAACAAGGGCACTGGGAAATAGCTGCGATTATAAAAGCCAGACAGAAAAATTTAAGTGACATATTACAGGGGCAGGGTATTTTCAGTTAGGTACAATGTGGAAAAAAAAAATTTTTTTTTTTAATTTCCTGTACTCATTGTACTGAGAATTCTAAGAGACCAACCAAGAGCAACCTTTTCCGGCTGTATGCAACGAGTCTCTTTTGGCTGAATGTAATGAGGCTGTTTTTGCCGTAAGGTTTGCTCACTCTAATTTCTTAAAAGAAAGAATTGCATGAAATTGAGATTAAAGTTACAAGTTAGAATTTCTTCTCAAAATTGATAATGTTCTCCCTACAAAAGTATTCTTTAATATGTCAAAATCACAGCCTGTATTTAGGGAACACAATTATAAAAACCTATCCCTCTTATTAGAATTGATGCTTTTGAGCTGTGTTGTTGGAGAAGACTGCAAGGAGATCAAACCAGTCAATCCTAAAGGAAATCAATGCTAAATATTCATTGGAAGGACTGATGTTGAAGCTGAAGCTCCAATACCTTGGCCACCTGATGAGAAGAGCCAACTCGTTGGAAAAGACCCTGATGCTGGGAAAGACTGAAGCCAAAAGGAGAAGGGGGAAACAGAGGATGAGATGGTCGGATGGCATCACTGACTCAACCGACATGCGTTTGAGCAGACTCTGGGAGACAGAGAAAGACAGAGATGCCTGGTGTGCTGTAGTCCATAGGGTCGCAAAGAGTCAGACACAACTTAGTGACTGAACAACAACATACCTCTTATTAAATATCTAAATGTGACAATACATAAATGTGACATGACCCAAGGAGAAAAGGTTCTCCAAAATTAATGTGTGAGTTTGGCAATGGTGTAAATGTAGTATTAGTCAACCTATAGGCCATATCTTTCTAAAACAGGTCATCACTATGGAAACCAACACCCTACTGCTGGGTTCTGCAGGTGGTTTATAAGTCTGAGGTAAAGACTTTACTCATGAATATAATTTACAATTACATGAGTCATACACTCAGACATAAACCCAGAGCCTTTCAAAATCTTTAGGAAGCATCTCATTATGGACATGTGGAAACTCTGTGTGCAAGAATGTCACCGAATATAATCGTGCCTAAGCATCCGAGGGTTCTAAGACCCCCGCAGACAATGAAATCCATAGATGCTCAAGTCCCCTTATATAAATGGTGTGGTATTTGCATGTAACCTATGCACATCCTCCTCATAAACTTTTTAAAAACTTAAATTAATTTGGCTGAGCTGGGTCTTAGTTGCGGCATGCAGGATTTTTTTTTTTAGTTGCAGTATGTGGGATTTAGATCCCTAATCAGGGATCAAACCCAGGCCCCCTGCCTTGGCAGCATGGAGTCTTAGCCACTGGATCATCTTACCTAAAACAGTGTTAACGCTATGTCAATAGTTGGAAATACAATGTAAATAGTTGCTGGCATGTGGGTTGCCCACATGCAGCAAATTCAAGCTTTGCTTTTTGAAACTTTCTGGAATTGTATCCAGGTAGTTTTGATCCACAGTTGGTACAGTATGCAGATGGGGAACCTGAGGCTACGGAGTCTGACTCTACACTCCTGGTCATGAGACAAGTACAATCTTGGAGAAGAAAGAGCATCCAATGTGCTTAAGAACACTCAGCGAGGCAAACATTCCAAGTGCGAATATGAGATGCCTCATTCTCTCGTTCTTTCCCAGGGCCCCT
Source organism: Bubalus kerabau (assembly GCF_029407905.1). Lineage (NCBI taxonomy): Eukaryota > Metazoa > Chordata > Mammalia > Artiodactyla > Bovidae > Bubalus > Bubalus kerabau. Next base: position 15,763,259 of record NC_073627.1, on the reverse strand, counting down.
AGTTCAGCGTATCTAGCTAGTCGCACAAAGTAAAACTGGAAGGTTACTGCCTAGAGGTGTCGCCCACAAGGATGCCCTTGGACTCAGTGGTATGCACAAGGCCCCACCTGGAGCTAATTTACCCAGACCTCCATGCTTGTAGGTTCCATTAGCTTCTCCTAACATTGGGTCTTCCCCTGGCTTCCATGTGTTCACACGTCACTTTGTTTTATGTGGCTGTGCCGGGTCTTAGTTGCAGGTGGCATCTTCAGCTGCGGCATGTAAGATCTTTTAGCTGCAGCGTGCGAACTCTTAGTTTCGGTATGTGGGACCTAGTTACCTGGCCAGGAATTCAACCCAAGCCCCCTGCATTGGGAGCATGGACTCCTAGCCATTGGACCAACAGGGAAGTCCCCCATATGTCACTTTATTATGAATGCAGGTAGCAACTTTTTCCTCCTGTTTTGTGCTTCGTATCAGCTATGAATTCCCATCATTAAGAACCAGCAGGCCTTGGAGAAGGTTCTGAGAATTATCCTGCGTATACTGCGACAGCTCTTTCGCCACTGCTCCTGTTCCAGACAGCAAAGCTGCTGACTGGCGGGGCTTGGGGTGCGTGGTGGCAGAGTATCATGAGGTCTAACCCCACAACAGTCTCTGAGAACAGCTGCAGCTTGGTTGCAAAGTAGTCTTTTTGGCTCACCATCCCACACTCATCACTGCTGCAGTGTCATTTTTAAACACAAATGCCTGCAGTGTGGCTGGAATAATAAAACCACCTGGATAAAGTACAGAAAAGCTTTACTTTTCTTCTCCTTTTCCTTGTCATGTGAAGGCACATCAAAGAAAAACTGCAGTGTTCCTTTAATTGTTTATGACGCCAATAAAGGAACCAGGCTCTCAGTCCAGGCTGCAAGGACTTCCCGGGCCCATCAATGAGAACGTCTATGGTTCAGAGGTTTCAAACCACACTGGCTCCTAAAACAGTCCGGAGCACCAAGCTTCCTGCCTGACATATTTGGGGGCTTCCAGATGAAGGGCAGGCAGCCTGCAGATCAAGGGGCTGGGCCTCTGTACTAGCACATTCTACCACAAAATGACGTTTTATAGTCTCCTGTCTTACCGAATGCTTAAAAAATATTCCCTACCTGCCCTCAAGAATTGCATTATGTCCTTTATAAAAACTAAATAGCATCAGATGCACAGGAAATAAACCCACTGATGAATCCCCTAAATCAAGCCATTTTTCAAAAAGTGACTCTTTCAACTCCCACTAGAAACAGGTTCACAGAACTGCTTTATAAAGAAACCAAGGCCCGTCTTCTGCACCACTTTAAAAGCCATAAATCTGGAGGCGGAATGGAAATTGCGAACACGCCACCATCCCCATCTCTCCAACGCTCTACTTGGCATGCATTCCTCATTCCTTACTCCCTTTGCACTCACTGTATGAGCACTGGTAAGAGGAGAGCAGACTTGCTGCCAGGCAATTTCTAAGCAGCAAACATCAAGTTTCAAACCCTGTCAAAGATGGACCATCCTGGCCTTTCCACTGCTGTGGAAAAAGAAAAAACTCTCCGTAAGCTGTACTTTTTATTGTAATTATTTTTTATCTTCTTGAAAGATCAGTCTTATCAAATCTCTTTAAAAAAAATTTATTTGGCTCTGCTGGGTCTTAGTTGCCACATGTGGGAATGTAGGATCTAGCTCCCTGACCAGGGATCGAACCTGGGTCCCCTGCACTGGGAGCATGGAGTCTTAGCCACTGGGCCACCAGGTAAGTCCCTCAAATCTTTTTATTTTTAATTGGAGGATAATTGCTTTACAATATGGTGCTGGTTTCTGCCATACATCAACATGAAATCAGCCCCCTCAAAGCTTGACTAAACGTTTTTCCCCAAAAATGCAAGTGTCAGGGATTTTTTTTTTTAAAGCGACTTCTTAGGGAGATGACAGGGTCAATATTAACTTAGTGCCCACATTTTCAGATTAAAACCTCATTCATTCATCCATCTATCCATCCATCCATCACTTAACACGTGCCTAGTACATGTCAGGGGCTGAGGACACAGTGATGAACAAGATGGCCATGGCCTGTGCGTTCATGAAGCTTCTGGTGTCCTGGGGAAGACAGAGAGTAAACAGACAACTATAGCTTTGATAAGTTCTATGAAAGTGAGGTAGAGAAGGCTAGCTGTGCCTTCAAAATTTAGGCATCTCTTTCCATAGTGGGAAGGGGCTTCCCTGGTGGCTCAGAATGTAAAGAATCTGCACTACAAGAGACCCAGGTTCCATTCCTGGATTGAGAAGATCCCCTGAAGAAAGAAATGGCAACCAACTCCAGTATTCTTGCCTGGAGAATTCCATGAACAGAGAAGCCTGGTGGGCTGCAGTCCATATAGTCCACGGGGTCACAATGAGCTGGACACGACTCAGCGACTAACACTTTCACCCTTTCCACAGTGTAGAGCCACTGCAGAGAAGAAGCTGCCCCACTGAGTCCTAGATTTCCCAGGGCCTCTAGCGTTGTGGAGGGCCTGTGGGACTAGCTCACCCCAGTGGAACATGAATGGAAGTGATGTGTGTCACTTCTGGGTCCAGGCATTTAAGGAGGTACACCTTCTCTTTGCTTTCTCTTTCCCCTTCTGCCAGCTGGATGCAAGGAACTCTAATAACTTAGGGCGGGGGTCAGCAACCTGGGCCTAAGGCCTGTTTCTATGAAGTTTTACTGGAACACAGCCACACTCATTCATTCACATATGGCCTACAGCTCCTTTTCTGCTACAACGAGGAGCTAAATGGGTTGCAACAGAAACAGAGCCGTAAGTCTAACATATTTACTCTGTGTGTGTGCGCGCTCAGGCATGTCCAACTCTTTGCGACCCCATGGACTGTAGCCTCCCAGGCTCCTCTGTCAACGGGATTTTCCAGGCAAGAATACTGGAGTGGGTTGCCATTTCCTCCTCCAGGGGATCTTCCAGACCTAGGGATCGAACCCACATCTTTTACATCTACTTGATTGGCAGGTGGATTTTTAACCACTGCGCCACCTGGGGTTGGGGTAAATATCTACTATCTAGCTCTTTAAGAAGTTTGCCGAGCCACAGGATAGAAGGAACTTGGGCTCCTAACCAACATGGGCCCCCATCCACCTACCGCCAGGAACACCCATACTGGACTGTTAAGAAGGCAAGGAACAGACTTCTAATTTGTTACAACAGCAAATGTTATCCTACCTCATACAGAAAGCACAATGTCTAATGAGAAAATGGAACAGAAGGCAGATGCTCAAAGTTAGGCTCTATTATACTATCCTTTTCTTATCACAAGATTGTGTCCTAAATTTAATGTCAACACTGCTAAATGTTTTAAAGTGTCTTTTTTTTCGATTTGGCTGCGTCAGGTCTTAGCTGTGACACACAGGACATCCCCTCATGCGGGGTCTTTCACTGTGGCAAGCGGGTTTAGCTCCTCCTTGGCATGTGGGACCTTAGTTCTCAGACCAGGGATTGAACCCTTGTCCTCTGCCTTGCAAGGTGGATTCTTAAGCACTGGACCACCAGGGATGTCCCTAAAGCGTCATCTTTTTAAAATGCTTCCCCAGAGTGTGATTTCCTATACTCAGTAAAACTAATCAAGCCCAAAGCACAGTTGCATTTGAGATCTTCAACTTGCAACACACATCCTACCCTTCCAATTCTTGGTAGTGGCCCCTTTTAAAATAGAGAATGTATTTAGCCCGGTGTCTAAAAACAGCCCTGTGCACCAAACAAAAGACCTCAGGCTACAACGTACAATTTGCTTGAATTACAGGTGTCAGTCCATGACAGCACTGAAGTATTTGTTCTCTGCAAGGAAAATCCAAATATGTTTATCGCAGGGACCAAGGGTAAAACACCTTCCTTAAAAAGAAAACAAAAATTCAGTCCTGCCTGGCTCCCCTGTGTGACTTTGGGCGAGTAACTTACCCTCTCCGTGCGTCCACATCCTCATGAGCACGTTACCTAACTGGAGAGGGCTGTGGTGAGGATTAAATGAGATACTATACCCAACATTCAGCCAGGCCCCTGTCGGTGCTCAGCTTCGTAGTGCTGCCTTTACTGTTTCATTATCAGATCAAAGCAACCACACTGTGCCATAACTTTGGCATCTTCTGTGTAGTTAGTAAATTCTTGACTAATTAGTAGAAAACTTAGTAAATTGTCGTCTCAGCACTAAAGACCGACGGATTAAAATTAAAATCTTCCCAAGACAATTAAGAGCTCAAATCAGATTAAACGGAATACTGCAGTCAGTCATTAGGCACTGGAAGCAATGTAAGCAGCATTTTTCTTTGCTAAAGTTAGCACTAACTTACTTACAGGGCATGTAATTCAGGTAGACGCGGCACCACCCTTATCGTAAAAGCTTAGCAACCATGCATAATGATCACTTTTGCTCCACTTCTTATATGAACGCTACACTTAAGTGTGTCACAGCCTCAAGACTGAGCACCAGCTTCTCTTTAAAAAGAAACACTCTCATAACATATTACCATGTGAAAGGGGGGAGAAAGGTTGAACTGCAGAACACAGGCATACCTCATCTTACTGCGCTTTGCTTTACTGAGCTTCACGGACGTTGTGTGTTTACAGATTGATGGTTTGTGGCAGCCCTGCACTGTCAGCTGATGGCTGACATTTTTTCAGTAATAACTTTTTTAAAAATATATATTTTATGGAAGTACAGTAGATTTACAAAGTTGGGGAGCAATGAAGTGTTTTTATTTATTCGGCTGCGCAGGGTCTTAGTCACATGGGATCTTCAATCTTCATGGCACCACGGGGGATCTTTAGTTCCGGCACCGCATATCTTTTTTGTTGTTGTGCCAACTCTTAGCTACAGCATGAAGGATCTAGTTCCCTGACCAGGGATCAAACCCGGGCCTCCTGCACTGGGAACATGGGAGTCTTTGCCACTGGACCACCAGGGAAGTCTCCTGAAGTATTTTTAAATTAAGGCGCATACATTGTTTTTTTAGACAGAACGCTATTGCACACTTTACAGACGACAGTATAGTGTAAACGGAACTTTTACATGCACTGGGAAACTGAAAATTTGTCTGACTCCTTTAATGCAATATTTTGTTTTATGGTGGTAGTCTAGAACTCAACCCATAATATATGACTGTATATGATCCCATTGAACCAAAACAAAAAGAGTTCATGTGTGATAGATGTACTCATATTTGTAGAAATGTAGGAAAAAACAAGGATATATACCAAATATGTATATGTATAAATTATATATTGTATTAACTATAATTCCCTCCCACTACTGTGATAAAGAATAATTTTTTCCTTAGGGTTTTCTGTGTTTCTTTAAACATTGATCATGCATTTTTTTAAATAAGGGAAAAAGGTTATTAAATAAAAAAATAAAGCAGAACAAACAATATTTTGCACTCTGAGAGTTCTTCCCCTTGTTTTGTGGGGTTTTCATTTTGCAGTAAATAGAGATCATGGTGCCCTTTTTTGGAGCACTCATTTAAACAGAGAGGAGGAAAAACCTGTTAACAGAGAAACCAAACAAGCTTTGAATTATCAAAAAATCAGAAAATAACAAGTGTCAGCAAGGATGTGGAGAAACTGGAACCCTTGTGCACTACTGGTGAGAATGTAAAATGGTACAGCCACTGTAGAAAATAGTATGGCAGTTCCTCAAAAGATTAAAACTAGAATTACCATATGATCCAGCAATTTCACTTTTGGGTACACAAACCAAGGAATTGAAAGCAGGGTCTCAAACATCTCTTTGTACACCCACGTTCATAGCAGCATTGCTCACAAGAGCAAAAACGTAGAAACAACCCAAGTGTCCATCAACAGATGAAGAAATAAGCAAAATGTAGTTAGCATATACATACAATAGCAGCCTTATAAAAGAATAAAATTTTGCAATATGCTACAACTTGGAAGAACCTTGTGGACATTATTCTAAGTGAAACAAGCCAGTCACAAAAAGACAAATATGGTGTGATTCCACTAATATGACATATTTAGAGTATTAAAATAAAAACAACAACCAAGGAAGTAGAATGGTGGTTACCAGGAGCTAGGCAATAGCCAGGAAAATAGGAGGTTATTGTTTAATGGGTTTAGAGTTTCTGTTTTAAAAGGTGAAAAGGATATGGAGGTGCATGGTGATGATGGTTGTACAACAATGTGACTGAATATTAAACATAATACTGCTGACCTGTACACTTAAAAATGGTTAAGATGGTAGATTTTGTTAGGTGTATTTTACTAAAATTTAAAAATACATATACAAAAAAAAATGTATATGTGCTTAACTTATGACCTATATAAGCTACAGCTATGCTTTCAATTGTGTATATTATGAAACATATAGAAGCACCAGAAACTTTTAAAATACGTGGAAATAAATACAAATGGAAGTTCTAATATTTCCTTTCCAATGAATTGCCTCAGGCACTCCTCGGGAGGTCCAAATCCTAAAATCTGACAGGCACAGAAAAGTAATGCCTCCTTCTCAAACCCAGGCCCCACTGTGCACAGAGCAGCGTGTAGCAGCCCAACCCTGACATTAAAATCTGCCTTCTCTTCCTCCTTCCCTTCTCTTGCATTCCAGGAGTCTTTAACCCTGCTCCAGGGTCTCAAAAAATTTTTTTTTTAATTATTTATTTATCTGGCTGTGCCAAGTCTTCACTGTAATATACAAGATGTAATTCCCCAACCAGGAATCGAACCCAAGCACCCTGCATTGGGAGCATAAAGTCTTAACCGCTGGACCACCAGGGAAGCACTACCCTGAAGAATATTTAATCCTAACAGACTCAGCTACCATGAATCCTCAGTAGGCAGCAAATGCCTGGCAAATTCAGAGAGAGATCGAAATGGAAACGAATGGAAATGCTACTGGAAATGCTCCAGAGCCATGGAGATCCTTGCGAAGCTACCTGGTGAACTGGCAAAATGGGAGCTAGAATGAGGTTTACCAAACAAGTCTTGGGTGCCTGGAGATCCCAAAGTCTTAGAAACACTGCTTGAGCAAACACTTGGTGGAGACAGTGAACTAAAAGGATACAGTCAGATCTACAATGAGGCTGGTTGACAGCCAGCATGTGCAGAGAGGCTTACCTTCAGGATCTCAGGTTCTTTGATATCCAGAGACCTTGGGTTCCAGTGTTGTAGATGTTTATGTAATCTGTGATGTTTATGAGCACTTGGTGGTGTAAAAAACCAAATCAGGCAGACTGCAGTCATGAATCCAAGGCCAACGCCCAAAAAGAGTCCACTCACGTAATGCGGGAGGGGGAGAATGAGGTACGCATAGACGCACAGGACAAAGCAGCCCAGCGTCTTGACGGGTAATTCCAGCTGCTGCGCGGCGGAGTCCACCTCGTGGTCACTGTCCAGAGCTGGGCCATCGTCCGCCAGCCCCTCTGGCTTGAGAGGGCCTTCTGGGAGTTTCTCGGCTTTACTCTCCCCTTCCGGTTCCAGGTCAAAGTCTTCAGTGTACAGTTCGCAAAACTCTTCGTCTTCTTTGCTCGCTAAGGCAGACAGAGAGCATTTCTCAAGAACCAGGGAGCCGGTCTTCGGGCCGCCCTCCTTCAGGCCGCTCCCCTGGGAGCTCCTCGGTTCCGCCTCTCTCGCGGGCTCCTCGGAGGACTGTGGCTGGTCGCTCCTGGGGACGCCGGGGTCGCTCCCCACGCCCTCCCCCTCGGAGTCACACTCCTCCTCCTTGATGCTGTAGTTGTTATTGCTTTCCAAGTGACCATTCAGGCTGGACAGATTGGAGAGCTCGGAAGCACTTGAAGATAAGGCTTTGGGCCTGTGGCTGCCACTTTCTTCCCCTATAATCTTACTGAAAAGCTGAAAAGGGTCATAGATGACTTCCGAGAGGCGTCGCTTAGTGTCTTCGATCTTGGCCTCCATTTCGGGCACTTTAAAAAAGGAGCGCGTGTCGGAAGGCGACGTCAGAGGGGAAGAGGGTGCAGTTTTGGAATCCCCACCTGTGTTCCGCGGCTGCGTGAACTGCTTGAACAGGTGTAAATTCAGCTTGGAGTCGGGGGGCCTGTAGGACACGGCGTCGGACTCCTGCCGGGAGGTGTCGGTGGACAGAGACTTGACTAACGTTTTCATCAAGTGCCTGTGCCGGGGCGGGTGGGGGGATTCTTTTGGCTCCACCTCGGTCGACAGGGACTTCACGAGGCTCAGGAAGGGTTTGGCGCTGGAAAGCGTGGAGGACGAGGCGCTGGATGAGAGGATGGGCGACCGGGAAGGTGAGGACAGTGGGGAGGAAGAACTGGTTTTCTGCTCGGACAGGGAGGACACGCTGGGAGAGCTAGCTAAGGGCCCCAACAAGGACGACCCCGGGGACAGAGCCAGTGGCACGGTACCGAATACTTGTACGGCCGGAGCAGGGGGCTCCAGCAGCTTTACGGTGTTCTCGGAGACGGGCACCACGGCGGGGGACACGGACAGGCCATCCGCCAGGATGAGCTGGGCGCCGGGGCCAGCGGGGCCATGGCCACCCCCGGGTTCAAGGTAGAGGTCCTCCTTGGCTTCGAGCCCCGTTACAACGCTCTGGTCGTCCAGCCCCTCCTCCAAGAGCTCCCGGAACTCCTCCTCCTCTTCCTCCTCCTCCTCCCCGGACACCGAGAAGTGGATGGCAATAGTGTCTCGGGAGACGGACCTCTGCACGTGCACTCTGGGGGCTGATGGTTTTGGCATGTCAAGAGTTTTCTCTGCATGGCGACCATTCAGACTTGTCATCGCCGGCTTCACAAGGGCTCAGGCTCTGTGAAAACAGCGAGAAAAACCAAAAGTCAGAAAGTGGTTTCTCCACGGGAGACGCTGTCCTGTGTGGACCAGAGCGCGGCTAAAGCTCACTTCTAAATGGTGATTATGCTTTTACCTGGCAGATGGCCACCCTTTCTCACTTGAGCAGGTTTAGTGGTTTACTTTTCATCAGATAAATTCCAGCGAGGCATTCTTTTATGAGCAAACTACCCACCCGTGTTATAAATGCCATACAACCTGTCTTCTCTCACAACATCTAAGTAATTGTTTCCTCCCTGTTAACTGGCCCATTTCTATCAGTAATTCTATACTGCAAGGCTTGAAAGACCTGCACGACAGTTGTTACCAGCATTAGTTCGGAACTCCCACAGGATAAAATGCAGCATCCTGGCGATTTTGAGGATCTCGGAACAAAAATTTCACCAGTGGCTTTCCGGCTATAAAAAGTGAATCCTGGAGGGTTATGGCTTTCACTGCAATTTTCACAGCAATCCTAACAATTATTTGGCTTGTGTCTCCCGCCAATGTTCATATAGCCTGACACTGCAAATAAGTAGCAGAGTAACCAAGGGTGGCAAGGGACATCTGCAAACTTATTGCTGTGACCAGCTGGCTTATTTCCCAAATGGTAGGTACCCTGAGGCCAGAGTATTTAGGCAGCCATGAAGACATGGTCAGTTCTTAGACTTCAAGATAAAGCAAAGTTATATTTTCAGCTGAATCCAAGAGCAGGAAAATGAAGTCTCAGCGCTGAAATCGACCACCAACTGAGAACTCAGTGCTAAGAGCTGGAGTGAGAGACATGGAGGCAACATTGCTTAGTCGCTGTAGAGATAAGAGACACCTGAAAAGCTGGGCAGCAAAGCAAAAGAAGCCAAGCCTACCTGTGACACCCAGTGCGTGACACCGTCCCCCACTCCCCATTCACTTAGGGCCCATTTACAGGAAACCAGGCATCATGACAGGTCCTACCACAAGGAAATGAACACCACCATCTGGAAAGCACGACTGTCAGAGTAGCTAAAATGCACTTGAGGAGTGACCCGCAGGCCTTCTGAGGAGGGTGAGAGCAGTGCGGGAGGCAGGACACCTGCCTGCTCCTTTAAACTGACAGCAGGCTGGCAGGACAGGCCTGATTAGAAAGAAGGGACGAAGGCATGAAGATGCGCATGGGCATGGTGTGTCCTGCCACGTGGGTCTATTCTCCACGTCCAGGACGGAGGGTGGGTGCTGGGGGCAAGGGGCGGCATGAGCAAAGCATCATGGAAGAGAGGAAAGGGCAGCCTTGGGGCCAGGAAACAAGGCTTCTGACACTTGATCCTTCTCCAGCTGACTTGGTGGGACCTTGAACAAGCCAAGACTTCTCTGGGTCTCGGAATCTTCATCTGTCAAACGAGGGACCAATGACTTTGAGACTGTCCAAATCTCAAACTCTTATGTTTACAGGTGATAGTACAGAACCCAATCTGATACTTACCCTGATAATCTGCCATAGAGTCAACATTGTGCTGCCTGCTCCTTTAATTTGAAGAACCCCCATATTTAAGTCTTCTACCAAACATTCAGGTTCGAAATTCTAGTAACTAAGACTACCAAAACAAAAGAAAAAGTAAACCTGTGTTTGTTTGTAGGTGATGGGGGAGAAAAATCAGGGTGGGGAGGAGAGGAAGGGCAGGAAAAACTATTTCCCAGAAACAGGAAATAATGCAGTGATGACAAGAACTACAGTTCAAGAGCCCAGTCACAAGAAAGACACATCTCAAACTACCGATTGAGAAATTACTTTCGTAAAAACTTTTCAATAGAGTTTTGTCCAAGCTCCTTCATGATCCTCAGGCTCTCCCGTCTCCATTGGAGCCAAGAAAAAAGAATTTCTATTGATCAGACAAAACATTCAAATCCAGGAGCTGGCAGTAAGCTGGAAAGACACAGCTGCTGGTCCAGGACAATCCTTCCCTGTTATCTCAAAGCCAACATGTTTATTGGCTTAGGAAGAAGAAAAATACCAAGTACAAAACACATTTTTCATTTTAATGGTCACCGACTTTTATAGGGGCTTCCCTGATAGCTCAGTTGGTAAAGAATCCGCCTGCAATGCAGGAGACCCCAGTCCGATTCCTGGGTTGGGAAGATCCGCTGGAGGAGGGATAGGCTACCCACTCCAGTATCCTTGGGCTTCCTTTGTGGCTCAGCTGGTAAAGAATCCGCCTGCAATGCGGGAGACCTGGCTTTGATCCCTGGTTTGGGAAGATCCCCTGGAGAAGGGAAAGGCTACCCACTCCAGTATTCTGGCCTGGAGAATTCCATGGACTTGCAGTCCATGGGGTGGCAAAGACACGACTGAGCCACTTTCACTTTTACAAGGGTAATTTTAAAATAAAATTATAGAGGTAATTTAAAAAGAAAGTTTGGTTTTTGATCATTCTCAGTAGGCTGAAAAATAAGCTATTTCAATTGCTTTAGTAACATAAAGGATGGTCTGAAAGGCTCTGCTACTCTAAGGCTGGTGGTGAAAGTGACAGTGGGCACAGGTACAAATACAGAGAGCATGACCGGGGGCTGAACAGGTAAGCGAGTCATCTGGGGAGCAAGAGTGGAGAGGCTCTTCTGGAGTTGAGGTGGGATGGTTTGGGAATCTGCAGGCAAAGTCAGGCCCCGTCCAGAAGGGCCAACAATAGTGCTTCCAGAAGCCTGTGGTCTCAGCAACCAGACAGGGCCATTAGGGGCCCATCTGCCCAACCCACCAACACATAGTCGGGCCTCCTGACTTTCCCAGGGATGGGGGAGGCTGGTGGGCTGCCATCTATGTGATCGCAGAGTCGGACACGACTGAAGTGACTTAGCAGTAGCAGTAGCAGCAACTGATCTCTGACTAGACTGTCTTCAGATCTTGTTGGGCTGCACCCTGCAGGCCTACAATGCTGTACTCGCCCAGCTTCAAGACCAAAGAAGAAACAGCCCAGACTCAGTGAGGGAGACATCAATGGTTTATTGGATGGGGGAGTTTACATGTCTGAAGCAAGGTTCTGGAGCGATATCCACCATGTGCAATGGGTGGTGAGCAAGACATGGCAGCAGTCTTTGCTGCCAAAGGGAAGGGGAGATTGCTAGTTATAGGGGGAACTGACATCAGGTTTGCTCATTGGTAACCGGGGAAACTAGCATCGGGGCATGCCCCTTACCGCCCCTTTTGCTAAGAACAGTCACTAGCTGGGGCCTGGGGCAAATAAGCAGGTGGGTCAGTCCTGTGAGTAGGTGTAGGTGAAGCAGGCACTGGTAGAGCAGGGGATGTACAGAGAGCAAGAGAACAGCCATCTTGAGTGGCCTGTGTCAGCCAACTGGGCCTGAGCTGGGCCTCCTGAAGAGTCAGGTGCTGGTGTGGCTCACCACTGCTAACGTCTTTCTGTAGGGCTCAAGCAGTGGCTTTAGAGGTTTGGAATAAACTCTCCCAAATTAGGTTTTACTAAAACAAGCCACATGAGGCTAAAGCAGCACTACACCTTTTTAAAAATAAGAAAATCTTACAGCCTTTTTGCTCATCCGCAAATGAGGGGGCTAGGTCAGATAAACAAAGATTGCTTCAAGGACCCAAACTGCTGGATAACTCTATGTCCTGGAACCAGAGTCCATGGATTGGGTTCTAGACAAAACTGATCACCACGTGGCTGCTCCCTCTTCCTCCTAGGGAGTCCTCCAAGCCCCCCTTCTCCATCCTTCATGGGCGGGCGGCTGGGGCCAGTAAAACTGACCTTCCTACAGCCAAGGTCAAGGGAAAAAGCACCTGACTGCTGTCCGGAACTTTACGTGACTGTGCCAAGGACACAGCACTGAATGAGGAGGGGGTGGGGAGCCGGTCAGACATGGGCTTTTGACACTCATGTCCTGATTTGCCACCGCAGTGATCTGCCTCCTCAAGCGTGTCATGCACGCTTGTTATTCCTGCTTGTCCTGGCCTTGGTTTGGCCCTCCATGCACCGGCATGGAGAGAGCTGAGAGTGTGGTTCTCAACAGCTAGCATGTGACCAGCAGGATTGGGAAATAAGAATTCGTTATCCATCTGATAATCTAGCATCATAAAAAAGTAGCCTCCTGCCCTCTACTATCTCAACTCAATTATAACTGGACTCCAATAAACGAGGACAACCTTTTCTCAAGCACTCAGGAACTGAAATGTCAATAAAGGTCACTTCTCTCTCACCAGGTCTCCTTTTTCCAAAGCCACCAGCACAAGACCTTGGGTTTTAACACTGATTTTGAGTCTTGTGAGGGGAGGGCCTAAAGCTTCCACTGTCAATTAGGATGATTTCTTGCCAGAGGTATGTTTAAACAGAAGGCTGATTTGGTCATGAGCAAAGTATGCTAAATATGAACCCCATCCAGCCCCAGAATGGATGGGTGTGCAAGAGCTAGGTGATGTTAATAAACACCAGAGGCCAGAGGTCTGGTGTCTGGGAAAGCAGGTTCTATTTTTCAGGTCCACCATTCTGCTGAAAACAACTAACAATGAAATCAATATTTTTTTTAAAAAACTGAAAAGCACTGAAGCTTCAACAACTGAGTAAAGAATCACAAGGCCAGAAGGAAGAAAGAACCTCAGAGAGATGAGCCCTATAGAAGCTGCTCTTGCCCTCAAACCACTGGATGATTCTGCCAAATTGGCACCTTCATTTTATTGATCTTCTGAGCAGAAATCGTAGTTCAGGGCTGGCTGAGGTGGAGCCCTAACTGGAGAGTGTTCCCCAATGAGCTGGGATGTCAAAGGGCTACATCTACCTGGGAGTAGGAGAACCAGAGGCAAATGGCCCTCACTTAGATCTGAGAGCTTTGAGGCCATTAAGCTAAGTGAAGGAAGCCAATCACAGAAAGACGAATATTGTGTGATTCCATTTTGTGAGCTATCTAAAGTACTCAAATTCAAATAAACAGAAAGTAGGATGGCAGTTACCCGGGCTGGGGAGTAGGAAGCAGGGAGTTGTTTTGTAACGGATATAGAGCTTTGTATGATGAAAGAAGTCCATAGATCGGTTGCATAACAATGTGAATATACTTTCGCTACTGAGTTGTACACTTAAAAACAGGTAAATTTTAAGTTATTTATATTTTACCGTAAGACTCTTGAGTTCCTCGGACTACAAGGAGATCAAACCAGTCAATCCTAAAGGAAAATCAACCCTGAATATTCGTTGGAAGGACTGACGCTCAAGTTGAAGCTCCAATATTTTGGCCACCTAATGCAAAGAGCTGACTAATTAGAAAAGACCCTGATGCTGGGAAAGGTTGAAGGCAGGAAGAGAAAGGGATGACAGAGGATGAGATGGTTGGATGGCATCACTGACTCAATAGACAAGAGTTTGAGCAAACTCCAGGAGATGGTGACGAACAGGGAAGCCTGGCACGCTGCAGTCCATGGGGTCACAAAGAGTCAGACTCAACTGAGAAACTGAACAACAATAATTTAAAAATAACTTTAATTTCACCAGTCGCAACTTTAGAGTGAAATAATATAATACTCTGAACCACTTATGCTGACTAAAAAAATTCAAAAAGCTCACATTGTTCTTTAGTGTTTATACCACCATGGGATTATCTTCTGAGATAATAAATGCAGATGCATTCATTTATGCTCTCATACTTTTAGTGGGTGGGGAAATTATTTAGAGCCAAATGCTCTCTGAACCTTAGTCGGGTCTGTTTCAAGGAAGCAGAGTATCTTGAACCATTCTGGGGATGGGTCTTGATTAAAGTCTTCACTGTAAGTCTCCAGTAAAGTTATTATGCCTTGTAAAGATGTTTATAGCTCTAAGACTGAGAAAGCCTCTAATAAGGGTTTCTCACCTCAGCATTGATGCAGGATCATAGTCTATTCAGTCTAAAAATAAGGAACAAATCAATATCAATGGCTCCCATCTAACCTGAATTCAGAAAATACAAAGGCCTCAACAAGAAGCTGGTAGCCAACTGCCCTCCAAACATGCCCTCCCATGGATATCACAAACTCCATGATATCAACCTCAGTGAAGTCAGTTAGAATAGCAAACATCCATGAAATTTACTTTATTTCTAGTCACTCAAAAAGTTTATCATCATTAATTAGTCCACTAAAATCCAATCAACAATAAATCAGATTGTACAATGAAAAATGAAGAACTCTTTCAAGGCTCACTGTTGGCATTTATTAACTTGGATATAACAACCTCTCTGAATCTGATAGGTTTGTTTTCTGTGAGTTTTCTGGACTAGTTTGCTAACTGCCCTTCCTGCCTCTAGCTGTATTTGAAACAATTCAATCTGAAGATTTTACAGAGCCATGAAAAGAGAAGAGTTCCTTCCAGGCCATCCACTCATCAGCAACTCATCTCCTCGGTCCTCTCACATTATAACAGCCAAACAGTAATGTAGCCATTATTATTATCAACATCAACATTATTATTATTATTAATTTCTCAGTCATATACTAGGTTAGAGGAAGTGCTGGAGGAAGGAAAAAGTGGAGGGAAATGAGCAATTGTGACTGGAAATTAAACTTGTCTCCAGATGCAGAGAGCACAGTAACACAGCATCTGAAGAGGCAAGCCTGGTTTGGAACATGCCCCATTTCTCAGGAGCATCCCTAATCCTTCAAGATCATTGTGAAAATTCTTCATCTTTGTAAAATCTGGCCTGTTAAGATATTTGCTGTCTCTGGACAAGCTTGCACTTGGACATATGATGTATGGGCACCATCTGCTAGCATGGGTTGTGTCAGTCAATAGTCTTAATTCCAAAGCATCTCTTGGCAGAGGAAAAGAGTCAAGCTGCATTGTATTGCAGAGGATGTCCTAACATCTCTTATCTGTGCAAGCTTTTAATAGGATTTGGTTTTATGAAAAGTAGAGAAGGGCCTCAGGACTCATTTTTTTCCACCTTGATGCTGCAGAGGAAGTGGTGAATCTGGTCAAGAACAACTAGTATAGGCAGGTCTGATTTAGCCTAAAAATCTCAAGTACATCTTAATAGCCATCCCTTATTCATTTAAATTCAATGAAGCAGCTGAGAACTGCCAGCAGCCAACAGATTCTAATCTGTTAATACTCCACCTTACAAACAAAAATCAATATTGACATTGTAGATAATGAACTAGTGCTAGCCTTAGCTTCATTTAAAAAGAGAGAAGAAAGAGAAAAGATGGTACTCTACTACCAGTAAAGGCATCCTCACAAGGCACTTAGACCTTGACTGTGAGAAACCTGGAACTCCTATGCCATCAGTTATTAGGTTCCCAGACTGACTCAGAGTCTCTTCCAACCTAGTAGAACAACACAACACAAGGTTGATACGATTAACACACAACAGCTTCACCCTCTGCAGCCACTGCACAGATGTTTACACCTACTATGAGGAAGGCCCACCTGGGAAGAGGGCCACATCCCTGAAGGAAAAAGGGGTTCAGAAGCATCAATGTGATGAGAATTTTGCTTTATAGATTGCTGGATGGTTCTGGTAATGAAATCCAAATGCAGTAACTCTTTCAAAACCAGGTCACACCTTTGGCACAACCACATGAGGCCTATGGAGGTTTATAAAAGATAATCCTGATGCCATCCATGGGGGGCGGGGGTGGGGAGATCTCAAGGAGACAATAGATGTCATATGACGACATCTATATGAAAGTTCAAAACAACCCTGAAGTAATGAAAACTCAGGATAGATATGCCCAAATCAGATGGCGCTAATAGAATAAAGAAGGAATTTTTTTTTTTTTTTCAGTAGAAAAACCATGTTATGTGACTTAGGAGGAAGAGATGTGAACAAAATAATCTGCCAGATGTGAAACAGCAGCATATGGAAAGGCACTGAGATGAAAACAAGTCAATCAAGATAGAACAAGACAGTTGCTAAATGACTGGGTCGGCTACAGCTGAAGGGCTGTACTGGAGGCATGGCAGGAAGATTAATATTTGATTTCAGAGGCAGGGAATCAATTGCTCAACGCCTCTGAAGCCTAAGTGCTTGGATTTATATTTAAATCTTAGGAAACAAAACCACTGTAGGTTCTTGGGAAGTCTGCAACCTGGATGTAAATAGTTTTGTTCAGGTGAGTGCCTGGAACCTGGGAGACTGTGGTGCTGAAAATCCAGGAGGATGAGCAGAGGGTAGTGACTGTGGTCACAAAAGAGCACATTTTTCAAGAGCTCATCGGGTCAAAGGTTATTAAGGGGGTGAATCTGACAAAGAGTAAATGGAGTTCCTTGTTCAGTTTTCATCTTTGCAACCAGGAGATCCAACCAGTCTATCCTAAAGGAGATCAGTGCTGGGTGTTCACTGGAAGGACTGATGTTGAAGCTGAAACTCCAATACTTTGGCCACCTGATACAAAGAGCTGACTCATCTGAAAAGACCCTGATGCTGGGAAAGACTGAGGGCAGGAGAAGAAGGGGACAACAGAGGATGAGATGGTTCGATGGCATCACGGACTCAATGGACATGGGTTTGGGTGGACTCTGGGAGTTGGTGATGGACAGGGAGGCCTGGCGTGCTGCGGTTCATGGGGTTGCAAAGAGTCAGACATGACTGAGCAACTGAACTGAATTGATTTATTTATGGCCACACTGTGTGGCTTGTGGGATCTTAGTTCCCTGACCAGGGATTGAACTCAGGCCCTCGGCAGTGAAAGCTCAAGAGTTCTAACCACTGGACTGCCAGGAAACTCTCACAACCATTTAAAGTCAGATTATTTCCAAATGAAAAACAACAACAACAAAAGCAGTTTCCCAACTACTGTTTGGCTTTGGGTCTGTTGTCATATATTGCTCCTTCCCTCTGCCATGGGCCCTTCCTGTCAGAGTTATCAAGCTCAGTTACAGGAGGGAGCCCAAGTTTTAATACTCTTTGAATTTTTAAAACTTTATTTTGAAATAATTATAGACTCTCAGGAAGTTGCATAAGAGAAGTCCTGTATACATTTCACCAATCAGTCCTTATATTTTAAAATCAAACTTTTTAAAAAGTGATTTTTTGATCATCCCGTGAGGCATGCAGGATCTTGGGTTCCTCACTAGGGACCGAACCTGCACCCCCTGCAGTGGAAGCACAGAGTTTTAACCATCGAACCACCAGGTGAAACCTTAAAGGCAAATTCCAAATGGTTAGGAAGTCAAGTTTTTACCACAGACCACGAATTCATCCCTGTAAGAAAAACATATTCCAACAGGCAGAGGGAAACTTCTGCTTATAAGGACTTTCTACTAGTCTTGCTTAAGGTCTTCAATGGTCAACTTTAGGAAGACATCATCAGTAGATACTTCCCAAGCACAGGAACAGCCAATTCACCTGAAAGTTCAAAAGGCCAACAGCAAAAAAGCTCAACTGACTACATACAACAAAGAATCAAGAAACATATCAGTGAAACAATTTTGGTCACCAAATTTCATCATTAAAATTTAACATGGGATGATGTCAAGGGCATGTTGAGACAAACCCTGTATTATATTGGCATATAATCAGCAAAAACTTCTCTGAAACCAATCCTGCAGTAACTATTAAGTACCTCAATAATGTTCACACCTACACACACCAGGCAAAAAAAGGACTGGAGGGGCATTAATGCTAGTTTTCTCCATGTAACAGGCTTATCAGTAATTTTTATTTTCTACTTTTTAGGTATTTCCAAATCCTATTAATTAGGTAATTCCAAATACTTTCATAATCTGGGGGGGGGGGGCGGATTACATGTAGTAAGTGTATGTAAATCTTTCAAATAAAACATTAATTTCAGAATATCTAGTTGTATTAATACTAGCCACTCATCCCCCACACCTTACCCATGAGAAAACTAAGACACAGAAAGATTCATTTTTATAAAATGAGTCACATCATATGTATGTATGTAATCTGTTTTTATACTCAAGAAGTAATCTAGCATCTGGAAAGTAATCTGGGAATCAGCAAGACCTTTGTGTTCAGTTCTACTAACTTGGTAGGAATCTGACCCTCAAGCAAATTTATTTACTCTAACCAAGCCTCCATTTCTCCATTTGCAAAATGGGAATGACAAAAGACAATTCAGAAGATTAAATAGAACAAGTTATATAAAGTACTGAACATGGTCCCTGGTACAGAGCAAGCATTTTTAAAATGTTCACTGTGTGTATGTAAGTATTTCCTCAAAGCAATAGATTC
Organism: Bubalus kerabau; assembly: GCF_029407905.1. Taxonomy (NCBI): domain Eukaryota; kingdom Metazoa; phylum Chordata; class Mammalia; order Artiodactyla; family Bovidae; genus Bubalus; species Bubalus kerabau. Next base: position 15,744,318 of record NC_073627.1, on the reverse strand, counting down.
TTTCACACACGACTTTTAGCTTTATGAAATGAATACAATGGAACCATTTCAACACGGGCTACATTTTTTTTTGCTATTACACACAATGCTGTAATATATTATGATGCTATACATACTTTTGACAGCTTCTCCAATTACTTCCTTGTTTGTGTGTGTGTTTGCTCAGACATGCCCAACTCTTTGTTACACTATGGACTGTAGCCTGCCAGGCTCCTCTGCTCATGGAATTTTCTAGGCAAAAATACTGGAGCAGGTTGCCATTTCCTCCAGGGGATCTTCCTTACCCAGGGATCAAAGCTGCATCTCCTGTGTTGGCAGGTGGGTTCTTTACCACTGTATCACCTGGGAAGCCCAATTATCCGCTTAGTAAATATTTTTAGATGTGGAATTACAGGGCCAAATAGCATATATGAATTTTCACTGCAACTTAAAAAAACCACACAATTTCAAGTTCATCATAAAAAAAATTTCAAAAAACAGATGTATGGAGAGGAAAAGTGAAAATTTCTCCTGCTTGCCCCAAAAATCACCCATGCACCCTCTGTCCTTCTATATGTATTTATAAATACACACAACCACACAAAGCTATTTCTGTTTTTGGTCTTAAGTCATACCATACATATTGTTATGCACTTTGTTTTTCACATATTTCCTGGACCCCTTTCGAATGCCAATACATACAAATCTACAGGCACACACACTTTTGCTACATGGTATGGATATACCATCATTCATTTAATCATTCCTCTATTGATAGAAATTAAAGTTTTTTCCAGTTTTTACACTAAAAACAATACTGCTTTGAAAAGCTTCCTATATAAATCTTATGCACAGAGCAAGTCTATCATAAAGTTTCTACCTTGAACCCTTGTCAGGATTGAACATTATTTTTAATTATTACCCATCTGATGGATGGGGAAAAGGCACCTCAATGCTTTGAGAATCAGTTCATTTTTCCCCCCAGCTGTTTCTCTTCTCTTAACTGGCCATTCATGTTTCTTGCCCAAGGATTTTTTCTTAATCACTTTATGTATCATAGATAATTAACACTTTGTCTACTGTATGTGCGGGAAATATTTTTCCCCATGTCTGACTTTTAACCATTATGGTTCTTTTTAAAAAACATACAAAGTTTTATATTTTTAGTGCTGAACCTCTCAATCTTTTTCTTTATAGTTTCTTAGTTTTTACTTCCTGAAGAAGCCTTCCTCATTCTATCAGCATAAAAGTATTACTCTCTGAAATCATTTTAGAAAACACTGACAGTAACATATATAACACATATAACATTCTCTGTTCCCTATACAAGAATTAAATTTTGACTCTGGAAAAAACTGACCCATATGGAGAGTTGAATTTTTCCTCCCCAAATCATTTTAGCCAACCAGAAAACCTAGTTTACATATCTGAATCCACTCACATCTATCGACTGTTTAGTTTCACATGCAAAAAGTATTTTTGATTAATTCTTCATAAGTTGAAAAAAAGTCTGAGAACTTAAAGAAATTAGCCTTTTTCAGTGAGAAACAATACTTTTCATACATGCATCAATAGACTTATCTTGATACAGGGCAGTAAAATCTGCTTAAGTGTATACTTAGGTCAGAATTTTATTTACAGGTAAAGAATCTGAGGCCTGAAGAAGACAATGTTTTAAAAATCAGGTTTAAGAAGTCTGTGTGAGTGTGTAGGGGAGACCAGTGGAGTGAAAGGAAGTGGAGGGGAGCAGATGAGAGAAGGCGGCAGGAAGGAGGGCTTCCCAGACGTGGGGTGTGCGCTGGCCCTGGGAGACTGGACAAGCTGACTGCGGAGACCCAGGTGGAGAGTACGCTCCAAGTGAAGGATGGAGTGAGGGTAAAGCAAAGGAGGCAAGACACCCAAGGCCACAATCAACACCTGCAAGAAGGCCTGGAGGTACCGGGTTCCTGGCAGAAGTCCTGGACGGCCATGTGTCCACACTGTGGTTCCCTCTGAAGAGAAGTACTTGCCCACAGGCCCCCCTGAGATTTCCCCCATCTCACTCCACCACCACTGAGGGCCGTGACCGGAAGGACTTTGAGAGCAGCCCTGTGATACGAGCCAGCCCTGAAGTCCACCCCCTAGTGTGAGCTTTTCCCCCAACTGAGCAGTTGGTAGAGGAATCCGTCACTGAAAATGCAGACCAAGGGAAGCCATGAGGCAGCAAGGCTAGGAGCCCTGAGGAGGACCAAGACCTCAAGTGACAGTGACGGGGCTCGTGCCCTTCACCTCCTGGGACCTTGGGTTCCTTCGCTGTGAACCAGGGTGAGGGGAGACAGGGTCCTCCATTGTGTTTAAGGAATTTTCCAGAAAGCTCTAGATTTTATCAGTCTGTGAGTCTATAATTCAATTTCCATGGAAAAGAACCTCCATAGAGCCCTACTTTTTCATTTTGCACCAGAGAAATTCTTGGCCAGTGCTCAAGCTAAGTACACTTGGACTAATGTGCCTAAGGCAATTAAGTCCAAATACTTTTCTAATAATATTGCAACAGTTCATCTCACATTAACAAACACTTCTAGACTTTCCAGACTTGTCTTGCTTAGCCCAGCTGTAGAAACATCTCTTATCTCTGGTTACAGGTGGAGAGGGGGCTGAGTCCGCTAAGAATATGATGCAGATTAGCAGCACCTGGGTGTGCTGTGGCAACAGAGGACATGTGTCAGTCTGGCTTCCTCAGGCATCCCTTATCCGTGCCCCCCTCCACCCCCACTTCCCTAATGCCACACTGCACAAAAGGGCTGCCTCTGCGCCAGCTGTGCTAAGGACAGAACTCCCATCAGGCTCTCTACCCCACCGCTTCCTCTGTTCTTACTTTGCACAGACGTCCCTTCTGGCACAACCTCTCAGCTCCTCCCTCCTGTGGATTCATCCCACACCAGCTCCACGTTCCCCCTGCCCTCACTTCTACAGTGCCCTGCAGAGGCCCCTGGGGACACAACTCCCCGCCTCTCTCACAAAACACCATCCGCCTTCTATTCTGCCTAGCTTTTTTTTTTTTTAATGGAGAGGAGACCAAAGTAAGAGAAGGGCTGGCCTCGTTTTCAAGACCAAACCACCATCTGCACCACCCTCCTTAAGTCATCAGCACTGCTCTCTACTGCCTGTGAGACATCCACACCAGGGCCCGAGACACTCCTGCTGCCAGGGATCTTGACCCCAGCCAGGGAGGGTATGGAGCTGGGAGGGTTGGGGGCAGCGCAGACATGGTTGCTGCAGACCCCAGCCAGGAGGCGGCCGTGGCATGCAGACCTGGCCTATGTCCTTGCTGTTTCCAGGAAATTTCTGAATGAGCACGCTGATTTCCTAGTCAGATCCCCCACTGGTGTGGTTCCAGGCCTTGTCTCCCATCCAGGCCTCCAATTTTGTCTTCCTCCTTTCTCCGTCTGAGCACCTGGCCTTGCCCCCAACTCACCAGGAAGGCGGTATGAGTTGCTATCTTGTCTCCCATATCCATCTATCCACACCAATCACTATTCCCATTTCCTGGAGAGAGATTCTTCTACCCATTCTTCTCTCTTCTCCACCCACACACAGACTCGATCTGGGACCAAAGAAGTCTAATTCTAAACCCAAGGGACCCACCTCATTCCTGCCCACCCTACCCTGGCCCACTAAGTCCCTCCCATCCATCAAGGAACCACTGCTCTTCCAACCGAGGCCCCAATCAAGAGAGTCTTCTCTTCTTTACCCTCCAAACCTCTTATCTTCAGTTTTCCAAGTCCTGTAGACTCCTACCTCACACCTCAGCATTTCTTTCTGACTTCACCCCTTGCCTCAGCCTCCAGCCTACATGGCATTCAGCTACCAGACTAGTCTTCTTTAAAATACTACTCTCATCATGTCACCATTTTGCATAAAATCCTATCATGTTTCTGTGTCTCTAATCTCCTGGGCCTTCAGGACCCAATATGCCCCAGCCCCCCGTTTACTCAACCTTATTTCCAGTTACTATAAAGTGTTCCCAATACTCTGGGTGGGTGTAGGAGGCACTGGTTCCCGTGCAAACCATCTTCCTTCCACCTCCATTTCTGAAGCACCCCATTCTGGACACGCCTTCCCCTCTCTCCTCTGACTTGTCAAATCCTAGCATACTTCATGAAGGCAGTGACGCCTGAACTGAAGCCCTACTTCCTTCTGGACAGCTCTAGTCCCTCAGGTGACCTACAACATTTACACCACCCAAATAACCAAAGAAAGTAAATCCTCAACAAAAAGGAGACTGAGTTCCAAAATTCATCAGTAAATCAAATGTCTAAAATTCAGATCCATTTATCCTGAAGGAAAAAAAAGGGGGGAAATAGGTTCATAGGCCCACAAAACTTATGCAGTCTACAATATTACTTCTATGGTACAAGTTTTCCAAATGGTATAGAACCACTATAATTCACTCAAAAGACTGAAGGCAAAAGGAGAAGGGGAGTGGCAGAGAATGAGATGGTTAGATAGCATCACCAATTCAATGGACATGAGTTTGAGCAAACTCTGGGAGATAGTGGAGGACAGAGGAGCCTGGCGTGCTGCAGTTCACGAGGTCACAAAGAGTCAGATATGACTTAGCAACTGAACAAAAGAAAAACACATTCTAAGCTCAGATAATGTCAGGACCCTAGAATGAGGGCCACACTCCAGAAAAAGGCAATTTTAGAGACTAGGAAGCCAAAGGCCCAGGGGGTAAATCCAGACACTTTTCACCCCTCTGCCCCAAGAAGTCTTCTAGAGTCTGAACTCCCGTTTCCAATCCCGCCCAAGGACATGAGTGCTTTAATTCATGTGTGAAATTTTTTCATTCAACAGAAGCAAGCCCCTGGAAAAGTACAGAGGAACTGGGTCTGCGGGCCCCAGACACACAGGAGTCCAGGTGACAGAGGAACGCCTCCTCCCAGGACCGCTGCAGGCAGGAGAGACTGCTGCAAAGACTTCCAAGCATTGCCACAGGAAATGGCAGCGGGGAGAATGTGGGAAACTTGTTATTGTGTCTGGAGAATGGAGCAGGGCACACAGATAATGTCTAATTTTAGCATGTGTAGGAATCTGGTGGCCACTCTCAGGGGGATTAGGTTTTAAGGTCGGGGGGAGAAAAGCTATTTACAGCCAAAATCACCCTGAAAGCAAATGCCCAACATGGATGCGAGCATCTCTGGGGCTCCTGCTTGCCTGCAGCGTTTACTTCATATTCTTTTACTATTAAGCCTCTGTGACTCGAGTACACATTAACAGAAGTATTTGTTGTGAGGATTAAGGTGGAAGGTGGTTAGTTTTCTGAAGTGAGCTGAGAACTGGATGAGCCCCATGGAGCACAGAAAAATCTGGTTGAGAACTCTGGCATTGAAGAGACCCAGCTTCGGATCTCTGGCCCACTGCTTCATACTGGCATGTGACTGTGAACAAGTCACTGCAAAAAGCCTCTTTTTTCTCATATGTAAATAAAATGGTGATAATAGTGCCTACCTCAGAGGAGCTCCTGGGAAAATTAAGAAATAACATTCAAGGGACTTCCCTGGTGATTCAGTGGTTAAGACTCTGTGCTTCCAATGCACAGAGTAGATTTGATCTCAGGTCAGGGAACTAAGATCCCACATGAGGTGCCACTAAAAAATTTAAAAACCAAACAAAAAACAACAACAAAAAAAGAAAAGAACATTCAGCATATGTAAATTATTATTCTCAGCATCCCAGCAAGCATGCTGCTGCTGCTGCTGCTAAGTCGCTTCAGTCGTGTCTGACTCTGTGCGACCCCGTAGACGATGGCAGCCCACCAGGCTCCTCCGTCCCTGGGATTCTCCAGGCAAGAACACTGGAGTGGGTTGCCATTTCCTTCTCCAATGCATGAAAGTGAAAAGTGAAAGTGAAGTCACTCAATCGTGTCCGACTCTTAGCGACCCCATGGACTGCAGCCTACCAGGCTCCTCTGTCCATGGGATTTTCCAGGCAAGAGTATTGGAGTGGGGTGCCACTGCCTTCTCCACCAGCAAGCATGAGCACATCTTTTTCACCCACACAGACGTGGCCAGAGTTGACCCCACCAGCCATGGTACCAAAGATCAGACAGACAGACTTCTCAATCACTTGAGCTAGACTGTCTGGTCTGACCTCAGGTTTATTTCAGGCAGCTGTGACCATTAAGAATGACAAACACAGGAGCAAAGCAGAAAAATGGGAAGGTCTATACATCATAATACAAAATGAAAAAGCAGAATTTGGTATGATGTGTATACATCAAACATACCTACGCAAAAAGTACATACAACCAACAGGATCCCAGGAGGCTACGGAGACTAAGTATTAATAGTCAGTGCTTCACTGTAAATTGTCTTAGCTTTTAGTGCAAAGCTGGTTAAAAAGATCATTTTTAAAATGAGGGCACTAAATGAGACCTGCTGTTTTACTAACCTTTTTTTCTGTCTCTTCCGCAGGCTGGCCACAAGATTCTAACAGATGATGTTTAACAGTAATTGTTTGATTCCATATACTATTGTTCCATTTCAATACAGATCCAAATTTTACCCAACAATCCACATTTACAAAGAGTTCATAATATTATGAAATCAAATCATTGCTGCAGGTGAGATAATGATAAGCACAGCTAAGTAAACAAGAAACAATTGGTTGCTTAATTTGGATAGTAAGGGCACTCGTATTCAAGGTCAATCTCATTCTAAAGGTATTGAGCATGTTCAGTTTGGGGAATGATGCCTGATGCCAGCTCTAGTAACAATGTCTAGAGTCAGACCAATCCTGTCTCAGAAATTCCTATTATGTCATTCACAGCCAATCAGAACTTGGCATTGGCATGAACCCATACAGACTTGCAATTCCAACAAAAGCAAGGAAACTTGATGTTTTGGGTAGTTTGTGTGTCCTTTTCCTGGGTAAAGGTGTAGTTTCTGTGAAGCCTTTTGAAATGCTGAACATGGTGCCCTGGCTCCTGTGGGTTCCTTTGCCGATCCAGGTTAGAACCATCAGCCTCAGTCAGTCCAGCTCCGAGCAGCAGCCTGTGGTGGGACAACCGACCAGCCAGCCCTGAGCACCTTCATAATCCCAGCTCTTAAAGGGCAGACACACCTTGGGATGGGGCGGAGGGGAGCTGTGCCAGAGAATCCTAGGAAACATGAGCACGCAGATGACTCAGCCATTCCTCCCCATCTTGGGGTCTAGCACAATGGAGGAGGGAATGGAAGAGATTTAATTTGAAAAAATTCCCCTAAGTATGCATGTGCCCCTGCCCCAACCTCAGTATCTACCATGGAATTGAGACTCACTGGTCTAAATCAACTCAGAATATCAGGAACGAATTAGATCAGATCAGATCAGTCGCTCAGTCATGTCTGACTCTTTGCGACCCCATGAATTGCAGCACGCCAGGCCTCCCTGTCCATCACCAACTCCCGGAGTTCATTCAGACTCATGTCCATCGAGTCAGTGATGCCATCCAGCCATCTTATCCTCTGTCATCCCCTTCTCCTCCTGCCCCCAATCCCTCCCAGCATCAGAGTCTTTTCCAATGAGTCAACTCTTCGCATGAGGTGGCCAAAGTACTGGAGTTTCAGCTTTAGCACCATTCCTTCCAAAGAAATCCCAGGGCTGATCTCCTTCAGAATGGACTGGTTGGATCTCCTTGCAGTCCAAGGGACTCTCAAGAGGCTTCTCCAACACCACAGTTCAAAAGCATCAATTCTTCGGCACTCAGCCTTCTTCACAGTCCAACTCTCACATCCATACATGACCACAGGAAAAACCATAGCCTTGACTAGATGAACCTTTGTTGGCAAAGTAATGTCTCTGCTTTTGAATATGCTATCTAGGTTGGTCATAACTTTCCTTCCAAGGAGTAAGCGTCTTTTAATCTCATGGCTGCAGTCACCATCTGCAGTGATTTTGGAGCCCAGAAAAATAAAGTCTGACACTGTTTCCCCATCTATTTCCCATGAAGTGGTGGGACCGGATGTCATGATCTTCGTTTTCTGAATGTTGAGCTTTAAGCCAACTTTTTCACTCTCCACTTTCACTTTCATCAAGAGGCTTTTTAGTTCCGCTTCACTTTCTGCCATTAAGGGTGGTGTCATCTGCATATCTGAGGTTACTGATATTTCTTCCGGCAATCTTGATTCCAGCTTGTGCTTCTTCCAGCCCAGCGTTTCTCATGATGTACTCTGCATATAAGTTAAATAAGCAGGGTGACAATATACAGCCTTGACGAACTCCTTTTCCTATTTGGAACCAGTCTGTTGTTCCATGTCCAGTTCTAACTGTTGCTTCCTGACCTGCATACAAATTTCTCAAGAGGCAGATCAGGTGGTCTGGTATTCCCATCTCTTTCAGAATTTTCCACAGTTGATTGTGATCCACACAGTCAAAGGCTTTGGCATAGTCAATAAAGCAGAAATAGATGTTTTTCTGGAACTCTCTTGCTTTTTCCATGATCCAGCGGATGGTGGCAATTTGATCTCTGGTTCCTCTGCCTTTTCTAAAACCAGCTTGAATATCAGGAAGTTCACGGTTCACATATTGCTGAAGCCTGGCTTGGAGAATTTTGAGCATTACTTTACTAGCGTGTGAGATGAGTGCAATTGTGCAGTAGTTTGAGCATTCTTTGGCATTGCCTTTCTTTGGGATTTGAATGAAAACTGACCTTTTCCAGTCCTGTGGCCACTGCTGTGTTTTCCAAATTTGCTGGCATATTGAGTGCAGCACTTTCACAGCATCATCTTTCAGGATTTGGAATAGCTCAACTGGAATTCCATCACCTCCACTAGCTTTGTTCATAGTGATGCTTTCTAAGGCCCATTTGACTTCACATTCCAGGATGTCTGGCTCTAGGTCAGTGATCGCACCATCGTGATTATCTGGGTCATGAAGATCTTTTTTGTACATTCTTCTGTGTATTCTTGCCATCTCTTCTTAATATCTTCTGCTTCTGATAGGTCCATACCATTTCTGTCCTTTATCGAGCTCATCTTTGCATGAAATGTTCCTTTGGTATCTCTGATTTTCTTGAAGAGATCCCTAGTCTTTCCCGTTCTGTTGTTTTCCTCTATTTCTTTGCACTGATCGCTGAAAAAGGCTTTCTTATCTCTTCTGGCTATTCTTTGGAACTCTGCATTCAGATGTTCATATCTTTCCTTTTCTCCTTTGCTTTTCGCTTCTCTTCTTTTCACAGCTATTTGTAAGGTCTCCCCAAACAGCCATTTTGCTTTTTTGCATTTCTTTTCTATGGGAATGGTCTTGATCCCTGTCTCCTGTACAATGTCACGAACCTCATTCCATAGTTCATCAGGCACTCTATCTATCAGATCTAGGCCCTTAAATCTATTTCTCACTTCCACTGTATAATCATAAGGGATTTGATTTAGGTCATACCTGAATGGTCTAGTGGTTTTCCCTACTTTCTTCAATTTAAGTCTGAATTTGGCAATAAGGAGTTTTACATAATCAGGAACACATCACATATACTTAAATACACACACACGTACATACACATGCACAGAAAAAGGTGATGGATTCACCAGAAACTAAGTTGGAGAGAGACACAGTATAAGCTATTCCTGGGCACCAGGAACTTGTTAACCCAGTCTACACAGAACGCGTCACCCTAGGGGCAGGATGCTTTGTAAGAGATTACTGCTGTGTATCAACATGAAAGAAAAAAAAGGCCAAGCTCCACCAAGATTACTTCAGATAGTTTCAATGAGGACTCACAGGTGGCCCCACTGCTTCCGCAGGCACGGGACACGATCAGACCGAGTTCTGCTCCTGATCTTTAGCTCATCTGCCTTCACTGCTTGCCCCGTGAGTTGTGGCCACATCTCCTGGGGCCGGTCCCACCCTCCCCAACACCCATCCCCACCCCTACCCCAGACCCCACAGTCGGGGCCTCCAGAGCTGCGCATTCCTGAATATGTTTCACTGCTGTCTAAAGGCCTGAAACAGGACAGAAGACAAAAGACAAGGAGAATGAAAAAGAAACTTGGATGCACCAAGTAACAGGAGAAACAAGGCTGTTTCTCAGCCAATCAAGGAAAATAAGCGCAAGAAGCATTTCATAACGAGAAACATGAGTACACAGCATGGAATCACAGTCTAATCTAATCCTGGAGCACTTTAAATCTGACGGCCGTACTGGGGCTCCATTTGACGTTTCAAAGAATTGAACGCTGTAAAGTTGTGATCTTGGTATTTTCCTCTTCACAGGTCCAATAACTGCCTAACAGCAGTGTCCAGCCCTTTCCCAGATGATGAGTGCTGAGTTCGTTGTTGGGTTTTTTCTTCTAGCTTATGTGGGTCCTCAGATAGTCCTCTCGGCCAAAGTGAAATGCCAAAACAGGAGCAGAACTTTCTGGCCATCCTCGAGCAATCAGGATCCCGTCACACCCCACTCAGATAACTCAACACCTAAAAGCGCACTGCCTGGGCCAGCTGAGGCTCCCAGGAAAGAACCTCCACTCAGGAGAAGCCTCGCTGGATCGGGGTTTTCTGATCCATTATATGAGGGTCATGATGGAGAAACCCTTCCCCTCAGATTGTTGGGAGAAAGAATAAATAGGCTAGCCCTTCATAAACTGGAAACTTTGGGCACATTAATTAATTAACCACACTGCACTCTGCCCCTGGATACAACGGAGTAAAGTATACTAAGGTAATATCACCACTTTTCCTCAAAATAACCTGTGTGGCGGATATTCTATTTAAAGATGTATCATGGTTGTTATTCTCTCAAGAAAATTCAGGGTTTTTCCCCCTCCAAAAACTTTGTGACAGTCATTGACATTTCCATAATAAAGAGCATCATTTATGTATAGAAGAGTATTTGCTCCAAGCAACTAAAAAGCAGGAGAGTTATTTCTGGGAGGAAAGGAGTGCCATGAGCCACAGAGATCCAAGAGAGACACAGACCTGAGTCAATAACAACAGTTCACTTTTACATGGCTCTAAATACCGTACCAACAATACCTCATTTACGTCTGACAACCCACTGAGGTAGGTACTAATACTATTTCCACGATTTACAGGTGAAGGAAAAGACCAGAAGTGGTTTCCAAGATAACAAAGCTACTTATTAGCAGAGCTAGGGCTCCAAGGCCATGTTCTTCATCACTGTACCATACTGCCTTGCTCAGCTTTTTGCAGAGACCAATTGATCCCGAGTCAACAGCAGCTTTCCACAGGTGCTCCAAGCTTCAAGAAAGAGTTCCATCTGGTCCATGTTCACTGAGCGCTGGCTATAGACCAAGCTCAAGAGCATCACCCTATCTGTCCAGGGAGTATCCACCCCAGGCTGTGTCTAAAGACAACTCAGGAAAGTGCTGAAAAGTGCTTAAAAACAAAACACTGCAATAATGCACAGAATGGGCTGTAAAATATTCTACTGTTGGGGGTTCCTCAAAGCCTGTCTGGGATAACAATGAACTCATTAAGGACATATGCTCCAGGGTGGAGGGACTTTCCTATGGTATAACAAACCTCTTTCAGCAGAAAACAACCAAGGAGGCCACAAGAGCTTAACGCACATGGTCAACCACGGCTTCTATGCGTGCTAACAGGAACACAGTCCTTACAAATGGCAAGCAGGTAAGGACTACAGAGAAATGGGGCGATATGCAAATAGAATCCTGATAAATGAGGGGGACAATGCAAACTAGTAACCATACTGTGTGTGTGTTAGTCGCCTCAGTCATGTCCGACTCTTTGTGACCCCATGGACTGTAGCCTGCCAGCCTCCTCTGTCCATGGGGTTTCTCAGGCAAGAATACTGGAGTGGGTTGCCATTCCCTTCTTCAAGGGATTGTTCCTACTCAGGGATCAAACTCAGATCTCCTGCATTATAGGCAGATTCTTTACTGCCCGAGCCACCAGGGAAGCCCCACACTGAAAACACAATGCTTAAACAATGTATGTTTGAAATGCTAGAGTGATATAGAGTTTAACTCTCTTCTATGGAGATAAATACAGATACACACACACACATATATACATACACATTACATATGTACATAGATGTGGGTGTGTAACTGTGTGTTTAGTTTGTCACAAGTATTTTAAAGTCTATTAACCCTCCAGGTACCTGAAACAGCAGCTCTTCTTAATGTGGCACTCCCGGCCTGGCTCACAACACCCAGCCCAGCATAGAGTCAGCTGGGCCACTAGCTCAGATGCTGGGCAAAGTGACGGAGGAGATACTGAAAAAGAGGAAGGTGGTGGCGGAGTTATAAAGGGAAGAAGGGAGCAAGGGGCAGGTGGCCTCTGGCAGAGGAGGCAGGCACCGGGTAGGGTGGGAAGAACCTGAGTTTCCAATTCAGACTGTGTGCAAACCCTAGCTCAGCCCCTCACCAGCTACATGACCTCAGCCAGGTTACATGATCTTTCTGAGCTTCATGTTTTCATCTATGAAATGGGAAAAATAAAGTCGACCTCCGAGCATCTGTGTGGGGAAGAAGAGAGTTCTACACTAGCTCCTGTACAGGCTTCTCTTCACATGGCCAGACCCCTTCCTTCCCTGACCAAAGTCAGTTTCCTTGTCTGCCAAGGGGCAACGGTAACAACAGGATGTCTGAGGACGAGTGGAAAGCTTTTGGCAATGGATCTGTCCATGGTGGCCCTAAACAAACACTGGTTGTCAATGTACCCTGGGTATGTGGGGTAACAGGAACAACTGTGGGCTTCATTAACATGGCACATAGGAAAAAATGTATCATATGGTGGCAGCATCACTGCGGGGGCCTCCCAGATGCTGCTAGTGGTAAAGAAGCCACCTGTCAATATTGGAGACATGAGAGACACAGGTTCGATCTCTGGGTCAGGAAGATCCCCTGGAGTAGGAAATGGCAACCCTCTCCACTATTCCTCCCTGGAAAACCTCACAGACAGAGGATCCTGGCAGGCTACAGTCCATGCAGTCACAAAGAGTCGGACACAACCGAAGCATCTTAGCACAGCATCACTGGCAGAAGCGTTGTTGCTGTTTACCTGCTAAGTCATGTTCAACTCTTTCTCGACGCCATGGACTGTAGCCCCCAGGCTCCTCTGTCCATGGGATTTTCCAGGCAAGCATACTGGAGGGGGTTGCCATGCCCTCCTCTAGGTGATCCACCCGACCCAGGGACTGAACCCATGTCTCCTGCATTGGCAGGCAGATTCTTTTACCACTGAGCCACCTGGGAAGCCCTGGTGGAAGTATCAGTTCAGTTCAGTTCAGTCGCTCAGTCGTGTCTGACTCTTTGCGACCCCATGAATAGCAGCACGCCAGGCCTCCCTGTCCATCACCAACTCCCAGAGTTCACTCAAACTCATGTCCATCGAGTCGGTGATGCCATCCAGCCATCTCATCCTCTGTCGTCCCCTTCTCCTCCTGCCACCGATCCCTCCCAGCATCAGAGTCTTTTCCAATGAGTCAACTCTTTGCATTAGGTGGCCAAAGTATTAGAGTTTCAGCTTCAACATCAGTCCTTCCAATGACACCCAGGACCGATCTCCTTTAGGATGGACTGGTTGGATCTCCTTGCAGTCCAAGGGACTCTCAAGAGTCTTCTCCAACACCACAGTTTAAAAGCATCAATTCTTCAGCGCTCAGCTTTCTTCACAGTCCAACTCTCACATCCATACGTGACCACTGGAAAAACCATAGTCTTGACTAAACGGACCTTTGTTGGCAAAGTAATGTCTCTGCTTTTGAATATGCTATCTAGGTTGGTCATAACTTTCCTTCCAAGGAGTAAGCGTCTTTTAATCTCATGGCTGCAATCACCATCTGCAGTGATTTTGGAGCCCCAAAAAATAAGTCTGACACTGTTTCCCTGTTTCCCCATCTATGTCCCCTTAAGTGATGGGACCAGATGCCATGATCTTAGTTTTCTGAATGTTGAGCTTTAAGCCAACTTTTTCACTCTCCACTTTCACTTTCATCAAGAGGCTTTTTAGTTCCGCTTCACTTTCTGCCATTAAGGGTGGTGTCATCTGTATATCTGAGGTTATTGATATTTCTCCCAGTAATCTTGATTCCAGCTTGTGCTTCTTCCAGCCCAGCGTTTCTCATGATGTACTCTGCATATAAGTTAAATAAGCAGGGTGACAATATACAGCCTTGACGAACTCCTTTTCCTATTTGGAACCAGTCTGTTGTTCCATGTCCAGTTCTAACTGTTGCTTCCTGACCTGCATACAAATTTCTCAAGAGGCAGATCAGGTGGTCTGGTATTCCCATCTCTTTCAGAATTTTCCACAGTTGATTGTGATCCACACAGTCAAAGGCTTTGGCATAGTCAATAAAGCAGAAATAGATGTTTTTCTGGAACTCTCTTGCTTTTTCCATGATCCAGCGGATGGTGGCAATTTGATCTCTGGTTCCTCTGCCTTTTCTAAAACCAGCTTGAATATCAGGAAGTTCACGGTTCACATATTGCTGAAGCCTGGCTTGGAGAATTTTGAGCATTACTTTACTAGCGTGTGAGATGAGTGCAATTGTGCAGTAGTTTGAGCATTCTTTGGCATTGCCTTTCTTTGGGATTTGAATGAAAACTGACCTTTTCCAGTCCTGTGGCCACTGCTGTGTTTTCCAAATTTGCTGGCATATTGAGTGCAGCACTTTCACAGCATCATCTTTCAGGATTTGGAATAGCTCAACTGGAATTCCATCACCTCCACTAGCTTTGTTCATAGTGATGCTTTCTAAGGCCCATTTGACTTCACATTCCAGGATGTCTGGCTCTAGGTCAGTGATCGCACCATCGTGATTATCTGGGTCATGAAGATCTTTTTTGTACATTCTTCTGTGTATTCTTGCCATCTCTTCTTAATATCTTCTGCTTCTGATAGGTCCATACCATTTCTGTCCTTTATCGAGCTCATCTTTGCATGAAATGTTCCTTTGGTATCTCTGATTTTCTTGAAGAGATCCCTAGTCTTTCCCGTTCTGTTGTTTTCCTCTATTTCTTTGCACTGATCGCTGAAAAAGGCTTTCTTATCTCTTCTGGCTATTCTTTGGAACTCTGCATTCAGATGTTCATATCTTTCCTTTTCTCCTTTGCTTTTCGCTTCTCTTCTTTTCACAGCTATTTGTAAGGTCTCCCCAAACAGCCATTTTGCTTTTTTGCATTTCTTTTCTATGGGAATGGTCTTGATCCCTGTCTCCTGTACAATGTCACGAACCTCATTCCATAGTTCATCAGGCACTCTATCTATCAGATCTAGGCCCTTAAATCTATTTCTCACTTCCACTGTATAATCATAAGGGATTTGATTTAGGTCATACCTGAATGGTCTAGTGGTTTTCCCTACTTTCTTCAATTTAAGTCTGAATTTGGCAATAAGGAGTTTTACATAATCAGGAACACATCACATATACTTAAATACACACACACGTACATACACATGCACAGAAAAAGGTGATGGATTCACCAGAAACTAAGTTGGAGAGAGACACAGTATAAGCTATTCCTGGGCACCAGGAACTTGTTAACCCAGTCTACACAGAACGCGTCACCCTAGGGGCAGGATGCTTTGTAAGAGATTACTGCTGTGTATCAACATGAAAGAAAAAAAAGGCCAAGCTCCACCAAGATTACTTCAGATAGTTTCAATGAGGACTCACAGGTGGCCCCACTGCTTCCGCAGGCACGGGACACGATCAGACCGAGTTCTGCTCCTGATCTTTAGCTCATCTGCCTTCACTGCTTGCCCCGTGAGTTGTGGCCACATCTCCTGGGGCCGGTCCCACCCTCCCCAACACCCATCCCCACCCCTACCCCAGACCCCACAGTCGGGGCCTCCAGAGCTGCGCATTCCTGAATATGTTTCACTGCTGTCTAAAGGCCTGAAACAGGACAGAAGACAAAAGACAAGGAGAATGAAAAAGAAACTTGGATGCACCAAGTAACAGGAGAAACAAGGCTGTTTCTCAGCCAATCAAGGAAAATAAGCGCAAGAAGCATTTCATAACGAGAAACATGAGTACACAGCATGGAATCACAGTCTAATCTAATCCTGGAGCACTTTAAATCTGACGGCCGTACTGGGGCTCCATTTGACGTTTCAAAGAATTGAACGCTGTAAAGTTGTGATCTTGGTATTTTCCTCTTCACAGGTCCAATAACTGCCTAACAGCAGTGTCCAGCCCTTTCCCAGATGATGAGTGCTGAGTTCGTTGTTGGGTTTTTTCTTCTAGCTTATGTGGGTCCTCAGATAGTCCTCTCGGCCAAAGTGAAATGCCAAAACAGGAGCAGAACTTTCTGGCCATCCTCGAGCAATCAGGATCCCGTCACACCCCACTCAGATAACTCAACACCTAAAAGCGCACTGCCTGGGCCAGCTGAGGCTCCCAGGAAAGAACCTCCACTCAGGAGAAGCCTCGCTGGATCGGGGTTTTCTGATCCATTATATGAGGGTCATGATGGAGAAACCCTTCCCCTCAGATTGTTGGGAGAAAGAATAAATAGGCTAGCCCTTCATAAACTGGAAACTTTGGGCACATTAATTAATTAACCACACTGCACTCTGCCCCTGGATACAACGGAGTAAAGTATACTAAGGTAATATCACCACTTTTCCTCAAAATAACCTGTGTGGCGGATATTCTATTTAAAGATGTATCATGGTTGTTATTCTCTCAAGAAAATTCAGGGTTTTTCCCCCTCCAAAAACTTTGTGACAGTCATTGACATTTCCATAATAAAGAGCATCATTTATGTATAGAAGAGTATTTGCTCCAAGCAACTAAAAAGCAGGAGAGTTATTTCTGGGAGGAAAGGAGTGCCATGAGCCACAGAGATCCAAGAGAGACACAGACCTGAGTCAATAACAACAGTTCACTTTTACATGGCTCTAAATACCGTACCAACAATACCTCATTTACGTCTGACAACCCACTGAGGTAGGTACTAATACTATTTCCACGATTTACAGGTGAAGGAAAAGACCAGAAGTGGTTTCCAAGATAACAAAGCTACTTATTAGCAGAGCTAGGGCTCCAAGGCCATGTTCTTCATCACTGTACCATACTGCCTTGCTCAGCTTTTTGCAGAGACCAATTGATCCCGAGTCAACAGCAGCTTTCCACAGGTGCTCCAAGCTTCAAGAAAGAGTTCCATCTGGTCCATGTTCACTGAGCGCTGGCTATAGACCAAGCTCAAGAGCATCACCCTATCTGTCCAGGGAGTATCCACCCCAGGCTGTGTCTAAAGACAACTCAGGAAAGTGCTGAAAAGTGCTTAAAAACAAAACACTGCAATAATGCACAGAATGGGCTGTAAAATATTCTACTGTTGGGGGTTCCTCAAAGCCTGTCTGGGATAACAATGAACTCATTAAGGACATATGCTCCAGGGTGGAGGGACTTTCCTATGGTATAACAAACCTCTTTCAGCAGAAAACAACCAAGGAGGCCACAAGAGCTTAACGCACATGGTCAACCACGGCTTCTATGCGTGCTAACAGGAACACAGTCCTTACAAATGGCAAGCAGGTAAGGACTACAGAGAAATGGGGCGATATGCAAATAGAATCCTGATAAATGAGGGGGACAATGCAAACTAGTAACCATACTGTGTGTGTGTTAGTCGCCTCAGTCATGTCCGACTCTTTGTGACCCCATGGACTGTAGCCTGCCAGCCTCCTCTGTCCATGGGGTTTCTCAGGCAAGAATACTGGAGTGGGTTGCCATTCCCTTCTTCAAGGGATTGTTCCTACTCAGGGATCAAACTCAGATCTCCTGCATTATAGGCAGATTCTTTACTGCCCGAGCCACCAGGGAAGCCCCACACTGAAAACACAATGCTTAAACAATGTATGTTTGAAATGCTAGAGTGATATAGAGTTTAACTCTCTTCTATGGAGATAAATACAGATACACACACACACATATATACATACACATTACATATGTACATAGATGTGGGTGTGTAACTGTGTGTTTAGTTTGTCACAAGTATTTTAAAGTCTATTAACCCTCCAGGTACCTGAAACAGCAGCTCTTCTTAATGTGGCACTCCCGGCCTGGCTCACAACACCCAGCCCAGCATAGAGTCAGCTGGGCCACTAGCTCAGATGCTGGGCAAAGTGACGGAGGAGATACTGAAAAAGAGGAAGGTGGTGGCGGAGTTATAAAGGGAAGAAGGGAGCAAGGGGCAGGTGGCCTCTGGCAGAGGAGGCAGGCACCGGGTAGGGTGGGAAGAACCTGAGTTTCCAATTCAGACTGTGTGCAAACCCTAGCTCAGCCCCTCACCAGCTACATGACCTCAGCCAGGTTACATGATCTTTCTGAGCTTCATGTTTTCATCTATGAAATGGGAAAAATAAAGTCGACCTCCGAGCATCTGTGTGGGGAAGAAGAGAGTTCTACACTAGCTCCTGTACAGGCTTCTCTTCACATGGCCAGACCCCTTCCTTCCCTGACCAAAGTCAGTTTCCTTGTCTGCCAAGGGGCAACGGTAACAACAGGATGTCTGAGGACGAGTGGAAAGCTTTTGGCAATGGATCTGTCCATGGTGGCCCTAAACAAACACTGGTTGTCAATGTACCCTGGGTATGTGGGGTAACAGGAACAACTGTGGGCTTCATTAACATGGCACATAGGAAAAAATGTATCATATGGTGGCAGCATCACTGCGGGGGCCTCCCAGATGCTGCTAGTGGTAAAGAAGCCACCTGTCAATATTGGAGACATGAGAGACACAGGTTCGATCTCTGGGTCAGGAAGATCCCCTGGAGTAGGAAATGGCAACCCTCTCCACTATTCCTCCCTGGAAAACCTCACAGACAGAGGATCCTGGCAGGCTACAGTCCATGCAGTCACAAAGAGTCGGACACAACCGAAGCATCTTAGCACAGCATCACTGGCAGAAGCGTTGTTGCTGTTTACCTGCTAAGTCATGTTCAACTCTTTCTCGACGCCATGGACTGTAGCCCCCAGGCTCCTCTGTCCATGGGATTTTCCAGGCAAGCATACTGGAGGGGGTTGCCATGCCCTCCTCTAGGTGATCCACCCGACCCAGGGACTGAACCCATGTCTCCTGCATTGGCAGGCAGATTCTTTTACCACTGAGCCACCTGGGAAGCCCTGGTGGAAGTATCAGTTCAGTTCAGTTCAGTCGCTCAGTCGTGTCTGACTCTTTGCGACCCCATGAATAGCAGCACGCCAGGCCTCCCTGTCCATCACCAACTCCCAGAGTTCACTCAAACTCATGTCCATCGAGTCGGTGATGCCATCCAGCCATCTCATCCTCTGTCGTCCCCTTCTCCTCCTGCCACCGATCCCTCCCAGCATCAGAGTCTTTTCCAATGAGTCAACTCTTTGCATTAGGTGGCCAAAGTATTAGAGTTTCAGCTTCAACATCAGTCCTTCCAATGACACCCAGGACCGATCTCCTTTAGGATGGACTGGTTGGATCTCCTTGCAGTCCAAGGGACTCTCAAGAGTCTTCTCCAACACCACAGTTTAAAAGCATCAATTCTTCAGCGCTCAGCTTTCTTCACAGTCCAACTCTCACATCCATACGTGACCACTGGAAAAACCATAGTCTTGACTAAACGGACCTTTGTTGGCAAAGTAATGTCTCTGCTTTTGAATATGCTATCTAGGTTGGTCATAACTTTCCTTCCAAGGAGTAAGCGTCTTTTAATCTCATGGCTGCAATCACCATCTGCAGTGATTTTGGAGCCCCAAAAAATAAGTCTGACACTGTTTCCCTGTTTCCCCATCTATGTCCCCTTAAGTGATGGGACCAGATGCCATGATCTTAGTTTTCTGAATGTTGAGCTTTAAGCCAACTTTTTCACTCTCCACTTTCACTTTCATCAAGAGGCTTTTTAGTTCCGCTTCACTTTCTGCCATTAAGGGTGGTGTCATCTGTATATCTGAGGTTATTGATATTTCTCCCAGTAATCTTGATTCCAGCTTGTGCTTCTTCCAGCCCAGCGTTTCTCATGATGTACTCTGCATATAAGTTAAATAAGCAGGGTGACAATATACAGCCTTGACGAACTCCTTTTCCTATTTGGAACCAGTCTGTTGTTCCATGTCCAGTTCTAACTGTTGCTTCCTGACCTGCATACAAATTTCTCAAGAGGCAGATCAGGTGGTCTGGTATTCCCATCTCTTTCAGAATTTTCCACAGTTGATTGTGATCCACACAGTCAAAGGCTTTGGCATAGTCAATAAAGCAGAAATAGATGTTTTTCTGGAACTCTCTTGCTTTTTCCATGATCCAGCGGATGGTGGCAATTTGATCTCTGGTTCCTCTGCCTTTTCTAAAACCAGCTTGAGTATCAGCAAGTTCACGGTTCACGTATTGCTGAAGCCTGGCTTGGAGAATTTTGAGCATTACTTTACTAGCGTGTGAGATGAGTGCAATTGTGCGGTAGTTTGAGTGTTCTTTGGCATTGCCTTTCCTTGGGATTGGAATGAAAACTGACCTTTTCTAGTCCTGTGGCCACTGCTGAGTTTTCCAGATTTGCTGGCATATTGAGTGCAGCACTTTCACAGCATCATCTTTCAGGACTTGAACTAGCTCAACTGGAATTCCATCACCTCCACCAGCTTTGTGATGCTTTCTAAGGCCCACTTGACTTCACATTCCAGCATATCTGGCTCTAGGTGAGTGATCACACCTTCGTGATTATCAGGGTCGTGAAGATCTTTTTTGTACAGTTCTTCTGTGTATTCTTGCCACTTCTTCTTAATATCTTCTGCTTCTGTTAGGTCCATATCATTTCCGTCCTTTATCGAGCCCATCTTTGCATGAAATGTTCCCTTGGTAGCTCTAATTTTCTTGAAGAGATCTCTAGTCTTTCCCATTCTGTTGTTTTCCTCTATTTCTTTGCATTGATCGCTGAGGAAGGCTTTCTTATCTCTCCTTGCTATTCTTTGGAACTCTGCATTCAGATGCTTATCTCTTTCCTTTCTCCTTTGCTTTTCACTTTTCTTTTCACAGCTATTTGTAAGGCCTCCCCAGACAGCCATTTTGCTTTTTTGCATTTCTCTTCCATGGGGATGGTCTTGATCCCCGTCTCCTGTACAATGTCACGAACCTCATTCCATAGTTCACTGCTCCCTAAAAAACTGTTTCATAACTTTGTGATTCAATGCTTGAAAGTGATGTCATGAAAAACAGCCTTAGGCCAACAGCTGCCATATTTCACCCTATAACCAGGCCCCCTGTGTCTGGGACTAAGGGCCAGCTCAGGTCATGTGGTGTGGCGAACATCCCAGGGAAAGCAAGCAGGTGGTTAGTCCTCCTGAAGTGACAGGTGAAGAAGTCGGTTCATATATTTTATTTTTACTTTTTATTTATTTTTAAAATGTCCTAATTTTTCTTTTTTTTAGTATAGTTGACATCCAATACTATGTTAGTTTCAGGTGTATAGTAATGATTAGACATTTAAACACATTAACAGATGACAGCCATGATAAGTCTAGTAACCTTTTATCACCATAAAAAATAATTACAATATTATTGACTATATTCCTTATGTGGTATATTACATCCCCATGACTTAATTTATAACTAAAAGTTTGTACTGCTTAATCCTCTTCTCCCATTTTGCCGATCACATACTCCTTTCCCCTCTGGCAACCACCAGTTAGTTTATTCTCTGTATCTATTTCTGTTTTGTTTGTTTGATTTGTTAGAGTCCACATAAAAGTGAGATCATATGGTATTTGTCTTTCTCTGACTCATTTCACTTAGCTTAAAACACTCTAGATCCACTTATGTTGTTGCAAATGTCAAGATGTCACTCTTTTTTATGGTTGAGTAATATTCCTGTGTATGTGTGTATCGATTACAAATATCTCCTCCCATTCAGTAGGCTGCCTTTTCATTTTGCTCATGGTTTCCTTTACTGTGCAAAATCTATAGATTTCATGCAATCCCTATCAAAATACCAATGAAATTTTTTCACAGAACTAGAGCAAAAAATCCTAAAATTCATATGCAAACACAAAAGATCCCAAATACCCAAAGCAATCTTGAGAAAGCAGAACAAAGCTGGATGTGTCACATCCCCTGATTTCAAACTGTACTACAAAACTGTAATCATCAAAATGGTATGGTACCGACACAAAAACAGACACACAAATCAATGGAACTGAACAAAGAGCTCAGAAATAAACTAACACGTATATGGTCAATTAATGAACAACAAAGGAGGCAAGAATATACAATGGGGAAAAAGACAGCCTCTTCAACAAATGATGTTAGGAAATCTGGCCAGCTACATGCAGAAGAATGAAACTGGACCATTTTCTTATACCAAATATAAAAATAAGCTTCAAATGGATTAAAAACTTTAATGTAATACCTGAAATCATAAAACTTCTAGAAGAAAACACAGGCAACACGCTCTTTGATATTATTCTTTTAGATTCGTCTCCTTAGGCAAAGGCAACAAGAGCAAAAATTAACAAACAGGTTCACACATTTTCAAGACTGCTGGGCACAGATAACATCAGAAAGCCAGGTACAGTGGCAGAGCTCAAAGCCAACTGGACAGCAAGCAGGGAGATGCTCAGTCTGCTTTGAACCTCGGCCAAGAAGTCAGCAGCAACTTCATCTCTCCTCCTGTTCTTGCCGCAAGAAAACTGACAGTAAGGAAAAGAGGGCACCAAACCAGATAAGGCCAGATCACCTCCTCAAAAGGCCACTGACGCCAAAGTCCTGACTCTTCAAAAGGTCCTTCAAAGTCAGCACAGTCTCTGCAGAGAAGCCTCACTGAATTCCACGGCCTCAAAGACAACTGTTACTCCCCCAAATTCGTGGCAGTAAAAATAATGGCAGGACTCATCTCAAATGCTTCCTCCTCAGAAAGACCTTCTTGACTACCTTCTCCAAGAACGTCTGCCCATCCCTTTATTCTCTTTATTTTTCAGAACACTATGTTATATGGCTACTTACTTCTTGCCCTCACAGAATACATCTCTATGTAGGCAGAAACGTAGTTTATTTGCTGCTGTCACCCCACTTTTGTACAGAGCAGACACTTAAAATATTTACTGGTTGAATGAATGAATGAACACTATATATAATACCTAAGTAACTTGTTTATGTCCTTTTCAGAAAATTTCATACAGTAGAGAAGATAAACCTGTCATTTACAGTTGAGTATATTTTTAGAAACTGGGCATCAGGTTTTAGCTCCTGAATGTAACGTATTATAACTGTTGTTATGAACAAGTGAGATCTAATTTATAAACCCAGATCTTCTTTACTCAGTAATACCCTTCCCAGGAACATAAGCCTTCCTAACTAAGGACTGTAGGCATGGTCCCTCTCCTCTCACAGGACCACTCTGTACCTTGTTTCCGCTCAGAAAATGCATTTCTTTTAGGAAACCTGGCTGTTGTTCAGTCACTAAGTTGGATCCAACTGTTTACAATGCCATGAACTGCAGCATGCCAAGCTCCTCTGTCCCTCACTACCTCCTGGAGTTTACTCAAATTCATGTCCACTGAGTCGATGATACTATCTAACCACCTCATCCTCTGCTGCCCTCTTCTCCTCCTGCCCTCAATCTTTCCCAGCATCAGGGTCTTTTCCAATGACTCAGCTCTTCGCATCAGGTAGCCAAAGTATTGGAGCTTCAGCATCAGTCCTTCCAATGTATATTCAAGGCTGATTTCCTTTGGGATTGACTGGTTGATCTCCTTGCCGTCCAAGGGACTCTCACGAGTCTTCTCCAGCACCAGAGTTTGAAAGCATCAATTCTTTGGCACTCAGCCTTCTTTGTGATCCAACTCTCACATCTGTACATAACTACTGGAAAAACCATACTGTTGACTATACAGACCTGGATGCTGTGTCAAAGATAAGGATCCTTCAAGACAAGGGGAAATATTCTTGAGTGGTGCTGAGTTCTTAGACCTCATTGGCATAAAGGCTCCTCTGCAAGTCACCATCCACTGAGGTGACGGGAAGGGGTCAGAAGTGGAAATGAAAGAAGTGCTGCTAACAACAGGACTCCAGACCTGCGGCTTCGGGCCTGCCCTTGTGTCAGGCTCCCAGCTTGCCTCATACAGGAAGGCTGCTGGAATGCGCAACAGATGATCTGAAGCCAGGACACAAATCCAACAAATGCAGTTTTCTCAAGGTACTTTCTTAAACACATATATTCTCAAATGGGAGAACTCTGAAGTCATGTTATGCCATAATAAAGCAGGCAATGCCTCCTTTAAAACTAATATAACAAGTGATTTACCTAGCAAATTAAAAAACCCACTGGGTCAAAGGCTGTATCTGTCTTTCCACTCTAAGGGAAAACACACATAGATAACTAGGGAAATAAATGCAGAGTTGGTACTGCTTTTCTACATAATTTGCCCTTAGACAAAAAGAACCTTCTCCCCAAAGTCCCTAATGGGAAGTACTGGGCCCAGCTCTGCAGGGGAAGGGAGCTACACCTTCCAGAAGCACTACTCTCAGGTCACACGACTTTCTCAGAATGAGGCCTGGCCGCAGCTTCCAGCCCTGTTCAAACTTACTGTCCAACAACGCACAAGGTACATTTTCAAGCCACAGCCTGAACCCTCCAATGAAAAATGGTGTAACAGCAGCAAACTCCCTTCTAAAATTCTCTCCAAAAACTTGCCTCTTACTGTAAATCAAGGGTTTTTATGTCTACATGCAAAATTGATCTGTGTGTACATGTGTGGTTTTCTAGAGAGATCTCATAGGGTTCAGAGACTCAAAAGTGCATGGCTTAAAAGCAGTTAAAGTACCACTTAAAGGGCAGCAGAACTTTTTCCTTTGGGTTATTTTAGGAAACGAGTTTCCCTGAGGGCTCAGCAGTAAAGAATCCACCTGCAGTCCAGGAGACTCAAGAGATGCAGGTTCAATCCCTGGGTTGGGAAGATCCCCTAGAGAAGGAAATGGCAACCCACTCCAGTCTTCTTGCCTGGGAAATCCCATGGACAGAGAAGCCTGGCGGGTTACAGTCCATGAGGTTGCAAGGAGTCAGACACAATTAAGTAAGCATGCAAAGCTTCTCAGAGCCACCGCCAGTTTCTAACAAGTTAGGACCTGCCTGGAGTCAAATACTTTTTCCCAGGAAGTATACTAGGAATCGGCAGTACTTGCTACCATACTCCTTTTGTGGTGCAGATCCCCCACATTCCTGGGGATGCCTGACGACAGGCCGCTGGACCTCACAGCTATGACAGCCCCTGAAATCAAGATGGTGAGTCAGCGAGGTCTGCACTGAGGATGCTGATTCCTAAGTTTGCTTTGGACTCCTGGATGTTGACATTTTCCACTGCAAGCCGGTAACATGTCATAATAACTTACTGGGTTTTTGTTTCTCTCTTTTTTTTTTAATTCAGAAACACATTATTTTATCCAGCTTCCTCAGCAAGATCAAAATTAATGTTGAATCTTCAATGCTTCAGTACATCACTCAAGATACAGGACACATCTCCATAGAAACTTTCCTCCCAGGCAAGTTTTATCTTTGAGCATTTCTACATCAAAATGTAACCCTAAAGTCATTGTTTCCACTGGTCTCTGACCCTCTCAACACACTGTGTCCTAGATATTAAAGAATTTTCAATGTTCTGTAAGAATTAATACTTGTACATTTGCCCTCCCATTTAAAAAATTTTTTTTTAATTTTTGTTTTAATAAATTTGTTCTCTGTGAGGTTTTTCTAACATGGAAATTTAAATATACTACAGATTACACAAACTCTTCACTTCCATCAATCCCAGATGCTGGACCTGCTGATCACACACCCTTTGTTTCTACGAGCCATGGAAGAAAGTGACTTTGTTACTCTAAAATCTCATTGTCATTTCACCCAGTTACCAATGTTCTTTCACACAAATGGCAATTTTTGGTCTTTCTTCCAAAAATGTGACCAAAGGTACAATGAAAGGCTGAAAATTACTGTCTTCTGCTTGTTCTCCTGGACTACCATCTCCCTCTAGCATTTCTTCTAAACCAAAAGGTACCATTGTATTTGGAAAATAATCAAGTTTTTAGAAAAAGGTACCTTTATGCTATTATTTCCAGAATGACTCAGATAACACCAAAGGGGAAATTACAATCTGCTGAGAAAATTGTAAAATAATTTCTAATTCTGTTTGCTATAATTTGACAATTCTATCTTAAATAGTCTAGAAAATGTACCATTGTGAGATGTCTCAAAGCCATTATCCTAATTGAAATCTATTTAAATGGACTAGTCAGTTTGTTTTCAAGTCACATAAAAGCACACACAGACCAGAGATCCTGCCTATTAAATCAAGGGGGGATGGTATGCCTGTAAAGTACATGTTGCCAAAGGAGTAGAGATTTTAACCTCAAATACCTCAGCCATCTATCATGGCATATGTAAGTGGTGGTCTAGAGAGCTTCACATGCCAACATACATGCGAAATAAAGTACTGAACAGCCCTCCTTTTTAAAAAATCCAAGTCAGGAAAAGCAGACACGTTCTGTTCATCAGGCTGGTTTTCACTCCCAAGTTTTTGTTTCCCACATGTTTCACTGTTTTCTTTAAACAGTAAACAGACCTTTCACTTCTCTGCATTCATAGAAAAGTGGAATGGAGAATCCCAAACAGTTGACTTGGGAATGCACTGCATTTTTTGGATAGCTTTCCATTAAAATGGGACAGAGGAGGGAGGTAAACTGGCCGGGGTCCCAGGTACAATGGGGAGAAGGAAAACTTAGGGGCTGGCGAGAAATAATTCACCTTCGGGAAACAGAGCCAGGGCCATAACTTCCTCTGTATTTACAATCCACGGTGCTGACTCTTCATTAATTTTAGATGAGTTTCACAGTAGGTTTTTTGTAATTACCAACAGCTTGCATTACTAGCACAGGAGCCGACTCTATCAATTAAGAGATCCAGTTTCCTAAGCAGAGCCTCCCGGATCACATGCCCACCTTCACATGAAGGTGTGTGCTGCCGGGGAGCTATCGAATCCTCAGAAGTAGCAAGAGAAGAAGACCTTCCTCCAAGACCCCTTTCAGGGCCAGATTCCTGACCCCCCAGAACGCTGGGGGAGAAATTCAGAGAGGGGAAGAAACTCAAACTACCAAAGGTAGATGATGATCACCTTTGACTGTAAATGTAACAGGGTTCTGCTATAATAACGCACATGTCACCAGTGCTGTCTTATATATTGCTCTGCCCCTGGAAGAATGGTCTTTTTTTTTTTTTTTTTTTTTTTTAACTTTTTGGCTCACCGCATGGCATGGGGGAATCTTAGTTCCCCAATCAGGGATCGAACACAAGCCAAGCCCCTGGCAGTGGAAGCACAGAGTCTCAACTGCTAGACCACCAAGGAAGTCCCAAGAACAGTCCTTCTGAAAGCAATTTCTTCTGTCTTTTCTGCCTCTAGCAAAACTAGAATAAGGAATATAAAACAGAATCATACTTTTATAAGCAGAGCTCATATCCTAGGACACACATGAGGTCCACAAGGAAAGAAGGGAGCCAGTGACAGTGAGGGCAGGTGTGGGTTCCTGACCAGTTGGAGGCTGCAAGAGGAGATTGCTGGACTTCAGGCTAGCAATGGTAAGCTGAGACCCAAGGGGCAGAGTCGAACAAGGCTGCAAGGCTCAGACTCCCAGTTCTCTTTCTACTTCAGGGCCCCGTTTCTGGCTGCAGACCAAGAATCATCAGACCCAACAGAAAAGCCCACGAGAGGGAAAAGATTAACTTAGAAGGCATTAGGATAAAAACAGAAGGAAGAAAAGGTGGTATAAAAGAGATAAACCCAAGAAAAGAGAAGCCCTGGGAGAATTTAGGGGGTTGAGGGGGGAGACTGGGGCACTGATTAAAAGAAATGGACTAAGGAAACCAAGGAGAAGATGTCTTGGTATAAGACACCTGGTTCAGAGGACAACTTTATCAGTGCTCTCCACAAAGGACATCTTAAGGATTTGAGGAGGGCAAAGAGGCCAGTAGTGAGGAGAGAGACTCTCAGGGGTCCAGGCTAGCCTGGCATGACTGGTGAGGAGAAGCCAGGCTTGCACACACAGACTCCCACCCGCTGGGACCCTGGAGCCTTTGTTCCAGGTTCTCCCTCTACTCTGAATTGGTCCCTCCTTTCTAAAAACCTGGCTTCAGAGCTTTTTAGACGAAACATAAAGAAACTTTAGAGCTGGAGTTCTTCCTTAACCTGATAAAATCAACACCCCGGCCCACCACCCCCACCACTCTCACTGCGGCCAAACGCACAGGCGCAAAGAGCCACAGGGTTTCCCATTCGACTTGTGAGAAGACAGCGACTTCTCCCTTCCCCAGCCCAAAGTCAAAAGCCCTGGCTGAAAGAACTCAGCGCACTGTTTCTAGTAGGGGGGTGCTAGTGTCTTGATCCACACCCCTCTGGTTGGTGGGTGCAAGCTCTGTAGGCCATCCGAGAAGGCTGAGGCTCTGCTCTAGGAAGACAACACTGGTCTAGCACCTCCCAAAGCGTCACCAGGACTTTGTACTCCTGGAACCAAGACCTTACTGGGAAAACAGCTGGTTACTTTCTAGACACTCCACAAATAGCCCCAAAATGGAAAAACAAATGAAAATTCCAAAACATACTTTAGTTAAAAAAGAAAAAAAGAAAAACTGGTACGTTGGCTTATAAACTATTAACCTGGGAAAAAAGAATCTAACTAACCACTTTTTAGGGCTTCCCTTGTGGCTCAGCTGGTAAAGAATCCACCTGCAATACGGCAGACCTGGGTTCAATCCCTGGGCTGGGAAGATCCCCTGGAGAAGGGAAAGGCTATCCACTCCAGTATTCTGGCCTGGAGAATTTCATGGACTGTATAGTCCATGGGATCACAAAGAGTCGGGCAGGACTGAGCGACTTTTCACTTTCAACCATTTTATAATTAAGAATTTATCAGGTTTAATTGCTATTCAAATACCAGCTTTTAAGATTTTTGAAATTCCATCTTTAAAAAAAGAATGGCAAAGTGGGTAAGGACTTCCTTTAGGAGATTCACAGAAGACTGGCACTCACTGAGAGTCCAGGCCTGCCCAGTGGCAGTCCCCAAGCACAGCCACTGTCTTCTGAGCAGTGTCATCTGCTGAATGCTCAAAGGATCCTTGGAGGATCAGCCCACACTAACTCAATATAGGGATCACCTATTTGAGAAGCCTTTTCTCAAGCCTCAAAGAATCTGGCCTGAAATCATCATGGTGGTTGGAGGAGGGGTTTTAAAGCCAGTTTCCAGGTTTCCCACTTGTCTGGCCAGACCACTCAGTCCCTTAGCAACAGCATCACACCACTGAGATACTGATGTGACCCCCACAATCACAGGCAGGAAAAGGGGCTGACAGGGCTGAACCACATACCTGCCCCTGTCTCACTGTTGCCAAAACAAGAAACCAAAAACCTCTCATTCATGCTTGAAGTACCAATTAACTCACTTGTAGAAAAGAACTCCTAAAACAGAAAAATGTGGCCAAAAAAATACTCCTTTCTTCCTGAGCTTGAGCACCCCTCTCACTCAACACTAACCAATTACCGGAGCCCACCTGCTCTGTGCTCACTCAGCACAGAGGTGAGTGAGAGGCCAGGAGACCCTGCTGCTGCACTTGGGAGGAGCCCAGGGGAGGCAGGACAGCATTTCTGGGAAGGGAAATTGAAGTTAACAGGTCAACAACTCTGACAGATAACACAGAAAGATTAAAATTCTCATCAAGCCCCAGTAGAGAGAAGTTTTAGAAAACAGTTAAGTCGGCAATTTCTGGAAGATTTCTTCTTAGCTGTGGGTCAAAAATGTATATACTTTAAACATGTCTTACATTTTAATTTGTGAGATTAACACTCTGGCATTATAAATTTACATAGTTGGAAGAACCTCTTGACCATCTGCCCCAGAAAACCCTGGGCCCTGGATTTGTTCCCTGTGCTGCCAAAAATGACTCTTAGCACCTAATCCAGAAACTCAAATTGTGCTTTTTTCCTTCTATGTGATTTTCGTACCACAAATCAGACCTCATGAAATAAAATTTCACTGCAGGCTATTAAGCCTCTGCCAACACCCCTCTCGATCAGTCAAGCCTGAAGACAAAAGCTCAAATGACCAAATGAGTTTGGTTTCAGGCTCAGAGCATGATCAATAGTCATTTCTGTTGGGAGTTTTAGCCTTAAAAAAAAAAATTAATGTTCCTGCTTTACTATAACCTACCCATCAGAATCGAATACCACTCATCACCTCCCCACAGACATTAGCTTACCCTGGGAAATTAAAACGAAAGCAACTCCTTTCCCCTGGGCTTTCCACTACTCTTGACTTATTTTCCACTTCGATCTTGCCTGTGAACTTAACCAAAGCCCGCAGCTCCACCTTCCCTGAGGATGGCTCCCTTCAGACTTCCTAGCACAGGTCCTAGGAGACCCCACTATTTCTATCCTGAACCTGGGTGGGGGAATGGGAAACCGATCAGGGGCCACACAGACTAGTCACTGCCCTGGGCTAATGTTCCCGAGGTCACTAATGGACATCTGGACACGAGGACACAGATGGCCTCCCTTCCAGCTCAGGTGAGGAGCAGGTCCTTCAATTTGATCAAAGGAAGCGACAAAATGAGGTAGGAGATGCTCAGCCCAGTGACTGCAGGGTGGAGAGCAGGCACCGTGGAGCCGGCCTCCCTACCCCGAGCTCTCTGCCAATTGCTGGCCGCAGCCACAGGTCCCCTTGCTGTCTGCATGGCTTCCCCCTGTCCTCGCTGTCAACCGCCTTTTCCTCATTTGTCACCGTTAGGTCCCAGCAGGACCGCGCGCGCACACACACACACACACTTCCCTTTACCTGCTCTCAGAGGTAAAATGATCAGCAAGGTAGGGTTAGAATCTACCACATGGTCCACTCTGAATGGAATTCACCTTATACAAACATCTGCTTGGTCCACTACACCTGCCAGGAGGCGTGTTTTAAAATCTGTCCATGAAAAAAAAAAAAAAAAAATCATTGCCCCCTCAGTCTGGCAGGCAGAGTCCTACAGTGACATAACCTGGCCTCTGCTCTATCATCATTGAAACATTCCCCACCAGCCTTCCACGATCAGGGCACACAGTGAATCTCGCAGAGGTTTTCTTTTAGAGCCAGGTGTACCCACACTACCTGGCTCTATTCTAATCCTCCCTCCCCACCAGATCATAGTTATCCGGCTGAGCTGTTCAGGCTTCCAGGGCATGGAGGTATCACCTGCTCACCCTCCACCAGTGGCGTTCTCAACCAGCTGATGCCAGTTCCCACTTGGGAGTTCCTGGGCACCACTTCAGTACCCACACTGCTGCTAAGTCACACAGGTCTCTATAGTCTCTGGTTCTGCCCTTTTCCTGGACACTTTTCTGTCCCCTTAATATTCAGCTTGCTGCTGCTACCGCTAAGTCGCTTCAGTCGTGTGCGACCCCATAGACGGCAGCCCACCAGGCTCCCCCGTCCCTGGGATTCTCCAGGCAAGAACACTGGAGTGGGTTGCCATTTCCTTCTCCAATGCATGAAAGTGAAAAGTGAAAGTGAAGTCGCTCAGTCGTGTCTGACTCTTTGCGACCCCATGGACTGCAGCTTAAAGCCTTCTTAACCAGACTTGCAAGACTCCCAGAAGACATATCACTCTGGTCTTCATGAAATACCTCCTCTCTGGTTATTGGAGGCTCTGGTTCAGGGAACCAGTCCCTTCCTTCCAAAAATAAAAACAAAAACACACATTTCCTAGGAAACCAGCTAGTGACATCCCATCAAACTGAGAAAACATCCCAGTTTCTCTTTCAGAATCACAAAAGTTATAGAACAAATGTAACCACCATCTCTGCCAAGGCCTTCCATTTCCTAGCTAGAAATTCATGGTTTCTGGTGAAGATCCATGTTTCCCCTGAGTCTCTCCCACATGACAAGAGGATCTGAGGAGCACCCGCAAGCTCCTCCCCTCAGCTAGAAGTAGCCCAGGAAGAGGGCGTCTCCTCACCGGCAGGGTCGGGACCTGCCTCTGTTCTTCCCAGACAAGGCACAACTAGAATCCCCACCCACTGCTGCCAAGAGTGCTTCCCAGGTGGCTCAGCGATAAAGAATCTGCCTGCCAATGCAGGAGACGAGAGTTCGATCCCCAGGTCGGGAAGACCCCCTGCAAGAGGAAATGGCAACCCATCCAACCCACT
Source organism: Bubalus kerabau (assembly GCF_029407905.1). Lineage (NCBI taxonomy): Eukaryota > Metazoa > Chordata > Mammalia > Artiodactyla > Bovidae > Bubalus > Bubalus kerabau. The sequence continues at coordinate 15,712,205 of NC_073627.1, read as the reverse complement.
CCAGTATCCTTGCCTGGGAAATCTCACAGAGGAGCCTGGCGGGCTACATACAGTCCATGGGGTCGCAGAGTCAGAGGTGACTGAGGACAACACTGCCAAGAACTCTTTTTAGGACCCACCTGGCATGATTTTGGAGTAGCGCCACCACCTGTGGGACACAGCCCAGGGGTGCCAATGGGAATAAGAACCATGGTGGAAAGCGAGGAAAGAGAGACAAACATGAACAGGGCAGAATCCCAACTCTAGAAAGACAGGAAGACTACTACATCCCTGTCTGTGGGTTGTATACGGAAGACTCCAACCGTGAGTTCTTAAATCGGAGCCCAGGGCAACTAAGCATATACTCAGTGAGAGTGATGCCTCCTGAGGGCAGGGATAGGAAGTCAAACAGGGGGCCACCCTTAACTCGGCAGGCAAATGCTTTTCAAGTGTGGGTCAAGACATGTTTCTCCTGTGAGACAGTGCTAAACCCACCAGACAGCTCCAACCACAGATTCCCATGGACTATCCCTCCACCCTCAGCCCCCAGCCTGGCCATTTCCCTTCTCAGGTTATCCTGCTCTAAAAACTATTCAATCCTTCCAATAAATCCAAGTGTTAGAGAGCATTATTCAAGGTCCCCCATGTTCCTAATGTGCTTACACTCATTCATTCATTTATTCACTCACCCAGCAAACATTTAAGAAGCTCGTGCAGCAGGTCAGATGCTGAGCGAGGCACTGGTATATAATTGCGAGCACAATGGATGAGGTCCCTGCCCTCCCAGAAGTGGGAAAGCAGATGTCTCCTAAAGAATACGTCACAACAACAGCGAGAAGTAGTGTAAAGAACAAGAGAGAAAAAGGGAGCGAGGTGAGGAGGTGGAGCTGCTTCCCGAAGAGGGAGATGCACGGTGGTTCAGTTTCTGAAAGGCTGAGCTCTCTTCCAGCTGGGAACAGAAGGGTCATGGACTGTAATTAACTGAGAGGGGAGAGGCCTGGGGCCAGGCCACAGCAGAGGCGGGCGGGGGGCACTGAATCACACAGGACTTTGCAGACCAGGTTCAGAATGTGGCTCTTATCCTGGGAGCAACAAAAAGCCTTCCTAGGATGGGGAACAAGGATGTGGTGTGATCATATTAGGAATTTTTAAGAGAAAGAGACCACTCTGGCTGCCGAAGGGTGAAGAGATTAGAGAAGAGGGAAAGCAGCTGTGAGAAGAACAGGGGGAAGGCTGCTGCTACCTTCAAAACCAAGAGAGTTGTTTGGACTAGAGTGGTGGCAGTGAAGCTGAAGAGAAAGAGAACTGTTCAAGAGATGTTTAAGAGATGAAAATAACAGCACCTGGCAACGGACGAGATAAGAGCCAGCTTGCATTTGCAGTGAAGAGAAATGTCAATTACCTCCGGCAGCAAATATTGGCTGTATACACTCTGCAGCTCACTGGTATTACACTTACTTCCTTTGGCACCTATTTTTCAGAATTTCTAGACAAATTTAAAGCTCTTCTCCTTACTTGCTCTTAAATCCATTCTTAAAAACTGTCATCTGTTTTTGAAACATATTTATTGAGCATGTACTATGTGCTGGGGAGGAAAAGGTGACTACCACAGCCCAGGCCCTTGGCATGTCTCCTCTGAACCTCTAAACCCCCCTGGCAGTGAACGCAGCTACCAAGGGTAAGGTCACCCGACCACCTGAAACCTTCATATGAGCCACGCAATAGATTTCCGTCTACCTCTTAGAAACCTTCTGTGATGCAAGAGCAGCACAAGCGCTTTGCATTGGAGACAGTCACTCCTTCTTTCATAAGATCTGAGCCCTGGAAGACATCCCGCACCAAATCTAACCTCTCAGATTACTGAGCTGCCAAAACTGTGCTCTCAGAGGAACACCATGAACCCCAAGAGGCAATTCTTCCTTCTACAGAATCAAACTCCTTTTCTCTAAAATATACCAAGTTCGGGACCTACACGAGAATTGTGCTTTCTCATTTGTTGTCCAAATTAGTTTCTGCAGGATTTTTCCTATTGCAGAGATTGAACAGTGTAGCTCCAGGATTTACGACACCATCAGTGTGGCCACATGGAGCTATTTAACTGAAAACTAAGATTAAAACATCAGTTTCTCAGTTGCACTAGCCACCTTGCAAGTGTTTGATAGTCAAGGCAGCTAGAGGCCACCATATTGACAGCACAGATGAAGCACATTCTCAACGCTACAGAAGGGTCTGTCGGAAAGAATTCCAGAGGTGCTGCTACAAGGTTCTCTGCAGGTTTGAATTATCCTTAAAAGACACACAAAAGTTTAACAGATAGAGACTTTCAATATATAGTTGTGTCCTCCTTGATTTTATAAGTGAATGCTATAATCTGGAGAAGGCAATGGCACCCCACTCCAGTACTCTTGCCTGGAAAATCCCATGGACGGAGGAGCCTGGTAGGCTGCAGTCCATGGGGTTGCTAAGAGTCGGACACAACTGAGCGACCTCACTGTCACTTTTCACTTTCATGCATTGGAGAAGGAAATGGCAACCCACTCCAGTGTTCTTGCCTGGAGAATCCCAGGGACAGTGGAGCCTGGTGGGCTGCCATCTATGGGGTCACACAGAGTCGGACAGAACTGAAGCAACTTAGCAGCAGCAGCAGCTATGAAATGAAGTGAAGTCGCTCGGTCATGTCTGACTCTTTACGACCCCATGGACTCTAGCCTACCAGGCTCCTTCGTCCATGGGATTTTCCAGGCAAGAGTACTAGAGTGGGTTGCCATTTCTTTCTCCAGGGGATATTCCCAACCCAGGGATTGAACCCAGGTCTCCTGCATCGCAGACAGACGCTTTACCGTCTAAGCCACCAGGGAAGCCTTAGCAGCAGCTATAATCTGAACTTAATATACACCAAAAAATAGTGCTTTTTAGTCAGTCTCATAGTTTGGGGTTTGTGTATATTTTATTTGCCAGGAATGTTGAAAATAACCATGTGATTCCTTGTGAGGAAGAAAGGGACCAGGATTTCACAAGCCACTGTGAAGACTGTCTTATTCTTTCCATGTGTGCGTGTGTGTGTGTGTGTGTGTGTGCGCACGTGCGCATGTGCATGCACGCTCAGTTGTGTCTCTTTGTTACCCCCATGGGCTGTAACCTGCCCAAGGCTCCTTTGTCCATGGAATTTTCCAGACAAGCATACTGGAATGGGTTGCCAATTCCTTCTTCAGGGGATCTTCCTGACCCAGAGACTGAACCTGTGTCTCTTGTGTCTCCTGCATTGGCAGGCAGATTCTTTACCACTGCACCACCTGGGAAGCTTCTTTCATATATATCTTACATATTGCCCAATGCAGTTGATATTCTCAGTAAATACACAGATTATTTGGCCATCTAATTTTGTGCCTACTTTTCATAAGCAAGTCTATACGGGGCTTGCAAGAAATGTTCGTTTCAGATTTAGAATGGCAACCACTAACACCAGTCCTGTAATTATGTCCTGTAATGATGCAGCATGCAGGAATTTCTCTAGGACCATATCTACCATGTGATTTTATATCCCAAAGACACATTTATACTGTGACAGAAAATCCACCAACAATGCTTCAAATGTGAAACTACATGGGAACAAGATTGGAAAATGTTGATAATTACTCAAACTGAGTGACAGATACAGGAGGCTCATTTTTTCTTCTTTACTTTTGTGTATTTAAAATTTCTCTCCAGAATAATGGACTCTTTTTTTCTCAAGGAACTAATGCAATTATACACAAATTCAATCTGTTCTAACACATACTCTGGAGGGTAATTATAAACTTTGATAGGGCTGGGTGCACAGCATTTTACCAAACCTCTCAAGCCAGGCCAAGAACCAACCCAGCCAGCAACCTGTTTTATGAAGTTCTCCTCCTGTGTGATCCCAGGCTATGGTGGGCGTCAGGAAGCACCGCACTGAGCGTCTTCAGAGGCTGGGTTCAGGTGGGTTCTGTTCTCAGCTGCTCGGAGCCGTCATGCTTACCACCTGACAATAAGGCCACTGTCTGCCTCATCTTATCGGAAGAAAAGGCTGATAATCGACTTCCCTCCCCATCCCAACACTAATGCAGATGCCCGCAGACTGAGGAACAATGCTTCCGGTCCACCCCAGCTTTCAGGTGAGCCCTGCCTGCGCTGCAGAGGCCCCACGGCAAGCGCTGCCCAGCAGCCGGGCTGTGGCTAGCATGTGGCCACCCCACACCACACCACACAGGGACGCCTCCAGTGGACATGTGCAGGGGCCATTTCGGTCCCACCTGCCGCCCTCTGGCTACTTTACACCCAGGATGATGGAAATGTGGACCCCAAAACACAAGCTCATCTCCTTCCAGGCCAAGTAAGTCAGCAAACCCCTGTAAGACATTCCCACGGTGTCTCGAGCACTGACAGGCTGGGAGTCCCAGCCTTTCCCCTCCGCTCCGTGTTGCACCTGCCTCTCCTTCCTTATCCGCTCCTCTGGCTCCTCCTCACCGCAGCCACACCGGCCACAAGCCACTCCCTCCCTTGAGGCGCCTTCCCAACACTGGCTCCCTCCCTTTATTCTTTCTCAGGGCCTGTTTTCTCCTCCCTCAGAGGAAGGAGACTTCCAACTTCTCACAATTTAATGTATACAACACACACGTCAGTTGACTTGTTTACTGTCTAGACTACATAATGCGCTGTGTGCCAGCAGGAAACACATCTGTTTCGCTCCCCATTGGATTTCTTTCCAATGCTAAGCGCAATGCTTGGCTCCAGACACTCAGAGAGACACTTGTTTAATGAGTGATGATCGCTGTTCAGTCAGTCCTTTCAGTGGTAAGATTTTTTAATTTTGTATTTCCAGCCCCAAATGATACATAGAACCATCTTGAGGAACACTGCTTAAAAGACATTAAGTGTAAGAAAGGACTTAAAACTGAGAGAGAGAACAGGCCAGCTTATGTCAGCTTTAAGTAACAAACGTGAAATGAAACTTATGAAATGCATACTGGGATTCTCAAAGGTTATTTGCAGGAATAATCCTGCAAGGATGTGGGTGGGGGTGGTTTTAAACCTCAAAACCTAAACAAGCTGAAGAGGGCTCCTCTTGCCCTGTCCTGGTCTCAACTGTTAGGATAAGCCCAGGAGGGGCTCAGCGTGTCCAATCATCTCTTTGGGGGGAAGCCCTTAGAACCAATCTTCTGGGCAAACCCAACAAAGGTCACTAGGTTGTTTCAAAGCCCACCCATCAGCCACTCCAGCAGCTTCTTCGCAGAAAGGCCAGATTCTTCTCTCAACAGTCCTATCTATGCTCACAGTGGCCTGGCCAGTGGCTTGTGTTCACCAAAGAAAAACCAAAGAGGCCTTAAGTCTTCTGCAACTCCCATAGGGGTCGTCCTTAAATTTAACAAAGTTCTCCCAACACACTGCAGACGTTCTCAAGGAGAACTCAGAATTTAAACTGGGGTCAGTACACAGTAAGAGGCTGGGAATGTATGACCCCAAAGCAAAGGGAAATCTCACTTTTTGAACTGAGAAAACTTCCAGGGAACATGGCTTAGAAGATTTCAAAATGTGGCAGGGTCCACCTGATACAACCACAGAACTCACACTGGGGAGCAACATAAGCCTGAGTTCTAGTCCCAGCCATAAGCCCTTGTCCTCGCTGCATGATCTTGAACGCGTTACTTAACTCTGAACTTCGGCTTTCTCATTTTAGAATAAGATTGATACTAGGGTCTACTATTCATAAGGGCTTCCCAGGAGGTGCAGGGGTAAAGAATCCGCCTGCCGATGGAGACGAATGAGACTGGGGTTTGATCCCTGGGTCAGGAAGACCCCCTGCAGTAGGAAATGGTAACTCATTCCAGTATTCTTGCCTGGACAATTCCATGGACAGAGGAGCCTGGGCGGTCCATAGGGTCACAAAGAGTCAGACACGATTGAGCACAAGCATTCCCAGGATGATGCGAGGTTGAAAAGTGGGGCAGTGCCTGGCATACAGCAGCTCTCCATAAATGACAGTGCTCTTATTGTTCTCACCTGCCCATGTTTTCTCATTACAAAAGCACCAGCACGAACACCCACCTGAGACTTCAGGAGTCCTTTCCTTTCGAACATTTACCTTCTCAGATCCTTAAATTCATCAACTCACATAATCAACGACACTGTACTGGAGGGAGCGGGAGGAGGAGACTAAGAAATCAAGTCCGCACTTTGAAGAGAACTTCAAGGTCCAGAGTGGGGAAATGAAGTGCCCAAGACACACATAATAACTGGAGAACCCCCCAGAAGGCCAACAGGTCTCTTAACACCAACTGCGGTGCTCTCTGCACCTCACTCAGAAACTCAGGGTTTCTGTACTTGCCTCCGAGCACCCTTCTGATGAATGGGGCTGCAGAGACACTTCACACGATGCAATTAAGCATCACAAGGAGCTTGGCCAGAGGCAACATGGAATCTTGCACAAAATCCTGAGGTGCTTTAAAATTCACACATAGTATTCACATCAGCCCAGGTTTCCAAAGTTCTCATAAAGACAGTTATTTTTAACTTGGGATTTGAAGTTGACAAAGAACTTAATGAATAGGCAGGGAGCTGTCTGTCCATGGCTGGTTAGCTCCTGAAGTTAATGCTTCTCACGGGGACAAAAGTCAGCCAAAGGACAGAGCTCCATACAAACTGGAAAATGTTCCTGCAGCCCACAGATCATGGATTACTGCCTGGGCTCCGAGTGGCAAATCTTACAAGACGCTCCCTAGCTTCCCTCCAGAGCCACCTACCAGTTAACCTTACGTTCTGTCATTCGACAGCATCACGTGTTCCTGGCTCATGCTGTGCCAGGCACACAAATGACTTCGTGTAATCCTCACAACTACTGACAGAGAATGTACTAGCATGGTTCATCTGACCTCGGACCCCACTAGGACACCATTATTTTATGTACGAAAAAAGGAAGTCCTGCCAAGTACAACTGTCAGACCTCATAGATTTAAAAGATACTTTGGCTTCCCTGGTGGCTCAGACCATGAAAGCATCTGCCTCCAATGCGGGAGACCCAGGTTCGATCCCTGGGTGGGGAAGATCCCCTGGAGAAAGAAATGGCAACCCACTCCAGTACTCTTGCCTGGAAAATCCCATGGACGGAGGAGCCCATGGGTAGGCTACAGCCCATGGGGTCACAAAGAGTCAGACACAACTGAGCAACTTCACTTTCTTTTCTTTTCAGACATGTTAAGCTGAGACAAAGTGTATTGTCTTACATTTGTGGAAATGTGAACACTGTCCTATTTTACAGATAAAGAAACTGAGGTACACAGAGAAAACAGTTTGCCCAAGGTCACAGAGCTAGTAAATAGAAGCACTGGGATACAGACCTGGTAAGTCTGGTCACCTTTTCATGGCAGTAAACTCAGATTTCCCGAGTCATGTGAATTACCCAAAAACACACCTGACAAAGAGGCAGGACACAGGGGGCTAACACCCGCCCCGCCACGAGCACATCAACTACGGCAATTCTCTGAACACCTCTGAACCTGGCCCTTCACATGCCCAAGAAGGCACTGTGCGAGACTAGGATAATCTGCCTTTTCTTCGGCAAAAGCAGCACGGTATGCCACGGAAAACGTACATCTGGAATCAGAAAGTCCCAGACTGAAGTTCTCGTTCCAGGGAATTCCCTGGTGGTTCAGTGGTTAGGACTCTGCTTTCACTGCCGAGGGCCTAGGTTCAATCCTTGGTCAGAGAACTAAGATCTTGTTCCACCAACTAACCAGCTTATGTCCTGGGCAAGCTACTGAACTGCTCTCAGTTTCCTCTCCTGTAAATTGAGACTCTGTGTGTGTGTGCCTGCGCGCGCCTGCCTGCTCAGTCACTCAGTCGTATCTCTTTGCGACCCCATGTACTGACCTGCCACGCTCCTCTGTCCATGGAACTTTCTAGGCAATACTAGAGCAGGTTACCATGTTCTACGCCAGGGGATCTTCCCAACCCAGGGGTCGAACCTGCATCTCTCATGTCTCTTGCATTGGCAGGTGGATTCTTTATCACTGCACCACCTGGGAAGTCCAACATTGAGGCTACCAGCATCTGTCTCCCTTAGAGGGCTGCCAAGGACAAGAGAGGATATATTGGGTTGGCCAAAACGTGCATTCAAGTTTCTCCATAAGATGTTATGGGAAAACCCGAATGAACTTTATGACCAGCCCAATATACACAGAGAAAGCAGCAATGGCAGAGCTGGAATTCAGCAAATGCTCTTTCTATAATGACCACCTTTTGCTTTGGGACAGAATTAAAGAACAAACAATTCCCTGTGACCTCAGCAATTCCCCAGGGGGACACTCTGGTGAGAATAAGGATCAGACAGAAGAAAGCTGACCCTGAGAGCCACTCAGGCAAAGAAAATGAACTGGAAGCACCTGGAGGGCAGGGACAGCTGCCTGACTTCTAAACTTCTGAGTAAACTCACTGACAGAGGGAAAGGTTAAAAAGAACTTAACACCATCAAACGGAGAAGGCAATGGCACCCCACTCCAGTACTCTTGCCTGGAAAATCCCATGGACGGAGGAGTCTGGTAGGCTGCAGTCCATGGGGTCACTAAGGGTCAGACACGACTGAGCAACTTCACTTTCACTTTTCACTTTCATGCATTGGAGAAGGAAATGGCAACCCACTCCAGTATTCTTGCCTGGAGAATCCCAGGGACGGGAGAGCCTGGTGGGCTGCCGTCTATGGGGTCGCACAGAGTCGGACACGATTGAAGCAACTTAGCAGCAGCAGCAGCAACACCATCAAAAGACACTGGTCAACAGATATGAGGATGAAGAGATACCACATCTGACACAGAAAGCAGTCTTGGAAGATCCAGTTTGATACCAAAAGTGACCTACAGGGGATTTCCCCACTGTCCTGTTTCGTTCTTATGATAAGTAATATTCTGTGCATTTCACCTCTTTCTTTCTTCAAGAGCTTCAGAAAATCCTCATAAGTTATGAGCTTTGGGAGGGAAGGTGAGCCATATAGATGTAGAAACAAACTCCTGACCTGCCTTTTTTCGCCATCATACCCAGAATGCCTCAAAGTTTCTGGCACATGGCCAACTCTCAACAAAAATTAGTTGAGTGAATATTTTTTGACTATATGCCATTTCACTGGGACCAGAACTCCCAAACATCCTATACATTTATCCTACCTAAAAGACCAACAACTGTCTTTCCTGCTTCTTTTCCAGATGCATTCCAAAACCATAATATCTAATATGCAAACGATACACTCGGCAATGCTGTTTCTCCAATCCTCTCACGTGATTACTTTCTACTTGCTCTTCAAACCTCCAACAAGGCGCGGTCCCCTTAGTCCCACCAAAACCCGTGCACTCTCTCTTCCCCTTCCTCTGTCCAGCCCTTGGGCTACTCGACAATTGCCTCAATTACCACCATTATCTGAATTGGTTTGTTAATCTCCTTCCTCTCAGGCATAGCACCTTTCCTGGAGATAAATGCAGGCAAGTCCAGTTCACCCACAGCTCTCCACCACCCCCAACCCTGAGGCCCTTGTGAAAAAAAGAAACTATATGGCAAAAATCCCACTCTACCCTCATCGTCTCAGGAGGCTGTTTGTTTTACATAAAGTTTAGCTCAATCACCAACTTTTAGAAGAATCTGAAAGAATGCTGTAATGATTTAAGGGTTGGGTAAGAGCACTCAATGGTAAAGCATCTGCCTGCCAATTCAGGAGACTCAGGCAGTTTGATCCCTGAGTCAGGAAGATCACCTGGAGAAGGAAATTGCAACCCTCTCCAGTATTCTTGCCTGGGAAGCCCCATGGACTGGCAGGCTACAGTCCATGGGGCCCCAAAGAGTAGAACCCGACTTAGAGACTAAACAGCAACCAGAGCTGAAAAAATGGCACTTTTGCTCTTTCAATACCTCCCTGAAGATAAGCTGCACTGTGTCACCCAGCTCTAAATCCACAAACCCAGACTTTCAGGAATTCCCTGCCAGTCCAGTGGTAAGGACTTTGTGTGCTCACTGCCTAGGGCTCTGGTTTGATCCCTGGCCCCAGAACTAAGATCTCATTAGCTGGGTGGTCAAAAAACAAAACAAAACAAAACAAAAACAAAAAAAACAACAAACATCTAAACTCTGCAAACACTCCCCATTCCAGAGTTCAAGGACCATTTGCGCCTCCGTTTTTCCTTATTGGCTTCCATATAAAAGTTACTCATTGTTTTCCTTCCAGCTTACATCAGGCTCCTGAAAGGACTCCTTTAAAGCCTTTGATGAAAACCATCAAAACATGCGAAAAGCTGGTTCTTTTCAACGTCTGCGCAGAGCAGCCGCGGTGTCACAACCTAGAACTTCAAACACGAATATGGCAGCACTCCTGCCTTCATGGAGCCCACGCTTTTCCTCCAAATAAAAAAGTATGCCCTCCATGGGCAGCGTCTCTTAAAGACTGTAGTGACAAAGTACTTCACGGCTTTGGAGGAAGAGCGAGGGTGGAGACAGGCTTTGCCCTTACATTAGATGCCCTGTAACCATAACAACCGATGGTTTCAGTAACCATCAACCCACCGAGGGGCTGTTTTCCAAAAGGCATTTTCAAGAGGGGAAAACTCCCCTGCACCGACTCCCGCGTCAGCCGAGCGTTCTGGGGAGCGGTTCAGCCCATCTCTGATCCCACCGATTCGTTCCTGCTGCTCACCAGCAGCAGCACAGCCTCCGCCGTCACACCCCGCGCTCCGGGCAAGGCACCTGGCGTTAGGCCTCAGCCCAATGTCACTTGTTAACCTTCCAAAACCCCCGGCGTTCGGAACGCCGTCGTCTCAAGTCTAAGGCACGCGAACCACCCACTGCCACCCGCGATTTCCAAGAGCTGGCGAAAAACAACCCGAGGAGCTGAGAGCCTCTGAAAGATCCGCTTAAAAGTAACTGCGGTTCTCGACTTCTAGGCGTTTCGCGACGTGAGCGCCGGGGGAGACCAGAACCCGGGGCCCCATTCATAAAACCACAAGCTGTTTTCCCTCAGTTTGAGTGTGGACGGTCCTCCCCGGCCAGGGCCGAGCCCGGAGCCCGTGGACAGCAGGCTGGGGGGCTGGCCGGCGGGCACCTCTGGCGGGGTCAAGCCCAGACCGCCCCACACCGCCCCCAGAGGAAAGAAGGGTGCGCCCGGGGGCCTCGCGGGTAGGCGTCCATGTCAACTTAACCCGGACCGTGACAGCCGGGCGGGGCCCTGGGGGACCGGACCCCCGCGCCCAGCCGCGCCAACGGCCGCCGGCCCCCGGACCCTGAGGAGCCGGAGCCGCCCCCAGCCCCGGCCTTCTTGGTGGGCGCTCCCTCCACCGCTCCGCCCGGCCCAGGGAGCGCTCACCCCGGATCCACTGGCTGCCTCATTGTACTGCGCCGACGCCCGTGCTTCACGGCCGCCGCAGACCCCGCTCCGTTTCGGGCTCGGGCCGCCGTCCTGCCGCCCGCCCGCCCCCGGGGCACCGGCCACCCCGCCCAGCCAGCGGACCCGCCCCGCGCCCGCGGCCGCCGCCGCCAACCAGAGGGCGGCGGGGGCGGAGCCGGCCTCGCGCCAGGCCCGGCCAATCCAGCCCCTACCAGCGCGCCGGGAGCGGCCGCGGAAATGGGTGTGCGATTGGTCGGGTCTGTTAAAGAGGCCGCCGCCCACGGGGCTGGGGAGACGGGCGGCGGCCGGGTTACCTGGGAGAACCTGGGTTGGAAGAGATGAGACCTTCTCTTCTCTCCCTAGTCCGGCAGCTTCGCTCTTCCCAGCACTTTGCATTTATTAATTAACGCTTCCTGAAGTCTAGCAACAAGTGGGGGACAGAACCTGCCTCTGTCAGAAAGAGAAACTGAGGTCCCGAGGGTCTCCTCGCTGGGCACAATGACTGGAATTTGAGTTTCATAGGGCCGTCCGACACATGTGTTCCGTCCAGTCCCAGAAATTGGCGTAAAAATTATCCAGCTTCACCTTGGAGAATTTTGTAAAACATTTAACACACATTCCGTGTGTCTGGAATGCGACTGGGGAAAATATGTATTTTTCAGCGCCCGTCCCCCGAGGTGATTCTGATGTGGGTAGTGTTGGTACAAGAGCAACATACAGGCAGTCACGTATTATTTCAAGTCCCTCGTGGCAATGAAGTTCAAGTGCAACTGCCATAAATAAAGATAAGCTATTCTTTATCCTCAAAAACAGAAATATGGTTGGGAGATTTGCTAGTTTGGCTGGAGGTCGCCTACTGAGAAACTCAGGACAGTTCCCTGAGTGGGTCATGCCAAGAACTGAGTCTGAAGGGCGCCGGGCTGGGCTAAAGCAACAAGGCAGTCTTGTTCTCTAACTCTCTAGACAATGCTTAAATACTTAAATGGCAAAACACACCCTTCCTTGTTGCCATCACCAGGCCCAGTCATAACCCCAGGAAGGTGCCTGGATTCCAACGCCATCCAGCCCTGCCCATTCTCCCAAACACATGCCTCTCCTCCTCCCGGTGTCCCGGACATCCATCTGACCCAGAAGCCCCTGCCTGAAAGTGAGTCTCTTCTGCCTAGACCCCTCCTAAGAGAAGCAAACTGCCTCCAAAGAACAACCGTATAGCTGTTGGTGGTGGTGGTGGTCATGGTGTTTTGGCTGGTTGTTTGCTTGTTTTGGTTTTTGCTGTGATTTCTGTGGGTGTTGTGTTTGCCAGGAACAGCTCGACACACACATTCATCAGCCTCATCAAGATTAAGTCTCTGGGTTGCAGACATCACTGCCTGGGAACACTATTTGCTTCCCTTGGCCCTCCCAAAGGAAAAGGAATTCTTGTTTTAAATACAGAGGGTTCCAGCCTTGGGTATCTGGAAATGTGCAACAAAGGCAGTTAGCACTAGAGAAACAGCCCAAAGTTGATCTTGGCCACACCTTAAAACCTCCACCATTTGGTGGAGGTGGAGTGGGCAATGAAGATGGGGGGGGCCTGGAGCTGTACCACTGCAAGGGTCCTGGGGAAGCTGGCACTGTGTATCTCAGAGTGCCCGCCTCCACCTTCCTTGCCCAGGCAAAACCCTACATAAATATTAGGTTAATTAATATAGTGTCAACCTGACCTCAAGCTGGAGGCCCATAAGATCCAGCATGAACACTAAGAGGGAGCCCTTCCTTTTGAAAAGTGAGGAATTTGGATACTTTGAAAAATTAACAAATGTATAATCATGTAATAATATTAACACTTCCTCCTACCTTTAAAAGATTACTCTGGGCCAACACTACGTCAAGATCTTTGTACGCATTAATTCATTTGAAACCTGTGTGGTAGGTGTGGTTGTTATTTTCTCCATTTTACAGATGCAGAAACGGAAGCTCACAGAAGACTGGTAATGTGTCCAAGGTCACAAGACTAGCTTAAGAAAGAGCCAGCCTTCATGACCTCCTAACTGCCTGCTCCAGTGCCTGCCAAAGTGCCCTTCCTTCTTGCCAGAAACAGGACAGCTCACTTCAAAAGGCAAAAGAAGCAAACATCACTGCACTTCTCCAAAAGACAGTATAATGAATATAGCAGCGCTGCCATGAAAGACAGTATAATGAATGTAGCAGCGCTGCCTTGGAGTTTAAGTTCCATTGTGCTAACGTACCATCTGTTTGACCTTGAACAAGACATATCATTAAATCCCTGTGAGCCTCTGACTGCTCATCTATAAAAGGAGATGATGATAACAAATTCTGCCTCCTTGGACTGGCAAGAAAACCAAATCAGTAAAGAATATATATGAAGGTACATGTACTTTGAACTTACAAATGAAAAGAGTGAGTGTTAGACCTTGGTATCTGTGACTCAGTAAAGTGACCAATGACAAAGGCCAGGGATTTTGATGCTAAATTCAAATATCAAACAAGATTCCTTACTTTGTCCCCCAAGTATCTATAGGAACAGTTTAGCACAAAGTGAACTAAATTTTTTCTACCTACAGGAGAGATAGAAGTCACAGAAATTCAAATCTAGGTTATCCCTCTGGCATCTGCCTCCCTTCACCCCTGCCCCTCAACCATCATCCAAGTCTCTCTTACAACCCAGGCTTCAGTTTAAGCCTACAGATTCCAGTATACTTGAATTATTCCCAATTGTGACATTTCAAGACAACCCTTATTTTCTCATGAAACTTAAAAAAAATGCTCTAAGATTTTTACTGCAACTTTTTGACACTGCACTTCTGTCTTGGCAGGAGAAACGGTTATGAAGTACACAAAAACAAAAAAGTTGATCCACTTATACATTGAAAAAATGGTTAGGGACCCATTTTGCCACAAGCTGCACCATTAATGAACAATTACTGAGAGCTCCGTAAGTACCAACTGGTGTGCTCAGCATTGGGGATGAAGACAGTATTTTTTAAGTGCAAAAATGGTGGACTTTTAGCACTAGATCTAGCAGAAAAAGACTGATACATTGATAGACCATTACTGGCCTCCACAGAGTTAAGCCTAAGAGCTATGGGAGGTAGAATAGACATTTATAACCCCTGGGGCACCCCAATAATGTTTCCTTTTTCTAAAAAAATCTTTTATTGTTGCTAGCTTATATATTTATTTTTGTGGCCATGCTGCAGGACACCTGGAATCTGTTTCCCAATCAGATATTGAACCGGCATCCCCTGCATTCAGAGTGCAGAGTCTTAACCAGCGGACCACCAGGGAAGTCCTTGATAATGTTTTAAGGGTGACCAGATGAAGGCTATTGAGAAATCAGAAAGGTAATAAAAACCTAAGGAAGAGTGTTGTCTGCAGGGGTCAAGTGGGGAGAGATCTGAAAGTATATCTTGGGATTTGGAAATTAGAAGGTTACTGACTGTGCTCAGATGTTCAGTCACGTCTGTTTGTGACCCCATGGACTGTAGCCCTCTGGGCTCCTCTGTCCATGGGATTCTCCAGGCAAGAATACTGGAGTGGGTTCCCATTTCCTCCTCTAGAGGATCTTCCCGACCCAGGGATGGAAACTGCTTCTCCTGCATTGGCAGGCGGGTTCTTTACCACAAGTACCACCGTCTCAAGCCCAGGAACTACTGCTTCAGAGGGTTACTGAGGCCACTGACAAAAGCCATGTGGGTGGGCCTGGAGATGCAGACTCTCGCTAGAGCTAGACTGAGAAGAAAAGCTAAGAAGAGAGAATGAAGAGGCCAGGCAGGACGGGACTGATGGGACAGGGTCCCAGGAAGCCCACAGGGACAGGGAAGCAGTCCTTGGGGAGGAAGAGGGTCTGTTCTTCCACTTAAGCTGGATGTAGATAAGAATGGCTGTGGGTGCATATTCATTCATAGATGGAGGGCAGGAAGTTGAGGAAATTCCTGCCTGCTGTTTTCTATTATTTTCGTTCTAAAGTGAGAAACGAAGTCTTCTCTTGAGAGTGGGTGGGAGGTGGTAACCGGGCCTTGAGGAAAACAGTGAAGAACTAGAAAAGCCACCGAGAGGATTGAAAGAGGGAGCTGCCAGATTGAGAGGGAAAATTCCTGGCAGCCCAGGGCCCTTCCATTTGAGGCATTCCCCTTGTGGCTCAGCTGGTAAAGAATCCGCCTGCAATGCCCGAGACCTGGGTTTGATACCTGGGTTGGGAAGATCCCCTGGAGAAGGGAAAGGCTACCCACTCCAGTGTTCTGGCCTGGAGAATTCCATGGACTGTAGAGTCCATGGGGTCACAAAGAGTCAGACACGACTGAGTGACTTTCACCATGACAGGAGTTAGATGGATGGTTATGTGGGGCTTGGCAGCTGGGTCCCGTGTGGAGAATCCAGAGTGAAGAATTTACAGGGTCAGGAGCAGGAGAAACCCAAAACAGTGCAAGGTATAGACAACAGATGGGTCAAAGTGATGGATCGTGGGTTCTAAGTTGGATGGAGATAGAAGGAAATCTGCGGTGGTGGAGGTAGCGGGGCTGCCGCTGGACTGGAAGAAACATGTGGGACAGGAGAGATGGGAAGAAACAGACATGGTGTCAGTTTGGAGTGGGATGGGTTAGGTGAGATGTTCAGAGAAGAGCAATTCTGAGTGATGACAAGCTCAGGTCCGGCCATGGAGTTGGAGTTTCTAAACACACTCAACTCCTGGATTGTCCCCGGTTCCTTTTAGAGAATGATCTGTGGCTGTGTGGCCTCCAGTGCTTTCTGTTCACTCTGCACCACTCTCTGAGATGATGGAGGTGGGAGAGCATCCTCCTCTCTCGTCTGGTTTTCCTTCTAAAATTAAAACCTGTTAATGAACAGAAGGACTCCCACCATTGTCATGGAGACAGGAGCATTTGCAGGAAGGGATGCTGATGGGAAGTCTTCCGGGGTTTTAGAGGTGCCTCACCTGGTGGGTTGATGTACTTGTGAATAATTCCCAGTCATCAGGGAGTGGCAAACAGCCAGCTGATGTCGATTATATATTTGCTAATTAGCATATGAGACCTGAGGTTATTAAATATAAATGTCTCAAAGCTCTGTCATTCTAAGGAAGGACCAGTAGGGGAATGGTGGCTTCTAATTGATGTGGAACAGAGCTAGAGTGGGCTTCTAGGGAGAAATCCTGACCCTTCCCTCCATTTCCCTGCTGACTCTCTGCCCACCCTCTGCTCCATGCAGAGAGCAAATCCATCTCACAGCATTTACTCCCTCCCTTTCCCTCTAACCCGCCATCCTCGAAGCTTTCCAACGACTGGGTCTTCTACTCCGCTCCAGCACGGGAAATTCAGTCTCTAGCTTGTACAGAAGCACCCTGGTGCACAATTTTAACTCCCAGAATGAAGGGTCAGCCCTGCAGCCAACAGGTGCTGGCCCCTACTTCTGTATCTCTTTTCCCCTTAAGTAGCAGAAGTGGGAGGACTCAGCTGGCTTTTTGGGGGTGGGGGATGCTCAGCTTGTAGTTTGTGGGATCTCAGTTCCCTGACCCAGGCCATGGCAGTGAAAGCCCAGGATCCAACCACTAGACCCCCAGTGAACTCCCCCAGCTGGCCTTTTAATAACACATGTGCATCTGTGCTAAGTCAGTTCCGTTGTGTCCAACTCTTTGCGACCCTATGGATTGTAGCCCGCCAGGCTCCTCTATCCAGATTATCCAGGCAAGAATACTGGAGTGAGTTGCCATGCCCTCCTCCAGGGTATTTTCCCGATGCAGGGATCGAACTGGTGTCTCTAATGTCTCCTGCATTGAAGGTGGGTTCTTACGCTAGCACCACCTGGGAAGCCCTTAATGACATACACATCCACCTACACATAGGGGAAGGTGGTTTTCATTTTGAAAACGTGATTTACGTACCCTGATATAGAGTAGCTAGAAGTCAGTCAGAAATATCCACTCCCAATCAGGTTAAACAAAATGAGAAGTGGTAGAACTGCTAGCCTCTGCCGTGTCCGTGTGGCTGCTCTACTCAGCATCTGTGTGATTCAGAAGACAAAGATGGTCTATATTTGGGTAACAGCTTAGGCAAAGAAAGGGTTTCAATCTGTTTGGGCCAAGGTTCCCCCAAAAGCAGAACTTGAGACAAAGCTCACATGTGAGTACGTTGCTCAGGAGCACGAACCCAGGGAACATACCCAGGGCTCAGGAACCCAAGCAAGGATGGGGGCAGAGGCATTTGATCATGCATTACTAGGGTGGCCACTGTCCGGGCTGCTCGATTAGGAGATACTAAGGGGCCCTGAGAAAAACATGTTAGGACCCACCTTCTAGGATAGGGGAGACGGGGGGAGGCATTTATCCAATGGTTTCTGTCCCCATTGGCGAAGACCTATGCACAGGGGTCTGAGCCCTGCTTCCAGGGAGTGCTGGCCTGGCATCGAGTGGGCATCAACAGAGATGCCCTGGGTGTGATCCAGAGACAAAACACTGTCAGACTGTACCTGCTGGAATCTGGTAGAAGAAGACACAGCCACTAGAGTGGTGGCTGAAGATCTCCAGTGGTACATAAGAGGTTTCCAATCCAAAGCCCATTTTTTAAACAGGGTTTCCCTTGTGGCTCAGTGATAAAGAATCCACCTTCCGGTGGAGGAGACGCAGGTTCCATTCCTGGTCCAGGAAGATCCCAGATGCCATGGAGCAACTGTTGCACCTGTGTGATCTAGAGACTGTGCTCCGCAACAAGAGCAGCTGCCTTGGTGAGAAGCCTGCATACTGCAACTAGAGAGTAACCCCTGATCGCCAAAACTAGAGAAAAAAGCCTGCATAGCCATGAAGACCCAGCACAGCCAAAACTAATTTTTTTTTAAAGAGAAGAACATCCCACTGTCCCAAAAAACTTGTCATCTGAAGTTAGGCTGGAGGGACACAAGATTTCAAATGTCTTTTAATGTCATTCTAATGTTCTCTGGCTTTGGGGTCATTTGGACTGGTTTCAGATTTTGCATCTGTCATTTCTGAGCCATGTGACTTTGGAAAAGATATTGAACTTACTTGAACTTCCTTGAATTGTTTCCTCATATATGTTGGAGATATCCATACCATATGTTGTTTTAAAGATTAAGAGTATGCATAAATCCTTAGTGTAGCATCTTTTCATAATAAATGCCCAATTAATGGAAGCTGTTGCTTTTTACTCTAGGGCAAATTCCCAGCCATGGAATTTATTATGTACAGGAAGACAATGGGGTGATATGCCTAAGCCTCAAAAATAGAAGTGAAAGAAGATATCACATGGTTGCAGGCAACAAAAAATGTCTAATACTGTGAAACAACCAAACAGTCCAGTGGCTGAATACCTTGGAGTTTCCAAGAAAGCTCAATTTCAAATGTTCTCTTGTGTTGCTGTTCAGTTGTATCCAACTCTGTGCGACCCCATGGACTGCAGCATGCCAGGTTTCCCTGTCCTTCACCATCTCCCAGAGTTTGTGCAAACTCACGTCTGTTGAGTTGGTGATGCTATCCAACCATCTCTCCTCCTGCCCTCAATCTTTCCCAGCATCAGGGTATTTTCCAATAAGTCAGCTCTTCACATCAGATAGCCAAAGTATTGGAGCTTCAGCATCAGTCCTTCCAGTGAATATTCAGGGTTGATTTCCTTTAGGATTGACTGGTTTGATCTCCTTGCAGTCCAAGGGATTCTCAAGTCTTCTCCAACATCACAGTTTGAAAGCATCAATTATTCTCTTGTGTTGCCCCAGTACAAAAACGCCCGTTTGAGGGGTGGTCACCTTTTCCTTGGCTCAGAAAATAGCATTATATGTACATCCCACTAGGAAGGGGATCATCAGTCCTCCAGTTTCTTTTGCTCTACCAATCCCTGGAGTGTGGGAAACACAGCTCTTCTTTTTCTTTTTTAAAATGTTTATTTATCTATTTCTTTTGGGGATCTGCTCATATCAGGGATTGAACCCGTGTATCTTGCATTGGCAGGTGAATTCTTGACCACTGAGCCACCTGGGTTTCCCTGGTGGCTCCAACGGTAAAGAATCCGCCTGCAATTTGGGACACCTGGGTTCGATCCCTAGGTTGGGAAGATCCCCTGGAGGAGGACATGGCAACCCACTCCAGTATTCTAGCCTGGAGAATCCCCATGGACAGAGGAGCCTGGAGGGCTACAGTCCATGGGGTCGCAAAGAGCTGGACCGGACTGAACGACTAAGCACAGCACAGAGCCACCTGGAAGCCCTCTCTTTACTCTTTAGGAAGACTCCAGTGTCCTCGGCCTCTCTCTCTCATCACACCAGCTCCTTCTTTCTGTCTGTGGTGCACACACATGCCCCAGGCCCTTAGGATGCTCTCCTGGTGATCTCAGTCATGAGGATGTGTAAGCTGCCAAGAAGAGATTAGCGAAGGCCCTTTGGCCTTACAGATAGCGCCTGCTCAGTTCAGCCAGAGGAAACTGGAAACACTCTCATCAGGCGCACGGGCAAAGAACGGAGCAAATGCAGACAGAACTGTCTACCCACTCATCCTCAGAGCTAAGTCCTATTGTTATCTTTGGGCTAGAAAATGATTGACCTCTTTCACAGTATCCAGGGCCCCACTAAGTCTCCTGGAAAGGACACCAAGTCTCTGCTTCTGAGAACTTGTGCTCAGCTTCTGGTTTACTAGGTAACTTTGATAGCCATAGAGGCTCCATAATTTTATTCGTGGTGCCTACAACCATTTGGGGTGATAGATCTCTATCACAGCTATAAAAAAATACAAAGACAAATTAAAAGGAAGGAAAAATCGAGTAGTTAGCCTGAGGCCCAAAGCAAACCCTGCTTACTGGTAGAATCAGAATTGCCTCCCTGCCATTTTCCCATCAGGCTTCCCAGGTGGCGCAGTAGTAAAGAACCTGCCTGCCAATGCAAGAGACCCAGGAAATGCAGGTTCGAATCCTGGCTCAGGAAGATCATCTGGAGGAGGAAATGGCAACCCACCCAAGTACTCTTGCCTGGAAAATTCCATGGCCAAATGAGCCTGGCAGGCTTCAGTCCGAAGGGTCACAAAGAGTTAGACACAACCAAGCAACTGAGCACACACACATGCATTTGCTAATCACCCTTCCCACCCGCCTGCACCTGCCTTGGTCTCTCGTGGCCCTCTGAGCAATCACGGTGTGACCCACTTAAATGATTATTCAGAAGAGCAACTGGTCTTTCCTGGCTGTAAGTCATCCCCTAGTCATCGTCATGATTGTTATAATTCATAGGACTTCTGTCATTAAGTTGTGAAGGCATCTGTCCCAAGCCTTAGAAGGTCACCCAGTTTCCAGAGGCTGGGAGAAGCCATGATGCTCTTCATTCATCCCAGGCCCAGCCCATGCTATAGTTTTCATGCTTTTCAGAGCAGAGGAGAAAACACTCTCTATGCTCCAGCCTTACCTGACTGCCTGCTAGGTCTCTCCTGGATGTCTGATAATCATCTCATGTTAAAAGTCCCCAAAAGGAATCCTTGGTCCCTGCCCACCCCCATCTTAGTCAATAGCGCCACCCCCCACCCACTAACTTGCTAGAGTCAAGAACATCAAGAACAGTGAGTTGGCAGAGGGGAGGGATAAACTGGGAGATTGGGATTGACATATACACACGACTATATATGATAGTACTATTTATGGTTCAGGGAACTCTACTCAGTGCTCTGTCATGACCTATAGGGGAAAAGAATCTAAAAAATAGTGGATGTATAGAACGGATTCACTTTGCTGCACGGCAGACGCTAACACAACGCAGTTAATCAGCTATGTGGTTTGCTAAGTCATGCCAGACTCTTTTGCGACCCCATGGACTGTATAGCCTGCTAGTCTCCTCTGTCCATGGGATTTCCCAGGCCAGAATACTGGAGTGGGTTGCCATTTTCTTCTCCAGGGGATCTTCCCAACTCGGGGATCAAACCCAAGTCTCCTGCATTGGCAGTCAGATTCTTTACCACCAAGCCACCAGGGAAGCCTACTTTGAAAAAAAAAAAAAGAACAATGAGTTATCTGAGACTCCATTCTTTTCTGCTCACATCCAGTCCATCAATATACAAACTTGCTCTAGCATCTCTCTTCTGAAAAATCTCCTCCCTTTTGTCCATGACTCCCTCCTGCTGCCCTTTACAGCACAACTTCTCAAGAGTTCCCCTCTTCGTCTCCCATCATCCTGTTTAAGCTGTTCCTCCAGCGGCTTCCACCTCCGTTGCTCCCCAGAAACTGTTCTTGTCACATCATTGATGACCTCCACTCTGCCAAGCCAGGAGTCACTCCTCTGACCTACCTGACCCTTATTTAATCCTTTCACAACACCTACTGGCCACCTCCCTATGCATCCAGTCCTCCTTCCCTTAGTCCATCTCTCATACTCCCTCCATGCCATTTCCAGTGGTCTGTTGCTTGTCCAACAGATCAGACTTCAGGACCTCAAACTGTCCCTGGGGGCCAGGCTGGTCAGGGCAGGCCCTGGGATGTCCTCAAACAACATCCCCACGAGCCTGTTCTCTTTGTCTCTTACACAGAGCTGGAAATGGAAAAGTTAACATGTTGGCAGAGGAAAGTGTGTTTTTTCTTTCCCCCTATCTCGTTTTCCATTACTGGTGTTACAATGGTGTTTGCGCAATAGAGGAAAGTTGGGTGCCCAAAAATAAAATGCCTGATAAGAAGATTTGGCTCTCATACATGGATGGAGTTCTGGGGGGAGGTGCCAACGGTGGGCAGCAATCCATGTAGTGACAGCCGGGGGTCAGGCTGGCATTGCTCAAACCTCCCTTGAAGCTGTGATGGTATCTCAGTGACCTTTCAAGAGCTTGGCTGTAGCCTTCATATGTCTGCTGTAATTCTGGTCCATGCTTATGCTGACAGAGCACCCAGGGAACAACCTGGAAAATTCCTTGCCTTTTTTTCCCTTTCTGGAGATTCATGCATATCAAATGGCAACTTTTTCCATCAACATTACTACCTTCTTTTCAAACCTCTTCAGTCATACTCTCGCTTTTCTTTCTTTTTTTTTTTTTTTGGCCACACTGCCCGGCTTGCAGGCTCTTAGTTCCCTGACCAGGGATTAACCAGCGTCCTTAACAGTGAAAGCGTGGAACCCTAACCACTGGGCTGCCAGGGAATTCCTCAGACTCTTCCTTCTCTAAAGATTAAATTGAGCCCCGTCACCCTGGCAACCCATCTCCTTTCGCCTTGGGTTGTAAATCAGCGTGGCCTAGATCTTTCTGGTCCTGACTATTTCCTTTGTGACACTTATCCAAAGAGTGACTCAAGAATTATTAGCGTCTCTGCCCCTGGATGGTGAGTTCCGGGAGGGCTGGGATGAGATCTGTCTCTCCCTCCTTCTGCAAGACCAGGCACATCAGAGGCCCTCGTAACACTCGTTGCTGAAGGAGTGATGTCCAGTAAGAGCCAGTGAAGGGCCCTCCCTGCGCCGGGGAAGCACCTCTCAGCTCTCCTCTCCACTTGGCTCTTACAGACAAGCACTTCCAGCTAGAGTTCGGACAGGTCCCGACTGCCTCCAGCCTGGTCTGCCAGAAGGAAAGAACAAAGAAAGTTCCTGCCTGCTGAGTTGGGATATATATATATATTTTAATATTTTATTTATTTGACTGTGCTGGGTCTCAGTTGTGGCACACAAGTTCAATCCCCGGTCTGGGAACGCAACCCTGAATGTCGTAATTAACAGCCCTCATGCCACAGCTATACCCGGCACAGCCAAATAAATTTTAAAAAGGGGGTGGGGAGAGAGCAGGGACTTCCTGGTGGTCCAGTGGTTAAGACTCTGTGCTTCCATTGCAGGGAGTGTAGGTTCAATCCCTGGTTGGGGAACTAAGATCCCCTTGCCAGTAGTAAAAAAAAAAAAAAAGAGAGAGAGAGAGAGTGAGAGAAGAAGAAATAGCACAGCACCAGGGAAAAAAAGAAAGAGTTAGAAACCCTCTAGTCTGATCCTTCAGTTCAGTTCAGTCACTCAGTCGTGTCCAACTCTTTGCAACCCCATGAATCGCAGCACGCCAGGCCTCCCTGTCCATCACCAACTCCTGGAGTTCACTCAGACTCACGTCCATCGAGTCAGTGATGCCATCCAGCCATCTCATCCTCTGTCGTCCCCTTCTCCTCCTGCCCCCAATCCCTCCCATCATCAGAGTCTTTTCCAATGAGTCAATTCTTCGCATGAGGTGGCCAAAGTACTGGAGTTTCAGCTTAAGCATCAGTCCTTCCAAAGAAATCCCAGGGCTGATCTCCTTCAGAATGGACTGGTTGGATCTCCTTGCAGTCCAAGGGACTCTCAAGAGTCTTCTCCAACACCACAGTTCAAAAGCATCAATTCTTTGGCGCTCAGCCTTCTTCACAGTCCAACTCTCACATCCATACATGACCACAGGAAAAACCATAGCCTTGACTAGATGGACCTTTGTTGGCAAAGTAATGTCTCTGCTTTTGAATATGCTCTCTAGGTTGGTTGTAACTTTCCTTCCAAGGAGTAAGCGTCTTTTAATTTCATGGCTGCAGTCACCATCTGCAGTGATTTTGGAGCCCAAAAAATAAAGTCTGACACTGTTTCCACTGTTCCCCATCTATTTCCCATGAAGTCCAAAGCCTGGGGGAAAGTACAAAAATCCTTCCTATACGTGGTGGGGCAGGGTGGTGGCTCCGATGACTACATCTAACATCCACTGAACTTAATAAAACTCTGCAGTTGTGGTATTTAAGGGAGTGGACTCTCTCTGCCTTAAAATACTTTATTTCCTAAATCACATGCAATATATAAGAATAGCTAGAAATTCCCATTTCTGTGGTTAAGTTGGAGGGACAGAGCAGGAGAGGGCATGCTAAATTTTGCTAAGTTGCTTTTCTTAAAGACTTAAAGAATATCCAGGGTTTATAATAAAATTTACATTTCTAATTACTCATATAGTAAAAGCTGAAGACACCTGAAATTTACTAAGCACCTATTTCATTCTTTCTTGCCTAATTTAAAGTTGAGATATAATTGACATACAGCATGATATTAGTTTTAGGTATACAACATAATGATTCTATATTCTATATTTCTCTTTTGCATATTGCAAAACAGTCCCACAAGTCTAGTTAACATCCATCATCACACATCATTACAAAATTTTTTCTTCTTGTGATGAGAACTTTTGAGATCTATTCTCTTAGTAACTTTCAAATGTTTGTTACAGGATTATAAACTCCAGCACAGTATAGTACTATAATGCTGTACATTATATCCTAAGGACTAATGTATTTTATAATTGAATGTTTGTACCTCTTGACCCCTTTCACCCACCCTCAACTTTGCCTTTGGCAACCACCAGTCTGTTCAAACTGTGGTGCTGGAGAAGTCTCTTGAGAGTCCCTTGGACTGCAAGGAGCTCAAACCAGTCAATCCTAAAGGAAATCAAGCCTGAATATTCATTGGAAGGACAAATGCTGAAGCTGAATACTTTGGCCACCTGATGCAAAGAGCTAATTCATTGGTAAAGACCCTGATGCTGGGAAAGATTGAAGGCAGAAGGAGAAGAGGGCGGCAGGGGATGAGACGGTTAGATAGCATCACCGACACAATAGACATGAATTTGAGCAAACTCAGGGAGATAATGGAAAACAGAGGATCCCGGTGTGCTACAGTTCTTTGGGTCGCAAAGAGTCGGAGATGACTTACCAACAACAAGTGTGTTCTCTGTATCTCTTTTATTTATTTTGCCTGTGCTGAGTCTTCACTGAGACACATAGGCTTAGTTGCCTCTCTGCATGTGGGATCTTAGTTCTCCAGCCAGGGATTGAACCCATGTCCCCAGCATTGGAAGGTGGATTCTTAACCACTAGACCACCAGAGAAGTCCCCAGTTCCTCTGTATCCTCTTGAGTTTGTTTTTTGTTTGTCTGTTTTTGATTCCATATATTAAGGATTCCTGAAGACTGATAAAAAACCAAGACCTCTGGTCTTGACACCATGCTGTTCCCAGGCTTTCATCAACATCCTCTTCCAAGTTTACCTCCCTGAGAACCAGCTGCCCAGAGTAAGTGCTGTGTTGACAAGCCCAGACCTGACTGCTGGCAGAATTGTCTGGGTGAGGCCTGTGTGTCTTGTGGAAAGAACACAGGAGGGTAGATAGAAGGTGCCAACCCACAGGAGGAAGAGCAGGGAGGGCGGGAGGGTGGAGGGGATTTGGATAAAACCACAGTGTGGTGTGAGTGCCAAGTGCCAAGAGTATAACATTTCCTTTTGATGCCATGACCTTTCCCAGAAGACAGTCTCCAAAAACACCTGTGTCCATAAAACAAAATATATGGCTTTTTAGACTTAAAATGATGGATGAGGGACTTCCCTGGTGGTCCACAGGTTAAGACTCTCTACTTCCACTGCAGGAGGGCATGGGTTCTACCCCTGGTTGGGGAACTGAGATCCGTCATGCCACACAGTGTGTCCAAAAAAAATAAAATAATGAGTGAAATTCCCCCCGTGAAAGGGAATGCTGGCCAATTCCAGAAACTTAACAAAGGCTGCACCAAATGATGGCTAGGAATTGTGTGTGTGAAATTGTCATAAGAGGATTGATTATAATTCAGAAGACGATTCTCAGAAGTTTTTAAAAAAAATGAAGATCAGATCTCTAAGACTCTTTCCAGCTCTATAATCCTGTTAAAAATAAAATCTTAGCAAAACAAAATCAGTTGATATGTTTTGGTTTTAGGGAGAACTTAACTTATGTTTGATGGAAAGAGGGATATGAGCAAAATTATTCTGTTGGTAGAAAGCCATCTTTTTTCTTTTTTTCTGCCTTTCTCACTAACTGGGTACAACAGGAGATAATAGGCTGTCTTCTCTTGTAGATTCCAAGATATTTTTATTGCTATATTTTAAACTCTTTGTCACAGGAATTTTCAAACATATACAAAGTAGAGAGAATAGCATCATTGACACCTGTGTACTCATAACCCAGCTTTATCAACCATCGACACACACCTAGTCTTTTTTTTTAATCAATCCCCACTCCTCCCTTACTTTAAACTACATTCTATACAATATTATTTCATTTGTAAGTGCTTTACTATGTATCACCAGGAAAGGCTCTTTAAAAGTAGGTAACCACAGTATGATTAGCACATCTAGAAATAGAAATAGTAGCAACAGTTCCTTAGTGTCATAAAATGTCCAGCTAGCAGCCTATTCAGGAGGGGAGTTTGGGAGAGGATGAACACATGCATATATACAGCTAAGCCCCTTTGCTGGCCTCCTGAAACTATCACATTGTTAACCGGCTACATGCCAATATAAAATTAAAAGTTAAAAAAATAAAATATCTGGTCAGAGTTCAAGTTTTCCTGAAATTAAAAAATTTATATTTGGGGCCTTCCTCATGGTCCAGTGGTTAAGGATCTGCCTTGTAATGCAGGGGACACCAGTTTGACCCCTAATCTGGGAGGATCCCACATGCTTTGGGGCAACTGAGCCCGTGCACCTCAAGTACCGAAGCCAGGGCTCAGGAGCCCACACACCGCAACGACTGAGCCCACGCACCACAAGTACTGAAGCCCGAGTGCTCTAGAACCCGTGCTCTGCAGCCAGAAGCCACTGCGATGAGAAGGCCTCACACCACAGCTGGAGAGCAGCCCCTTCTCGCCACAGCTGGAGAAAACCCGCGTGCGCAACGAAGATCCAGCACAGCCAAAAAGAAAGAAAGAAATATAAAAACAAACACAAAGAGATTTGGTGCTGTGTATTTATCAAGAGCCTTAAAATGTTTAGACTTGGTAAGTTCACTTCTAGAAAATTTCCTGAATCCAGAAAAACCTTTATACATAAAAGATGTTTTCTGCAGCTTTATTTATAATAATGAAAGCTGGAATAAGTGAAATGGACACCCTAGGTGAATGATTAAGTGAGTTTGGGTTATACCCAATGAACAAGCATTGTGATTAGAGAAAGACAGTGATGTTAGACATAATACATTTCACACCACCATTTATTATCAAGTTTTCTTGAAGCATCCTCTTTACTCAAAGATAAAATATGAGTAATAACAGTATCTACCTCATGGAATGAGGACTAAGTACAAATACACGTAAAACACTCAGTAAAGTGTTTTCCTGGAACCAAGTGAGCCCTCATTATATGATCACTGTATAATATGCAGCAATAAATGTGTTTTTGAAGAACTTGTAGTAATATAGAAAATTATTACAGTATCAAATTTAAAAGCCAGTAAGCAATTTTACCACCATATAACCACAACCATGTCAAGAAAGTATACAAAGGTAGTGAAGTAAGCCAGAAAGAGAAACACCAATACAGTATACTAACGCATATATATGGGATTTAGAAAGATGGTAACGATAACCCTGTATGCGAGACAGCAAAAGAGACACAGATGTATAGAACAGTCTTTTGGACTCTGTGGGAGAGGGAGAGGGTGGGATGATTTGGGAGAATGGCACTGAAACATGTATAATATCATATAAGAAACGAATCGCCAGTCCAGATTCGATGCAGGATACAAGATGTTTGGGGCTGGTGCACTGGGATGACCCAGAGGGATGGTATGGGGAGGGAGGTGGGAGGGGGGTTCAGGATGGGGAGCACGTGTATACCCATGGTGGATTCATGTTGATGTATGGCAAAACCAATACAATATTGTATATATTGTAATATTTAATTGTAGCCTCCAATTAAAATAAATAAATTTAAAAATTTAAAAAAGGTAGTATACCAAAATAACAAGTTTATCAGAGTGGTGATTCTCATCTCCCATCATTCTTATTTTGTAGAGACAATGTAAGTTCATTGCATAAAAATTGTTAAGTGCGGAATAGAAAAAAAAGTTAAGTTTTGATGGATTAAGGAGGGAGCAATCTTGAGATTTCCTTTTTTTAAAGCCCTCAATGTTTTCCACGCCCCAAACTTGTGGCCACCAAGTCTGTTAGCACCCCCTTGTGGTCAAAGAAAGCAACTACTCTTAGACAAAAATCCAATGAAGAAATTAAACGGACGATTGTATCGCCCCACAGGGAGTGGAAATGTCACGCTGGGTCTTGTGCCATGGGACTTCCAACCCAAGCTCTATCTGAATCATGGGGCCAGGGGTAGCTTGGGGACATCATGTGATTGTCCTCAGGTGAGAAACACGGCTCAAGGATTTCATGTGACTCGCGAACCCATTATACTTGCCCCACCAATCTAGCTCACCCATCTCAGAACTATTGTATGAACCATTCTGAAAACTCGTCTCCACTGTGTCCAACCTTCAGAGAAGAGACCCCCTGCCCTAGGGTTTCCTGCCTGTGCAGAAGAAACCTAGCCAGCATCTGCCCACCAGAAGATCAGCAGAGAGAACCCAAGAGCCACACCTGAGTTTGTCATAGCTCCACCCACTTCAGATCCTCCCTGGGTCAACCTTGTTTTGTAAGGGGCGAAACCAGCTGCAGGGCCTCGTTAAAGTCATTCAGCTCCACCAAACCCGTTTCCCTTCCTGTAAACTGGGAGGAGCAGACCCGAGGTTCTGGATTGCTGGCACCTGGATCAACAGCATCAGAACCACTTGGGGTGGGGGGAGGTGTTGACATGATGAATTTTGATGCTTCCACCCAGAAATTCTGATGCAGGCAGTCTGTGGGGGATGAAGGGCTGGGAATCTGTAACTGACAAAAGCTCAGCAGGTGTGGGGACCTGGGACTCTTCAGATGCTCTTCCTTTCGGAATTGCCGGTCTCTGTCTTCTTCCTGCGGAGTCTGGAAAACTTCCTCCTGACTGTGGCATTGCTTCAAGAACATCCAGAAGGGACACATATGTCCTCATGGATAAGAGCAGGACTCCGGAGGGGGATTTCCTCCCGCATCTGCCCCTTCACCTTGCTAAGCTTCCGTTTCTTCCCCCGTGAGATGAAGAAGATAATGTTAGTATCTACTTTACAGTGTTGTTGTACAGGGAAGATTAAATTATTTATGATAATGATTTAATTATACTTATATTTCCATTTAATTATAATTATTTTAGCTACCAGTAAGTGGCTCAGGGAGAAGGCAATGGCACCCCACTCCAGTACTCTTGCCTGGAATATCCATGGATGGAGGAGCCTGGTAGGCTGCAGTCCATGGGGTCGCACAGAGTCGGACACGACTGAAATGATTTAGCAGCAGCAGCAGCAAGTAGTTCAGATGGTTAAGAATCTGCCCACAGTGTGGGAGACCTGGGTTTGTTTCCTGGGTTAGGAAGATCCCCTGGAGAAGGGAATGGCTACACATTCCAGTATTCTTGCCTGGGGAATTCCATGGACAGAGGAGCCTGGTGGGCTACAGTCCGTGGGGTCCCAAAGAGTCGGACACGACTGAGTGAGTAGTACACACACACACATAATTATTTTATATATGCAAAGCCCAAAGCTCTTAAAACAGTGTGTAACACACAAAGGCTATTATTAGCAGTGATTATGTTAACTATTATTATTGTTACTGTTCCATACAGATGACTATCTTTTTTTCAGAATTTTTGAAGTTTATACTCCAGACTTCCCTGGTGGCTCAGACGGTAAAGCGTCTGCCTACAATGTGGGAGACCCGGGTTCAATCCCTGGGTCAGGAAGATCTCCTGGAGAAGGGAATGGCAACCCACTCCAGTATTCTTGCCTCCCCCTCCCCACCCAAGAAAGGGGCTCAAAGAAATATTTTGGAGAAGGAAATGGCAACCCACTCCAGTACTCTTGCCTGGAAAATTCCATGGACTGAAAGGCTCCTCAGAGCCTGGTAGGCTACAGTCCATGGGGTCGCACAGAGTCGGACACGACTAAGCGAATTCACTTTACTTTACTTTAATAGTTATTGTAAAATATTGGCTATATTCCCTGTATCGGACAATATGTCTTTTGTAGTTTATTTTACACCTGCTAGTTTGTATTTCTTAGTCCCCTATCCTATCTTGCCCTGCTTCTTCCGCCCATTGATAACCACTACTTTGTTCTGTGTCTGTGAGCCTGTTTCTTTTTTTGTGGTTGTTACAGATGGGTATCTTTAAATAATAATACTTTTTAAAAGGTACAACCCCTGGAGGAGGATGGGATGAATTGGGAGATTGGGATTGACGTATATACACTATTGAGACTATGTAGAAAATAGATAACTAATGAGAACCTACTGTATACTCAGGGATCTCTACTCAGTGCTCTGTGGTGACCTAAATGGGAAGGAAATCCAAAAAGAGGGGACATATGTATGTGCCGGAGAAGGCAATGGCACCCCACTCCAATACTCTTGCCTTGAAAATCCCATGGACAGAGGAGCCTGGTAGGCTGCAGTCCATGGGGTCGCTAAGAGTCGGACACGACTGAGCGACTTCACTTTCACTTTTCACTTTCATGCATTGGAGAAGGAAATGGCAACCCACTCCAGTGTTCTTGCCTGGAGAATCCCAGGGACAGAGGAGCCTGGTGGGCTGCCGTCTATGGGGTCGCACAGAGTGGGACACGACTGAAGTGATCTAGCATATGTATGTGTGTGTGTTAGGCAGTCATGTCCAACTCTTTGCGACCCCATTGACAGTGGCTGCCAGGCTCCTCTGTACATGGAACTCTCCAGGCAAGAATACTGGAGCAGGTTGCCATGCCCTTCTTCAGATATACGTATATGTATAGCTGGTTCACTTTTTTGAAGCAGCTCTTCTCCAATAAAAATTAATTTAAAATATAAAAGATACAACCCTTAAACCGTGAAAAAGAACCTGTGAGGTGTAGTTAAAACTCTGGGTTCAAACCAGTCCTCTATCCCCTCCCAGAGTGAATCCAGGTGAACACCCAGGACAAAGATAAGCTGCACCATCTACAAAAGTGATGCTCCCTGGGAAAGATGTACAGAGGGGGTTGAGGGGTTTTAGGAAGAGGCCAGGCCAATTGTGGTGACAGGGGTCATGTCTTAAAGACTTGTGGCCAGTGTGTGATGATACAGAAGAGGGTTTCCAAAGTGGGCACCTCTGCAGACACTCAAGAAGTTTCCAGTGGTCCAGGGACCTAAACTGGTCATTAAGATCCATGGACCACACCATTATTTTGACTCTGTCCATGATGGGTCAGCTGACATGGGTGCTCAATGTTTTGCTGACCCCTCCCCAAGGGCATCCGGTGAGTGTCCTGACTGCTCATTCATCACCCCTAAAACTCAGAGGGGCTGCCTGAGCCTACTCAAGACCTCAACCCCATCCTCCTCTTTCTTCACCTTTTCCTTTCTCTGCCAGGACACTCCCCTCCCAACTCTCAATCCCCAGATCCTTGGAGGATAGGTAGCAGATACATGAATTTATTCAGCCATTGGGGTATGCTCAGAAATGATGCCCCAGAATACATATACATTTGAATCCCTGGACCTGTGGATGCTCCTTCTATGCAAAAAAATATCCTTGCAGATGTGAAGAAGTTAAGGTTCTTGAGATGGAGAAGCTATCTTCATTTATCTGAGTGGACTCTCAATGTGTCGGAAGTGTCTTTATATGATAGAAGCAGAGGGAGATTTGACCTGCAGAGAAGAAGGTGTCAGGAAGACAGAATAGAGAGAGACTTGAAGACACCATCCCTGGAGTGAATGCTCTACAAGTGAGGGAGGGCTCGGGAGTCAGGAGATCCGAGTTTGAGTCTCACTGTCCTTACTGGGGGATTCGAGGCAAGGCCAAATCTTTCATTCCTTTGCCTGTAAAACTCCCACAGTAACACAGAAGAGAAAGGTTCCCTCCTGCTGCAAGTGCTATTAGGCTTAAGGGAAATGCTGGGGAGAACACTGAGTACAAACATATGCTACTGTTACCTCTGGGGCTGGGGGTGGGGTGGCCTCATGGTAGCCCTCAGATTCTGCCACCAGTAGCCACCTGCTTTGAATCTTAGGAATAACAATTATAACAGGAGCATCTTGACTGCACGCCTAGTATGTGCCAGGTGCTGTCCCAAGCATCTTATTTGTATCCTCCAGAGACATGTAGAAATGGCTTAGTGGAGTTTGCACTTTGGTGTGTTTATTATTATTGTTTTTGCATTTTGGAAGCAGAAAGACCTAAACTGGAATCTCAGCTGCACCCTATTTAGTTATGTGACCTCAGGCAGGCAACATCACCTCCTAGGCCTCAGTATCCTCAGAGACAAATAATGCTTTCTTTTTTTTTTTCTTAAATCATTTGACCATGCCGCATGGCATGTGGGATCTTAGTTCCCAGACCAGGGATTGAACCCATGCCCCCTCCATGGGAAGCGCAGAGTCTTAACCACTGGAGCACCAGGGAAATTCTCAAAATGGTTCTGTTTTGACCTGTCTACCTGGGAGGTCACAAGGCTCAGATCTACCCTAAGCAAAATATCTGGCGTGGTCGTCTTGTTACCACAGTGGCGGCTCCGTGGTGAACCCACAGGCTCATGAGGGGGTACACTGCTGTCCCCAGTGTGGAAACATCTATGTGCCACTGGCGTCCATTTCCACTCCCGCCCCATGCCTGTGGAACCACAGAATCTTTCTTCCATGACAGCACCTAGATACACTTATACGTGGTAATTTTCAGGCCAGAGCTGAGCAACTAATTCTCCCACCTAAAATTTATTCTTTCTTCTTTTGTTATTACAGGCTGGGGAAAAGACATAATAAAAACCCTCTGAGTCTGGCAAAGAAAAACAACGGTGAAATGCAATTTGAAACCGGGAGTAATCATTGTGTCTACAATTCTAAAAAAATAAATAAATCAAGGAGTAGCTTTTAGAGCCAGTTTTAAAACATGCAGAAGAGTCAGAGTTAGAAAACAAATTCATTATTTTCCTCTCTAAAATGCTGCTCCCCCTGGACTTTCCATCCCCGCTCAAAGCCCCACGAATCTTCAGACCCACTGTTCGCAAACCCCAGGATGCTGCCAATATTCCCCTTTTAACTCCATCTAGCCACCCAGTCCCTTGATTTTCTGCCTCTTGCAGCCACAGGGCATTTTCATTAGTCCCCTGCCTCCAGGCTTGAACTTGGCTGGCAACCCTCCAAGCCAAGGGATCTTCCTAAAACACAGATGAGAAGATTATCAGCATGACTGTCAATTACTGAGAACATGTGGGGCATCTACCACATAGCTGGTATTCTTTCACTAACCTCCCAAAGCCTCTCTCTCTCTCTTTAGTTGCTAAGTCGTGTCCGACTCTTTCAACCTCATGGACTGTAGCCCGCCAGGCTCCTCTGTCTGTGGGATTCTCCAGGCAAGCACACTGGAGTGGTTTGCCATTTCCTTCTCCAGGGCATCTTCCCGACCCAGGGATCGAACCTGGGTCTCCTGCACTGCAGGCAGATTCTTTACCAACTGAGCTATGAGGGGAGCCCCATTATTAGTCCTACTTCACTAAGGAAGCAATTTGCTTCTGTAGCTTGCCCAAGATCACTGACCTGGTAAACAGTGAAACTGGGACTTGAGCCCAGGTCTGGTGACTCCTAAGTCTGAGCTCTTCCCATGTCACTGCTTTCTCTCCTGGGCTTCCTACTGACCGCAGCCAAGTTTCCCAAACCATGCCCTGGGGACATCACTGTATAAGATAGAATAAATTTTCTTTCAAACAACACCACCAGTAAAATGTACATGGAGGGGAGAAGTGATCAGTCTGCCTTAAATAAACTTGGGGCACGCTCCCTAGGCTGCCCAGTCTCAGAGAATCCCTGGCATATATTAAAGGCTTTCGTGTGTCCTACAATTTTTTAAAAAAGGGGGGAAAAAAAAACAAAACACTTTAACCTAGAGTTTTCCAAAGTGATTTTGCCATGGAACCCTTTGCGCTGAGCATCCATCAGAGCCTGCAGGAGGACTGGTGTTCCTCGGCACACAGTCTGGGAACCACCTGCCTTCCAGCTCAGGCCCCACAAGCCCTGGGGCTGGGCTCGGCTGCCTCTCCAGTTTCACCTCCTCTTGTGCCTTGTGTCAGCCTTTTGCTCCAGCCACTCCTCAATGCTCGGGTTTCCTCTAACATGCCAGGGCGCTCCTGCCTATGCACCTTTACACGAGCTGTTCCCGCCCTGAGTCTGCGATGCCGTTTCCTCCTCCCCTCCTCCTCAAGGTGGTCTGGCTGAAATGTCTCCTATCCCGGAAGGGATTTCCTGGGCTTCTAACCAGAGCGAATCACTCCTTGTACCTCGAACTTACCTCTAGTACAACACATTTCTCCAAAAAACATTTGTCTCCCCAAAGCTGTTTTCTGTGGTGGTCTGTGAGCTTCTAGAAGGGCAGGCCTTGCTTGCTTTATTTCAGAATCAACACCACGCACAAGGCCTGGTACACATCAGTTGTTTGCCAGCCAAACCTCCTTAGCTGCCTTCTGGTTTATTTTCTTAATACAGCTTTCTGATTATAAAAGTCACTCAAGCCCACTGTGAGATCTGAAAAAATACACATGTATTTGATGATATATATTTAGAGAAGAAATGCCCATAATCCTGATGGGAGACACTGACTGAGGGGGAAATTAGGTCTTGTTCTGATGGGCGGGGCCGTGCTCAGTAAATCTTTAATCCAATTTTCTGTTGATGGGTGGAAATCAAATCCCTTATGATTATACAGTGGAAGTGAGAAATAGATTCAAGGGATTAGATCTGATAGAGTGCCTGAAGAACTATGGACGGAGGTTCATGACATAATACAGGAGGCAGGGATCAAGACCATCCCCAAGAAAAAGAAATGCAAAAAAGGCAAAATGGTTGTCTGAAAAGGCCTTACAAATAGCTGTGAATAGAAGAGAAGTGAAAGGCAAAGGAGAAAAGGAAAGATATGTCCATCTGAATGCAGAGTTCCAAAGAATAGCAAGGAGAGATAAGAAAGCCTTCCTCAGTGATCAGTGCAAAGAAATAGAGGAAAACAATAGAACGGGAAAGACTAAAGATCTCTTCAAGAAAATTAGAGATTCCAAGGGAACATTTCATGCAAAGATGGGCACAATAAAGGACAGAAATGGTAGGGACCTAACAGAAGCAGAAGATATTAAGAAGAGGTGGCAAGAATACACAGAAGAACTGTACAAAAAAGATCTTCACAGCCCAGATAATCACGATGGTGTGATCACTCACCTAGAGCCAGACATCCTGGAATACAAAGTGAAGTGGGCCTTAGGAAGCATCACTACAAACAAAGCTAGTGGAAGTGATGGAATTCCAGTTGAGCTATTCCAAATCCTGAAAGATGATGCTATGAAAGTGCTGCACTCAATATGCCAGAAAATTTGGAAAACTAAGCAGTGGCCACAGGACTGGAAAAGGTCAGTTTTCATTCCAATCCCAAAGAAAGGCAATGCCAAAGAATGCTCAAACTACGGCACAGTTGCACTCATCTCATACGCTTGCAAAGTAATGCTCAAAATTCTCTAAGCCAGGCTTCAACATTACATGAACCATGAAATTCCAGATGCTCAAGCTGGATTTAGAAAAGGCAGAGGAACCAGAGATCAAATTGCCAACATCTGTTGGATCATCGAAAAAGTAAGAGAGTTCCAGAAAAACATCTACTTCTGCTTTATTGACTATGCCAAAGCCTTTGGATGTGTGGATCACCACAAACTGTGGAAAATTCTTCAAGAGATGGGAATACCAGACCACCTGACCTGCCTCCTGGGAAATCTGTATGCAGGTCAGGAAACAACAGTTAGAATTGGACATGGAACAACAGACTGGTTCCAAATCGGGAAAGGAGTACGTCAAGGCTATATATTGTCACCCTGCTTATTTAACGTATATGCAGAATACATCATGAGAAACTCTGGGCTGGATGAAGCACAAGCTGGAATCAAGATTTCCAGGAGAAATATCAATAACTTCAGATATGCAGATGACACCACCCTTATGGCAGAAAGTGAAGAAGAACTAAAGAGCCTCTTGATGAAAGTGAAAGAGGAGAGTGAAAAAGTTGGCTTAAAACTCAACATTCAGAAAACTAAGATCATGGCATCCGATCCCATCACTTGATGGCAAATAGATGGAGAAACAGTGGAAATAGTGGCAGACTTTATTTGGGGGGGCTCCAAAAATCACTGCAGATGGTGATTGCAGCCATTAAATTAAAAGACGCTTGCTCCTTGGAGGAAAAGTTATGTCCAACCTAGATAGCATATTAAAAAGCAAAGACATTACTTTGCCAACAAAGGTCCATCTAGTCAAAGCTATGGTTTTTCCAGTAGTCATGTATGGATGTGAGAGTTGGACTATATAGAAAGCTAAGCACCAAAGAATTGATGCTTTTGAACTGTGGTGTTGGAGAAGACTCTTAAGAGTCCCTTGGACTGCAAGAAGATCCAACCAGTCCATCCTAAAGGAAATCAGTCCTGAATGTTCATTGGAAGTACCGATGTTGAAGCTGAAACTCCAATACTGTGGCCACCTGATGTGAAAAACTGACTTATTGGAAAACCCCTGATGCTGGGAAAGATTGAGGGCGGGAGAAGGGGACGACAGAATGAGATGGTTGGATGGCATCAACGACTCAATGGACATGAGTTTGAGTAAACTCTGGGAGTTGGTGATGGACAGGGAGGCCTGGCATGCTGCAGTCCACGAGGTCACAAAGAGTCAGACACAACTGAGTGACTGAACTGATTGAACTAACCCATAATCCTAGAGGGATCAGGGTGAATGATTCTCAAACTTACATCAAAACAGCATAAGAAGGACCTATATGAGTTTGTTAAAAATAGAGATGCTCAAACTGCAGCTGGACCACCCAGCTTCTGTCCCAGTGTGTGTTTGTGTGCACACACATGTATTTAATAAACTTCCAGTTGATTCTAAAAGACATCCCTTGGGAATTCCCTGGCGATTCAGTGGTTAAGATGCCACATTTCCAGTGGAGGGGCTGAGAGTTCTATCCATTGTTGGGGAACTAAGATCCCACATGGCATGTGCATGGGTATCTGATTCTGCAACCCCATGGACTGCTCCTCTGTCAATGGGATTTTCCAGGCAAGAATACTGGAATGGGTTGCCAGTCCCTTCTCCAGGGGATCTTCCTGATCCCAGGGATTGAACCAGGGTCTCCTGCATTGCAGGCAGATTCTTTACTGTCTGAGCCACCAGGGAAGCTGCCACTGTGTGGTGAAGCCAAATTTAAAAATAAAGAAAATAAAATGCACTGGGAATTCCCTGGCAAATCCACTGATTAGGATTCTGCACTTTTCATGGCCAGGGCCAGGGTTCAGTCCCTGGTGGGTCTCAAAAGCCATATGGTGCAGTCAAAAAAAGAAAAAATGAATCCCTCATCAAGCATCACTGCTGAGGTGATTCCCCATGTTTTTGAACTATGAACAAGACAGTGATGAACAATTTTGTATGTAAATCTTCATCTGTGGGTCTACTGATTGCCTTAGGAGAGATTCCTGGAAATGGAATGATGGCACCAAAGCAGGAAGGGTTCTCAGGCTCTCGGAGGAGTTATTCTCTGGGAAGATGGTGCTGCTCCCCTCTCCCACCAGCAGCTTGTGAAGATGTTTGTCCCACCACGCCCCCATTATTATGGCCATTTTGGACAAGAAAGAATACAAGAATAGTTGCTATTAAATGTGAAAGAAAAATTGCCTAGCTGGGTGGTTTTTAAAGAGGGACATTTAGCAAGCTTTTGAAGTGTAATTACTGTTTAATCAAGCCGGGGAACGCACAGTCATTAGTTCCTTTTTGTGCGTGCTTAGTAATTTTGCCAACGAACGCTGTGAGCACCCGTCACTTCATCTGTTTTCCAGGGCTTATGCTGCTTGTGTATTTTGCTAGAAGAGCTTCACTCTCTCGCGCACTCTCTCTCTCTGTCTTTGTGTCTCTGTCTGTCTTTCTTCTGCTGAGGTATGTAGACATTGAGTTTAGTTTCTTCTTTTCCGGAATCTCAGGTAACGGGCAGGTTCCCTTACCCTAGACGCTCGCACCCACCTGGTGGGCAGGGGGCTGCTGACTGCCCACCACCTAGAATGGTGCTTAACGCCCTTGACTTTTAGACTTCCCTGGTGGTGCAGTGTTTAAGAATCCACCGGACAATGCAGGGGACATGAGTTCGATCCCAGGTCCAGGAAGATCTCACATGCCCCAAAGCAACTAAGCCCGTGGGCCACAACTACTGAGCCAGCACTCTAGAGCCCTCAGTCCACAACTACGAGGCCTGTGCGTCCTAGATCCCGTGCTCTGCAACCAGAGAAACCATTGCAATGAGAAGCCTGAGCACCACAATGAAGAGTAGCCCCCACTCGCTGTGACTAGAGAAAGCCCGAGTGCAGCAGTTAAGACACACCACAGTCAAAAAGTAAAATAAATAAAGAGATCTTAAAAAAAACAATGAAGCAAAAAAGACTAAACCTATATAGACGGTGGGAGGATATCGACTGTTAAATGAAAACAGCTGGAGAAAAAAACATGCTCGGAATGATCTCATTTCTGTGAAAGGAAATCATTTATTCAAACAGCATTTAATAAGGGCCTATTGTGGCTCAGAGGGTAAAGAATCTGCCTGCAATGCAGGAGACCAGGGTTCAATCCCTGGGTCAGGAAGATGCCCTGGAGAAGGGAATGGCAACTCACTCCAGTGTTCTTGCCTGAAAAATGCTATGGACAGAGGAGCCTGGCTGGCTACAGTCCATGGGGTCACAAAGGCTCAGACATGACTGAGCGACTAACACTCCCTCACTCATATGCCAGACGCTGTGGATAAATAGGTAAATCCACACAAAACTTGCCTACATGGATGTGCATAACCAGGGTTTATCACGAAACAGAAAGGAGCCTGGAAGGACCTGTTCACCCTGGTTATTCCGAGGCAGAGTGCACAGGAGCAGGGAAACGGTTTTAACAAGAGTTTTCATATTTTACTCTCTATCCTTCTATATTGTTTGGATTTTTTCCACAATAAATACGCACCATGTTTGTAATTTAAAATAATACAGAATGAAGACATGAAATAGCGGGGAAACAGAGCCCATGATACAGCCAGGCTGGGGTACCCAGGCCTGAGCTAACTTCTCACCTCTGCTCCTTGGGGCTCCATCACTTTGCTCTCCATCCACCCAAAGGTTTGGTCTTCAATCTCTCCAGAGAAAGCAGCCAGAGAAACAGAGATAACCATGGTGGGCTAGGGTTCAAATTTACCCCAGCTGTTACCACTTGGTCCACTGGTCCCAGGTCTCCTGGAGGAGTTCCTTGTGACTTAAATGTGTCCATGTATGATAGTGATTCCTTTTATTTTTAATTTCAGAAACTTTCTAGCCTTC
Organism: Bubalus kerabau; assembly: GCF_029407905.1. Classification (NCBI taxonomy): domain Eukaryota; kingdom Metazoa; phylum Chordata; class Mammalia; order Artiodactyla; family Bovidae; genus Bubalus; species Bubalus kerabau. The sequence goes on along the minus strand of NC_073627.1, from coordinate 15,672,652 downwards.
AGAAAAGTCACAAGAAGTAATACCATGAACGCTTGTATATTCTCCACCTGGATTGACTAGTTGTTAACATTTTGCACGTTTGCTTTATTTCACTCTCTTTTTATGTATTAAGTGTAATCTTTGCTGAATTGTTCGAAATTTAGGTATAGACTTCATGACTTTTTATTCCTAATACTAAGCAAATATCTTGCATAACCATGATGTATTATCACACTTGGGAAATTGAACATTAACACTTTGCTATTATCTTGCATTGGAGAGGGCGATGGCACCCCACTCCAGTACTCTTGCCTGGAAAATCCCACGGACGGAGGAGCCTGTTAGGCTGCAGTCCATGGGGTCGCTAAGAGTCGGACATGACTGAGCGACTTCACTTTCACTTTTCACTTTCATGCATTGGAGAAGGAAATGGCAGCCCACTCCAGTGTTCTTGCCTGGAGAATCCCAGGGACGGGGGAGCCTGGTGGGCTGCCATCTATGGGGTCGCACAGAGTCAGACACGACCGAAGTGACTTAGCATAGCATAGCATTATCTTGCATACATTTCATATTCAAATATTCCCAATTGGCCCTATATTGTCCCTGAGCAACTCCTTAAAAAAAAAAAAAAAAAGATTTGCAATCCAATCCAAGATCACGGGTTGTGTTTAGTTGTCCAGTCTTTTTTTAAGTACCCTTTAATCTCAAGACGTTCCTCAACCCATTTTTGTCTTTTCTGATATGGAGGTACTTAGAAGTCCAAGCCAATTGTGTTAAAACTACGACTACTTTAAACACAATACTGAATTCTGCAAGAGATGTGAATTTTCTTATGCCACCACTAGGTGACGCTCTCGGCAGCTCTTGCCCTTCAACAGCCCTTATGAAAGGATCCTTGTTTTAAAGATTGATTGTCTCAACCAAATAAAGCACTTACTAGGTAAAGCATGTTTATGATGCCTGTATATGGGAGGAGGGATAGTTTAGGAGTTTGGAGTTAAAAGATTCACACTACTGTATATGTAATAGATAACCAACAAAGACCTACTATATAGCACAGGGAAGTATACTCAATATCTTGCAATAACCTACAATGGAAAAGAATCTGAAAACAAAACAAAAAGCACACATATAAAACTGACTCATTTTGCCATATACCTGAAACACACATTGTACCTCAACTATATTTCTTTTTTTTTTTAAGATTTTTTAAAAAATGTGGACCATTTTTTAAAGTCTTTATTGAACTTTTTACAATATTACTTCTGTTTAATGTTTTCATTTTGGGGCCACAAGGCATGTGGGATCTTAGGTGTCCAGCCAGGGATCAAACCCACACCCTCTGCATTGGAAGGCGAAGTCTTAATCACTTGACTACCAGGGAAGTCCCAATCAACTGTATTTTAATAAAAATTAAAAGGAAATAAAATGCCTGTATATTTATAAATGTGGTATCCTTTCAAGATACCTTGATGCTTTTGGACTGTGGTGCTGGAGAAAATTCTTGTCCCTTGGACTGCAAGGAGATCAAACCAGTCAATCCTAAAGGAATTCACCCCTGACTATTCACTGGAAGGACTGATGCTGAAGCTGAAGCTCCCATACTTTGGCCACAAGATTCAAAGAGCCAACTCATTAGAAAAGATTGAAGGCAGGAGGAGGGAGCGACAGAGGATGAGATGGTTGGTGGCATCACCGACTCAATGGACATGAACCTGAGCAAACTCCAGGAGACAGTGGAGGACAGTGAAGCCTGCCATGCTACAGTCCATGGGGTCGCAAAGAGTTGGATGTGATTTAGCGACTGAACAACAACAACATCCTTTTAAGAATGTCCTCCCAGCAACACCCGGATATTGTTCATCAGGATGCTGATTCAGTGGGGCTGGTGTAGGTCTTAAGATTATGCCTCTCTAACAAATTTCAGGGTGACTCTGATGCTGCTGCTTTGGGGAACACACCTGGAGGAGCAGGGTTAGGAAAAGCATATGAAGAATCATATCTATTGACACTTGAAATGTGAAAGTGTTAGTCACTCAGTCATGTCCGTGACTCTGTGACCCCGTGGACGGGGGCCTGCCAGGCTCCTCTGTCCATGGGATTCTCCAGACAAGAATACTGGAGTGGGTAGCCGTGCCCTTCTCCAGTGGATCTTCCCAACCCAGGGATTAAGCCTGTGTCTCTTGCATCTCCTGTATTATAGGCGGATTCTTTACCATCTGAGCCATCGATGAGGCAACTTTTATTTTCCTGTCAGAGCCAGCAATGAAGCTGGTCTTATCTCCTGCTTTTTCTCTCCTTCCCTTCTCCCTCCCTCCCCCTCTCCTCCCCGGCCCTTTGGCCTTGGTGCTTCTTGACCACAGCCCCTTTGTTCTAGCTGTCCTCTCTGCCTGCACACTCATGCTTCTGTCTGGCCAACTCCATCAGCTTCCTCGAGTCTTTCTCCAGATATCACTTCTTCTTCTTTGTTTTATATATATATATATATATATATATTTTTTTTTTTTTTTTTACTGAACTCTTCCTTAGTGGCTCAGATGGTAAAAAAAAAAATCTGTCTGCAATTCAAGAGACCTGTGTTTTATCCCTGGGTCAGGAAGATCCCCTGGAGAAGGGAATGGCAGCCCACTCTGCAATTTTGCCTTGAGAATTCCATGGACAGAGGAGCCTTGCAGGCTACAGTCTACAGGGTCACAAAGAGTCGGACACGCCTGAGTGACTCACACACACACATAGTTGATTTACAATGTTGCACCAATCTCTGCTGTACAGCAAAGCGATTCGGTTATACACATATAGACATTCTTTTTTTCCTGTTATTTTCCATTACTGTTTATCACAGGACATTGAATATAGCTCTCTGAGCTATACAGTAGGGTCTTGTTCTTTCATTCCATATATAATAGCTGACATCTGCTAATCTCACACTGCCAGTCCTTCCCTTCCCCTCCCCTGTCCCCCTTGGCAACCACAAGTCCATTTTTTATGTCTCCGAGTCTGTTTCTCTTTCATAGGTAGGTTCAGTCGTGCCATGTTTTAGCCAAATCTCACTTCTTATCGAGGTTTGCCCAGACTACCCTATTGAACACTGCCCCCTGCCCCCAGGGATTTCCTCTCTCCTTCAATCTGCTCAGCTATTTTCCTATAGCCCTTACCATCTTTTCATGTATCATGTAATATGCTTATTGTATTAATTGCTTATTTCTCTCTCTGTACTAGAATCTAAGTTCCACGAGGGCAGAGATCTCTGTCTATTTTCTTCACTGATATACCCCTGGTACCCAGAACAGTGTCTGGCACATAGTAAGTTCACAAGAAAATATTTGTGCTCCTTAACGAGAGCTTCAAGGCAGCAGCTCCCAGTCCCCTCATTCAGTTGATAAAGAAATGAGCTCCAGATCTTTGAGCATGATAAAGACGTGGGCGAGGGTCTCAGGGACTGTAGGGAGATTGTCCAGTTTGTCTAAATGAATATAATTTAAAAGCAGGACTTGTTTGTATCAGTCAATTTTTCCTTTTTTCTTTTTCCATTTGTTGTTTTTTTTTTCTATCAGTTAAATTTTAAGCTACCATCATAATTGTTATTATTTGTGTTCGGCCTTTTCCCAAAAGGATCTGAAGCCGCCGAAGAGATGAAATGTCATATAAAACAGAACAGTTAGGAGTCAAGTTGGAAGCGATAGCATCTAAAGGAAGAGGGAGTTGACTTTAACAAGCCCTTGATGGTAGTTAATTACCCTAATGGGGTACAGAATTTGGCTCTGAATTCTTTGGCAGCCGAGTCAAACGGGAAGCATGTGGGGCTGCAGAGTAGTCCTTGTCTGTGCTAAGAATGTCTGAACGCTCAGCAGGGAAGCACTTCCAGGAGGAATTCAGCACAAGCCCAGAGAACTCTGTGTGACATCCAGTGGCCCCAGGTGGGCTCCTGTTTACGAAAACCCCCAAAATCCTCACTGAAGAATGTGATCCTTTTATCCGGGAACATTAAGAGCGTGACGTTAAACCACATGATGATAACGTTTATGGTTCCTGTGAGTTCTTTTCTGATGCTCTACCTGAAAATAAAGATGAAAACCAAAGAATCTAGAAGAAAACATGCATAAACATGTCTGTGTGCTCAGTCACTTCAGTCGTGTCTGACACTTTTCAACTCTATGGACTGTAGCCCACCAGGTTCCTCTGTCCGTGGGATTCTCCAGGCAAGGATACTGGAGTGGGTTTCCATGCCCTCCTCCAGGGGATCTTCCCCACCCAGGGATCAAACTCATTCCTCCTGTGGCTCCTGCATCTCTGGTGGATTCTTCACTGCCGAGCCACCTGGAAAGCCCCAGTAAACCTGTCTAGGAATACCTTTTACAAATATTTGCTGTCTCAGATCTTTGACAAACATTGAACCAGAGGCAATTCATGGACTGAATTTTCATATGTTCAGTGGCAGGGAGATATTTATTTTCTACTGGATGGCACAGTGTTAAAGAATCAATACAGGAGATGAGGGTTTGATCCCTGGGTTGGGAAGATCCCCTGGAGTGGGAAATGGCAACCCACTGCAGTATTCTTGCCTGGAAAATTCCATGGACAGAGGAGTCTGGCAGGCCACAGTCCATGGGGTCAAAGTCTCGGACACAACTGAGCAAATGAGACTGAAGCATGAGAGTACACCAAGCACTATAAATAGAATCCTCTTTCTTTTTTTCCCAGAGGGTACCCCGCTAGACCCAGCTAGCTCAAGGACAGAGAAGACAAGAGGGAAAGTCACTTCTGTTTATTTAAGTTGCAGAAAGTATTTGCTAGGGTGTATTTTGTATCCAAAAGAAGTATCCAGCAAATTCACCTCTTGGGCCACCAGGAAGCTGTCCTCCACCATCAAGTAAGGACAATTGCTCTGTGTTCTGTCAATGCTTGTTCAAAACCCAGTTCTTTTACAAAGCTGCTGAATATCCTGTATTTTAATAAATGATAATATGTTTTTTCTTATAGATTCCTTGTCTCAAAAAATTATTTAAAGATAACCCCTTTAAAATAATTCACAGTCTAATGACAGAAATAAGCACATCTAAACAAATAACTACAAGAAATGTGATGAGTGCCATACTCATCAGTACACGGGGAAGAGCGGCCGGACCATTTCCTTTAACAACAATGTACTTCCTCTTTTTACAGTTGTACATCATTATATTGTGGGTTGTTCCCCTGGGCTCAATCATTTTATTTTTTTTTTAAATATTTATCTAGTTATCAAATAAAGAGCTGTGCTAGGTCTTAGTTGCGGCATGTGGGATCTAGTTCCCTGATCAGGGATCAAACCCAGGCCCCCTGCATTGGGAGTGCAGAGTCTTAGCCACTGGATCACCAGGGAAGTCCCTGGTAAACTTTTAAATAGAAATCATGGGACTTCCCATGGTCCAGTGGTTAAGAGTCCGCCTGCCAGGGCAGAGGAAACAGGTTTGATTCCTGGTCCAGGAAGCTTCCATATGCCACGGGGCAACAAAGCTGGTATGCCACAGCCCCTAGAGTCCACGCTCTGCAACAAGAGAGTAGCCCCCACTCTCTGCAATTAGAGAAAGTCCGAGCAACAACAAAGACTCAGTGCAGCCAAAAATAAAACAATTAATTCAGTTAAAAAAAAAGAAAAAGAAATCATCTTCAACTGAGCCCTACCATCTCTGCTTCTGCCCATCACAGCTGTGTCACACACACACGGAATGTTCTTTCTCCACCTGGCATTGGTTCTGCCACACAACCCTGCGCTGCAATATATCAAGTGGTGGGCCCACCTGGGGCTGGATTCTACTCCAAACCAACTCTGGGCTTTTGCCTGAATGGCCTGGAATCCTCTGCTTCCACTACACAGATTAGCTGCATCCGTCTTGAAAGAAGAGACCAGCTTGGGTTTGGCAGAGCCAGCTGTGTGCAAAAGACAGGAGGGCGGAGGGGGGAGGGGTGGTGGAGGGGGTGGGGGGGGGAGGCGCCATCTTTGAGGGCTGAGTCAGCTTGTAACTGGCTTGTAGTCTGTGTTGGTTATTTGTAGGCTCCTGCTTCTTCAAGGTGTCTGCTTACCTTGGCATCTTCTGCACAGCTGTGGAATGTGCAAAGCCTTGCACAAACCAGGTGCTCATTGCTTGTTGAATAAGCCCTGATGAGCAAAGGTGATATATTGGACTGTTTGGAGTCACATTGCCTAGATTTTCACTTTTTGCTTTCAATATCACATCCCCATATGCCAACACCTCCCACAAAACAGAGAGAAGCACCTGTGTTGGTCTTGGCACACGATCTATTCAAGGGCAGAGAGGGGCCATCTTTGTTCTCTATTGCTCTGTGCATGTGTATGTGTGCATATGTGTCATCCCAGGCTCCTGTGGGTGTTCACACATGTCTACTTATGTGGTTTTTTTTTTAATTTGTCTGCACTGAGTCTTAGTTGCAGCATGTGGGATCTTTCAGTTGTGTCATGTGGGATCTAGTTGCCTGACCAGATATCAAACCTGGGCCCCCTGCATTGGGAGTGTGGAGTCTTAGCCACTGGACTACCAGGGATGTCCCTGTCTACTCATGTTTGGTCATGGACCAAGGGCTGGACAGCTGTGTCCCTGAAAGACAGCAAGTGGAACTCTGACAAATTCAGAGTTGAATACAGTTAGATCAACAGGTCCCAACCTGTTCAAGTTTGAGGATCCTTCTTTAACTAACACAAAACAATTGCAGACTTTCATATGAACTTGTCTTTTCTGCATTTGCAAATTGATTTAAAAAAAATGTCCCTATTTGAAAACCTTTTGTAATGATTCCCAGTCTCTCCAGATCTGGGGGTACACTTCCCAAATAGACCTTTAACACCAGAAAGGAATACCTCCTGTGAACCCCTAACATTCTAGCAACTTTCCCCCTAAACAAACATGACCAAAAGTGTGAGCAAAGTACCACAAGCCCCAGAGGCCGCATATATCGGTTCTCTGATGCATCCTCTAATCTCACACAGGATCTGCACCTTAACAGATACTAAGAAAATGCTTCTTGCTAAAACATCCAGAAAGATGAGGATGGAATGGCTGGTTAGGCTCACTCACCAGCTAGGCTCTATGGTCCTGCACACTAGCCTCAAAGAGCATGATTCCAAGTTCTACGTAAGGGACTTCCCTGGTGGTCCAGTGGCTAACAGTTCATCAACTGCAGCTCCCAATGCAGGGGGCCTGGGTTCGATCCCTAGTCAGGGAACTAGAGCCCACAAGCCATGACAAAAATCGAAGATCTGGAGTGCCAAAACTAAGACCTAGTGTAGCCAAATATAGAAATAAATATGTTTTTTAAAAGTTCTGTGTAGAAGGCCTGACTTATCATCCTCAAACTTGGCTCTGCAACAAACATCACATTATTTTATTATCGTGAAATGAAATCAAGTCTGTTCCTGGGCCTCCATTCTGCCAGCCTATTGTGAAATTTAACATTGGCCTCAGTCGGCAAATCCCTTCTCTGCCTGGAGTTACATAAGAATCTGGAAGGATCATGTGGTTCCTGGAAAACGGGAAGGGAAGGGATTCTGGCTGTGGTCCCTGCTCAAGCTCCTTGTGATTTGGGCTCCCAGGGTTCTGAGAAGACTGGTGACTCCCCAGGCTCCCTGTTATGAGAGGTGTAAGGGGATTTTGGCCAAGGCTGCAAGTCCAAGGCGTAGCGTCCAGCCTCCCTGGACACCCTGTGCCATCAGACACTTCCCTGAGGGACCAGACTCCTTCATAGGGACAGAGCACCCTCCCCAGTTTGGGGGACTCTCCTTTGCCTGCTGCTCCCCCTCTGTTCCTCCCAACTACTACCTTCCTTGAAGTGAGGGGCACACACAGGGCCTCAGCTGGACCTCCTAGAGCTGTGCCTGGTGGCAGGGGCCGAAGGATCCCAGAGCAAACTAAAGACAAGTTGAGCCTTGGTGACTGGCCCTGCCACAGGGGCCCATCAGAAGGACCACATGCCTGCCTCGTGTTTAACACTTCTGGGCTATTTCTTCCTTTCTTTTTTAATTAATTAATTTTTGGCTGTGCTGGGTCTTCTTTGCTACATGAGGGGTCTCTAGTTGCAGCGAGCAGGAGCTACTCTTCGTTGCGGTGTGTGGGCTCCTCATGGCAGTGACTTCTCTTGTTGTAGAGCACAGGCTGTAGGGTACTCGGGCTTCAGTGGTTGAAGCACACGGGCTCAGTATTTGCGGCTCCTGGGCTCTAGAGCCCAGGCTCAGGTTGTGGCACAAGAGTTTAGTTGCTCCTCAGTATGTGGGATCTTCCCGGATCAGGGATCGAACCCATGTCCCCTGCACTGGCAGGCGGATTCTCAACCACTGGACCACCAGGGAAGCCCCAGGCTGTTTCTAAATAATTCAACCCCCAAAGAGCCTCTTCTGCCTTCTTGTTTTTCTGAAACTGACTTGCCAGAGAAGTAATCTGGAATTTGAACCCGAAAGATGCCACTCAGCATCTTTCACTGAGTGGCTGGTGGTGTGACAGAGCTTCTCCAGATGGTGTCAGATCCTGGCTTGGGGTTCGCCTTCACTTTGGAGGCACCAAAATCCATTCTGTTTCCTCTTTCTAGGACCCTGTCCCGGGCTCCTTCAAAGTCCCAACAGCGGGAGGTTTCCTCGCTCGGGGAGGGGAGTGTTGGTTGTACCAGAAAACTAGTGGAATAGTTTCTGGCATGAAACCAGACCCTCTTGTGCCAAGAGGTTCCAGGAAAACCAGCACATCCCAGGACTGGGAGGAAGCAAGGCAGCGACTGGGGAGTTTTTCCTAATGAATCCAATAAATTCCTCGGAAAAATAATCCACCAAAGGTCAGATATAGATAGAAAACAACGTTGCAGGCTTTTGGAGGCATTTTTTTCCCCCTAAAGAGAGAGAAAAAATTCCATGCATTGGCTCAAAATAAATAACTAGGAATATGAAACTCATCTATTCATGTAAGAAATATATAAACTTTGGTTCTGGAATCAGAGAAAGGATAAGAGGTGAGAGGGAGAACTTGGAGGAAGATTAGAGAAAGAAACTAAATAATATTTTCAGAGGCAGAGACATGAAACACAAGAGAACAGGGCGTGGTGAAAGAACACCAGGCGGAGAAGGCTCTGAAGATTATGTTACAAAGAACAGAGTGGAGTTACCAAAGGGGAAGGGGTGTGGGGCAGAGTGAAATGGGTAAAGGAAGTCAACTGGAGGTGATGGATGGAAACTGAAATTTTGGTGGTGAGCACACTGTATGTATACACAACGAATACAGAAGTCAAAATATAATGTTGTACACACGAAACATGTTATACACCAATGTTTACCTTAATTTAAAACAATGTTATTTGGGGGACTATTCTGGTGGTCCAGTGGTTAAGACTTCAACCTTCCAATGTAGAGAGTATGGGCTCCATCCCTGGTCAGGGAGCCAAGATCCCACATGCCTAGTGGCCAGGAAAAAAAAAAAAACGCCACCCCCCCAAAAAAAAAAATCACACAAAACAGAAGTATTGTAGCAAATTCAATAAAAATGGTCCCATCAAGCTGCTGTATAGCACAGGGAGCTCAGCTCAGGGCTCTGTGATGACCTAGAGGGATGGGATGTGCGGGAGAGGGAGGCTCAAGAGGGAGGGGGTGTGTGTACACTCAGAGCTGAGTCAGGTTGTTGTTCAGAAGAAATTAGTGCAACGCTTGCCTGGAGAATCCCAGGGATGGCGGAGCCTGGTGGGCTGCCGTCTATGGGGTCGCACAGAGTCGGACACGACTGAAGTGACTTAGCAGCAGCAGCACAACACTATAAAGCAACTGTACTCCAATTTTTAAAAAATTGTCCACATCAAAAAAATATTTAGGAAAAAAAGTCATCTGAAGGTAAATCCTTGTTGTCATGCTTTTCTTTTTACGTGAGCATTTGAAACACATGGAAAGTCAGAGCTACGAGGACGCGAGGTCATCTTGTCCAATTCCTTCTGGGTTGCCTTGGTGTCCCCCTCTTCCACCCAAATTCGTGTCTACCTGGACCCTCAGATTGTGAGCTCCTTTAGAAACAGGATCTGTGCAGATGTAATTAGTTAAGATGAGGTTACAGTGGGCTAGGGTGGGCCCTAAACCCAAGGAAGGACTGGTGTGTTTAGGGGCCAGTCACATGAAGACACAGACCCTCAGGCATATGGAAGGAGGCCACGGGATGACAGAGGTGGGGCTTAGGGTGGAGCAGCAGCCACGGGGCCCCAAGGATCACCAGCGACCACCAGAAGCTAGAGGAAGCCAGGAAGCAGGCTTCCCTGGAGATTCTGGGGGCCCCTGGAATGGCTGACACTTTGATTTCGGACTTCTCGCCTCCAGAATCTTGGGAAGGTACATTTCTGTTGTTTTGAGTCGCAGTTTGTGGGGATCTGCTATGACAGCCCTAAGAAACTAATACATCATTTTCTTCTTCAAAAAAATTTTTTTAATGTATTCATTCCTTTATTTATTTTTGACTGCACTGGGTCTTTGCTGCTGCACGAAGGCTTTCTCCAGCTGCAGTGATTCACAGTTACTCTCCAGTTGCAGCAAGTGGGCTTCTCATTGCAGGGACTGCTCCTGGTGCAGAGCACAGGTTCCAGGGCACAGGGGCTCAGTAGCTGTAATACATGGGCTTAGTCACTCCGGAGGAATTTGGGATCTTCCTGGACCAGGGATTGAACTCACGTTTCCTGCACTGGCAGGCGGATTCTTTACCACTGAGCCACCAGGACAGTCCAATATACCGTTTTCTTTCTTCCTTTTCCTTTTGGCTGCACTGGGTCTTAGTGGTGCTCCCACCCAGAAGGTATAGGTGCTGGACAGGGAGTGGCAGAGACTTTCTGTGGGACCAGGTTCCGAGGGCTAGATGGGCACGCCTTCTTCTCTTTCCTCTTCTCCCACTCTTTCTTCTCCTCTCTTCTTTCCACTCAGGTCTTAGTGGCGTGGGATCTTTATTGCAGTATGAAGGATATTTAATTGAAGCATGTGAACTCTCAGGTGCAGCACGTGGGATCTAGTTCCCTGATCAGGGATCAAACCTGAGCCCCTTGCCTTAGGAGCATGCAGTCGTAGCTGCTGGACCACCAGGGAAGTCCCTAATACGCCTTCTTTTGGAGGAGAACTGCAGGATGTGTGACATCGCCACGGTTGTGGAGTCAACTGGTAGCCAATCTCCCACTCCAACTTGCCTTTTACTTTTCTTGAAGAATTTTATTTATTTCCAGCATCTTTCAGCCTCTCTGAACATGGGAAGAATTTCTCTCTTCATTGTTAAAGTTCACACTGAAATATTCTTTTCCTATTGAATTAGGACATGTATGAAGGGATAATTCAGGCTTTAGAAACACCTTGGACTCAGAAGCTTTTCAGATTATTTACTGCTTATTCCTTTGGTATTCCAGTGCAGTCTAATAGGTTATTACTTTTGAGAGATGAGACTGTCTCTTTTGAACATTGAAATCACTATTTATTTCTTTATTCTGAGCTATGTTTTCAAGGCAAGGCAAGACTCTCTTAAGACATTGGACTTAAAACTGTCCATGAAGCAGACCCTTTGATAGGAAATGGATTGAGCTTTTTCTGGGTTTTTTTTTCAAAATATTTTTTGATGTGAAGTGAAGTGAAAGTCACTCAGTCATGTCTGACTCTTTGCGACCCCATGGACTATACAGTCCATGGAATTCTCCAGGCCAGAATACTGGAGTGGGTAGCCTTTTCATTCTCCAGGGGATATTCCCAACCCAGGAATCAAACCAAGGTCTCCTGCATGGCAGGCAGATTCTTTACCAACTGAGCTATTGGGGAAGCCCCGATTTTTTATGTGAACCATTTTTAAATATTCTTCATTGAATTTGTTAAACATTGCCTCTGTTTCATGTTTTGGTTTTTTGGCCCCGAGGCACATGGGATCTTAACTCCCAGAAGAGGGAAGGAACCTGGACCCCCTGCGTTGGAAGTCAAAGCCTTAACCACTGTACAGCCAGAGAAGTCCCACTTTCTGGGTTTTTCAACTGAGGTTAAATCATATGGAGAATGTATGAGTTTTTTAAATTGTTTCCTAGTTAACCCTTTTTTGGATTATGTCTCTGAGAAACTGATCAAAGCTATGTACTCTCTGTGCCAGAGTACTATATACTCTTACAACTCTTTTTAGCCACTCCTGGGGGCTCATAGACAACATGCCCTACCCCCATTGCCCTGTGGGCCCCAGCTACGAAGACTGTCCTGTTGGGCAGCCACCTCCCTCCAGTTCACCTTCTCAACTTGAGGCTCAAGGTGGTAAGTGAGCAAGGGTCAAATCTGACCTATGGCAGAGGTTTTCTCTCCAACATGCTAACAACGCTGGTGTGTGTGTGTGTGTGTGTGTGTGTGTGTTACTTGCTCAGTTGTGTCTGACTCTTTGCAACACCATGGACTGTAGCCCACCAGGCTCCTCTGTCCATGGAATTCACCCCGCAAGAATACTGGAGTGAGTTGTCATTCCCTTCTCCAGGGGATCTTCCCGACCCAGGGATCAAACCGATGTCTTCTGCATTGCAGGCAGATGCTTTACCGTCTGAGCCACTGATGACGCCTCTGAAAAACAACTGTGCTCAGAAACTGAGTTCTAGCCGAGCAACTTTTGGGGACCTTCTCCTTAAGACTCTCAAAGATTGGGTCAGGCCGACCGGATGCCTAGCAGAAATTCTCAGGGGACATGGTGTGTTTTTGAAGAGGACTGATTGGGTCACAGGGCTGACAGGCCGTTTCCCTGGTATTCCTTGGGAACACCATCCTCTCCCTTGTCTTGAGGCCTGAGCATGTGTCCCCCCGTTTTTGGTCCTGCTCCTTGCTCCTCACTGCACCTTTTCCACCTGCTTACCGTCTGCCTACCCTCAGTTAGACGCTTCATCTTGGCCACTTTCTCTGATCCCCCAAAGCCTTTGTTAGGAGCTCCCTGCCCCGTGTCCCCGTTTCCTTTGAATTTCTCCATCACCACCTTTGTCCCGCTGTTGTAACTGGCTCTCTATTCACCTCTCTCTCTACTAGATTGTACAGGAGATCAGGTACCATGTGATTCTTATAATCTTCCTATTCCCACCAGTGTCAGGAAAACAGATGGATGGATACAAGCTTGCTGAGTGAATACACGACTTACTGCAGGGCTGCTCAGCCCTGGCACTTTGGGCATGCTGGGCTTGATCTTCCTCTATCACAGGGGCTGTCCTGTGCATTGCAGGATACTTAATGGTATCCTTGGCTTCTACCCGCCAACATGCCAGTCGCACCCCCACCCGACTGTGACAACCAAAACTGTGTCCAGAGACTGCCCAGTGACCCCAGGAGATAAAATCACCCTCGTAGAAAACCACTGCGTGCATGAATGAATGTATGCTGACCTTGGGGTCACTTCGCCCATCTTGAGTCTACGCTGGGGTGCGAGACTTTGGTCAGTCAGTTCCTGCCGGGGGAGCGCTCAGTATGTGCTTATGAAATGGATAGCTGACCTCTTGTGGGTTCTCAGAAGAGGGAAAAAATTCTCCTCAGTCTTTTCTAAGTGGTTTCTTCTCTAATGATCTATGGCAACATGAGGACACAAGAGGGAGCTCTAACTAATGACTTCGCGAGCCGAGAAACATGTCCTTTCTTTCCTGGAAATGGTGACTGGGCCCTCCCTTTAAGAGACAGCTCAGGCTTAGATGATTGACATCAGGTTAGGACAGTGGAACCAGGAAGCTGGGTTTAGAGAGACTTTAGCCATTAAATATCCTGAAAGAAAGATCCCTGAGTGTGTGTGTATGTTCTCTTCCTCAGACATGTAGACTGAGGGGAAAAATAAAGACCCAATTATGCTCCATAAATAAATCATAAGCAGTGTGAACAAGGTTCCCCAGTTTCCATAGCAACGGCCATGCTCTGGTGGCAACAAGGGATCGAGGGGTTGACAAGGGGGCTCGGGGCGCTTCCCAAATCACCGACACATTGACTATCAGGCTTGAAGGCTGTTGAGACCATCTAATCCAGTGGTCCCCAATCTTCTTGGCACCAGGGACGGATTTCATGGAAGACAATTCTTGCACAGACCGGGGGTGGGGGTTGGTTTCCGGATGATCCAAACGCATTATATTCATCGTGCACTTTCTTTCTGATCCAGCGCCGCCGCTGATCGGACAGGAGGTAACGGTCCACGGCCCAGAGGCTGGGGACCCCTGGTCTAATCCTCAGTCCCTGCCCTGAGTCCATGGCCCTGAACACTGGGAAACTACAGCATCTCTGTGATACAACATTGTATGTGTATGTGTGTGTCCATAGCTTCCATCATATCTTGAAAAGAACCTAAACCCTCCAAATGTTAGTCTAACCATCTTATCTTAAAGATGAAGAACATAAGAGGCTCCTTCAAGTTTCTGCAGCTGCAGGCTGACAGAGTCAGGACACGTTCTCAGATCTCAACCTTCAGGCCCAGAGGAGGGGGTGGGGGGTAGGGGAGTTGGGGTGGGTGTGGTGGTGGTGTAGCTGTGATGAGGCCCTGGCCTGTGGGTGGGGAGGTCTGGTCTGAGGCCACAGGGGAGGGTGGGTCTGGAGGTTTTGAGGGGTGGGAGGGCGCTTTGCCAGTAGGGTTACCAGATATGTAAGATGCCTAGTTAAATTTGAATTTCAGATAAATGAATGTTTTTATAGTGTCAGTATGTTCCAAATGTTACATGGGACATGTAGCGGTTGGTGGTTTAGTCGCTAAGTCGTGTTCAACTCTTGCAACCCCATGGACTGTAGCCTGCCAGATTCCTCTGTCTACGGGATTCTCCAGTCAAGAATACTGGAGTGAGTTGCCATTTCCTTCTCCAGGGGATCTTACCAACCCTGGAATCGAACGCTGGTCTCCTGCATTGCAGGCAGATTCTTTACCAACTGAGCTACAAGGGAAGCCCTACATGGGACATACTTATACTCAAAAATTATTTGTTGTTTATCTGGAATTCAAATGCAACCAGGCATCCTGGTTTTGGGTGGCAGCGGGGTGTGGGGGTGGGGGTGGGGTGGGGGTTGTTACTGTTTTTGCTCAATCTGATAACAGCCTAGCAAGCAAGCTTCAGTTGCGAAGCCAACATTGAAGTAGCCCCTGATGGATATTAATGACTCAGTGTGCCTGACTCAGTGTGTCTACCTCTGGCCTCAGCGAAGGCCATGGAGGCCCTGGCCTGCAGACAGAACCTGCGTGGTTTTCTCTGTGGCCTCCTAGGCTTTGATGGAGGAGTCCTCGGGCATGACAGATATTCTGTATGTGTACGGCCTCTCAGAAAATGACATCTCACGGGTCTGTGAAGAGTGAAGATCAGATTTATTTAATACAACACCCCGCAGGGCCCCTGCACTGTGTAGCTGAGGAGGACGAGGAAGGTGGCTTCAGCGGGGCATGCTCACCAGTGCAATCCCGCCACGGAAGGGCCACCGCCCCTCGTCCACACTCAGGACACCATCAGAAACACCTGAGGACCTCGGGAGACCATTCCTTTTAGCAAGGAATAAATAACAAAAAATTAGTAAGAAAAATATGCATTTCATTTTTCTATTAAAAAAAAAATTTGCTGGAGGCAGCCATCTTTCTGTCCTTTGGCCTTCAGCGTGGTAGAGGAAAAGAAAGAAAGGGGATAGAAAACCAGCCCAAGAACATCTGTGCTTTGTCCAACTTCATTTTCTATTTGGTGCATTGCCCAGAAATGAACCTTGTCTTCAGGTTGGCATCTCAAAAGAGTTGCTCCCAAGCAGCTTTGTTCTCCCAGTTGTGGCAGGAGAGGTCATGGAGAGGACAGGGTGCAGCTGTCCAGTCTGAGCCGAGCACTTCCAAGGAACAAGGACTGCCTGGAACCATAGACCCTCAAAGGACCAAAGGCAAAGAGAAAAACTAGCCCCTAAGCTAGGCCACTCTCTAGGGGGAACTGACTACAAAACAGAAACTGGCTTCTGTACATGAGGGTACTTGGACAAGTTCTCAATTTCTGCACAAGACAAAATATTCAAGTTTCAAAATATCCCAATGGCCAGTTTACCCTGAACCTCTGGCTGCCACTCTCCACTCCTGAGGATGCTCCAACTTGCTGGGAGGCAGGCTGTGTGGGAAACTAACCAGCCCGTCTGTTAGCTCTTTATACCCAACATAAAAGTAGTTAAGATGGATTTAAAAACTGGTGGCTTGGCCTGACGAATTGCTACGTTCGGTGGGAGCAGGGCAGGTCCATAAATAAGTGCACAAAACTCTTGCGATACAGGAATCATCTGTTCTTCTCGGAATGTGGGCATCCTCCCAGGGAGGCGCGTGTGCTCACGGAGTCCTAAGATCCGTCAAGGGAGCCTTCCGTTCTCTGCAGTGACAAGAAACAGAACACGCTATGGTCACACCCTTCAAGACTGAAGACTGGCCTGGTGGAAAGATACACAAAACTGCACCCAGCACTTCTCCAAAACTGCACAGAAGAACCGTCATCCGTGGGCACCCCCCACCCTGCGGGAGCAGCTCCTGCCCAGATTCATTCTTCTTTCTCTCCATGACTGTTCTGTGGGGTCTGCAGCCTCTGTTCCCCACATACACGCCACACAGCAGACTCTCAAAAATTTCATCAAGCACCCACACAGGAAGACTAAGAAACACCCGGTGTCTTACTCCAACTCTATCTCTAAATTAACCTTCTCTGGGTCTGTTTTGGTTTTTTTTGTTGTTGTTTGCCTGTTTGTTTGTTTTTGGTCATGCCTCTTGACTTGCAGGATCTTAGTTCCCTGACCAGGGATTGAACCTGTGTCCCCCTGCAGTGAAAGCCCTGAGTCTTAACCACTGTACTGCCAGAGAAGCCCAGAGGTCTGTTTTTAAATTTAAAAAAATGAAAGAGCAAACTCAAATGATTAAACTTTTAAAAGAGTTCTAAATTATATGATTCTGCCTTTAAAAAGAATGAAATTCTGATTCATTTCAACATGGATAAACCCTGAAAACAATATGCTAAGTGAAATAAGATAGACATGAAAGGAACAAACAGTGTATGATTCCACTTAAATGGGGGTATCCAGAAGAGCTAAGTTCCTAGAGACATGAAGTAGGACGGTGGCTGCCATTCTGGGAGGCAGGAGGAACAGGAAATTAGGGCTCAACAGGTGCTTTTGGTTTGGGATGATGAAAAGTTCTGTGGATTTGGCAATGGTCACACAACAGTGAGATTGGACTTAATGCCCCTGAATTAATGGTATGCTGAAAGATGGTAAACTTCATGTTGTGTGTATTTCGCCACAATAAAAGTGAAAAAAAAATTTTAATTCCATGTGCCAGCTTACAGTGTTCTCTGACTGTTCCACATGGTATTTGTGTTACCTACACACCGCTCCATGAGGGGACCTCCGTCTGACCCAGGCACTGTTTTTCCTGCTGAGAATGCAAGAAACTGCCCCCAAGAGTTTTCTATCTTATCAATTACTGACAAACAACACTGCCATGAAGTAGAGAGTGGAAGAGGTCCTAACGACCTGCAGAAGGAGTTGAAAGGCTATGAGAGGGGTGGATTTTGATGAATGGATGGAGTGAAGAGACAAGAGTGGAGCATGCTGGGAAATTCCCGAGTAGAGGGGCCCGGGGCAACAGTGAGTCTGGAAGAGCAGGCAGCACCTGAGTGCATGACACTGGGCCCTCTGTGAGCACAGGGTACCCTGCAGTAGGTGGAATCCAGGGAGGCAGGAGAAGTTGTGGGGACTGGCCTGGGTCTTGGGAACACCATGATGGGGTTCTGTCTGTCTCCCTGAGGGTTGGCTGAGATGGAGTCCCTGTTTCGTTCTGGTCCTGCCAGAACGAGGAACCTCTCGGAAGGATGCAGGTCTGTGGGGCTCCAGCTGGAAGGCCAAGGCTCTGTCTCCTCCTTTGCCAAGAGAGACCCACGCAAGCAGGCCAAGAGAGCTGCGTTGGCCCCTGGGGGCTGGAGGCCCGCCAGCCCTGGCAGCTACCCTTCCTCCATTTCCTCCACTTGGCCCGGAGGAGTGACCCTGGTGTCCAGCCTTTCTGCAGGCCCTGGACCAAGTTCTCCACCAGACACCTCCGCTGCCCTTTCCAGGGGAAGTGAGCTCAGGGAGCTGCTGCAGGAACAGCTCCAGAGATGGGAAGGGCAGGGCCACAGTTGTCCAGACTTTGGGGGTTTTGAACTAAAGGCTGACACACTTCCATCCAAGGCTGTGCTTGCTTGCTTTTAAATCAGAGCCCAGCTGTCAGGCACATGAGAACAGCCAAGAAATCAGCCCACTTTTGGCCAGAACATGGTGTGGACAGTCTCAAGGGTCATTTTGCTTCTAACACTCCTGGGATTTCTACTTCCTGCTTCTCGAATGTGCCCCTTCTGTGCACTTCCAATGAACCAGATCTGTGCTGGGTGTCTGCTTAATTCTTACAACAACCAAATGAAAGGGTTCTATTTCCTCCAGTTTATAGCTGAGGCAACTAAGGTCCCAAGAGGTTAGGAAATCTGCCCAAAGTGACATGTCTAATAAGGAGCTATCAGGGAAGGGTCAAGTTTTAATGTGGGGCTCTGCTTCCTAAGTCAAAGGTTGGCTTGAGTTGAATCCTGGGTCTTGGGTAAGCAACTGCTACATTCTCCTCATGTGACAGGGGCCTTTTAGGGCCAAGCAAAGTAAATTCCTCATCCATACCCTATGCTGCCAGAGTGTCTGAGGAAAAGAACTTTAAAATAGATATCTAGGTTTTCTATGATAGTTTTCAATCTGCAAGTACTTTGCACAAGTAGTTCTCATTTAAGAAATGTTTCTCATTCTTAAGAAGCTTCTTGCTGTTGTTGTTGTTTCAGCCACTAAGCCATGTCTGATTCTTTTGCGACTCCATGGACTGTATAGCCTGCTAGGCTCCTCTGTCCATGGGATTTCCCCAGCAAGAATACTGGAGTGGGTTGCCATTTCCTTCTCCAGGGGATCGACCCAGCCCGGGGATCAAACCCCTGTCTCCTGCACTGGCAGGCAGATTCTCCACCGTTGAGCCACGGGGGAAGCCCTAAGAAACCCCTTAATAGATGGACGTTGCTGTTTTTGCTGTTGCCATCACCATCTCCATTTTATAGATGGGAAAGCTTAGGCTTGACTGGAGAGCTGGAACCCAGACCCCAGTCTTTTGATCCCAAATCCTGGGCCATTCCCATCATATTCCAGCTGTCTGCTGGCTCCCGGGAAGGAAGGAGGTGAGCTGTAACTAGGAATTGCCTTTTTTTTTTTTTCAGTAAGAAGGCAAGTTATTTACAAGATCCTGAGAGCCACGCAGGTTCAGATTCATCCCTTTAAGTACAGGCTGTTCTCTTTCACGTTATCTGTCTGCCTGGGCCACAAACACGATTTATAAACAAGGCAAAAATGGCAGAGGAAAAATGAAGTCAGAATGTGCCATTGAAGCAAGTCAAACAATACTAAATTAGTATTTGGCTAAGCGGCTATCTCATTGTTAAGATATTTCCTCCAATATGTTTTCAGAAGCAATGGCTATTAAACAACTGGGAATGATCGCCAGGTTTGATTTCAGGAAGGAAATCCCCTCCCATTTCCTTCTGGGCATTTCAATTAATTTTCTCCTGACCCTTGCCAGCTGATTATTAGGGAAACTATACCTGTGTCGTTTATAAACAAGATGCTTTCGCGTCAAGATTCCAAATGCCTTTCCCAACGGCTGGGAATCCCTGTGCTCCCGCCAAAAGACTTAATTATTTTGGGGGGCAGGACCAGCCATGGGTGAGCTCTCAAGAGCAGACTCCTGGGCCTGCGGGCCAGCTTCTGGGCAAATGGAAAGTTCTGTCTGTCCTAGAGCTCGGAGCCTCTGTCCAGAGAGATCGTTTGGATTGAAGACAAAGTAAATAAGTCGGTCTTGAGGTCCAGCAGACCTGCCTTGGGTGGACACACCATGATTAGCGCAGCAGCAGAATATCTCTTTATTTGGGTCCCACAAGGTCCATGGAGCAAAGTTCTCACTTTCCACGCTCTCAGAGCTGTGATGGCCAGGACAGTGACATCACTCTTGGAGGGAGTCTTGTGGTGTGGACTGGCTGGGGAGCTTGGAGACGTAGGTTTTCCAGCCCTGGCTCTGCAGTTAACAAGCTGGGTCACCCTGGGCAAGCTATTCTGTTCTAAATTGACCTCCCCCCACACCCCCAGTGTCCTTCAAAGGCAATCGTCTCTGATTTCAGAAATCTGAGGGGGCTTAGGCTAGAAAAAGACATTCATTTCATTCCTCTTTTCCTTAAATTGATAGCCTTCCTCCATCACAAGAATGTTAGCAGCTTCCTGTCTGTCAAAGGCATAATGAGTTCTCTGTTTTACAAGAATTCAGACTCGGGCAAAACAAAGGAAGCTGGGGGACCATTGGAAGGGGCTACCAGCAATCTTGCTGAAAGTTCTTCCCAGACCTTAAAGAAGCAATTTGAGAGGCAAACACCTTATTCCTTAAGATGCTAACTGCCCAGTTAACTTCTATGCTCCTGGGCAGCTCATAAAGAGGTGGAGAGTGGAAGATAGGGGGAGATGGGTCTTTGCAAAACTTGAACTTGGACCTCTGCGCCATTTTTTTTTTTAACTACACCATGCAGAATCTTAGGTTTCCAACCAAAGATTGAACCCATGCCCCCAGCATTGGGAGTGTGGAGTCCCAACCACTGGACCACTAGGGAAGTCCCCTTCTGCACTTCTTTTAAGCATTCCTATCTGTCAAGTGGAAGCTTCCTAAATTTTCCACTAGCTACAGAATGAAACCTCATGATGAGGTACTTGAGGCTTTTCTAAGCAAGCGCTACCTCACCTTTCCCCCTATCACTCCTCACAGGCACCCTCGTCTGCTCCCATCCTGCTGTCAGAGCTTCCGCCATCTCCCCAGCCCTCAGACCTCAGCCCCTGAAGATCTTTCTACCTGGACGCAGCTGTAATGAGCTCGTTCCTCATGGCCTATCCATATGACCCTTTCCTTGGGGAAGAGGCTGCTAACCAGGCAGCATGAAGCGCCTCGCTTCTATTTCTGTGGTCTCTGGAGCAGCAAATTTCTCACCTGAGATAATCCCCCTGATTTCCTCACTGGGTCAAAGACCTTCCGTGTCCCCCACAGCAGAGGGTCTGGTATGTGAGGGTAACTATACCCCCCGAATCTGCACTGCCCATCCCACCCCCCTCACCCGCCAAGGACCTGGACTCAGAGGGAATATGGACTCTGCTCATCTAGAACTGAGCACCCTAGATTTCCAACACTGCAGGCCATTTCCAGGCTTTCGTGTCCTAAGCGGCCTGCGAAGGAATGATGGAAACGGTGGGAGAGAATTTCAAAACCACAGCAGGCCTAGAAAATCCGACAGCCTGAGCACCAGGCTGGTCAGAAGAGCCCAGGGTTCTAGGGTAAAACAGACAAGGCTAGTCCAGGGGTGTCCTTGCAGGGGCTGCAGAAAACGGAGTAAGCCTGGAAATATTTTACTGTTGAATGGACTATTTTTTTTAAAAAAATAATGCATATGAAACATGTACTTACAGAATATCTGTTTTCCACGAAATCTGCAAAACAAAGGATAAGGCAAAGGTGAGCAGGATGAAGAGCACGAGGAGAGTTAGGCTCCCCATGCCAACATCTAGAGGCTGGGCAGGCCAAGGAAAGAGACAGAGGGGAGGCGCGGGCTGGCCGTGCAGGAGACCCCAGCCCTCACGCCTCCTGGGTGCCCAGGTTTATGGCTCCTCTGCCCCCAGGTAGCTTCCCCAGGACCCTGTGGCTCCATGTGACAAGCATATAAAGTCCCTGGCAGCCCATTTGACATTTTAAACAGTTTTTTTTTTGTTTTTAACTTAGTAGCACATGCTATTTTAGAGGGAAAAAAAGAAACCTGAAAATCACAGAAAAGTAGGAAGCAGGTAAAAATTGTCTCTGGTTCCATGGTTGACTGAAATGTCTTCCAGTCATTTTCCAGTAAGAGTAGAGTTTTTTGTGTTTTTTTGGGGGGGTGGGGGAAGTTATAACTATCTAGTCTATGCCATTTTAGAGCCTCTCTTTTACACATGGTGTGATTTTAGAAACATAATTGTTAGCAGCTATTTAGTCATTATTCCACAAGTATGCAGTTGTTTACTAAACCAGTTCCTTACTTTTAAAAATTCAGGTTCTTTCCAAGTTTTTGCTATTTTATATGATGCCACCAGTATCCTCTTTGGAAATAAAGCTATTTCCATGGTTCATACTAGTTTGTCTATTCCCAGGAGTGGGATCCATGGAGCAGAAAGCATAAACAAGGCCAATGCCCTTGGCATATAGAGTTCAAGTGCTGTCTGAAGGGCAGGGCGCCACATCCCCTTGCCCTGGAAGGGAGCATCGTGCCAACTGTGTGGAGATCACACGGTCTTCTTGCTGGGGGGCATGCCGAGACTTGTCCAGAAGGTGAGAAGGAGGGTGAGAAAGGCCCAGGGGAACAGGAGACCTTCCACTGAAGGTGAGTGACCACCTGCATTACTTAGAGATGGTTTTTACTACAAGAAGCGAGAGAGGGCTGTGATTAGCCCTTGAACAGGACCAGACTCCACGAACAGCAGAGTTTCTGAATGGGGGGGTGGCCTACCTGTTGTGGCTGATATCCCAAATAGCCCACTATGGCCCTAGCTCTGAAGACATGGAATCCTGGGGAAGGCCCAAGGGAAATGAGAGTTTTGGGGGTGGTTGCTATTCTTGAAGGTGGTGGAGGGCCATACCCTCCTCCTCACCCCCAAATCCTCATTCTTCCTTGAGAGGCAATCGTGGGGACCTCGGTTTGTGCCCAGTCCCCTCTGCTGCCCCCAAGTTCAAGCCCCTTCTGAACCTTGGCTGCCCGGGGCCCGACTGTCACAACAGGAGTGACAACCTTCTGTTTCTTCCTTGAATTTAAAAATATCCTGTTTCCACCAGTCCACTTCCCCCTCAAACCCTGTCTTATCACAGCTCCATTGTGCGTCTCTTCTAGAGGGAACAGGGCCAGGAGTTCCTAAGGGGCCCCCTTCTGTCCTGGCTAGGCCAGAGGCAGGCGTCAAGGGCCAAATGGATGAATCAGCCCGACCAACAAGTCAAGCCATTGTGTGAACTTCCACACATTGAGTGAGACTGTGGGCAGCACCCCACCCCCAGCCAAACCTGACCTGGAGGACCCAAAGGACCCCATGCTTCCCGCTACTTCAGAGCCCCAAGGCTTCTGGAATCAGATCCACGAGGGCGAGAGCCTCATTTCCTAATGCAATACAGACTTGGAATACCAACATTTGAATGTAATATATTTGATAATGTATTATAATAACACATTCACAATGTATTATTATAACATCTTCCCCCCGGTGGCTCAGAGGTTAAAGTGTCTGCCTGCAATGCGGGAGACCTGGGTTCGATCCCTGGGTTGGGAAGATCCCCTGGAGAAGGACACGGCAACCCACTCCAGGATTCTTGCCTGGAGAATCCCATGGACAGAGAAGCCTGGTGGGCTACAGTCTATGGGGTCGCAGAGTCGGACACAACTGAGCGACTTCACTTACTTACTTACTTATAATAACACTGATTATACGATAATACTGATGGAGCACCAAGCTACACACACTTGTTGTTGGTACTAGAATCTGGTGGGTAGTGTCCATTTTTTTTTTTAATGGAGTAAGTTTTATCTTTTGAAGTAGCAGAGGCCACCCTGGGGGTGGGCTAGCAGTGCCCATGGGCATAGTTTGCTCTGGGCCTCTCAAGATGGGTGTGGGGAGTGGGCACAGGCCCTCAAGTGCTCTTTCCTCCCTCTCAGAGAGGGCATGGCCCAGGGCCCTCCTCTGATCATGACTCTCCATGACCAGCCCCTCCCTGGTCTACTGGAGTTCTGCTCCCTTAAGAAGAAGCCTGGAAGTCTGAATTCCAGGCAAAGAGAAAGTAGAAGAGGGAGGCTGAGTGAAGGAGGTGGGCCCTGCGAGGCCCAGAAGACAGAGGTTAGTGTCTGGAGCAGGACTTGGCATCTCTCCCTAGAACCACAAGTCGTCAGGAGGGAGGTGCCCAGGATACCTCCAAGGAGGGACACACGACGTCTAGGGAGGAAAACCAGCTCCTGTCTTGGGGGAGTCACAGGAAATTAATTCCTTTAAACCAGAATTTCTCAATGCTGGCACTACTGATATCCTGGGCTGGATAATTCTTTGTCATGGGGCTTGTCCTGTGTGTTATAAGATGTTTACCAGTATCCCTGGCCGCCGCCCATTAGATGCAGGAGCAACCCCTTTCCCCAGCCCTTGCCAAATTATGACAACCAAAAATGTCTCCAGACACTGCCAAAGGTCTATTGCGCTGAGAACCACTGCCCTAAACTGCAAATCTTATCCTAGGCCTGAGTACTCTCATAGGGAAGAACTGACTGTGTTGTTAATTAATTAGGAGAAACCACTTATGCTCCGGTCTTTAAAACTGGAGTAAATATATGTTAATAAGTTATGCTTTGGATGAACTGCAAACCATTTTATAAAGTACTTTCAGGATAAGCTGGAGCCCTTTGAAACCATCAAGTGCTGAATCAGAGTGAAGGTACAAACTTCCTGGGCTAGCCAGGAATTCCAGTTCACACAAGGCTCAACCAGGCTGAGTGGAGCTGATGACTAAGCCATGGCAATGCACTCCAATATTCTTGTCTGGAGAATCCCATGGACAGAGGAGCCTGGTGGGCTACGGGCCATGGGGTCACACAACTGGAGGCACTTAGCATGCATTGCTGATAAATCCTAATCTCGGGCAAAATAAGTGGAAAGGAAATAACTTGAAAGACCTAAAGTGCTAAGCTTGCAGATCTAAATTATGAGGCAATTGTCAGCATTTTCTCCACTCCCGAGAACGCTGAAGTTTCCTGAGAGGCAAGATCTCCTTCTCCACCCATTAATTCCGGCTGTGTCTTCGGGGCTGGTTCTCTTTTTCTCCTGAGGCTGACTTCAACTTGGTCTCTTCTGATAAAGTCTTCTTAGTTCTGAGAAACCCTCTCCTTTCCTCCCTAATAGGCAGGGAACATGTAGCAAAGAATGGTCTAATGGCTGGAAAGTGAAGCAGCTCAAAGATGGAGAGATTTCCTTGCCTAGGACAAAGAGTTAATTGCTGGGACAGGAAAACGTGTGTGTCAGCAAGTTGGCCAAAAAGTTCTTTTGGGTTAGTCTAGACGCTGGTGTGGCAAACCCAGACAAACTTTTTGGCACAGGGAACTCTGCTCAATATTATGTAACAACCTAAGTGGAAAACGAATTTGAAAAAGAGTAGATACATGTATATGTGTAAAAAAAATAAAAACCAAAGTAACTCCAATGGGAAAATAAGCTTTAATATCAAATTTTTCTAGTTATGCTACTATAATTAGAACTCTGTGGTTCAGTTTGCCAAGTGGTTGGTGTCTGACTCTTTGCACCCCCACGAACTGCAGCATGCCAGGCTTCCCTGTCCTTCACTATCTCCTAAAAATGATTATTTCAGGTGTTGGAAGAGTTAAGAGTAAGAAGAAACACAGCGCCATTTGTGCTTGAGCCACTGTTAACAACATATTAATAATTAATTTGAATTTTTCAATACATTTTTAACTATCAGAAAAACAAGAGAACAGCAGATGTGCAAGACTGTGGTCAAGACTCAGTGGGAGGTAAGGAGTTGGAAGAGTTGCCTCCTTCCTCCTTGTTTTATAGGACTCACCTGCCCACCACAGCCCTTATCCACTCAACAGCCGTGTGCATTCCTGAGACACACCGAGATGTTCACCTTGCGGCAACTCCACCGAGGCCAAGGGCATTTTATTGAGAATTAATGAGGAAACTGGGCTTCCCTGGTGGCTCAGTGGTAAAGAATCTGCCTGCCAACGCAGGAGACTCAGGTTCGATCCCTGGGTTGGGAAAATCCCCTGGAAAAGGAAATGGCAACCCACTCCAGTATTCTTGCCTAGGCAATCCCATGGACAGAAGAGCCTGGTGGGCTACAGTCCATGGGGCTGCAAATAGTTGAACAGGACTTAGCAACTCAACAACAACAAGGAAACTAATTGGTGACAAGAATTGGGGATGGGGCAAAGTCCTACAACCTGATGAAGGTGGAGCTGAGATCAAACCCCAGGGCTCCTACTGAACATGTTTTCCATCGGGCCGCAATACAGAGAAGCATCCAGGCTGGCCTTGGACCAACACAAAAGCAGCAGCAACATAGTACAATGGGTCCTGAGACCCAGGACTTAATTCAGATTTGAAGGGCAAACTTGGAGTCAAGGATGGGTAAAGGATTAGGGTGGACTCTGAGGGACCCGGGGGTGACTCTTAGAAGTGACTGAGTCCCCACCCCTCATCAACAAGTTCCAGGGCATGGGTCGGGAGTGACCAAGGCATAGACAAATGACCATCACTTCCAAACACAGGACACTGAGACTCTGAATGTTATGATTGTAAGGCCACTTAAGATCATTCATTCAATCCCCTGATTTGACAGATTAAAACAATTGAACATGGTCAAATTCACAGAGACAGAAAGTAGAATGGTCATTGCCAGGGGTTGGGGGGCAGGGTCTGGGAAGTTATCGTTTAGTGGGTAAGGAGTATCAGTTAGGAAAGATGAAAAAGTCCTAGAGATGGATCGTGGTGATGGTTGTATAACACTGTGATTGTACTCAGTGTTACTGAAACGCACACTTAAAAATGGTTACAATGGCAAGTGCTATGTATTTTTACAGTTAAAAACAAAAAACTGAGCTTTGAGCCTAAAGCCAAGATCTCAAAGACCTGGTACCTCCCATAGCCCATCAGCTCCCCAGACACTCCTCAGCCTGCAGCCTCCAACACCCTCTCCAGGGCCCTGGTCCTACCCAGAGCTCCACCCTAGAGCTGCTCCTTGGGGCCAGGCCTGCCCGATGCCCTTTGGCTTATCTAGACAAGCAGTTTTCCTTTGTATCACTCAGGGGAAAAAGGGAGTCTAAGTGCCAGAACTACGTCCTGTGAGCCATTTCCCAAAATAGCCAGCCCTGAAGTGATGCGTGTTGGAAGAGGATGGGAAACTGAGAAGCTAAGGTGGGGAAGAATGAAACACTAAGAAGGAAAGGTCAGACAAGACCCCGCCCTGTACTCGGCTTACTCACTGAGACCTACTTCCACTGGGGCCTTTTATTTTTATTGTGGGTCACACCCTCCCCTTAAAGTACACACACACACACACAGTTTCTGGGTTATCTCTACCAGCCAGTCCCAGAACAATCACTCCAGGATTGCTGGGGAGTAAGAAAGACTCTACCCCTTTGAATGAGAACCAGAGCAGAACTCAGAACATCTAGAAAATGGTTCTAAAAGCGTATCCCTGGTCTGACAGCAGCCGCACGTGGGAATTTGTTAGAAATGCAAGTTCTCAGCCCACTCCCAACCTACTGAATTAAGGGTGGTGCCAAACTACGTGTGTTTTAACCCGCCTGCAGAAGCCCTCATCGAGATTCGAGCCCATGCCCCTCATTCCACAGAGAAGGTGACCGAGGTCCCAAGAAGCTCCCTGACTCACCTGGGGTCACCCAGACCACACCAGGCTGTTACTCTTACCTTGTAAAGAGCAACAGAGTTGAATGCTCTAATCAAGCTGATGACAGTGGAAACCAATTGGTTTGGCAACACAGAGAGGGAACATGAAGCTTGTGAAGGGCATCGTGCTGCAGCCAGGCTCCCTGCATCCCATCCCTGCTCTGCCATGGACCAGAATAAGCTATGTCACCTCTAGGCCCATCTCCCCATCTGTAGGGCAGGAATAATAACGGAGCCTCCATCAACTCTGTGATGGGTTTGAGCAGCTGATAAAGGAAAAGAAAGAAAGAAAAGGGAAGAGGAATCAACCAAGGCTCCCAGCTTCTTCCTTTGGGCAGCAGACAAGTGGGAAATGTTCAAAAAGAGGAACTCCCTTGGCTTCCAAGACGCTGGCTTTTGCAGCAACGATGTGGTTTTGGCTACAAGGCCCAGGGCTCCCTCTACCCATCTGACAGGAGCTGGCTGCCAGGTTAGACACCAGACTGTAGAGAGACCCAAGCCCCAGTTGACCCCTGATGACCCAGAGGGTGCCACGGGAGTGCCCTGGCCCGGGAGTCTGGAGCTGGCTCTCATCTTGCGCTGGGCCAGGCACTGAACTCTATGGCTCGAGTTTTCCTTATGCATTTTTTAGCTAAAATGGATTGACTGCTCACCGTGGTAAGAATGGGCTTCCCTTGGTGGCTCAGACGGTAAAGAGTCTATCTTTAATGTGGGAGACCCGGGTTCGATCCCTGGATTGGGGAGATCCCCTGGAGAAGGGAATAACTACCCACTCCAGTATTCTTGCCTGGAGAATTCCATGGACAGAGGAGCCTGGCGGGCTACAGGCCATGGAGTCGCAAAGAGTTGGACTGCTGTCTCATCCCCTTCTCTTATTTAATCTCTTCTCTGTTTAATAGTTGAAGAAACTGAGTCTGAGAGAGGTGAGGCATCTTGGTCAGAGTTGCACAGCTGGTGATGCGGCAGTACCAGGGCAGGGGCTCAAATGTCTGCCAGCAAAACAGGGCCCTGCGCCACCTCAAATCTCTACTGAGTTGGGTTCTATGGTCTAGCTTATGGTCTGTTTCAGCTAGGCGGGAGCAGTCGGGTTCCAACAGCTGGGGACTGAAAACTCAGGCATCTAGAACCACCCTGGGGACCCTGAAAAAACGCACTAGAACAGTTGCCCTAAAGCAGAGTAGAAAATCAGAGTGTGTCACCCTAAAATAAGCCACTTTGGCATAAGGGTCATTTTGAGCTGGAGGCAAATAAGAATCAACAGAGGCAAGCCTTCCAGGAGCTTCCCTCATTCTTTTTCTTGTTAACTATCTGTCTTTTGTCAGGCTAATCTGCAGGGTCCCTAGACACTAGCCCTTGGGAATCCACACAGGGTGTGACCTTCACCAGCAGCCTAGGGCCTCCCCAGGTGGCCTCAGGTGACCCAAGAGCCCAGGCCTCCTGTAGCCTCGGTTTCCTGCAGTCTCCACTCTTCACCAGCTGCCCTTCCTCAAAACCAAAGGAACTCATTTGGTGATCAGGAGTGTGGAATCCAGCTCTGGGGTGGGCCAGTTTTCAGTGAAAGTGAAAGTCGCTCAGCCATGTCCAGCTCTTTGTGACCCCGTGGACTGTATAGTCCATGGAATTCTCCAGGCCAGAATACTGGAGTGAGTAGCCTTTCCCTTCTCCAGGGGATCTTCCAAACCCAGGGATTGAACCCAGGTCTCCCACATTGCAGGCGGATTCTTTACCAGCTGAGCCACAAGGGAAGCCCAAGAATATAGGAGTGTGTAGCCTATCCCTTCTCCAGCGGATCTTCCCGACCCAGGAATCGAATCGGGGTCTCCTGCATTGCAGGCAGATTCTTTACCAACTGAGCTATCGGGGAACTAGCACTAACCTCAGGGAACTGTTTTAAGCTCTCTAAGACTCGTATCCTCATCTGAAAAATGGGATTTATTGTGGAGGATTGAAAGAGGTAATGTCATATAGACCACTTAGCACCAACAGTAAGCGCTTAATAAATGTTGAGTTTTTGCATAACCAAAGCAACTGAAAGCAAACCTTCTCAGGGACCATGAGGAAAGCAAAGGGCATTTTTATACAAGTACCCGACAGGACCAACCTTGAGCCCTCTCTGAATTTCAGCTTTCTGTTACACTGGAAGAACAGAGGGAGGCTGTTTCTGAATTTGTGTTTTGCTAGCTCTGAATAATACTAAGAATGCAAAATGAGATACTGAAGCTAAAAATCCCCCAGGAAATGGTTTTCAAAAATTATTCGGTCAGTGTCAGGTTCCCCACGGGGCTGAGTTTCTGATCTAATCATGAAAATACCACCTTTTAAAAGATTGATTAACGGGCGATTCCTAGTTGAGATAACAAGTAGACTCTTGAGGTAAGACAGTGCTTTCCAAATATTGGCAGCATCAGAAATACGTGGGACCTTGTTGGGAGTACAGATTCTGATTCTGTGGGTCTGGGTTGGGCCTGAGACCACCGTTGTTACCTGTCATGGACCACCCTTGGTGTAGCCAGGCTTTACTGAAGTTTCCTAGCCTATTTGAGTAATTCCTTTTCAAAGAATCCACTTAAATAGAGGTCTATTGTACAGAGAAAGCTATCTGCATAGTGACTGTTTTCCCTCGGAATGTTTGTGCTTTTTGGGTTGTGACTTATTTTCAGTGTAATATATCACATAAGGAAGGTGGCCAATAATATTGTAATAACTCTGTATGGGAGCAGATGGTTACTAGGTGGTGATCATTTAATAATAAAATATCAAACCTTTATATAGTAAATCTGAATGTAACATAATACTGTCCATCAGCTAGATTTCAATGAAGAAATAAAAATAAATAAACGGGGTTCTTGGTAGATTTCATTTCATGATAATGAAATAGAATAATTACACCAAAAAACAAGATTGTTGGGAGTGATTCTAGTTTGCTGTACACCTGAAACTAACACATTATAAATCAACCATACTTGAACAAAATTTTTTTAAAATAGATAACTAATAAACAGAAGGAGAAGGGGGTGACAGAGGATGAGATGGTTGCATGGCATCACCAACTCAATGGACGTGAGTTTGAGCAAACTCTGGGAGATGGTGAAGGACAGGGAAGCCTGGTGTGCCACAGTCCACGGGGTTGCAAAGAGCTGGACAAAACTGAGCAACTGAGGAACAATAAGAACCTACTGTATAGCACAAGGAACTCTATTCTAGACTCTGTAATAGCCTGTATAGGAAAAGCATCTGAAATGAGTGGATGTATGTATGTGTATCACTGATTCACTTTGCTGTACACCTGAAGCTAACACAACATTGTATATCAACTCTACTCCAATAAAAAATTTTTTTAATTAAATAAATAAAAGTGGTTCTTTGTGGATTTCATTTCATGAGAATGAACTAGAATCATTACACAAAAATGAGACTGTTAGGCACGGCCGAAGTTCCTTGTCTGCCCAGCCCTGGGGAAAGCTCTCTGAGAGGAAGCAGTGAAGGCAAGGAGTGAGGCGGGGTCTGGACAGAAATCACAGGATGAGGAAGTGAATCCCTACCCGCCTCCCTCGCCCAGAGTCAGCATGCTCCTCGAAAGGATGTAGCTAATATCCTCCAAGCAAAGGTCTGACTTTGCCTGAGGCCTTCAGGAGCCTGGCGCACCAGGGCCTGTGTGAGGAGCGGGCGAGGCCCCTGAGAAGAGGCAGGTAGGACTGCGCTGCCTCTGTGTGGGTCAGGAGTGCCCAGAACGCTGCTGGGTACCTCGTGAGCACACAGTGGCTCAGGACACGCTCCAGTCCACCCTGCCCTTAGCTGGGCGTGAACGAGTGAGGCTCTGTCTGCCTGGCATGCAGCCCGCCCTCAGTAAGTGTGCAGCGACTACATAAATAATACACATGGCCACTTTTTCAGGGTGGTGGGGAGAGACCGTCGACAACTCCAGTCCAACGCTGCACTCTCTTTGGTCGCCTTTGTACCTTCTTTCCCCGGTCCACACCCGAGATCCCATGGATGAAATTATAGGAAGTGCCCTCCCCCCGACCCAGGCTGGGGGTGTGGGGGACTCTCACTCACCAGGATCAGCTTTCCGGATTTCACTGTATACCGTCTCCGTGCCCTTTGTTCCCAGACCTGGAAAGGGGCCAGGCACAGGTCAGCAGCCAGGTCAGCCACTGCTGAAGCAGGAGAATGTTGGGGTGCCCCAAGCAAGGTGGTACCCCATGGTCCACCCCATGGCCTGCCCCATGAGTGCTGTCTGCAGCGGCCCCTGGTGTCCTTGTCAGCACTGAGCCCAGGCCACTTCCTGGAAGATCTAGGTCTCTCACCCTGGAAGTATGAGACCGACAAGCCACTGTGGGACCCTGGACCCTGGGGGTGTGGGTAGAGGTGCCCCCCATGCACACCTGGAGTCTTCAGCTCTGTGGCCCCCTCCCTCCTTCTCAGCCATTGTGACCCTGTGTCCAGTTGCTCTGCCAGCCCCATCCCAGGAGGCTGGGATAGGGTCTTCCAGTCACCCTTGGGAAAGTCTGGGTTAGAGCCTGGGCATCACTGAGACTCTAAGGACCAGCGGAGACCCGCTCACAACACTAGACAGCTGGGCTGGTTGATTTCAGATGCCAAAAATCTTGGCCTCAATGCAGATTCTGATTGAGACGGTCCAGGGTGGGCCCTGGCACTGGTCTTTTAAGAGCTTCCTGTGCATGCTCAGTTGCTTCAGTTGTGTCTGACTCTTTGCAGCCCCATGGACTGTAGCCTACCAGGCTCCTCTGTCCACTGGATTCTGCAGACAAGAATACTGAAGGGGGTTGCCATGCCCTCCTCCAGGGAAGAGCTTCCTAGGGGTTCTAATATGCAGACAGGGTTGAGATCCTTTGGTCTGGACTCTTCCTGAACAGCAGACAAGATAACCAACTTAAGGTGTAGATCACACCCAGAGGAGACTCAAGGGTTTGGGAGACAAAGAACACCCAGTACGGCCATCTGTTTAAACTGACATCCATACACAGGTTGTGTATATACTCCTGTGCACACACTCACAGTGTATCTACATGCAT
Source organism: Bubalus kerabau (assembly GCF_029407905.1). Taxonomy (NCBI): domain Eukaryota; kingdom Metazoa; phylum Chordata; class Mammalia; order Artiodactyla; family Bovidae; genus Bubalus; species Bubalus kerabau. The sequence continues at coordinate 15,640,120 of NC_073627.1, read as the reverse complement.
TGTACACACACTCACACCCTCAGGATGGAGCCTGCCACTTCCCTCATTTGCACAAAGGACCAGGAGGCCTTATTATAGAAAGACACCTGGTGCTCTGTGGCCAGGATTCCCCCTCTACAGATCAGGAAATGGAACCCCAGACTGGGTGACGCTTCCTACCACCATGGGCAGTGCCACCTGGACGTCACCTTCCTCAGTGGCAGATGGCCAGGGCACATACATTGATTCTAACTATACCAAGACACCCTCAACTCAGCAGACTCCCCTCTCCCATGCCCTGACCCTGCCTGCACTCCTCCACTGACTGCAAGGACCTTTTGTTTTGGCCCATTCCTCCTCGTCTTCCAAGCCCCAGGACAGGCTTTGCTCCTACACTTGGGTGCACACACCCTCACACACCTACATTCTCCCTTACATACGCCCCTCTTTCCTGGGCCCTGGGCAGTTTCATGGGCTCCCACAGCACTTCGGGGACACTTGCCCATGACACTGACCCTACTTGTCTCCACAGCTGTCTCCCCTGGTGGACCCCCTGGTCCTCTAGGGCAGCGTCTTGGGTCTTGTGCTCCTCCAGATTCCAGACCCTGCACATCTACCTGGAGGCATCTATAAGGTTTGATGGAATAGTGAAGACAAAAGAGACTCCCTGCAGGGGTCTCTGTCTCAGACCTTCTAGAAGATTTGACATGATCAGCCTGATCACTGAAGTTTTAGGTCTTAGGATGAAAATCACCATCATTCACAACACGCACAAATGTGGTGGTTCCTAGGTCATGACCTGAATGCTAGGAGAAAGCTTGGGAGGCAGTTCAGTTCAGCTGCTGAACTTGGGGCACGTGGGGTGTCAGGACCTTGCAGAAGGCATCATAGTGACTCCCCCAGGGCACCACCAGCAGAGTGGCTGAGCTACAAGTCACCCCCCACCCCCCACCGGGACACCCATCTTTCTCCAAGAGGATAGCAGAGATACCCACACCACTCTCCACTCTCTCTCCATGGCATGAGACCTGGGGGTGTAGAGGGGAGCTGCAGTGATCCCCATGTCTGCCAGGGCGGGGTGGGGGGTGGTGTCTACCCCATCCCTGAGGGACTCTCCACTCAATGTCAGGCCTGGACACGTCACTCTTTCAACACGGTCCTAACATCTACTGTGTGCCAGGCACGGTGGAAGAAGAAAACGGAGTGGGGACCTGGCTTCAGCTTTCGGAACTCCAGGCTCCGGGGCCTGCGGCGTGCAAACAGTGCTGTGATGGAGGCTCTGGATCACTGCACACTGCACCAGTGCACTCCTCCACAATGGGGTCAGCAGAGGGAGGGAAGGGGCTGTACAGCCAAGACTGGGGGCCTGCACACTCTGGGCGACCCACCATGCCCAGGCACATAAGGGGCTCCCAAGGGACCTCTGGTCACCTTGGGGACGCTCTGACACCCTCTGGATCCAAGGAGCTGCACTTGGCTCCCTTTCATCCCATCACTCTGTGCATCAGCCAGGGCACAGGGAGGTTTCGCTTCTTGGTTGAGCTGTCAGAGTTGCAGCTGCCCCCGTGGAACCTCCCCACCCCCGCCCTCCTGGCTCCCCTGGGCATGTGGACGAAGTTTGCAGCTCACTGAGGGCTCCCCACCTCCTCGGGCTGCTCCGTGGCAGCAGCTGCCCGCTAATGACTAAACCAGGCCAACAGGCTGTTTGTCTCTGCCGTCAGGGATGTTTCCGGAGGGGCTTTGTTTGGGCTTCTGTTTTTCTCTGTTCAACAGAGAAAGAGATGGCTTCAACGTCACGGGGTTTTCCCAGCAATTGGTCTCAGAGCAAACAGGCAGCAAACCGGGATTTAACGAGTTCCTTCCCACCCCTCCTCCACCTGCGAGTGACCACTTGGGCAGCCGCCAGCCATGGTCGGAGCTGGACTGGTCCCCTTTCCTTCCTCCATCCCGTCTGTAGAGGACGGAGGCCTGGACAATAGGGAACTGGGTTGGCCAAGACCAGGTCAAGTCTACCAGTGGCCTTGAACCCACAGTCTTCTCCCTGCCTAGTAACGCCCATTCCCCACCCGCAGGAGAGAGCAGGCAGACACCATCCCGGGCCAGACTCCCCCACTGTCCCTTAGCTGTCAAGGAGGCTGGGCCCAGAAAACAACTGGAGTCTTTTAGAGATTTCCCATTTTTATCCCAGTGTGCCGAGGCCCCTGCAGCCCACTCAGCACCTTTGTGCAAACTAGGGAAAGTTCCCCGGGGGCTTCCGACCTTGCAGCTCCATGGCTGGGCATGAAAGCACCCCGGCTTCATCCGGTCCTGGGGATCCTCTTGTCCCTTCAACCCCTCCCTCCCTCCCTGCAAGCAAGAAAACCAGATGCTGCCAACGTGGAAAGCCTCTCCAAGGAATGGAAAATGTCCTTGCTTTTCCGAGGACAAAGCCCTGTTTCCTTCTTCCTGCTTCAGTTTCCTTCAACCCAGAGCCTTCGAGGCCTCGTGTAGAGGCCTCACCACTCCACCCCACTCTGGCCCAGCCAGCACAGGGTAAGGGTGGGGCCTGGCCCTCTGGGACCAGGATGAGAACCTCGAGGGGCCAGGGACTTCCCTGGTGGTCCAGCGGCTAAGACGCCAAGCTCCCAGTGCAGGGGGCCCAGGTTCAATCCCTGGTCGGGGAACTAGATCCCACATGCCACAACTAAAGATTCTGCGTGCTCCTGCAGGCAGCAACTAAGACCTGGCGCAGCCAGATAAATACATAAATACTAAAAAAAAAAGAGAGAGATCTTCAAGGCCAGAGCCCAGGGCAATCACTGTCTTGCTTGAGTGCTTGGTGGGGCGTGGAGGACAAGGGGCTTTTTCCCATGCATATGCAGCCCTGACCTCTTGTGCTTCCCTTTTCCTTCTAAGCCTGAAGCCCCCTTAGGAGGAAGTGAATTGTGACTCATGGGATGGAGCCCACGAGGCACAGGGATGGGGGACCTCAGACCAGACCCAGGAAGGCTGGCGAGGCGCCTCCCTAAAGTCCCACTGGCCACAACCCACCCAGTCTCAGTTCTGAGCCGCAGAGCCCTGCCCCGCACCCTCTCAGACTCTCACTTTTAACCCAATTGAACCAGATTCCCCCTGAGCCTGTGCTCCCAATCACAGGCATCATAAACATCCACGTGGTTGTTCAGTCAAGAAACATGTAGAAATTCTGTCTCCCTCATCCTGGCCAAGAATGTCTTGTCCAGGGCTATGGCCTGACTCTAACATATATCCAGAATCTATCCGTTGCCAGCACTTTGGCTCCATCCCTATCTCCTCTCGCCTGGCTTCAGTTTTTGTTCCCTTTAATCCGCCCTCCATACCATTCCTAAGGATCACAGGATCATTTTTAAAGGAGGAAGTTGGCTGCTTAAAGGCTTCCAAAGGCCCCCAGTCCAGTCTCGGTGGACTAGAGTAGAAAGAGAACTTTGGTGGCCCCACCCGGTCCTTCCAGCTGCATCTGCCTTGGCTCCCTCTCACTCACTCTGCAGACATTTAAGGGTCCAAAAGTGTCGTTTAAGGATTCTTTAAGGTCTTCCTTCAGATCTTTAAATGAGCCGAACTCAAGGCCACCTCCCACTGCCCTGCACATCTCCTAGTCCTCCTAGCCCTCCTTCCTCTTGGCAGGGCCACCTTCCCTGTGCCCTTCAGGCCCCAGCTCAAAGACCACCCCTTTAACCAGCCTTCTGGGACCACCCAGAAGAGGAACCACCTTACAGGCCTTCTCCTCACTCCCCACTCTTCCTGCAAGCTCTGACTCTAACCCAACACCACCATCTGCTCATCAGTTCCTTGTTTCCCTGACTCCCTCAGAGGCTACACCTCCATGAGAGGGGGACACATATGTCATCCTCACTGCTTGTGCTGGGGCTGCTCCATCACAGGCCCTTAATTTGTTAACCCAACAAGCAAATCACTTTACCATGAAACAATAAGAGGGAGAGAACTTCAGGCTGGCCGTGGCCCCCACCTCTGCCCCCATCCAGCCTAGATATAGAACTGGGATGCCCTGTGTAGGCCAGCAGATGGGCAGTATCAACTCCAGGGGCCAGGCTGACCGAGACTTACGGGCACCGTGGCTCTGTTGGGCAGCACCCAGCCCCAGGGGATGGCCCTGCCTGGAAGGTTCCACACCCACATCTGCAGACATGGTACTTGGAACTGAGCTAAGCAGAGGAGGAAGGAAGGACCCCCAAACTCCTTCCAGATGATGGAGCCAGAGAATGCCCTCAGCGAGTGGCTCTGGCTGAGGCAACAGAAGCGTGGTCTGCGAGGCAGCCCCGGGCGTGCCAGGGTGAGTGAACACGCTTTGGCCTCAGCCTCAGCAGGAAGTGGGGTGTTTGGCAACAGCCCTAATGAGCTTCCCAGCAGGGCGGGAAGGCTGGATGGCTGCTTCCTTGGTGTGGCAGCCTCTGGGGGAGCTGAGGAGGCTTAGGTGGATATGTGTGTCTTTTTGTGGTGCCAGAAGCAACTGAGATTGATGTTCTAGCACTTGTTGTGGACTTAACTCACCCTGAGTCAGTCTCTCCAGTGCAGGACCAGAGCCAGGAGCTGGTTCCCCAAACCAGCCTGCCAGGAGAACCACATACAGAAAAACAAAACCCGAAGTCCAGGTGGTTCAGTGGTAAAAGAATCCACCTGCCAATGCAGGAGACACAGGACATGCGGGTTCAATCCTTCAGTTGGGAAGATCCACTGGAGGAGGAAATGGCAACCCACTCTAGTGTTCTTGCCTGTGAGAACCCTGTGGACAAAGCAGCCTGGCAGGCTACAGTCCATAAGGTTGCAAAGAGTCGGACACGACTGAGCAGGCACACACACACACACACACACACACACACACACAATGCTGGTGCCACTGTTTCCATGGAGAGAGTCTCTGCTTTCAAAAGCCTTTGTCCCTTAAATAGCCAAGCCCTTGCTTACTCCTTCAAAGACGCATTTCATTTACACAAGCTCAGTCTGTAAGCAATTTTTTTTAAGGAAGATGCTGGACTGGGGCAAGGGGGCTCCCTCTGGAAGGACACTCAAACACCCAGGGGTGAAGCAGCCTACAAACAGTCTCTCGACACACCCATGTCTTAGCACCTAGTAACTGCTCAATAAAACACACCCATCTTTAGTAGCATGGTAAATAATAATGCTAAAGCTGAAACTCCAGTACTTTGGCCACCTCATGCAAAGAGTTGACTCATTGGAAAAGACTCTGATGCTGGGAGGGGTTGGGGGCAGGAGGAGAAGGGGACGACAGAGGATGAGATGGCTGGATGGCATCACCGACTCGATGGACGTGAGTCTGGGTGAACTCTGGGAGTTGGTGATGGACAGGGAGGCCTGGCGTGCTGCGATTCATGGGGTCGCAAAGAGTCGGACATGACTGAGCGACTGAACTGAACTGAACTGAAATGATAATGCAATTGTACATCTCCAAGTCTGGACGGGGATCACTGCTCCTGCCTCGGGCATGTTCAGCCCGCCTGTCTGCTGGCCACCTCCCTCCTGAGTGACGAGGGTGACTGGACTCTTGTCCCAGGGCCGCAGCACAGTCCAGTCCGGCGTCTACACCCAGAGAGCATGATGTGGGGGTCCCTCACAGGCTGGCGTTACCTCGGTGAGGCTCAGGGGAGGTCACTTCCACTTCTGTGTACTCCACATCCAAGGTCAGAGGCTCTGCTCGAAAGAAAACAGCAGCCTGTGGTCAGACAGGGTCTCCTTGGGTCCGGGGTGGTGGGGTGGGGACTCAGGCCACACGAGAGGTTTCTACTCATATGATCAAATTAATCAGTATTTTTTAATAGGAAAACCAGACACACAGTTAATGCCACTCTAAGTGGCTGAGAAGACTCTTGAGAGTCCCTTGGACTGCAAGGACATCCAACCAGTCCATCTAAAGGAGATCAGTCCTAGGTGTTCTTTGGAAGGACTGATGCTAAAGCTGAAACTCCAACACTTTGGCTACCTCATGCGAAGAGTTGACTTATTGGAAAAGACCCTGATGCTGGGAGGGATTGGGGGCAGGAGGAGAAGGGGACGACAGAGGATGAGATGGCTGGATGGCATCACCGACTCGATGGACGTGAGTTTGAGTGAACTCTGGGAGTTGGTGATGGACAGGGAGGCCTGGCGTGCTGCGATTCACAGGGTCACAAAGAGTTGGACACGACTGAGCGACTGAACTGAGCTGAACTGAAGTGGGTGAGAAAGCTGAGGCTGGGTGACGTGGTGAGGAAGCCTGCGCTCCCAGGGTGTGGAAGGGCCTCCGGGTCAGGCCCAATGTCACCGCAGTGGGCGGACTTGCAAAGTAGATCCAGAATCCAGCCAGCATGGGTCACAGCAGTTACCTCTAGAAGCCCTCTCCTTGACCACAGGCACAGAACGCTTTCTCCAAGACGGTGAGGATCTCAGGAAATGAGGAACGGGACCCCCAGCCTCAAAGTGCTTGAAGAGTGTGAGGCGTAAGCATAGGAAATCCAGTTACACCCAAAATGGAACTTTCTGATTTCAGAATGGGCTACTAAACAAGTCAGGAAGCTTTCTCTCTTGAATAGCAGAGGCACAGGGTGTTTTTTCCAATATAGAGTTACTGCAAATCATCACATTGTACACTTTAATTTATACAATGTTATATGACAAGTATATCTCAGTAAAGCTGGCAAAAGAAAAAGTGTTAAAGATGCTGGGGTGGGGAGAAATACACATAGTAGAAATGGTCTTTTTTTTCTTTAAGGATAATGGGTAGGTATTTATTGAATTGCTATTGTTTAAATTTTACACATGTTATAAACATTATTTTGTATCTACTAAATGTCTAATAAAAATGAAAAATACAAATGAAAAATAAAATAACACTGCTGCTTACTTTTAAGACAAGTAACAACAGATGCTAGATAGTGTCTTTGGAAAAACCAAGAGCCATCTCTATTTAAAGGAGGTGAGGAAACAGCCATGGGGTCTTAACAGTTTTAGTTCTTTTCCTAGGCATCTTTGATATAAAAACAAAGATTTCTAATTTTTTAAAAATTAGACAATTACCTTTATTTTCATTTAATGGCTTCATTGCATGGTTTCCAACATCTTCATTGTAACCTAGTTGAAAAACAGCAATCATTGTGAGAGACCATGGAGTTCCTAGTTTTCTACATAAATTGTAAACGACTCAGTGCCACTAATAAGAGAAGTCCAGGCCAAATTCTTCAGCACAGTTGGCAACCACAGTGTATCTGGGTTCTGAATACCCTCCCAGTGCCCCTGGGCCCCATCCAACCCGCAGTGTGGTGTCTTTCTAAAACCGGTGTGATGTCCACATCTATTTATGAATGGTTCAAAATTCAGAATTGTTCACTAGAAGCAGTTTCAAAAGAAATTAAGCTTAATTCTAGAAGGGATGAGCCAGTGCCAAGAAGCATGAAAGATACTGGTGAACTAATCCTTTCTATCTAGAGAACTGGGTCCATGAGAACATGGTTTAAAGATACTGCAGTACCTCAGGCTGCCACCTGGGCATGGGGAAAAATTCTTTGATTTTTTTTTTTAACCAAGTTGTTCTTTATTAGAAAGAATTCTTATGAATGCTATAAATACTATCCCTGAAGAGCACATGGTTTTCCATTCCATGTCATTATGTATTTACTAATTACTATCATGATTACTGGGCTTCCCAGGTGATGCAGTGGTGAAGAATCTGCCTGCCAATGCAGGAGACGCAAGAGATGTGGGTTTGATCCCCTGGTCAGGAAGATCCCCTGGAGTTGGACATGGCAACCTACTCCAGTACTCCTACCTGGAAATTTCCATGGACAGAGGAACCTGGTGGGCTAAATCCCATAGGGTTGCAAAGAGTAGGAGACAACTGAGCGACTGAGCATGTACGCATGTTGTGATTACGAACATATACTTATAAGCTAAAATAATCCATGCAGAGAAAAATATAATAAGAACTGTAGTAGTTCCTGCATTTTGGAAAATTGAGAGGAAATTCTATTTTAATATAAGTATCAGTATTTAAAGTATCATATATTACTTATATATGTTAATCACTCAGTCATGTCCACCTCTTTGCTACCCCACAGACTGTAGCCCGCCAGGCTCCTCTGTCCATGGAACTCTCCAGGCAAGAATGCTGGAATAAGTAGCCATTCCCTTCTCCAGAGGATCTTCCCAACCCAGGGATAGAACCTGCACTTCAGGCAGATTCTTTACCGTCTGAGCCGCCAGGGAAGCCCATACTTATGTATACATGATACATATTACCAACAGAACCCACTTAATACCAGAAAGAGGTATTTTCTGTATAGTATTGGATTACTTTTTGCTAAATATCCACCAAATTTTTCTGAATGGAGTTTCTCAAATGACATATTTGCTCTCTTCTCTTTATTGGCACATTACTTTTACTATGACAAATATTTTATTTTACTTTTTAAAAAGTTTGTGATTCTGTACAATAGGAATTGCTCTTCTCAAAATATTTCTCAAGACTTCCCTGTAAAGAGGGTATTCTAAAAATTTCTTATTTTGTGGGACACTGTTACAAAATTAAAAAAGAACATAAGTGTTCAACTCCCAAACCTATCTGGGACAGAACTCTTCATGTGATGTAATCATGCCCCTCTCTGGGAAAGAGCCAGCACCCCTGCTAAGGGCTTGAATAATTTTCTCCAAGATTTAATGGGATTAAGAACTCTCTGGGGCTTCCCTGGTAGTCAAGTGGTTAAGAATCCACCTTGCAATGCAGGGGACACCGGTTCCATCTCTGGTTGGGGAAGCTCCCACATGCTGTGGGGCAGCTAAGCCCACGCACCACAACTACTGAGCCCATGCTGAGCAACTGCTGAAGCCCGCAAGCCCTATGGTCCACGCTCCGCAACGAGACCCCACCATAATGAAACGCCTGCACATGACAACTAGAGAGCAGCCCCCACGCTCCATAACCAGAGAAAGCCTGCACGCAGTAACAAAGACCCGGTGCAGCCGGTGACAAAGTAAAAAAAAAGAAAGAAAGAAAAGGACTCCCGGGACTGGCTCTGAGTTGAGCTGACTCTCAAGCTTGCACTTAACCGCACGACTAAGTATTCTTTGATTGTACCATTTCTTTAAGTACAACTGCTAACCGTGAAATCTTTAAATGCGTTTCCCATCGTGGCAAGTTTGAAATTGCCTTGTGCTTGCAAGAAATAATTTCATCTGAGATGTTTTACCAGTGCCTTCATTTCATAGCTGGTTTCTATCTTACAAGTGGAAAATGATTACACGAGGGCAGTGTCCCGCGTTTGCAAAGAACTCACGTGGTTGTCCGCAGCATTGTAATTATTCCCCACCTTTCGTTCCTTGGAATATTTAAAAGGTGGGGAAATTAGAACACTGTGTTCTGCCTTTCTTCTGACGTTTTTGTTTTGCTTCCTAGCCCACCACCCAATGACTGATTAGATTAGGCGCCTCTGCCTGAAGCCAGAGTTTCCCGTTCAACCTCACCCTACCACCCACGGATTCTGCTTCTCAGAAGGATAAGAGATGGGGAGCAAGCCGGGAAAAATTCTTAACAACGGCACAAAACCATGACAGTACCGTAGTGTCTGTCGGCTTCAGTACCGGCATCCGACAATGTCTTCTCATTGTTGGAGTTCAGAAGCGGTACGGCTGGCCTTAAATTGAAATTTAAAAAAAGGAAAAAGAAATAACATTTTTCTTGGCTCTAACTCCAAACTAACAACATAGTCAAAGAGTGCATGAGAAAAACCGGGAGGAGTTATCTGCAATGAGGAAAATTTTACTCTCTTATTGGGAACTCATGCTTTCTCCAGTTCTATGATTATTGGACAAAAACCTTTTTGCCATTGAAATCAGTGTCCGGACCAAAGGATGCACGAACACGAGGAATCCTTTGTTGGGTGAATCCCATGTCGGGAGGGGATTCCTTATCCTGTGTTAACGTTTTCTCTCAGGAACAGAGAGATTGTTTCCATATTTGGGGAGTTTAGATCTCAAGAACAGTAAGACTAGTACAACCATTGTTTAAGGAAACTCTACTTTGCCATTTAAGTTAAAAAATTTTTAATTCCATCTACCACCATGATAATTTCATAAGGAAACGTGTAGAAAGGACATGATCTCAGAATAAAGCCATTACTTCTCCTGAAGGACAGTTTGCAATCTTACACACACACACACACACACACACACACACACACATCCCTCCATAGCTCACACTCAAGGTCCTAAATTTTTTGAGTTTGCCAAGAACCACTGAAGACTTCCTAATGACAGAAATCCTTGCCAGATGAGTCTATCCACACCCACAGATCAGCCTCCCCTCTTCCAAAAGACACTGACCTGGACATCTCCACAGGCATCTGCTTGGCTTTAAAAGACAAAGAGAAGAACCAAAGTCAGAATAAAGAACCCACATCCACATCAGATGGGAACACTCATTTCAACCATATTGGACTTTTTTTTTGAAGACTGAACACCCATAAAAAGAGAGAACAGAAAGCCAAATATAGTCACAGTTTTTTTTAAAAAGGAAAACAAACAAATAAACAAAGCAGGTCTTCTCTTGGTCTTATACCAAGAGATTTCACATCATTTCCCATGAAATTGGACATTTCAACTATTTCAACCAGGAGCAGCTTCCCTTCGTGGAGTGTGGCAAAGAGGAAGATCACAGCACAGGAAACAGATGAGCCAGATAAATGGGCGACCATCTCTTTGCTCCAAGACCTTCCCCAAAGTAAAGGTTAAATCAATCCCCGTGCTTTGAATCCCAAACTGGTCTGAGACAATGGCCAGACTGTCCCTGAGACAAAGGGCAGACTGACCCTGAGGAAGCGGTTTGCCCTGAAGACCATTTTCCCAGAGGGGCTGCCCCCTTCCTGCTTTGAAAAAACCCCACCTCATCTCATGTGGTCCCTCCTGTCCCCGGCAGCAACCCAGGGGTCTCCGACAGAACCTGCCTTATCTCAAAAAAAAAATGTTGCAGGGCTTCCCTGGGGGGTCCAGTGGTAAAGAATCCGCCTGCCAGTGCAGGGGACGTGGGTTCGATCCTTGGTCCCAGAAGATTTCACATGCCTCGGGGGCAACAAAGCCCGTGCGCCACAACTACTGAGCCTGTGCTCTAGAGCCCACAAGCCACAGCTGCTACCGCCACTCACTCTAGAACCCCTGCTCTGCAACAAGAGAAGCCACCGTAGTGAGAAGCCCGTGCACTGCGACAAAGAATAGCCCCCTCTCCCTGCAACTAGAGAAAGCCTATGCAGCAATGAAGAACCAGCACAGCCAAAATAAATAAACAAAATTTGAAAAAAAATTATTATTATTATTTTCTTGCAGACTTTACTGATGCTGTGCCCTTTTGCTTGAGTCTTGCTTAGTTGACTGATTCCTCATTGTCAGTGGATAATCCTGGCTTCCCTTCTATGTATGGATAACCCCAAGTACAGGGTAGAAATCATAGCACAACCAGAAGATTGACCGGGAGGCATTCAGTGTGTGTGTGTTGGGGGGTGCGGTGGAGGGTGTCTCCACTCATGCCCAACTCTACCAACTGTAGAACTAGGTGTGGCCAAAGCCCCACATGAAGAGCTACTTCTGATCACACATAGATGCAACATTCCCCCCAAATTCGTCTTTTCCTGGGAGCCCAACTCAGAAAGCAAAGGCTTTCACTCATGCCTGGCTAACTCCAAAGGGCAGTAAAAGCTCATACCCACCAAAGGCAATGTCTTTGGTTAGGAAGGTGACACCCCAGGAGTAAAATAAGCGTCATCAGCCACATGCCCTCGGCTCCCACTGGACCAGGGCACAAGCTTCCCATGAGGCTGAGGCCCCTCACCTCCATGGCAGGTTCCCTGGCAGGGCAGCCTGGCAGGATGGAATGAAAGGACTATGCTCACCCTTGGCTTTCTTCAGAAAATAGCATTTGGCTCCAAGTACCAAGGTGACAATGATCACTCCGATGACCACCACCGCAATGAGTCCTTTCTTCCAGGGGGCAAGATAGACTGGAAATGAAAAAAAAAGAAAAAAAAATTTAAAAATATATGTTTATCCCTCTGCCAGTAAGAAATAGCACAGCCTTATGCAACAAATGGGCTTCCCTGGTGGCTCAGATGGTAAAGAATCCACATGCAATGTAGTAGACCTGGGTTTGATCCCTGGGTCAGGAAGATCCCCTGGAGAAGGGAACGGCTAACCACTCCAGTACTCTGGCCAGAATTCTATGGACTATACAGTCCATAGGATTGGAAAGAGTAGGACACAACTAAGTGACTTTCACTTCACTTCACGTCACTTAAGCAACATATAAGACTGATTTTTATATCCTTGTCACTCGTGTCTTTCACTGAGCATCTACCTCTGAGGGACTCTGTAGTAGGTGCAGAAATGTTTGTTTCTGCTATAGAGTCAGTGGTGACCTGAGGGGAACGTAGGACTGAGGAAGATGCTTTTTAAGCTGTCTGTTCACCCCTCTTCCCTCTCTATACATCATCCTCTACCCACCCAGGTGGGCCCCTCTAACTGTGTCTGTTCTGCATGCCCCACTCCCCTCGACCATAGGCGGTCCATGGATGGACGCTTGATCCAAATTGGTGTCTCTGCACCAAGAAGTTTGTAATGAGGACTGTGTGAAATCCTTCTAGTTCCTTATAATAATCACTTCCTCTTTCATACTTAACTTAAGTGGAGGTTTGTTACCTGCCACCAAAGAGCCTAGTGGATGTTGGTCCCTTGGCCCATAGCAAGATGCACTAAGTTCCCAGCCATCTCCTCTCAGATGTGCTTTCTGGCCTTGAGCTTGCAGCTTGCACTGCATTCTGCCGTTGAGACCTCTTACCTCTGACGGTCAGTGTGTTGCTTTGGATCACGTGTTTGGAAAGGTTGGCTCTGTTGGAGGCCGTGCAGTAATACTGTCCCTCGTGCTCCTTGCTGGCCGTGGTCTCGTGCCAAATGATCTTGGTGGCATTTATGGTGTCTTGGTAGAAGGGTTTGCTCTCCTTTTCTTTGTAAAACTTGTACGTGATAGGAATGGATCCTTCGTTCACGGAGCAGTAAAGCTCAATGGACTCCCCAGGCTCCACCTCCTTCTTCAAGATAATGAGCTGGGCTTCATCCACTGGGGCTGGAAGGCAGGAAAAGGATTAGTGCTGAGCAGAGAAGTGGGCAAGGGGAGGAGCATGACACGGCCGCTGGTCACGGCCAGCCTTCTGTAATCATGACTCGGACTTAGACTTTGCCCTGTACTCCCCCAATGAGCCCAGAAGGGCAGCAATGGACACCTGTCCTCACACGCTGATTAGACACAAGAGGCTAGGGACACCACCACCACCCCGCTTCATTTACCACCTCAAGTATTGGGTTGGACATAGATGTTATGGAAAAACTCCAACAAACCTTTTGGCCAATCCAGTATTACTGACCACTCAGCTTAACTATACAATTAGCTTATGTGTTCTGTTGGGGTCTATTCTGGGTGAGTTTGTATATGTGATTGTGAGTGTGTGTGTGTGTGTGTGTGTGTGTGTGTGTGAGTGATTTCTCTCCCTCTGCTTAACCCAGATGCAGGGCATTTCCAGATCTTATGAGCAAATAACCTTGACACACTGCCTTCTCTAGCGCTTGTCCTGTCTTTCTCCTCCTCTGAATGATCTAAACCAGTTGCTTTCATGTCCGTATTTCCCACTTCCTTGTGAGCTTGGGAACCTGAATTCTGTCCCTCTGCTTCTGAAACTGCACTGCATTTTTGGTTTTGAAGAAACTCCAAGGTCACCTGATTCCCAACTAACTCATCCCCGAGTTTCCTGCAGGTCAAATCCATGTTGGATGTTCTTCCTGTCTTTCAGTCCTTGGCCTTCCTACAGCTCTTACCTGTCACCCAGCCCTTCCTTTGGAATTCAGCTTCCCCTGGGCTCCCGTGAGGCCTCACTCTGATTCTCTTACCTCCTCGCCTGCCATTTCCTCTTTATTCATCAATTTTTGCTCCCTAAATTAGGACATTCTGCAAAATTCAGTCCTCAGTTTGCCATCTCCTTTCTCATCTTTGGTGATTTCACCTACATGATAGCTTCTATTTGCACATTTAATGCATAAACACACAGCATCTAAAGCTTAGATACATAGTTCTAGTCCAGGTTACTCTCCTGAATTCCATGTCTTGACTTTAACCTGTGCATTTCCACCAAGAAGCCCTGCCAGCCTCTCACTCCCAGCAGATCTGAGCAGAACTCACCTTCCTCCTAGAGCCCCTTTTATTCCATGTCTAGCCACCAAAATTCTGAGCCTAAACTGTCTTCCCAAGTACAGTACTATTAGTGGGAGAATGAACTGATCAGCAGACCAAGATCTGATTTATGAACCACCCTCTTGTGAGTGCAGGGGGTGGCCAGACCATGGAGCTGCTGATCCAACAAAAGAGAGCACCTGGCCTGGTGTGGGATGGCAGGAGTTGATCACAAGGAAGGCTCCTGAATGGTGCAGCCTGACCTGACAGCTTCTCTTCTTGTGAAACACAAGGAGGTGGTGACAAGCCAGGCTTAGGAGCCAGACTGCCTGGCCAAAATTCCCAGCATTACTGGCCACCAGCTGTTTATCTTAAGCCCTAGTTGCCTCATTGTAAAATAAGGATGATATGAATATGGTGCTTACATGGCTATTGTAAGTGTGAATGGGACTAATTTACTAACATAATTCACAGAGGGTTGGACATATGATCGGTGCTCATAAACATTAGCCACTAATATTGACCCACTTTATTTTTTTAATTCATTAATTTTTGGTAGCACTGGGTTTTTGTTGCTGCATGCAGACTTTCTCTAGTTGGGTGCAAGGGCTTCTCATTGAGGTGGCTTCTCTTGTTTTGGAGTGTGGACTCTAGAACATGTGGGCTTCAGTAGCTGTGACCCATGGCCTAAGTTGCTCCATGGCATGTGGAATCTTCCCAGACCAGGGATCCAACCTGATTGGCAGGTGGATTTTTAACCACTAGATCACAAGGGAAGTCCAATACTGACCTGCTAAAAACCAAGAGTTTCACATGGGCCTCTACATTAGCGTCTTAAAGCACTGTAAGGTTTGAAGTCCCCACCCCTTCTAACTGATGCGACCAGCAGGTGAATCTTCCAAAGACCCAGTTCTCAGCATGCCCTCCTTCCTTCTAGCTCTTCACTGCACACAGGGCAAAGCCCCAGCTCCTCTGACTGGCAACTGATGCCCTTCACGGTTAGGCTCAGTTACTCTACAAGTTTATATCCAATGACTCTCTATTCCCAACCTTACTTTCCAGTCATCCATCCCCAGCCTTTTGAGCTGCCCCACGGAGCCTTTTGATCACCTATTTGACTAGGCTAGAGAACATCTTGAGCCCTCTCCGCCTACCCATCATAGAGCCCTAGTTCCTGGCCCAGCTCTTCCCACTCAAGCCAGATGATATTTTCATGCCCTTAATTCCTATTATCATCACTGTAAGGAGAGTTTGCAGGAGAGTTAATAATGTGTTGCCTGGTAACATTTTTTAAATATTTATTTGCCTTACTATTCAAATACGTTAAAATGTTTCTTCACTATTTAATCAGGAGATACAAAGAATATATCTTTTTTGTTGTTGTTGTTATGACCTATGGCATGAGGTGCTTATTAGCTACCAATGCTAATTTGAGAAGTATAGTTACTCAATGAAGTGAAGTGAAAGGCACTCAGTTGTGTCTGACTCTTGGTGACTCCATGGACCATACAGTCCATGGAATTCTCTAGGCCTGAATACTGGAGTGGGTAGCCTTTCCCTTCTCCAGGGGATCTTCCCAACCCAGGGATCAAACCTAGGCCTCCCACATTGTTACTCTTAGGCTATACATTAATAGTAGGAGGAATCAGGGAGTCCCCTGATGGCTTAGAGATTAGGATTCTGGGTTTTCACTGCAGGGAACATGGACTAAATCCTTGGTCAGGGAACTGAGATCCTGCAAGCCGACTAGTATGGCCCCTCCCGAGAAAAAATTATAGGAGGTATCACTATCCAACTCAAGATGTCCACCTCATGGCACATGCAGATAAGCAGTCCTTAAACAACAAGGAGAAGAGGAAGCCTTATTAAGCTTTTTACAATAAGATGCTGAACATCTCAGAGCTGCAAGTAATGGCAGTCCTAAGGCCTTCTGAAAGGTACAAGACCAAGGCTCAAGGAAAACTATTCACCCCAGGACAATGGTATATTTCTCTGGAGTATGAGAGTCCCAGTGACTGTTGGCCTGCAGCTCTGACCGCTGAAATTTCCACACATGACAGAATTTGCCCTGCCAGGGGTCCAGCATCCATGGTAGAGAAGAGCTCTGGTCTACATTTCCCAGAGAGGACTGTCAGTTCATCTAAAAAGGGACAAACGGGGACTTCCCTGCTGGCTCAGTGGTAAAGAATCCACCTGCCAATGCAGGATACACAGGATCGATCCCTGGTCTGAGAAGATCTCACATGCCGCAGAGCAACTAAGCCCGTGTGCCTCAACAATTGAGCCTGTGCTCTAGAGCCCGGGAGCTGCAGCTAATGCAGCCCGAGTGCCTAGAGCCCCTGCTCTGAAACTAGAAGAGCCACCGCGATGAGAAGCCCACGCTCTGCCACAAAGGGGAGCTCCCACTCACAACTAGAGAAGAGACGTACGGCGATGAAGACCCAGCACAACCCAAAATAAATAAATCACACTATAAAAAGGAGCAAATGGAACTTCCCTGGTGATCCAGACTCTGCGCTCCCAATGCAGGCAGCCAGGGTGGGATCCCTGGTTGGGGAACTAGATCCCATATGCCACAACTAAAGATTCTACATGCTGCACATAAGACCCAGCGCAGCCTAATAAATAAATGAAAAGGAGCAAATGCTAAGGGAACCCCAAAGCACAACTTTTGTGCTTCCTCAAGTTGGGACACTTGACTTATATTTCAACAGTTCACTCAAAAGTTTCTGAAAATAGATGATGCCAGCCACACTGATAACCACCAGATATTTTCCAGCCCCAGTTACTTGGGCTTTGGTCCTGCTTTGGCACGTGTCATGTTTATGGACTTTGCACAAGTATCATCCACTTCTCTTGTCCACTCCCAAACCTTTGAAAATGTGAACTAAAACCGCAGTCCCCCATGGATTCTTCTCATAGCACAGAGACTTACCTATCACCTTGACTCGCAGAACTTCACTTAACATCTTGCTGTGGGAATGGCAATTGTCTGCACTGCACCAGTATTCTACATCTTTCATGGGTTTATCTCGGAATATTGCAGGCTCGTTTGAGCCCACACTCTGATTCGCCACGGGCTTACTTGTGTTTGAAAGCTGATAAAAAATAGGCGCCGTTCCGTTTACGGACTGACAACTGACTTCAATGGTCTGTCCTTTAATCACCTCGGACCTGGAGTCATGAAAAATACTGGGCTTGGAGAGCATTTCTAGAATGACAGAGAGAGAGAAAGAAACAATCTGAGACAAGACATCCAGCCCAAGGTGTTCCTTCTGCAAACTCTGGGCTTGGCTTTCTCTATCATTGCTCTAATTTAAAATGCCTGCCTGGACCCAGAGATCGCCACACTTAGTGAAGGACGTCAGGTAGAGAAAGCCACATATCATATAATATTGCTTATATGTGGGATCTTAAAAAATGGTACCAGTGAACTTATTTATAAAACAGAAAAAGATTCACAGATGTAGAAAGCAAACCTATGGTTACCACAGGGGGAAGTGGGTGGGGAGTTGGGAGGGATAAATTGGGAGACTTGGACTGACATATACACACTACCATATATAAAAGAGGTAACTAACAAGGACCTATGGTATAGTACAAGGAACTCTATTCAATACTCTGTAATGGCCTATATGGGAATAGAATATAAAAAAGAGTGGATATCTATTATGTATTATTGATTCACTTTACTATACAGCTGAAACTAATGCAACGTGGCAAATCAACTATATTCCGATAAAAATTAATTTAAAAAAAATAATAAAATAAAATGCCTGCGGCCATATCCACCTTTAGGGGACTCCTTTAAGATTCTTGAGGAGGGAGAGGGAAAGAATAATATAAACAAAAAGGGATGACACAAATTCAGGAAAAACATTATAACCCCCTAAATATATGCTTCTATTTTCACATATCTGATGCACACATACACACACATTCATATCTCTTTCTTTGTATTGAGAAAGATAGAAGGAAATGTTAAAAAAAAATGTAACAAGTATCCAACAATATATTTTAAAACAAATTCTCAGTGCCTCAGCCTCTCCTGATTGTAAGTTTCATGCCTCAGAAACAAGAATTATACTAGGCCATTATTTAGAAATTAGCTTATTTATAAAGCTAATAGGATGAAATGACCTCCTCACAAGAACTACAACAACACAAAGAATTACAATGGAATGACTCACATTTGTCTTGTATATTATTTCCTTATCCGGTAGATGACCGCTAAAATCCTGCTTCGGTTGAGACTAAAACCTTGGCTGGATTTACACTGAAGGCTCAACTGAAGGACCATGACTACTGAAGAAGCACAGTGACAGCAACAGCTTGACTGGCGTTTCACATCCCGCTCCTCAAAGTGTGGTCTGGGGCCCAGCAGCACCAGCATCTCCAAGACGCTGGTGAAAGACACAAAGCCTGACCCCAATCTAACTGCGCTGTAGCCAGGTGTTTTGTGCACATTCAAGTCTGAGAAGCCCGGCTCTAAGTGGTCCAGGTATCTACTTCTACCCAGTAGGGGTCCCAGCCCTTTGGGTAAGCCAGGAGAGGCATCAAAAACTGGAACTTAGGGACTTCCCTGGCAGTCCAGTGGTTAAGACTCCAAGCTTCCACTGCAGAGGGCAAAAGTTCGATCCCTGGTTAGGGAACTAAGATCCCATTTACCAGAAAAACATCTATTTCTGCTTTATTGACTATGCCAAAGCCTTTGACTGTGTGGATCACAATGAACTGTGGGAAATTCTTCAAGAGATGGGAATACAAGACCACCTGACCTGCCTCTTGAGAAATCTGTATGCAGGTCAGGAAGCAGCAGTTAGAACTGGACATGGAACAACAGACTGGTTCCAAATAGGAAAAGGAGTACATCAAGGCTGTATACTGTCACCCTGCTTATTTAACTTCTATGCAGAGTACATCATGAGAAACGCTGGGCTGGAAGAAGCACAAGCTGGAATCAAGATTCCCATGAGAAATATCAATAACCTCAGATATGCAGATGACACCACCCTTATGGCAGAAAGTGAAGAGGAACTAAAAAGCCTCTTGATGAAAGTGAAAGTGGAGAGTGAAAAAGTTGGCTTAAAGCTCAACATTCAGAAAACGAAGATCATGGGCATCTGGTCCCATCACTTCATGGCAAATAGATGGGGAAACAGTGGAAACAGTGTCAGACTTTATTTTTCTGGGCTCCAAAATCACTGCAGATGGTGACTGCAGCCATGAAATTAAAAGACGCTTACTCCTTGGAAGGAAAGTTATGACCAACCTAGATAGCATATTCAAAAGCAGAGACATTACTTTGCCAACAAAGGTCCGTCTAGTCAAGGCTATGGTTTTTCCTGTGGTCATGTATGGATGTGAGAGTTGGACTGTGAAGAAGGCTGAGCACCAAAGAATTGATGCTTTTGAACTGTGGTATTGAAGAAGACTCTTGAGAGTCCCTTGGACTTCAAGGAGATCCAACCAGTCCATTCTGAAGGAGATCAGCCCTGGGATTTCTTTGGAAGGAATGAGGCTAAAGCTGAAACTCCAGTACTTTGGCCACCTCATGCAAAGAGCTGACTCATTGGAAAAGACTCTGATGCTGGGAGGGATTGGGGGCAGGAGGAGAAGGGGACGCCAGAGGATGAGATGGCTGGATGGCATCACTGACTCGAGGGACGTGAGTCTGAGTGAACTCCGGGAGTTGGTGATGGACAGGGAGGCCTGGCGTGCTGCGATTCATGGGGTCGCAAAGAGTCGGACACTACCTAGCGATTGAACTGAACTGAACTGATGGCAAAAAAAAAAAGTAAAATCTTAAAGCTTAGCGTTGACTAAGCAGTGTTTCCTCCCTGACCTTTCGGGTGAGTGCCTGTTCAAGCAGCAGAATCCTGTGGATTCGGAGGCCACTTAATCAGCATACAGCCACAACAAAGCCACAAATGTGACTTTTGCCAACAACATTGATCTTGATGCATCTGACCTGTACCCTGAGAAGAAGTACCCACTTGCTGCCATTCAGCCTCTTGTTTTTACTCCTCTCTCCCCAAATCCCCCTCCCCCATCCCCTGGGTTTTTATCCTGCCTCAGTCTGAATCATCTTCAGACTAGAGAAGGTGGTGGCTGGAGATAAATTCCCTTTCTCCCATTCAGTCCAGAGGCTCTCAGGGCCAGCGAGGATGTACTCACCACACACTGTTATCTGGACTGTGTTGCTTCTCTTAAACACCCTGCCGACACCCGCGACACAGGTGTATAACCCGCTGTCCCACCCTGACACTCTCTTGGTGAAATTTTGAGTCTGCGACACAGTCATGCTTCCCTTCTGGATGGTGAAGTTGGCCGGAGGTGCTCCTGGGATGGAGCACCACAGGTTCAGATCTTCGCCCTGGTCCAGATGTGTGGCTGAAGACTTCAGCTTAGGCTTGGAAAACAGCTCTGAAAAGAACAGTGAATGGGAATGGGGTGAGATGTTTGTGGGTACCTGCTCCCCAGTCCCCTGTATGGAGAGGACTGTGGCCCAGGTGCTTCTGGGAGAACCAGTTCCCCACTTCCTGCACAAAGTTTCCCTTTGCGTCTCATGAACCTGATGATCACACAATTCACGAGCCGGGGTTCATTCTTCTCCTGGGATTCCAATGGCAGTTTTCCCTCCCTCATTAATCCAATTTATCTTACAGACATGGATTAGAAAACTTTGACAATTTGTAATGTGGCAAGTAATGACTCAGGCATTCACTCATTTATTCATCCACTCATTCATTTCATCCCACAAGTATTTATCTCAGGCCATCTCTGTGCTTGGCAGAGGAGAGGCAGCAGTAAAAAAGAAACAGTCCTTGACTCTATAAAGTGCTTAAGTCTCATGGGCGATTCTTCAGATAGTGTCTGTGGTAGAGCCTATAGAGGGGACATGGAAGCTAGGCTTGAAGAATCAGGAGAAAACTCCTGGGATAAGTTATCCAGGCAAAGATGGAAAGTATCACAGGAAGAGAGAATAACATATGGAAGGTCTGGCAAAAGGTTCAAGCACCTGAAAGTTCAGACAGCCTGGGACGCTGTGGGAGAAGAAAAAGAAGGCTTGCAGATCTTCAAGGAACTTGAGAATCACATTTTAAAAAGTGTGGAATATACCCTCGGGACAACGGGAACCATGGACGGTCTGGGTCACGGGGATAGCTTCAGATGTGTTCTGTAAGGAGATCTCTGGAAGGAGAATGGATGGAGTTGGAGGGGCCCAGACTGGAAGCAGGAGGGAATGTAGTCTAGGCTTGAAGCAGAGTGATGCTGTAGAGTTGAGGAGAAGCGGCAGCTTGGCCACCATTCCTCCAGCACTTCCCATGGAGGAGCAGGAAGACGGCGCCTGAAGCCTCCCAAGCCCAAGTACTTGGTAAGCTCCAACATTCTATGCTACTGGAAGGAGTCATCAGCATCAGAATGTAGGTTGGATGTCGAGAGTACTAAAGACTGTGGTTGACTTTCAAGAAGTTTCATCATCTCCTAATACAAATATTCCCTGAAGAACACCAGTATTTTATAATAATGGTAAATGTTTGTTTTCAGCCACAGAGGAATTACTAATTAGCTACTTAACCTTTGCGGAGACTTGGCTCCTTCATGTAAGCAAATGTGCACAGACTCCATGGTTATTTATGACCCTTGAAGCAGAAGGAAGAAGGAGCCGGTGGCACGTGAGACTATCTTCATACTGAGAAAGAGACTGAGACTTGAAATTTCTCTTAGAAAACCTCCTTAGGGGTTTGAGAATGCAATCAGGACTCAGGAGTCAAATTCTATCTTTGGCTCTAAATTTAGGATTTAATCTGCCATACAGGTTTGGAAGTAAAAACCAACGCTGTGGTGGTCATCACTGATATTCCATGGATGGAAATGGAAGTCATTTCCATCATAATTATAATCAGTATGTGGTGTTTTCTTAGTTTCCTTGATAGGGAATAAAATAACACTGTAAGTCAGGTGATCACCTAATAATTAATTCATTGAGGCACATTCCACCCCTCCTTCCTTCCATATAATGAACATCGACTTACCTCTTTTCAGATCACCATCAAAAGCTCGAGGTTAGGGGACTTCTCTGGTGATCCAGTGGCTAAGACTCTATGCTCCCAATACATGGGGCCTGGGTTCGATTCCTGGTCAAGGAACTAGATCCCACATGCCACAACGAAGAGGGGCAACTAAAATCCAGCGTGCCACAACTAAGACCAGGCACAGCCAAAGGAAATAAAACAAAGCTCCAGGTTAGGAGTAGGAAAAAAAAAAAAAAAAGAAATTTACCTCCTTAAGGGCCTTACAATTTCACTGGACAAATACCAAAAAAGTAAAAAAAAAAAAAAAAAAAAAAACCTCAGGAAGAATCCTACAGAAATGATTCCACATTAAAAAATAAACAAAAATGCAAAAAATACAAAACATCTTGCTGGGGTAGGTGGACAATGGTTTAGAATTAAGAATGAGATGTTAGGGAATAAGGTGATATAAACAGAACTGCGGGACCATCACTAGGGTTAATAAGGATAAGTCTTTTGTTCACTCACTGAGCAAATATTTACTGAGTTCCTATAACGTGCCAGGCTGTGTGCTAAGTATCAGTGTTGTCAGATGAATTGAGCCACAGACCTTCCAGAGCTCACCCAGGATGATGCAGACAGATGCTAAATCTTTTCAGTGACTGTTGACCTGTAGACAGAAGAGTGTGATGGGAACTGAAGTGTGGCCATGGGACTCTTCCTGGGAGGCTCCTAGAGGGAGATCTGGGGCTTGGTCTTTAAGGACAATAGAGGTCTTCCAGTGACCAAGCAGAAAGAATATTCCAGGCAGAGTCGGGTGAGATGTTTGGAAGGGGCTGGAGTCAAGGTGAAGGTGTGTATGTGTGTGTGTGTGTGTGTGTGCATGTATGTGTGCTCAGTCGTGTCCAACTCTTTGTGAGCCCATGGACTGTAGCCTGCCAGGCTCCTCTGTCCATGGAGTTTTCTAGGCAAGAATACTGGAGTGGGTTGCCATGCCCTTCTCCGGGGGTTCTTCCTGACCCAGGGATCAAACCCAGGTCTCTTTCATCTCCTGCATTGGCAGGCAGGGTTTTTTTTGTTGTTGTTTTTGACCAACTGAGCCACCAAGGAATAATGAAGCCCAGGAATAATGAAGCCAAATAGGTGCTTGTCCTACAGGTTAGTTGAAGGATGAATTGGAGCAGAGATGCTTGGGGAAGCCCTGTGACATCCTGCTGTGAGGGCCAGCGTGAGGGTGTGATTGTAGAGATGAGATGACAGGACAGGGAGTCCTGGCAGCACCTGGGTCTGAAAATGTGAACAGTGAGAGGTGATGGAAACCCACCTTCAAGCCAAAGACAAATTACTAATTCAATGATCTCGATGTCCACAAAATTATTGTGAGCCTCCAACATCACTCTATAGAACCACTCATAGTGAGGCTTGATAGCAACAGGGGAGTGGAGAATAGGCTGCAGAAGTGGGAAGGCTTGCAGCACTTGAAGGTGGGGGAGTTGCCTGCCAGCCCTGGCACGGCTCCGGCAGCTCTACACGGAACAGGAGCACAGAGCATCAGACTAAGGGGATGGGAAGGGCCGGCCGAGCCTGACACTGTGTTTTCTTGGGCCAGGGAGCCTCACCTTCTGATTGACTCGCATACTCAGCGTGACTCAAACTTCTGATGTGGGATCAGCTACAACAATAGTATCCTGTGGTCCAAAGATGCCTCATGCTTCCCTAAAGTAGCCTGGTCCGAGGGGTTGGAGTGCTGCTCTAAGCCCTGAAATTGCCCTTGTGTTTGCCACGTGGTCCCTGCTGCTCCCATGACCATACAACCATCTCTTTAACAGAGTTGATCATTGCATCATATTCTCATCGTCTATTTATGTCTGTGAAATTCTTCAAAGCTGCATAGGGCAGCTTCCTAGGTCCCCAAAGTTGCCCAGCACACAGAAGGTGCTCAATATATGTTGAACTGAGTACTGTTCTCTAATAAGATAATTATATTTTATCTAAAAAATATGTGCCATCAAAATATTTGCCATTATCAATAATAAACTAAATCGCTAGCAGGAGTCAACCTGGTATAGACCAGCAGAATCCAACACCTGCCAGTCACCTAGCTGGGTAGTTGGCAGCCTACCTATGATTCTGGGGACTGTCGCTGTGACTGTACAGTCTCTACTGACACAGAGGAGGCTTTCAGTAAATGAGCAAATGAATGATGAATGAATGAACACTTTGACTTGGGAACCAAAAATTGCTGATTCTCTCTGCCTCTGGAACACTGTCACCCGATGCTCATCTGTTTATCCAACAAATATGTATTGAAAGCCTACTGTGTGCCAGGTACTGTTCAGCTGTTAGCAATATAGCACCGGATAAAATACATAGTACCCTCACCACCTTAACATTCTACTGCCTAAAGATACACAATACACAGGGAGAGGTAGAGTACATTTCTTTTTCCTGGTAAAAGCTGTTTTGAAAAGTAAAGTCAGGTAGGGACTTCCCTGACCGTCCAGCAGTTAAGACCCTGTGCTTCTCGCAGCACTGTTTATGATAGCCAGGACATGGAAGCAACCTAGATGTCCATCAGCAGATGAGTGGATAATAGCCAGGACATGGAAGCAACCTAGATGTCCATCAGCAGATGAGTGGATAATAGCCAGGACATGGAAGCAACCTAGATGTCCATCAGCAGATGAGTGGATAATAGCCAGGACATGGAAGCAACCTAGATGTCCATCAGCAGATGAGTGGATAATAGCCAGGACATGGAAGCAACCTAGATGTCCATCAGCAGATGAGTGGATAATAGCCAGGACATGGAAGCAACCTAGATGCCCATCAGCAGATGAGTGGATAATAGCCAGGACATGGAAGCAACCTAGATGCCCATCAGCAGATGAGTGGATAATAGCCAGGACATGGAAGCAACCTAGATGCCCATCAGCAGATGAGTGGATAATAGCCAGGACATGGAAGCAACCTAGATGTCCATCAGCAGATGAGTGGATAATAGCCAGGACATGGAAGCAACCTAGATGTCCATCAGCAGATGAGTGGATAATAGCCAGGACATGGAAGCAACCTAGATGTCCATCAGCAGTTGAGTGGATAATAGCCAGGACATGGAAGCAACCTAGATGTCCATCAGCAGATGAGTGGATAATAGCCAGGACATGGAAGCAACCTAGATGTCCATCAGCAGATGAGTGGATAATAGCCAGGACATGGAAGCAACCTAGATGTCCATCAGCAGATGAGTGGATAATAGCCAGGACATGGAAGCAACCTAGATGTCCATCAGCAGATGAGTGGATAATAGCCAGGACATGGAAGCAACCTAGATGTCCATCAGCAGATGAGTGGATAATAGCCAGGACATGGAAGCAACCTAGATGTCCATCAGCAGATGAGTGGATAATAGCCAGGACATGGAAGCAACCTAGATGCCCATCAGCAGATGAATGGATAAGAAAACTGTAGTACATTTACATAATGGAATATCACTCAGCCATTAAAAAGAATACATTTGAATCAGTTCTAATGAGGTAGATAAAACTGGAGCCTATTATACAGAGTGAAGTAAGTCAGAAAGAAAAACACCAATACAGTATACTAACGCATATATGTGGAATTTAGAAAGATGGTAACAATGACCCTATATGCGAGACAGCAAAAGAGACACAGATGTATAGAACAGTCTTATGGACTCTGTGGGAGAAGGCGAGGGTGGGATGATCTGAGAGAATAGCGCTGAAACATGTATATTATCATATGTGAAACAGATCGCCAGCCCAGGTTTGACGCACGAGACAGGGTGCTCAGGGCTGGTACTGGGATGACCCTGAGGGATGGGGAGGGAGGTGGGAGGGGGGTTCAGGATGGGAAACACATGTACACCCATGGCTGATTCATGTCAATGTATGGCAAAAACCACTACAATATTGTAAAGAAATTAGCCTCCAATTAAACTGAAAAAAAAAAAAAAAAAGACCTCGCACTTCCACTGCAGGGGGCATGGATTTGATCCTTGGTCAGGGATCTCACCCGCAGCAGGGCAACTAAGCCCATGCACTGCAACTAGAGAAGCCAGAGCGCAGCAGTGAAGACTTGTGTGTTTGTTCGTGCTCTGTTGTGTCCAACTCCTTGTGACCCCATGGACTATAGCCCTCCAGGCTCCTCTGTCCATGAGATTCTCCAGGCCAGAATACCGGAGTGGGTTGCCTTTTTCTTCTCTGAGGAAGACTTAGTACAGCCCCCAAATTAAATAAGTAAATGAAAAGTAAAGCCAGGTAAAGAAGGAAGGCATCCAGGGAACTTTCTAAGTACGTGGATTTGGAAATCTAACAGACTGGGGGGTAACTCTTGCTCTGCCACTCAGCAATCCTGTAATCATTAGGTGACCTGACTTCTCAGCTCCAGTTTCTACATCCATAAAGCCAGCATCATAATACCTACCTTATGGCATAATTATGAGCTTGAAATGAAAATGTATGTAAACCAGGCAAAGAGTATTCAACAAAGAGGAACTTTGACTATTATTTTTGAGTCTAGTCTAGTCAAGACTATGGTTTTTCCTGTGGTCATGTATGGATGTGAGAGTTGGACTGTGAAGAAGGCTGAACGCTGAAGCATTGATGCTTTTGAACTGTGATGTTGGAGAAGACTCTTGAGAGTCCCTTGGACTGCAAGGAGATCCAACCAGTCCATTCTGAAGGAGATCAGCCCTGAGATTTCTTTGGAAAGAATGAGGCTAAAGCTGAAACTCCAGTACTTTGGCCACCTCATGCGAAGAGTTGACTCATTGGAAAAGACTCTGATGCTGGGAGGGATTGGGGGCAGGAGGAGAAGGGGACGACAGAGGATGAGATGGCTGGGTGGCATCACTGACTCGATGGACGTGAGTCTGAGTGAACTCCGGGAGTTGGTGATGGACAGGGAGGCCTGGCGTGCTGCGATTCATGGGGGCGCAAAGAGTCGGACACGACTGAGCGACTGAACTGAACTGGACTGAATGCTTTCTTGCTCCTGACCCTGTCTTAGGGCCTCCACAGGGATAAAGAGATCTAGCACAGTACTTGCCACAAAGGGAAGAAAAACGTGACATAATAATAGAAACACCAGCTAACACTTGCCGAGTGCTTGCTCGGTATGCGGCTCTGTAGGAACGGCGATGGATGGCATTTAGTCCTTATTACAGTCCTGCATTGCTATCATCGCTACAATGTCAGAATTGTGGTAAGGAGACGGTCAGTCACTCACTCAAGGTCACAGATGTACTGAATGGCCCGGCTGGGACTGACGGCCCAGCCTGCAGCCTCAAGCAACCACAGCGGACCGCTGACTCGCTCTGCACTGAATTTCTCCCCATGAGCACCACGG
Organism: Bubalus kerabau; assembly: GCF_029407905.1. Taxonomy (NCBI): domain Eukaryota; kingdom Metazoa; phylum Chordata; class Mammalia; order Artiodactyla; family Bovidae; genus Bubalus; species Bubalus kerabau. The sequence goes on along the minus strand of NC_073627.1, from coordinate 15,612,526 downwards.
CCCTGCCTGAGCACATCCATTCAGACCAGCGGGAGCAGAAGAACCAGCTCTCACTGCCCAGCCCAGATTCCAGCACTGAAACCTCGTGAGCCCGCCACATGCCGACGCCCTCCAGCAACCCTACCTGTGATGTTGACCACAATGCTGCTGACTTTGGATATGCGACTGGCTTCCACTTTGCACGTGTAGTTGCCGTTGTGCTCTGTCGTGGCCATCACGGAGTACACGGCCTCACTGCTGAGGCTGTTGTGTGCGACAATCTCCCTGTCCTTCTGGATGATGATTTCCGGGAATGACTGGGCCTTGTGCGTCACCTGAACGGTGCACTTGACCTGAAGGTCGTCTCCTTCCGTGATCTTTCCCTCGGGGATGATGTGGAACTTGGGATTAGAGAAGGATTCTAGGAGAAGAGGACAGGCTGCTTGGACTTAGGTTCAAATCCGGGTGAGGAGAAAAGGCACTTCCCTCCCCTTTTCTGTGCTTCTGGATGCCAACCAGTTTTCCTTATTAATTAAAAAAAATTCAACCTTTCCTCTCAAAAACCTTCACCTAGGCTGCTCTGCTGCTCCCTCCCTCTTGCTCACTCTTACATCTTCAGCCTTCTTCTTCATTTTATTTCTCAAACTTTGAGCTTCCCAAAGGTCAAACCTACATCTCATCTGAAGAACATTTTTCAGATGACTTCAGAAATAATCACAGCAGTGAGAATTAGACCTTTCTCCTGCCCACCAAGGATTTTCTAGGTAACTCTCATACCACTTCATGGACCTCTGGCATTTCAGCCTAGATAGTCCCTTGCTTCCCAAAGTTCAGCTTCATGGAAATAAATTTTTAAATAATGCCATATGCCCCTGCAAAGTGTTTTTGAGTATTCTATTTCTTTTTTAAAAATGCTGGTTGTGACTAACTAAATTGATTTCATGACTCATGCAGTTTGAAAAACACTGTTTTAATAAAATATGGGTCAGACATTAGGGATCAGACACGGTGAGAGAAGTAGAGTCAGGCCTTTGCTTCCACCAAAACACCCAGCAGAGCGTAAGGGAGTATATACACCAATTACAGCCACGTAAAATACAGATAAGAACATTAAAAGAATGCAAACAGTAAATTTAAAGTGACCTACTACTTTAATATTTGTTAGTTTTTGTTTTTTTTTTTACTGTAAAGTCATTTAAATTCACAATAAAAAGCTATCATTAAAAAAAAAAGGAGTTTGTTTTCCTGAGTAAGAGTCAAAAAAAGAGACGGCATCTTTTAGCACATTCAACAATATCCTCTGAGGTAGCTTGATAATAACTAAAGATTTTTTCCTGACACCCAAACTCAATGTATCAGAGATCTAAATGCACGAGAGGAAAAAAAAAAAAAAAATTAAACCACAGAAACAGTAAAAGAAAACAGAGGTGCATTTTTTGCTTTAATAATCTTGGAGCGTGGGGGAACTTTAGGTATGAATCACAAAACTGGATACCGTAAAAAAAAAAAAAGATGCATAAACTGATATCATAAGGAAAAAAGATGCATAACTTTGATTTCAACTAAAGATTGAAAGCTTTTTCATGGAAGTAAAAAATAAAGACAAGTGACGAACTGGGTAAATTTTTGCATAGCACCTGACAAAGAGCTCATTCCTTTAATTTATAAAGGGCTCAAACAAATCAGTCAGGAGCAGTAGGCAAATATGGGCAAGTGTATGTGAATAGGGAGGCATGAAGGGATGTAAAAGCATACATTTACAAATGTAAAAAGCATACTCAACCTCACTAAAGACCAAAAAATACAAATCACAGTAGTGATATGCCACTGTGCCTCAATTATAATAGACTGTCAAAAATAACAAAAATATTGGGAGCTCCCTTGCAGTCTAGTGGTTAACATTCTGTGCTTTCACTACTGTGGCCCAGGTTCAATCCCTGACTGAGGACTGAGATCCTGCAAGCTGCTCACAAGGCAGTCAATAAAAGAGAAAACATCAATAGAGAAAACATCAATAATGTACTGTGTTGATGAGGATGTGGGAAAATGAACACTTCTGATGGAAATGTTTTTCCTTTTGGAGGAGCGCATTGGTGATATTTTTCAATACCAAAAATGCACAAAACATTTGAATCAAGAATTTGACACAGGGACCTCCCTGGTGGTCCAGTGGTTAAGAATCTGCCTGCCAAAGCAGGGGACATAGGTTCGATCCTTGGTCCAGGAAGATTCCACATGCCACAGGGCAACTAAGCCCTCGTACCACAATTACCGAAGACTGTGTGCCCTAGCGCTCACGCTCTTCACCACGAGAAGCCACCACGAGAAGCCACCACGAAAAGCCTGCCCATCAGAACTAGAGTAGTCCCTACACCCTGAAACTAGAGAAACAAAGACCCAGCACAGCCAAAAATAAAGAAATAAATAATTCAATAAAAAAGAATTTGACACATAAAAAATAATAAAATACTCATGAAACTACAGAAGTTACAAGAATGTTTGCTGCAAGATTGTCTTAAGAGCAAACAAGTGGGGAAAAAATGCCTAAATGTCCATCAACAGAAAATGAGGCAGGTGACTGTCACTTTCTGAGATGGCCCACACTCTTATCTATGGAGTGTATTCCCTCCCTGAATAAAACTTCCGTTCACTTGTAAAAAATAAATTAATTTTAAAAACTAAAATGAAATGAGCATATCCTTACAACAGGATTCTGAGTCGTCACTAAAATGATAAAGATCTGTATTTCTTGATATGGACAAAAGTACATCTATACTGTATTTGTTAAGAAAAAGTTATAAGAGAATGTTTGACAGGTCTCTCTCTCTCTCTTTTTTTTTTTTTTTTGGTAAAAACAAAGATAAACAAGTCAAAAATGCGTGTGCACATGATGAATGAGTAAAATAAGTCTAGAAGAACATACAAGGGACTTTCTCTAAGTGTTGGTACTTGCTGTGAAGAATTGTCACTTTATATAGTACCTCATTTTCTTAAAATTTAACCCACACCATGAACTACAATAAAAAAATGTTTGTATATACATAATACTATATATATACATATACACACATAATACTATACAGGAAATATTTACACATACAATATAGCATTATGTACACACAATGGGTAAAAGTGAGGGTTCCAAAAGCAGAAGTTCCTTTTTTTTCTTAATTGTTGTTCTATTATTTTTTTGGCCACACCACACGGCTTGCAGGATCTTAGCTCCCTGACCAGGGATTGAACCCGAGTCCCCTGCATTGGACGAGCAGATTCCCAAAATTGGACCACCAGGGAAGTCCCCTGATGGTCACTTAACAAGCTGTAGGGCTCCAATCCTGAATACACTTGAGGCTTTCTGCGGTAAACTGTTCCTTCCCCTGCCTTCTTCCTGCTTCACACGTGCTCCCCTCTCAGGCCACTGGGAGCTGCTGGGTGCCTGACCTGGAGCTCTGAGCTCTCTGTCCCGGACACTCAGACCCTGGCTCCCCTCTGCTGTAGCCTTTCTCTCCTGAGAGCACTTCTCAGGCCACCTCATCTGTTTCCTATTTGCTATTTCCAACGTCTCAGTGATGGAAGGAGGGGTAGAAGGGGGAAATCCCTCGTCAAATGCAGGAGGCAAAAGCTGAGGACCTGCCCCTCCTTTCCTCTGGATCCCCTCCAGACCCCACTTCCTGATGTCTGATCCTCATGGTTTAAAGTCACGGTTCCCAAGCTGCAGGTCACACAAGATAGCGTTTCAGTGAGTTTCAGCCAGTGCTTTAAGAAATGGAAATAGAATAGAAAGACAAATAGCAAAATGCATCATGTATGAAGGTTAAGAATTCTTTGGAAATATATATGCGTATATAGTTAAATTATGTCACAGTCAAAAAGTTTGAAAGATATCAAGTGATTAAGAACAGCCTTGACAGAGAAGGAGAAATATGGTATGATGTCTCCTGTATGTGGATTCTAAAAAGAAACACAAATGAACTTACTTACAAAACAGGAACAGACTCACAGACTTAGAAAATGTTGCAGAAGGGTGGGGAAGGATGAGGGGAAGGGATCGTTAGTGAGTTTGGGATGGACATGTACACACTGCTATATTTAAAATGGATAACCAACAAGGACCTACCATACCGTACACTCTGCTCAGTGTTTTGTGGACCAGAGGGGAGTTTGGGGGAGAATGGATACATGTATACACATGGCTGAGTCCCTTCGCTGTTCCCCTGAAACTATGACAACACTGTGAATCAGCTATGCTCCAATAGAAAATAATAATAATAAACCAAGAACAGTCTTGAGCAGCAAAGGCCTGAGCCCCTTTCCAATTCTGGGCTCTTTCTCCCCAGACCAAATCAGCAAACCAGGAAGAATGATAGAAAGGAAGTAGGACTCTAACCCCGCACAGTGACCAGGTCACTCTTGATGGGTCTGGAGGACTCCACGTTGGACCCGGAAAAGATCTTCGCTTGACATTGGAAAAGTATGGCACGGTCTTGCTCCTCAACTGTGAATTCCAGCGTCACAAAATTCTGGTTCTGAGAGGTTTTTTCTCTTTTTTTCTTGGCGCCCCTTACATTTAGTTCGAATTTTTCAATTGTGAAATGTACAGGAGCCTTTTCCTCTGGGACAGAACAGTTGACCACCACGACTCCACCTTCTATCACCTCCCTCTTGTCCAGCGTCACCCTGGGATCAGACACTCCTTCGGGGGAAGAGAAAGGTCATTAGTGTGTTTGCTCCAGCAGCCAAGCCACCCGTCAGCCTAGTCACTGGGGTTGACCCATCTGATGGTCCTTTTGCTCCCAGAACCTCGGTGCTACCCACCAGGTAAGTATTGAGTATGTATGTGCTGAGCACCACACGAGGTACTTTGGAAAAATATATAGACTATGTCTAAGATGTGGTTGATGCTTTCAAAGTTTATAATTCCACTGGGAAGTCAAGTCATCTCAACCAACATAGTTAAGAACAAAACAAAGGCTGCCAGTATTCATCAGTCTTACTGTGGTGGTTGTTGCAATATATTGAACGCCAACGACAAGCTAGGATTAACTTTCTACCCATGACTCCATTTTGTAATTCTCATAGTAAATCTCTGGGGAGGGCAGGAAAGAGAAAATTATGTCCTAGAGGTTCAAGGCTCACCCAGAAGCTTACAGCCTTCAAGTCCCAGAGCAACTGAGACTCACCCCCAGGTCTGTGTGACTTTACAGCCAGAGGCGGGGGGTGGTGCAGGGAGAGGAGGCAGGTATGGCCTCAGTTTAAAAAGCAAAGCTGAAAATAATTAGGAATTAGAGTGCCTCACAGAGACAGTGACCGAGGGAGCAGTCAAGAAAGGAGGAGTCCCTCTTTGCCTGAGGAGTCAGAGAAGATCCTAGAAAGGAATAGGACCTGAGAGGATTCTTGGAGGAAGGAGGTTACTTGGACAGATGAAGTGAGATGGGGGCCAAGGACAGGCATTTCAGGGCCTCGGGATCTGCTTGTGCCAAGGGATATGAGTGGCTTTTCAGGAGGGCCGTCTAGAGCAGAGGAAGGGCTGGAGGGGAAAATACAGCAGGTGGTGAGCCAGGGTCAGATTAGAGGGAGCTGGGAGAGTCTGGCTGAGATGAGCTGTCCTGTCCGGGCCCCGGGGTCCAAGGGCCATGAATTCCATCTTGGAGTCAGACAGACTTGCTCGTATCCTAAACCTGCCTCTTCCTGAATGTGCCACCTGCCCCCGTCACCCATGAATCTTTTTCCTTGACCCGCCCAGGTCAGAGATAGACAATGGATACATGTATATCTATGTCCGAATCCCTTCACTGTTCACCTAAAATTATAACAACCTTGTTAATCAGCTATATCCCAGATACAAAATGCTTTTGGCGTTTAAAAAAAAAATTAATAAAAATAAATTTTTTTTTAAAGAAAAGGGAGAGATGGAGAGCTGTCCTCTTGGGGAGGAGATCTGCATGTGCTCCACCTCTGCTGTCACTTCTGGTGAAGGTGCTCCCCTGCCCGCCCCCCCACAAGATCCCCAGGAGAAGGGATCAAGGGATGGGATCATGTTGTACTCATTGTTGGGTCTTCATCAGAATGGACACTTGATAAATGGTTAATGAATGAATGGATTGTCTTTGGTCTGCCTCAAAGACCTCCTATCATAAAAAAAGAGTTAGAGAGGCCAACTGTGGAGTCAGATAGATCTAAGTTCTGATTCTGGCTCTGTGTTTAATGTCACCAGACCACCCAACCTCTCTGAGCTCCAACATCGACACTTGTACATGGGAGGAACCAGGCTGATCTCTCAGTGCCCTTGCAGGAGTAAAATGAAATGCATGTGACGTGCTCAGAACCGTTTATCTTGTCTTGTGAGGGCCTGAATAAGTGGTAGTTGTTATTACTGGAAGTAACAATGGTATGAATGACTGTTCTGATCACAGAAGTGAGCTCAAAGATGCCGAAATGACAGTTACGGCAGCAGCTGTCCAGGAAGAACGGGGCTGAATTCACAAACTGTGTCCATTAAATCATCCCAAGTTTCTGGCACATTTCTTTTCAACATCTATTTCCCAAAGTCTTGGCCTGCCACTCTTTCCTCATCACTCCTGTGAACACAGGGACCTGTTGGCTCCTCCCCTGTCCCCAGTGGAGACGCTGAAGTGCTGCTCTGCTTCCCTGTGGCCCCTGGTGATACAGAGGAATGTCTGGCCAGCCATGCCGCAATGGTCCACGGGAAGCCCGAGATGTCCAGAGGACGAACCGGCCTGGAGGGTGACACAGTCATGTCCTCCTGTATGAGCCTCAAAGCCTGACGGGAAGGTGGTCAGAGGTCATATACTTCTGAGAGGAAAATGCCCCCAAACACTTGCCCACTGGTTCTTCCTGTTTCCTGTTTGCTGAAAGGATTATTTCTTTCTAAGGATGGTCTGGCCAAACACCTAGTACATGGTGGGCCATTCATTCATCCAACACTGGGTCACTTCCTCTGCTCCCCGTTTAATCCTCAAAACAAGCAACATTCAAGGGTATGCAAAGATACCCAGTGATCTCGACTTTAGAGACAAGAAATGAAAACCTGCCTACAGAGGTCAGGGAAGTGGACCCAGGGGCACTCTGCTGGGAGAGCAACTTCTTTCTCAGACTCTGCACTTTCACTCTTATGCTATATCCCTTTTCTCTGTCCTTGGCACCATTTGGCCATTAAGATAATTCCTATGTGATCTTTTGTATCTGAACCCCGTGTCCATTTTCTGGGAGGCCGTCCCTAACCCCTCTAGGCCAAATTGTTTCTTCTCACTGCTGTGCTCCCAAGGCAGTCAGATCAAATGACTGTTGGACTGCAGTGATTTGTTAAATAAATCTCTTCCTTCCAGGACTGTAATTGCATCCAGAGTTAGGATTTGCCTGATGCATTTTCATGTCTAGCACCTTTTTTTTTTTTTCTTTCCTGACTTGCAACCTTGGGACATGCTTCTTGAGAGAGTAAACCAATGAAAGAATGGATGGATGGAACTGTGTGACCCAAATTTCCCCCAATGATACATTTTTCTTGTTTCTCCATCTCTATTTCTACTTGCTCTTTTCAACTGGGTTTATTCCACAATCATTTATTGAGTGCCTACTATGAGCCAGATTTTTTTGAGATATATTTTAAGAAAAAAAGACTAAACACCACCTCTTTCCTCAGGATCTCACAGTCTGGAGAGCAACCAGATGTGTGAGAAAGTTGCATTATTGAGTGAAATAGTAATTGTAGCTTATTGGAAACTCAGTATGTGCTGGAAATTGCCCTATCTTTACCAACACAGAATCTATTAATCCTCTCAGTAACTCCCTGAGGTAGTATTATTATCTTCATTTCACTGATGAGAATTTTAAAGTGTAGAGAAGGTAAAGGACTTGTCCAGACCGAAACTAAGCAGAGGAACTGAAGAATCCAGTGTCAACACCCAGTGTCCTGACCTTTATACAAATACCTCTGAATGCAGAGAGGGACAAGAGCTATAAGGACCAGGTCCCTGGGGGAGATCAATTTTGTTTGGGAAAAGTGTCAGAGAAGAGTTGAGTGTTCAAGGAGAGATAGTTCATGAGGAGAGGAAATGAAGAGGGAGTCCTAGGGAGAGCAGATAGCATGTGCAAAGGCAAGTGAAGTGAAAGTCGCTCACTCTTTGTGACCCCATGGACTATACAGCCCATGGAATTCTCCAGGCCAGAAGACTGGAGTGGGTAGCCGTTCCCTTCTCCAGCGGATCTTCCCAACCCAGCGATTGAACCCAGGTCTCCTGCACTGCAGGCGGATTCTTTACCAGCTGAGCCACAAGGGAAGCCCGTGCAAAGGCAAGGAGGTAAGGAAAAGCCTGGTGTATCAGGAGCGTGTCTACTGCCTGCATGTCCAGGTTGGAAAAACGTCAAGCACACAAGTGAGAAGGGTGGTGGATCGGCAGGGAGGTCCGGTGTGTTGTGACTCATTCAGTCACTCTTCTGGCCACAGCACATGTTTGTGATTCACCGTCCCAAACCGTGTTCTTTTGCAGGCTCTCACCTTTCACCCACACCTCATGCTCTGGCGTCGTTTTCTCCTTGTTGTTCAGGATCACGGTGCATTTGTATCTCCCTGAGTCACAGACCCGGACGCGGGGAATCAAATGACTCTCTGTGTTTCTCTTGGAGGAGACGTTGTGAAGCAGCACATCATCCTTGTAGAACAGCACCTGGTGCAGAGGCTTGACCTGCGAGGTGGTGCTGACGTCCACGAGGCACTGCAGCGTCAGGTTCTCCCCGTTTTGCACCGTGCTTTGCGGCAGGATCTGCATGTGGATGCTGTTGATGGTGAAGGCTAAGGGCCGAGGGGGAGGAGAGCAGAACCACCCATCTGTTATCTCAGGAACAACATCACCATCATCATCAGATGGGTATCATCACCTCCTGCACAATAGAGCGTCCAGGGGTCCCAAGCGGGTGATGACTATGTGCGGTGGGTCAAGCACAGGGCAGTTGGTACTAAGTGGCTCATATTCCCGCCATGACAAGGTGGCAGGCTTCAGGGTGTGACAACTAAAACATGTCCACGAGATGCATGCGGCCAATGAGCTGCCACATCACGGCCCTGGACAGAGCCTAGGATTGGGGCAGAGGAACGCTCAAGTCTTGGGTCATCACTTACTGTGTGACCTTGGGTGACTAACCTCACTGAATTCAACTGCCTCATCTCTAAAATGAGGTTACAATACGTACATAGTAGGTTGTTGTAAGACAGAAGAGTAGAAAGCACCCAGCGCAGTGCCTGGCACACAGTAATTGTGGGATAAGTGATGGCTACCACTGTTCTGAAATCACATGGCAACACGCAAGAAATGCTCTGCCACCCTCCCCCCCAACCCCTCCACCCCACAACCCCTCCATCCCCCCACCCTAGCCTGACCAAATTAGCACAGTCTCAGCTGATGTTTTCTAGCTGATGGAATCAGAAACCTCACCAGATGAGTGAGAGCTCGAAACCACATTTTCTCATGGATCTTGCTTCCCTTTTTCACTTTGACTGCTAAGAAGTACAAGCCCCAAATTTTACCTGTAGCAACCTTTGGGATGCATTTTTCTGTGCTGAAAGAGTCATAGTTTTATTGTACTGCCTTAATTTTCTTCTCACTCTGATTTCCTTATTTTATTCTATTGAACAGTAATATACATAATTTTTATAAGTGGTCCCAAATCATTTTACAGATAGCAAAAGGTATAACCAGGTAGCTAGCCAGAGATATGGCAAAAAAACAAACAAAAAAAATTGTCTTTCTTTCTCTCTCTTTTCATAACATTAAATCTTTTTTGAGCAACTTAGAATTTAACTTCAACATGTCCCAGGTTTTAACTGAAGAGAACAGTCCATCCTTGTGCCTTTATTTCTGAGCATCTTAACAAAAAATGGCATCTGATTAGTCATGAGATGAAACAAGGTGATTGTTCAGATGCATTTCTTACAGCATTAATCTTCAGAACTCCCTCTTTTGTCTTTCAGGTCCTGGTCTGAGAAGCCTATTGGGTGAGCACTCAGAACAGAAGTTTCTTTTAACCATGTTATTTTCCCATCAACTAATACATTCCCTTCCAAGGTAAGGACAGGCACGTCTCCCTACTCCTTCAGTACCTTCTTTATTTTAAGTGATGCTGTTTTGTACAGTGATTCTATCAGGAGATACAAGAGAGCAGGGGATGGGTGCAGAGTCAGACTTCCTGGACCAAATCCCATCTCTGAACACAACCTGTGTGGCTTTAGGTAAGTTACTGAGCTTCTCTAAGCCCCAGTTTGCTTATCCATACAATGGACATTGTTGTTTAGTGGCTAAGTCATGTCCGACTCTTTTGCGATCCCATGGACTGTAGCCCAATAGACTCTTCTGTCCATAGGATTTACCAGACCAGAATACTGGAGTGGGTTGCCGTTTCCTTCTCCAAGAGATCTTCCCGACCCAGGGATCGAACCTGAGTCTCCTACTTGGCAGGCCTATTCTTTACCACTGAGCCACCAAGGGAGGTCACAATGGACATAATAATAGTAAGTGTAAATGAGAAGCTGAGCTTAAGTCCTTGGAGCACAGTTCCTGGCACAAAGTGCTTTGGAAATGATAACTAGCTTCTGTAAGTCACAGGTATAAAACCAGCTGTTGAGTCTTGTGCTCTCTAAAGCTCTTTCTTGAAGTCATATTTCTAGTAAATTTTTTTCAGGGGAAAAACAAAACAAAACAGGGTTTCCCTCGTGGCTCAATGGTAAAGAGTCCCCCTAACAAAGCAGGAAACATAGGTTCGATACCTGATCTGGATCCGGGAAGATCCCACATGTGATGAAGCAACTAAACCCATGGGCCACAACTACCGAGCCTGAGCTTTAGAGTCCGGGAGCCGCAACTCCCGAGCCTCTGTGCCCTAGAGTCCGTGCGTTTCAACAGGAGAAGCTACCGCAACTAAAGAGGTGCCCCCATTCACCACAACTAGAGAAAACCCCTCTCAGCAATGAAGACCCAGTACAGCCAAATAAATAATTAAAAAAAAGCAAAATATTTTTAAATTTCTAAGGGGAATTACAACAACTTCTCCAGACCCCTGGTGTTAGTTACCCCTCTGGTTTGGGCTACTTTACTGTCGTCATCTGAATGAAATGCACACCCATGCCTGATACACTGGCACACAGAACTGGGACCAGGAAGAAAGCAGAGTCGGACACACCTGGTCCAAACCCCTGGTCCCACAGCCATTAGCTGGGTGTCACTGGGAGTCATCTAACCCTTCCAGGACACCACCTCTCCTCCTATAAAGAAGGAACACTAATACTTGGCTTCCCTGGTATTTTCATCTCAAACAATGAATGACCAAACCAAGGTGCCTGAGAGCACTGAAGGGCAGGTCCGCTTTGCCCAGTGCCTGGCCCCTGATTGACATCTCCTTCCCACTTCCTCAGCATCACTCATTCAGCAGATACTGGAGAGGCCGTCTCTGTGCCAGGCATGCACCCAATGCTGGGGGCTCAGAGAAGGGTGGGACTGGCACAGTTTCTGCCCACCTGGGGCTCATGGTCTACGCTTCACCACTCTTTTCCACTCCAGGTCTTCCAGCCTCAGCGCCAGCCCTGCCAGAGTCTCCTACTGACCAGCCCTAGGGCGCTCTACCATTGTCTAACCACTTAATAGCAAACTCGGCTAAAGCATTGGGTAGTTGGTTTTTCGAGAGGAGGACGTTCACTAACATAAAGCTCTTCCACCACCTTGTTCTTCTAAGCAAACCTAACACACATCTGCTTAATAAATTAACTCAGCTGATTCGCTGGTAGGGATCTCACACTTCCACAGCCAGCCAGTGGGAGCAGACAAGGAATAAGAAGGGAAGGCAGGACAGAAGAAGGGGAAGCATTTATAAAATATATCAAGATACGAATCCCAGCTCATTGACTTGATGCAACAGACCAGCAGCCTCAGTTATATCACCATGACCACCACCTCCACCAACACCCTTCCGGTTTCCAGTCTTCAGAGCCCTGCCTTCTACTGTCACACCCGCAAGTGGGCTCCTCCCACATCGGACCAGGTTGATCTCAGGAACAACAACATTGCAGAAGTGCTAGCAGGTCACTTTTGAGATTAGTTTGTAATTGCATTTTTCCTCTTGGGTACCCCCTCCTCTTCTGGGATCACTCACTCTGTGCAAAGCCAGCTACCATGTCATGAGCCTCCCTCTGCAGAGACCCACATGGTGAGGAACAGCCTCATGAGTGGGCTTAAAGGTAGAATCCACAGCATCAGACAAGCCCTTAGGTAAACCATAACCCTGACCAATATTCTACCTGCAACTTCCAGACAAACCCGGAGTCAGCACCACCCAACTAAGCCATTCCCAGACTCACGCCCCTCAGAAACTGCGTGAGATGATAAATTATCTTAAACCACTGAGTTTTGGGATAATTTGTCAAGGAGTAATAGGTAACAAATACACCACACAACCTTCAAAAATCTCTACCTGATTCTTAAGACACGTGTGTGCTCAGTCTCTCAGTCGTGTCCAAACCTTTGCAACACTTTGGACGGTAGCCCACCAGTCTCCCCTGTCCGTGGGATTTCCCAGGCAAGAATACTGGAGTGGGTTGCCATTTCCCTCTCCAGGGGATCTTCCTGACCCAGGGATCAAACCTGAATCTCCTGCATCTTCTGCATTGTCAGACGGATTCTTTACAGCTGAGCCACCGGGGATGCAATCATTAAGATAATATGGAAAATAATATCCTCTTTGTGAATAAACTTTCCAGGAGCAGCCAAACTAGATTACTATGTGTAGGGCTCATTACTTATACAACAGAGTGATTGCTACAATCCAGGCCTCCCCGAGGTTCACAGAGAGGTGTTAGGGGACCCACGAACCACCTCCAATTATATGCAAGTGTGTGTCTTTCTGGAGAGAGAACACCAAAGGTTCAGAACTGTGATGAAAGGACATGGTTGAGAAGTGAAGTGTTAGTTGCTCAGTTGTGTCCAACTCTTTGCAACCCCATGGACTGTAGCCCCACACCGGGGGACCAGAGCGCCAAGGCCCCACACCCTAAAACAAAGGGCCCTGCTTCCTGCCACCTCAGGCCAGTGGTCAGCGGATACTGATGCTCTGGGGAAGATGAGGCATCTTGACTCAGTCAGCTCCTCAGCCCTCCACCTGGAAATGACTCAGAAAGAAGTGGGTGGCTGGGAGTGGGTGGTAGAGGAAGAGGGACTGTCCGCCACTATCAGGAAAATACAGGGAGCCACAAAGCACGGAGGCCCTGGTGACCCGTGATGCTCAGCATGGAGTGTGCTGACCCAGCTCCCCTGAATCTCAGGCACCTGCAAGTTCAGTTCGAGTCTCTTTCAGGAAAACATTTCCTGAGCCCCTGGTGCCAGGTGCTGGGATCACAAGGTGAATGAGAGAGCAGCCCTGCAGTCCTAGGCCGTGCGGGCTGGTGGGGACCCAGACAGCTGGAGTAAGTGGTGTAAAGCCAGGAGGAAGGGGTGCCCAGGAAAGACCAAGGCAAGTCTGAAGGAAGTGACCCCGGAACTGAGCCTTGGACCAGGACAGAAGGGATGGGTGGGGGACTCGGGGCAGGATAACAGCATGTACCAGAGCACAGGGGCAGAAGAAATCAATGAATTCCGGGCACAGGTGGTTATAGGAACCGGAGTGTGGGGGCAGGCAGGAGGCACCAGAACAGAGGGCCTTGTCCACCATGCTGACCCTCTGGGCCCTGTCCTCAGGGTCTTGGGAAGGGTGGGAGGTAGCAGGATGACAGGAGCTTTAGAAAGATCACTGTGGGCTGGAAGGGGAGGCTGTAACTACGAGCATGAAGGTTCAGGTGAAAGCTGATGCGGCCGGAGCTTGGGCAGACGCAGTGGGCCGAGGGGCAGGGATGGGCTCGAGAAATGTTTACTGGATGCAGAAGGACTTCGCTTTTTTAAGGGTGAAGAAAATGTTCTGGAGCTGGACAGTGGTGATGTTTGTACAACATTATGAGCGTACTGCAAGGGCATGTGTTCCATCCCTGGTGAGGGAACTAAGATCCTACATGCTATGCAGTGCAGCCAAAAAAGTATAAAACAATATTTGTTATATGTATTTGACCTGTTTGATTGGCCATGGGGATCGAGGTAAAGCATAGAAGATAAGGTTCCTGGATTAGGTACCTGGGCGGGAGGATAGAGGTGCAATGGACTAAAGGAGACAAAGCCAGACAAAGATAAGGGCGGAACAAAGTCCTGGTGCTGCAGCTGGTTTGAGGGACCCTGAGGGATGACTAGGAGGAAATGTCAGCCATGGCCTCAGAGGAAGACTGACCATCAGTGGAGCAGCCAGAGCTGGAGTGGAACTGAAGGGTGGTCACGTGGAGGTGTGTGTTGGGGGAGGGAGGAGGAGATGAGCTTCAGCGAGGATCAGACTCTGGAAAAGTCCAAATCTCCCTGGGGAAAAAGTCCAAGTCTCCCCATCAGAAAGGTGGGCGAACACCAGGGAAGAGGGTTTACAAGGCCAAAGAAAGAGGCTTTGTGCAAACACTGGGGTCCTGAAGGCTAAGGTCTGGATGTGTTCACGGCATTTGGCATCTCCTCTTAGTGAGGATTCAGGAGGTGTAGGGGCCAAAGCCAGACCTACACCTGGTAGGGTCAACTGAGAAGTGATTAGAAACCAGGCTTCAGAGGATTTCCCTGATGGTCCAGTGGTTAACACTCCACGCTTCCACTGCAGAGGGCATGGGTTCAGTGCCCGGTCAGGGAACTAAGATTCCGAATACCAAGCAGCCCCAAAACAAAGAAATAAATAATTAAATTAAAGAAATAAGGCTTCAGAGAAGTTTGACTGAGGAAGGGAGTAGATAGATAGGGGGACAGAAGATAAATGGTGAGGGTGGGGGTTGTTTGTGATTTTTATTTTTCCTAAAATAAAGTGTTACTAATCACATTTGTAGACTGAAAGAGCCACAAAGGCAGGGGTAGCTACTAAAAGTGGGGCAGGGGGATCAGTCAGAGACTGCGTGAGATTCTGGGGGAGGGGGTGATGCCAGGGATGGGCTCAGAGCCCAGGTGGACCAGCTGGCCCTACCCAGCTGAGGGGTAGACATGGCCTCTGAAGCCAGGAGGGAAGCTAGGAGGACGGGTGGGGAGGCAGATAAGCCTGAAGCCGGGGCAGGGCGGGAAGTGGAGGGAGTTCCCTCCAGACAGCCTTGTGTTGTAGGTGAAGAGGGAGCTGAGGTCATCTCCTGAGACTGGCTGGCTGGGGTTGGGTGGGGGCCCGAGGTAAAAGGAGAGCAAGGGCCAGGGCCGACCAAGCACCTCAATCATGGAGCAGGCTGGCCGGTCATGCACATGGTTGGGGGTGGTCTAAGGAATGGTAGACCTGAGTCCAGGCCCCCCACCTGGCTCTGCCATCAGCCAGCGGTGACCCTGCACAGGCACCTTATGTAAAATAGGATGGAGGCCTGAGGAGGCAGTCGGAGAGCCTGAGGCCTTCCCCAAAGTTACAAAGACCTTTCTCAGGAAAACCCGGGCAAGGAGTGATTGACTTCCCCCTGAGGTGGGGACTGTGGGAGTCCTATACCAAGGTCACAGGGTAAAAATCTCTGGGACTGACCAAGCCCCACTGCAACTATTGCCATGAGCCTCTGGATCTAAACCGGTCAGTTCCCTGACCCAATATTAGGTAAAGCACCCACCCTATCTGATGCGAAGAGCTGACTCATTTGAAAAGACCCTGATGCTGGGAAAGATTGAAGGCAGGAGGAGAAGGGGACCACAGAGGATGAGATGGTTGGATGGCATCACTGACTCAATGGACATGAGTTTGGGTGAACTCCAGGAGTTGGTGATGGACAAGGAGGCCTGGCGTGCTGCAGTCCACGGGATCGCAAAGAGTTGGACATGACTGAGCTACTAACACACACACACAGAGCATCCTAACAAATCACCTAATGCCACCATTCCAGTAGGAATTGTCTGTCCTGGGGCTATAAAAACAGGCTACTAGCCTGAGAAATGATTTTCAGAAATGTCTCTCCCTTGAGACAGCCTGCTGTTCTAACCGCGTCTCCCACTCTAAGAAACTTTCTTCTCATCTCATTCTGCCTCATGTCTGGAAATTCTTTTCCAAAATGCACATGGACCGTGACATTTTGGTATGGGGCTTGGTCATTCTAGAGATTTTTATCCTGTGACCTTGGTACAGGGCTCCACACCTGTGACCTTAGTATAGGGCTCCACAGGGATGAAGAACGGAGAGCTGAAGATGTCCAGAGGCAGGGTGTGGTCTGGACCAAAGCAGAGGCACAAGGCTGCAGGGGACAGAGAGAGGAGGAGCTATGAGGGTGACGGTGAACTAGGATCATTGTTCTTATTGAGTCGTTGAGACCCCAAGAACTGTAGTCCACCAGGCTCCTCTGTCCATGGGATTTTCCAGGCAAGAATACTCAAGTGGGTTGCCATTTCCTTCTCCAGGGGATCTTTCTGACCCAGGGGTCGAACCCGAATCTCCTGCATTGCAGGCAGATTCTTTACTGATGAGCCACTGGGGAAGCCCTGAGCTAGAACCATGATAAACCATTACTTTACTAACCACTATATGTCGGGCAGGTGAGTCACCTCTTTAATCTCATCTCATACGGACTCATCACATTCATTTTACAGACTGAGAAAAAGGCTCAAAGAGGGACGTCCCTGGTGGTCCAGTGGTTGAGAGTCCACCTATCAAGGCAGGGGACATGGGTTTGATCCCTGGTCTGGGAGGATTGTGGCAACTAAGCCCATGACCACAACTACTGAAGCCTGCTCACTCTAGAACCCACACTTCCTAAAGACCATGCTCTTGCAACAAAGAAGCCACCGCAATGAGAAGTCCAGGCACGGCAACTGGAGGGTAACCCCTGCTCACCGCAACTAGACAAAGCCCCCAAACAGCAACGAAGATTCAGCACAGCCCAAAATGAACAAAATTTTAAAACAAACAAATAACAGTACAGAGGTACCTCAAAAAAAAAAAAAAGGCTCCAAGAGACAGAGTAACAGTAGCTTTAAAGATTTGAATCAAGCCTGTGGCTCCAGACTCCAGACAATCGGGTTTTGATAAGGGGAGGTTCTATTGCTGATGTTCTAACAGGCTCTTTTTGGACAAGTTCCTCTGAGGGTCAGAGATTTCATCGGGCAATTAGTCTGATTATGAAGCTAATGGACATCCTGATTCTGTGGGTTGCCATGGGGATCAAACATCCTTCGAAGCACTTGGGCTATTGCAGCAGACCCGCCAGATCGGCCTCCTAAGCCCTCCCCATGCTAGTGACTGCTCCAAGCCGGGGCTCAGCAAACGGCACCACACACATAAGGCATCTCCAAGCAGCAACCCCGTCATCCTGCTTCTGCCGACTGAAGTGACCTCTGACAAGGGGATCTCATTCTGTGAGCTCTGCCTCTATTCAGTCCCCAGACCCCGCCCAGTCCCTTACTTCACTGGGTCCCAGATGAAGCACAACAAAACCTGCTTATCTTAATGATTCAAATCAGCCCTAGATTTCAAAGCCAGATTTCAAAGTCAGGCAAAAACCCACTTCTCGTGCCCCAGAACAAAATATTACACGTATTTTGCAGATAATTTGCAGGTATGTTAGATATCATAGCCTCATGGATAGATGGGAGATGATATCTAACCTGTTTTAGATCATTTAGGAGAGAAGTCAGAACGACAATTTAAACTCTGTTCTGACTTCATGAATCTAACAAGTTGATTGTATCTCATTTTTTAATAAAAACAATTGGGGATATGAAAAATAGATATGCTATGGTAGAGGGCTTCACTGGTGGTCCAGTGGTTAAGAATCCACCTTGCAATGCGAGGGATAGCAGTGCGATTCCTGATCTGGGAGATCCCACGTGCTGAGGAGTAACTGAGCCTGTGGGCTACAAGAGAAGCCACCACAATGAGAAGCCCGCCGCGCACCATAACTAGAGAGTAATCTCCACTCACCACAGCTAGAAAACCCTGAGTGCATCGATAAGACCCCCCACAGCCAAAAACTAAAATGAAATAAATAACAAATAAATCTTAAAAATAAAAAAAGAAAGAAATTTATGGTAGAACAACAACAACAACAAAACAAATTGTGGAATCACTCACTTTCTAATCACCCCTCTCTTCACCCACCAATCCCAACAAGCAGAAAGAGTCACAGAAAGAGGTAATGAAGCTAGATGGGAATCTCACGACTTACAGTTTTCTTGACCTTTGAGGCTTGAACCTGGAAAAGACAGGAGAAACACGTTGATTTCATGAGCTTCCCTTCTTAAAAAGCTTAAGTGATGTTGAGCAAGAGTGGGAACTCACAGAGCAGAAGGGTCAGCAGGGCTCCGAGCCACATCATGCCCCGCTGGGTCCACCTCAGCTGCATCCTGAGAGGAGCGGAGACTTTGGCGGTTAGTTCTGCTTTGGGGCCATGCCCCGGGGGGCAGAAGACACTTCTCTGGAGTCACAGTTGAGAGACCTGCCCTGTGAAAAGCAGAGACCACGATTGGGAGCCTCTCCAGGCGCTGCGGACACACTGGCCGAGGCGCTGGTCAGGTAATGGCAGCCATGCTGGAAACCGGGAACAATGCCTGGGCGGCCTCATATCTCCTCAGGAAATGACTGGCCTTCCTGAGGGGCCACTGAGCGCAGCTGCTTTGTTCAGTTTGTTTGGGGTGGGGGGGGAGGCATGAGTGACATTTGCCTCAGCGCTCCTGACCCTCTTTGTGTCTCCACTAGGTCTGGGGGCCCCCTTCTCATGGCAGCCTGAGAGGTTCCTCCCTCCCTTTCTCCAACCTTCCCACAAAGGGCTTCTCTCCCCGCACACTCAGCATATCTCTCTGCTTTTCCTCTGGCCCCTCCAAGGGGTCTCTTCTCACACAGCCCAAGTCTGGACCTCCTGCCTTTCCTGACACGGGCATGGAGTGGAGAGGACTGACTTTTTTTTTTTGAATTACAGGTTTGTCAGGGAGTCCCTGTAATGCCCTCCCCCCATTGCCCTCCAGAGAAAGTCCGTTTCCCATCCTTCACAGCCCAGCCCTTGCTTACCTCTCCAGCCTGGTCTCTCACTTCTTCCTTCCTTGCCCTGCCCTCTGGTTGCTGAAATTTATAGTTCCCAGAACACATCACATGTCTGTGACTTTGCCAATGCTCTGGTACCCTTTCCCCTCTCCTTTTCTGACAAATTCCTACCCATTCATCATAACGCAGTCGAGGCATCAATCCTTCAGCATCCTCCCCTGTCTTCCCCACACTGAGCTGCCCTTCCTCTGGGCCCCCTCGCCTTCCTTTCTCAGACACTTTCTACCGTGTTTCCCTCCTCCCCAAGCAGACCGCTGGCTCCATGGTGGCAGGCCCAGTGCCTGTTGCCTAGTAAATGATCAAAAAACACTAGTAAAGTGGCTGATTGGCTGAAAGAGGACAAGTTAATTGTATGGTCGGAAAGAGAGTATCATTGCCTTGGGGGGTCACAGTGCTACTTTCGGAAAAGGTACTCTTGAATACTGTCACATGTAAATCTGGACATTTTGATAAGAGCTGTCAGAGGGCAATGCGTGCAGAAAGGATTTTCTTTTCTGTTTTTTTTTCTTGGTTGTTGTTGTTTTGTATTTTCCACTCCCCACTATAAACTGTCTTCTTTGGCAACCTATTGGAAATCACCCCCACCCATCTACCAAACTTTAATTTGGCAGGAAAAGAAAGGAAACGTCATGAGTAATAAAATAAATGTTGGTGTCAAAGGTGACTTTTACCTACTGTAGAGTAAGCAACTTCTGCTTCTCAAAGTGACATTTAAGCAAGAGCGATAAATGTCCCACCCCACGGCCCTAAGTTCCAAAGTAAACGTCCAAAAATTAGTCATTGTTTCATATACAATGCTAGTACTTTTAGAACACACCAACAGAAAATAAAGCTTTATTTCAAAAAATGTGTTACTGTTTTTTAAAAAAGTAGAAAAACTATATCCTACAGTGTATACTACGCAGCAGAATAAATTCCAAATAGACCAATCTGAAGGTACAAATGAAACATAAAAGTTCTAGAAGAAAACATAAAAGAATTCCTCATGCCTTGGGCAAAGGCTGGTTTAACTATGATTTAAAATCAAGAAGTCATAATATGAAATGTTGGCAAATTATACTCTATGAATTAAAGTTCTGCTTTGCCCACCATCCTCCCAAAAGAGTTCAGTCAAGAGAAAAACTACAAACTGGAAAAAATATTTGCAACTCCCATCACAGACAAAGAGCTAACTCTAATATGTATATAAATGGACTCAGATAGTATGTACTTTTTTATTGCTTTTTTTTTGGCGGGGGGGTGGTGGTGGTGGTTATCTTCTTTCAATCAGCATAATCAATACTTCACCTTTTTTTTTGTATTGCCAAGTAACCTTTCATTGCATGAAAATACCAGTTTGTTTATTCACCCACTTATGGACATGTGGGTTGTTTCCAGTTTTGACCTCATACAGATAGAGCTGCTATAAACAAGCCTTTATCTGGACACATCCTTTCATTTCACTTGAGTAAATAGCTAGAAGCGGAATGCCTAGGCTTTATGGTAAACACAGCCAAACTGTTTACTATGCTGATTACACCATTTTACATTCCCATAGGAGCGTATGAGAGTCCTACTTGCTTCACATCCTCACTAACAGTGGCAGGTCAATCTTTCCAAATTAGCCATTCTAATAGGGAGCATGTGTATGTGCATGCTCTCAGTCATGTCCAACTCTTTGTGAACCCATGGACTATAGCCCGCCAGGCTCCTCTGTCCATGGAATATTCCAGGGAAGAATACTGGAGTGGGTTGACATTTCCTCTTTCAGGGGATCTTCCTGACCCAGGGATTGGGTCAAGTCTCCTGCACTGGCAGGCGGATTCTTTACCACTGAGCCACATGGGGAGCATAGTGCTTTCTTATTATGGTTTTAACTTGCATTTTCCTAATGACTAATGATATTGAACATATTTTTATGTGCTTATTTGTTACTTAATGGGTCTATTAAAATCTTTTGCTCTATTATTAGTTAGGTTGTTTGTTTTCTTAGTGTTGTGCTTTTAGAATTCTTTATATATTCTGGATACAAGTCTTTTATCAATTATGGGATTTGCAAATATTTCCTCCTAGCTTGTGGCATGTTTTTTTATCTTCTTCAGTTCAGTCGCTCAGTTGTGTCTGATCCCATGGACTGCAGCACGCCAGGCTTCCCTATCCATCACCAACTCCCGGAGCTTTCTCAAACTCATGTCCATTGCGTCGGTGATGCCATTCAACCATCTCATCCTGTCTTTTATCTTCTTAATGGTATCTTTTGATAAGCAGAAGCTTTAAGTTTTTAAGACTGAAGCCAAATTTATCCATTTTTCCTTTTATGGATCACATCTAATGTACGACATCTAAATGGATCAGATTTCCTTTTGGTGTCAAGTCTAAAATATCTTTGCCTACCAAAGTCTCAAAATTTTTCCCCTATATTTTTACATTTCAATCTATTATCTATTTTGAGTTAACTTTTGTACATGATACAAGACGTGGATCAAAGTTCTCTCTCTCTCTTTTTTTTTTTGCATATGGATGTCCAATTGTTCTGGCATTGTTTGTTGAAAAGACTGTCTTTTGTCCAGCTAATTCTCCTTGAACTTCTGCTGAAAATCAGTTGTCCATAGTGAGCACACATATTCTGGAGTCTGTATTCTATTCCACTGATCTATGGGTTTACCTTTATGCAGTACCATCCAGTTTTGATTTCTGTAGCTTTAAAATACATCCTGAAGTCAGGTAGTGTTACTCCTCAAACATTTCTCTTCCTTTTCAAAGTTATTTGGACTATTCTAAAACCTTCATCCTTCCATATAGTTTTAAAATCAACTTCTCAATTTCAACCCAAAAAGAAGCCTTCCAAAAATTTTATTGGAATTTCACTGAAATTCATGGAAACCAATTTGGGGAGAACTGATGGCCTAACAATACTGAGTATCTGACCCATGAACATGGCATATCTCTCCATTTATTTGTCTTCTTTACTTTCTCTCAGCAGTTTTATAGTTTTCAGTATATTTTTCATTATAAACTGTGTCCATTTTAGTTTTTAAATCATGTGAATGTATCAGGGTGTTGGAAATCATTTGAAATGGCTGTTGCAGGGACTTCCCTAGCGGTCCAGTGGCTAAGATTTCATGCTTCCATTGCAGGGGGCCCAGGTTTATTCCCTGGTCAGGGAACTAGATCCCACACGATGCAATTAACAGCCTGTATGCCCACAACTAAAGATTCTGCATGTTGCAACTAAAATCTAAGATCTCACATGCTGCAACTAAGACCTGGTATAGTCAAGTAAATAAATATTTTTAAAACAATAATAACAAAATAAAACAACTCCTGTACCCATCCCCTACCCCGACCCAGGCAGCACAGCAGGGTGACCTGGGCTAAGGCCCAGAGTCAAGGCGACACGGGGCTGGTTCTTCACAGGACTTGTGGGTCCTCATGGGAGAGCCTCCCTCACCATTCTCCATGGGTTTGTCTGTCTGTCTCACTCTCACTGTCTTTCCAGGGGAACCACTCCTTCTAGTTCTCATGGAAATCTCTTCCTTTTCTCTTGTGCCTTGGCTGTGAGATAAGAACTGAAGCATATAGTCTCCATCATTTATTTCATTCCTTGAAAAGATAGTCATGCCCCTAAGTTTTCATTTGTAAAGTTTGAATGTCTTAATCAAAGTTAAAAATGTATAAAAGGAGGGACTTCCCTGGTTGTCCAGTGCTCAAGAATCCACCTTGCAATTCAGAGGACAAGGATTCCATTCCTGGTCAGGGAAATAAGATACAACATGCTACAGAGCTGCTAAGCCTGAGGGCCACAGCTACTGAAGCCTGCACGCCACAACTAGAGAATCCATGCACCAAAACGAAGATCCTGAATGCAGCAACTGAAACCCAATGCAGTCTAATTAATTAATCAAAAGGTGTAAAGGAATTTTTCTCTATTTCACCTTTTTAAAAATAGGCAATCAGCTGACTTTCTATATGTGTGTGGCCCCCACGTATCTTCCCGTTCCTTCCTCTGGTTCTTAGTGGATTCCTTAATCAGAAAAAAAAAAAAAAAAGATTTCACATAACTATTTTAACTCCTTGGTAAATAATCAAGAAACTGACTCCCACATTGCCAAGGATGGAGACCCCAGGAGTGCCCACCAAGCAGGACGAGCTCACCCGGGAACCCGTTGCTCCCACAGCACTGCTCTCTTCTCTCTCTTCTCAGGAGGACAGGATGCTGTCTATATGCTGTGCTTCTGCCTTCAAACACCAGGGATGTCACAGATCCAAATCACTGCAATCCACTAGCCGCCTGAAAAAGCTGCCTGGTGGGTTTAACTTCAGAAAGTGGTTTTTCTGAGAAGCTGGGGTGGGTGTGGGAGGAAGAGACAGGCAACAAGGATGTCAGAGGGCCACGGGCACCCAGGAGAACCAACCCCTGATCTGTTTCATGCCTACAGTGATAGGAAATAAGATATTAGTCATTTCCCCAGCCGCGAGCTGTGACTGGCCTGTGACCGGAGGTCTGATTAATTAACCTTGGCCAGTTAACGAGTGGGCCTAACCCCACGTTGGCCAGAACTTGAAAGTTACCTCACAGACATGTACTAACACAGAGATCAGAAGCCTGGGTTTCCAGTTCTTTCTCTGTAGCTCAGTAGGGTTAGTGTTTTGAGGTTCACTTTCTGTTCCTATAAAATGGGAATAGTATGCCCACTCACACTGGAGACACATAGTCAACGAAAGAGTCCAAAATGCAGTACCTGGATGCAATCTCAAGAACGACAGAATGATCTCTGTTCATTTCCAAGGCAAACCATTCAATATCACAGTAATCCAAGTCTATGCCCCAACCAGTAATGCTGAAGAAGCTGAAGTTGAACAGTTCTATGAAGATCTACAAGACCTTCTAAAACTAAAACCCAAAAAAGATGTTCTTTTCCTTATAGGGGACTGAAATGAAAAAGTAGGAAGTCAAGAAACACTTAGAGCAAAAAAAAAAAAAAAAAAAAAAAGAAACACTTGGAGTAACAGGCAAATTTGGCCTTAGAGTACAGAATGAAGCAGGGCAAAGGCTAATAGAGTTTTGCCAAGAGAATGCACTCATCATAGCAAACGCCCTCTTCCAACAAGACAAGAGATGACTCTACACATGGACATCACCAGATGGTCAATACCAAAATCAGATTGATTATATTCTTCGCAGCCAAAAATGGAGAAGCCTTATACAGTCAGCAAAAACAAGATCAGGAGCTGACTGTGTCTCAGATCATGAACTCCTTATTGCCAAATTTAGACTTCAATTGAAGAAAGTAGGAAAAACCACTAGACCATTCAGGTATGACCTAAATCAAATCCCTTACGATTATACAGTGGAAGTGAGAAATAGATTCAAGGGATTAGATCTGATAGACAGAGTGCCCGAAGAACTACGGACATTGTACAGGAGACAGAGGTTCATGACATTGTACAGGAGATGGAGATCAAGAACATCCCCAAGAAACAGAAATGCAAAAAAGCAAAATGGCTGTCTGAGGACGCCTTACAAATATCTGTGAATAGAACAGAAGTGAAAGGAGAAAAGGAAAGATATACCCATTTGAATGCAGAGTTCCAAAGAATAGCAAGGAGAGATAAGAAAGCCTTCCTCAGTGATCAGTGCAAAGAAATAAAGGAAAACAATAAAATGGGAAAGACTAGAGATCTCGTCAAGAAAATTAGAGATACCAAGGGAATATTTCATGCAAAGATGGGCTCAATAAAGGACAGAAATGGTATGGACCTAACAGAAGCAGAAGATATTAAGAAGAGGTGGCAAGAATACACAGAACTATACAAAAAAGATCTTCATGACCCACATAACCATGATGGTGTGATCACTCACCTAGAGCCAGACATCCTGGAATGCAAAGTCAAGTGGGCCTTAGTAAACATCACTACAAACAAAGCTAGTGGAGGTGATAGAATGCCAGTTGAGCTATTTCAAATCCTAAAAGATGATGCTGTGAAAGTGCTGCACTCAATATGCCAGCAAATTTGGAAAACTCAGCAGTGGCCACAGGACTGGAAAAGGTCAGTTTTCATTCCAATCCCAAAGAAAGGCAATGCCAAAGAATGTTCAAACTACTGCACAATTGTACTCTTCTCACATGCTAGTAATGTAATGCTCAAAATTCTCCAAGACAGGATCCAACAGTACGTGAACTTCCAGATGTTCAAGCTGGATTTAGAAAAGGCAGAGGAACCAGAGATCAAATTGCCAACATCTGTTGGATCATCAAAAAAGCAAGAAAGTTCCAGAAAAACATCTACTTCTGCTTTATTGACTATGCCAAAGCCTTTGACTGTGTGGATTACCACAAACTGTGGAAAATTCTTCAAGAGATGGGAATACCAGACCAGACCTGCCTCCTGAGAAATCTGTATGCAGGTCAGGAAGCAGCAGTTAGAACTGGACATGGAACAACAGACTGGTTCCAAATCAGGAAAGAAGTATGTCAAGGCTATATATTGTCACCCTGCTTATTTAACTTATATGCACAGTACATCATGAGAAACGCTGGGCTGGATGAAGCACTAGCTGGAATCAAGATTGCCAGGAGAAATATCAATAACCTCAGGTATGCAGATGACACCACCCTGATGGCAGAAAGCGAAGAACTAAAAAGCCTCTTGATGAAAGTGAAAGAGGAGAGTGAAAAATTTGGCTTTAAACTCAACATTCAGAAAACTAAGATCATGGCATCTGGTCGCATCACTTCATGGCAAATAGATGGGGAAAGGGTGGAAACAGTGACAGACTTTATTTTTGAGGGCTCCAAAAATCACTGCAGGTGGTGACTGCAGCCATGAAATTAAAAGATGCTTGCTCCTTGGAAAAAAAGTTATAACCAACCTAGATAACATATTAAAAAGCAGAGACATTACTTTGCCAACAAAGGTCCATCTAGTCAAAGCTATAGTTTTTCCAGTAGTCATGTATGGATGGGAGAGTTGGACTATAAAGAAAGCTAAGCACCAGAGAATTGATGCTTTTGAACTGTGGTGCTGGAGAAGACTCTTGAGAGTCCCTTGGACTGCAAGGAGATCCAAAAGGATCTAAAGGAAATTTTAGATCCTAAAGGAAATCAGTCCATCCTAAAGGAAATCAGTCCTGAATATTCATTGGAAGGACTGATGTTGAAGCTGAAACTCAAGTACTTTAGCCACCTAATGCGAAGAACTGACTCATTGATGCTGGGAAAGATTGAAGGCAGGAGGAGAAGGGGACCACAGTGGATGAGATGGTTGGATGGCATCACCGACACAATGGACATGAGTTTGAGTAAATTCTGGGAGTTGGTGACGGACAGAGAGGCCTGGTGTGCTGCAGTCCATGAGGTCACAAAGAGTCCCACACGACTGAGTGACTAAACTCAACTGAACTGATGCCCGCTCAACCCATTTCACAGGCTGGTTATGAAGAGAAAATGTAAGTTAGCATTTGAAAGCCCATTTAACCCATGGAGCACAAATATGAAAGTAGTAACATTACAAACAAGAGTAATGATCACAGTAGTGGTAGGGTCTGCTTTGGGCCCCAGGTTGCCCCATCTGAATTGACCTTCTGGTAAATCAGCTGTCTTCGTGAGCTTAAGCCCCTAATTCCGTGCCCACCCAGGTGTTGTCCTCACAGCCCCCAGTCTGGCCCCTTGCAAAGGTGGGTGGCTGGGCAAAAGGGAGTCAGGGTGGGACACTGTGAAGTGGTCAATGCTGTTCCATCTCCCGCTGGTGGCCCCCCTCCATTCCACTGACAGGAGACAGGGTTGTATCATGATTCATGGCTATGGGCATTTTTTAAAAAAATAGAGACTTCACTTTGTGTGCGTCACAGCGTGTTAGATGCTGCACCATTTAACTTTTTCTAATTTATTTATTTGGCTGCATCAGGTCCTAGCTGTGGCACATGGGACTTGGTTGCGTCATGGGGGATTGTTGCCAGGCATGGACTCTCTAGCTGTGGTGTATGGGCTCCAGTATTTGCAGCACAGGGGCTCTCTAGTTGTGGCACATGCACTCTGGAGCTCTTTCTTGGTGCCTATCACTGTTGGTAACCTCATATTTATCTATTCAATGCACAAGAAGCATCTCCCCAGGCATGGGTCTATTGGGTTCACCCCAGTCCCCATGCAGTCAACACAATGCCTGTGATATAAGGTGGCCCTGCATAAATTTCTGCTAAATGAGTGAATGAGCTGGGAGCACAACTGATGCAAACAGTCATCACGTACGGTGGCCATGCACAGGCCATGGCGTCAAATTAGCCCCAGATGGCCGGCCTCCACACTGAGCTAGGCTCCTGAGGGGCAGAGAAGGCCAATGTCATTCCCTCGCACCAGGAGGCAAGATTCAACCCTAAGGAGAGGGCAAGCTGAGACCAGCACAGCCATGAAGATACTGGGGAGCCCACAGAAGTGAAGGAGGAAATGTGTGTGTGGTGGTTTAAAAGGTCTGATCCCCCACGGGGTGGGTGGGCAGCAGCCTCAACCCACACATATGTTCTCGCCTCAGGTGACAGGTGATTTGGGCTGGAAGTGGGCCAGGCCTCCCAGGAGGCCCCTGGTAATCACTTCTTGGGTGAGCTCAGGGTGGGGCTGCCAGAGACAGGAAATAATAATACCTGATATCCAGTTACATATTTTTTTAATTAAAAAAATTTTAAAATTTATTTATTTGGCTGCACTGAGTCTCAGTTGCTCTTAGCCATGGTGTCGGAGAAGACTCTTGAGAGTCCCTTGGACTGCAAGGAGATCAAACCAGTCAATCCTAAAGGAAATCAGTACTGAATATTCATTGGAACGACTGATGCTGAAACAGAAGCTCCAATACTTTGGCCACCGGATGTGAAGAAGTGACTCATTAGGAAAGACCCTGATGCTAGGAAAGGTTGAAGGCAGGAGAAGAGGACGACAGGGGATGAGATGGTTGGATGGCATCACCAACTCGATAGACACAAGTTTGAGCATGCTCTGGGAGTTAGTGATGGACAGGGAAGTCTAGCATGCTACAGTCCATGAGGTCACAAAGAGTCGGATACAACTGAGTGACTGAACTGAATTGGCTCTCAGTTGTAGGATGTGGGATCTAGTTCCCTGACCAGGGATCAAACCCAGACCTCTTGCATTGGGAGTGAGGAGTCTTAGCCACTGGACCAGCAGGGAAGTCCCTCCAGTTACATTTTAATTTCACAGAAGCAACAAATCACTTTTTGGCGTGTCTCACATGTTGCATGGGACATTCCCAGTGATTATTCATTGTTGATTAGAAACTCAAATGAAACTGGGCACCCTGTATGCTAACTGACAGCCCTCACTCAGGACCCCTTCTGAGGAGCAGTCCATGTCAGGAATGCTTCTGTTAACCTGGAGTCACGAGTAGAAAAGCCAGAACTTCCAGGGGCTAACACCATCCATTCCAAATTTTTGCTTTTTTGGGTATTTGAATGGACATGAGGGGAAAACAAAGGCTTCCTTGATGGCTCATGGGTAAGGAATCTGCCTGCAATGCAGGAGACACAGGAGACAAAGGTTTGATCCCTGGGCCGGAAAGATCCCTTGGAGAAGGATATGGCAACCCACTGCAGTATTCTTGCCTGGGAAATCCCATGGACAGAGGAGCCTGGTGGCTACAGTCCAATGGATTTCAAAGGGTCGGACACAAATGATCACGAGCACAGAGGGACACAGAGCAGGAAATAAGGCACTGAGTCAGCTGCAGACCAGAGGGAGTGTCAGGAACGCTCTGCTCGAGACCAGGCCCCATCAGGATGAAGTCTCAATGATGCCCTAGAAGAAAGGGTGGCATCTCTCAGTCCAAGCAGGCACCAGGCCAAGCTCCAGGAAAGACAAAGCCCTGGCCCTCCACGCCAGGGGTTTGGAAAGGAGGCTGCCCTATCCCTGGATATACATTAGTTCCTGCCTTGGTGGAGTTTATAGTCTAATTGGAGAGGCATGAAACCCAAGTACCCAAGAAAGTGAATTCATAGCCACAAACTGTGTTGATTGTTATAAAGAAACAAACTGGCACAGTGATGGAGGAAAGTCAGAGGGGTGCTGGATGGGGAGTGACTTCCTTAGACTGGATAGCTGTGTGCATACTAAGTCGCTTCAGTTCAGTTGTGTCTGACTTTGTGATCTCATGGATGGTAACCCCCATGCTCCTCTGTTCATGCAGTTCTCCAGTCAAGAATACTGGAGTGGGTTGCCATTCCCTTTTCCAGGGGATCTTTCTGACCCGGGATCAAACCTGGGTCTCCTGCATGGCAAGCAGATTCTTTACCATCTGAGACCAGGAAAGCCCTGGCCCAGAGCAAAGCGGCCACCATTTTTCCAACCTGTTCTCTTAAAGCTCTGGGCTTTAGAAATCCATCCTTCTCCTAACACTTTATTTATCTTATTTATTTTTTTGACTGTGCTGTGTCTTTTGTTGCAGTATGCAGGCTTTTTTCTTGCATCACACGGGCTCTCTAGTTGCAGTGCATGGGTCCACGCCTCGTGGGTTCTTAGTTCCCCAACCAGGAATGGAACCCTCATCCCCAGCAATGGAAGGCGGATTCTTAACCACTGGACCACGAGGAAAGTCCCCACCCTTCTCCTAACATTTTAATATTAATATTAGGGATTGAGGAGAAGTAGCAGAAACACAGAAGGCAGGAGATAGGAATGTTGGCTGATGGCTTCTGTTCCCATCATTTCTCTATGACTTGCTCACCTCTGCACATCGACTCTAGGAGTTTAAGAAAGAAAAACACTTTAAAGTACTTAAAACATTGCCTACTGGAGTGGTTCTCAGTCTAGCCTGTGTGTGGGTAGCCAGCCCAACTGGCTTTCATGGGGTCAGCATAAGTGCATTTCCATTTCTTATCGTAATCATCTATGTGTCAGCTCAATTTTAACAGGAAATCTGGCTAGGGCAGCCGCAGAGGAAGCAGAGATCAGGAGTTGTGAGGGCCCTCTCATCTTGGTTCTCAGCAGACCCCTCCATCCCCTGCTTTGAAAGGAAACAATGGTTCTTGCCTAAGAGGCTTCACCTCCCCAGCCTTTTGGGCCAAGCAGGTTGGTGCTATTCCTGGACTGGACCTCCAGCTGATGGAGGTGGGGGGAGGGGAGGCAAACTTGTCCCCCTCTCATATTTAGCCTAAAACCCAGAAAATGTACTGAGTTTTAATAAAGGAGGCGGGGTGGAGGTAAGGAATCCTAAACCCACAGATCACAAGGGCCTGTACAAAACTCCAGCAGGGACTTCCCTGGTGGTCCAGTGGTTAAGAATCTGCCTCCCAGTGCTGGGGACACAGATTTGATTCCTGGTCCAGGAAGATGCCACGTGCCACGGGGCAACTGAGCCCCTGTACCACAACTACTGAAGCCCGAAATCTATAGCCCATGCTCAGAAACAAGAGAAGCCATCACAATGAGAAGCCCCACACCACAACTAGAGAAAAGCCCGCACACAGCAATGAAGACCCAGTGCAGTCCTAAATAAGTAAGTCCAGCAGATTATTTATTAGGTATATAAAAACCTTACATTGTATCTAAGCATTTCCTAAAATCTTTCCTAATAAGTTATGGCTCTCACTGTGTGCAGAACATCAATAAAGCCTTCATCAAATAAAACACACACACACACACACACACACATATACAGAGGGGGCCCAGACCTCTGTGGCTGGAATAAATTTAGGGAAGGGTGGAGAATAGGGAGTCTAGACCAGACCCAACAGCTTGGCCGGTGAGGGTCACACCCAGGAGGAGTTAGGTCATGTATTAAGGGCTAGATGAGGCCAGAGTCATGAAGGAGGAGGGGACAGGATGAGAGATGCTCAGTGAAGCGACTGAAATGGGGTTCGAGCACCCAATAGATAGTACAGATCAGAGCAGAACTGTTACAGGTTGGCAGAGAGCAGTTTCAGTTACCAGGCAGGAAGTAGAAATGACCAAAACCCAGCAAATATCTTCTAAAAGTAGGTCAGGACACATTAACCTGGTTTCTTCTGTTGTTAGAGTTACTAGATTGTTGAATGAGTAAATCCTGCAGGTGTAGGGCTTGTGGATTTCAGAAAGATGTCTGACCAGGTGTGTCCTGGGGTCCTCATGGAGAAGAGTGTGGCATCTATCATGTGTGGGACAATTAGATCCAAAGAGTTTTGATCAAAGTCAATTCAAAAGATATCTGTAGGAACCTCCCTGGCGGTCCAGTGGTTAAGACTCTGTGCTTCCAATGCAGAGGGTGCAGGGTTCCATCCCTGGTCAGGGAACTAGGATCCCACATGCCACATGGCATGGCCAAAAAATAAATATAAATAAGTAACTAAGCAAGTAAAGGTTCACAGAAGTGGTGCATCACTGATCCAAGATGACATAAAAAAAAAAAAGAAGACATCCCATAGTGGAGTGCCACATGGCTCTAGGAGGCCTTGAGAACATGCTGACTGGATCCCTGAATGACACAGCACTGAGAGAGAGATACCCAAGAGGCCAAACGACAGGGTCAGTAGTAAAAAGTTGTCACTAGGAGGGTGCAATGGGCCAAATGATGATGCACAATAGAAAGCTAAAGTTCCTCAGACCTGGCCTTGCAAATACAGGATGACGACAGCAGACATGTTGCTTAACAGCAGGATATGTAGTGCAAAGACTGATGAGTTTGAAAGGAGCATGGCTGCCATCCTGGTTGACGGCATTAACGAAAGTAAAGAGTTCAGAAGAGGGGAGAAAACCGCCCCACTATATTTTGTCACACACGCTCAGTTCAGGGGATGACACCCTCCATATGGAGGGGTGATGAAAATGCCACAGGCAAGGGACCTTCAAAAACCACATCATAAGAGGAGCATTTGAAGGAAGTGGAAATGTTAAGACCAAGAAGGAAGATTTGGGAAGATCTGATAATTATCTTTAAATATTGAATTATTTATTTATTCATTTTAAAATTTTACTTATTTCTTAGAGTAGGTCCTTGTTGATTATCTATTTTAAATATACCAGTGTGCACGTCAAACCAAACTCCTAATCTATCCTTCCCCTCACTCTTCCCTTGCCACAACCATAAGCTCAATTCTCTCAAGTCTATGAGTCTGTTTCTACTTTGTAAGTAAGTTCATTTGTATCATTTTTTTAGAATTCACATAGAAGTGCCATCATATGATATTTGTCCTCCTCTGTCTGACTTACTTCACTTAGTATGATAATCTCCAAGTCCATCCAAGTTGCTGCAAATAGCATTATTTCATTCTTTTTAACGGCCAAGTAATATTCCATTGTATATACGTGTGTGTGTATCACATCTTCTTTATCCATTCCTCTGTTGATGGACATTTAGGTTGCTTCCATGTCTTGGCCATTGTAAACAATGCTGCAATGAACGTTGGGATGAATGTATTCTTCTGAACCATGTTTTTCTTTGATATATGCTTCAGAGTGGGATTGCTAGATCATACTCTCTTTAGTTTTTTAAGGCACCTCCATACTATTCTCCAAAGTGACTGCACCAATTTACATTCCCACCAACAGTGTAGGAGGGTTCCCCTTTCTCCACACCTTGTCCAGGATTTATTGTTTGTGGATTTTTTGCTGATGGCCATTCTGACAGGTGTGAGGTGATATCACCTCAAATGATTTGCATTTCTCAATTGCATTGGTTTTATGCTAAACAGGAATGGGACTTTTATTTTTTAACCTTTCAGTAGAAATTATAGGGAGATCTATTTTAGTTAGATCTCTGTGACACAGCGAGTGAAGGAAAGTTAGCTGAGAAGGGGGGAGACATTTTCAGAGGGCTGCGGAGTCTCTTCTGCATCCAACTCCAGCAGCCAGGTGGGCAGACCTGTTCTGTCCAGGGGAAAACCGGCTACTACGCATTTCTTCATCTTACTGATGAAGCTTCTCAGAGCCAAATATTTGTCAAAGCCAACGCCAGGAGTCAGAGCAGAGTCAGAGCAGAGTTCCTGCTGATTGCCAGGGTTGAAAACAAAGGAAAGAAGACAGTTGTCCTCATCCTGAAGGTCACTAAGTGGCCTCCGTTGCTCGTAAGTGGGGCTGGGATCACCACTCCGGTTGGATGCTGAGAAGACCCATGAAGTTGTTCACGGAGCTTGGGCATCACCTGCCAGATGCCGTGAGAAGTCATCTGTGTCCCTGCTGTGGAAACCCAAGTGGATCCGTCTGACCAACCAAACAGCAAACGTGACAGGAAGAGACAGAAAAGACAAGAAGGAAAGCAGAGTGCAGCCCAAGCACTCAGTCTTCATCTTCGGGGGTGGGGTGCCAGCCAGGGGTAGCAGAATGACCAGAGTCGCCAAGGAAACGCAGCGAAATCTCAACAGCTACCTGGGGAAGAAAGGGGCCCATCTGAGGGCGAGGGTGACAGAGGGAGGCCAATTGGCTAATTCGGTGGGGGCAGTGGCAGCTTGGCTCTGAGGGAGAATCTCGGTACAGGAGACTTGCAGGAAGTTTTTCTCTGGGCAGAGAGATGTAATTTTCCCTCACAGCCCCCTTCAGACAACCTTCAGTGAAGGCTTTTGAAGCATTGTTCTCAAGAGATTGGGAGAGGGAGGTTCTACTAAAATGTACTGAGCACTCAGTACTCCTCATGGACTGTCTCATTTAATCCTGTGGATCAGACGCTAGAATTATCCTCACTGTACAGGAGAGAAACAAGAGTCTTGAAGAGGTTAGTACACTTGCTCACAATCCCACGGGCGGTTTATGTCCATTGGAACACCGGCTGCCTGACTCCAGACCTAAGCCCTGAACTCCACACCTGATGCCTCTGGAAGAAAAACATTTCAGGGCTTCTTGAAATGCACCACCATAGGGAAATCTTTGGCTTAGAACAAAGACCGAAGGGGTCAAAGCCTACAAAAGCTGAAGTGCACGGAATACGAGATATTTATTCACCCAGGTTATTTTAGGATGCCATCCTTCAGCGTGTTTTATATACAACTGTCTTAATGCTTCCTGTTTCTTTACAGCTTCATTACCTGATTAAACAGAATTAAAACAGATATATCCCAATAAAAAAGGCAGCCAAGCTGGAGGATGAGACTATGCACAGGAAACTGTGCTCCCGGACAGACATGAGGCTCATGTGATTTAAGACCGAGCCAGGAGCCTGTATAAACATATCCAACTCTAAGAATGTGAGAACACACGGATCTCAAGCAGATCCCTCACAGACCTCAAGGATCTTCTTCGATTAGAACTGTATATATTTTAAAAAATGGAAAAGCTGCCCAGAGAAAATTTAAATGTAGGATCACACACTCACAAAGTTTTTGTGTGAATGTTCACAGCAGCTCTATTTGTCATTTCAGCTTTCTGGAGAAACTGGGGTCCGTCCAGATATCCTTCAGTGAATAAATGTTGGTTACGTGCACACCATGGAATATTCCTCAGCAAAGAAAAGGAACAAACTATTGATACAGGCAACAATTTGGATGAATCTCCAGGACAATAAATAGGCTGAGTGAAAAAGAGCCAGTCCCCTAAATACGATCCTATTTGCATAACATTTTTGAAATAACAGAAGTTTAGGAATGGAGGCCAAATGCGCAGTTTCCAGAGGTTGGGTGAGGACTAGGGAGGGAATGGGTGTGCCTAAAGAAGGGCAACAGGAGGACACTTGTGGCTTGGGAACTGCGTACTGCCTGCGGCGATGGATACCTGAACCTACACGGTGATAAAGCTGTTAAGAACTTTACACACACTGAAACACAATGAGTAACAGTAAAACTGGGAGAGTAAATCCTATAGGTGGGTTGAATCAATGTCAGGATCCTGTAACATTATACTGCAACATTAAGATGTTACCACTGCGGAAACCTGGTTAAAATATATTTTACGGGCTGTCTGTATTATGTATTACAAATGTACAAGAATCTAATATTAGCTCAATAAAAATCGCTATTAAAGGATGTCCCTGGTGGCCCAGTGGTTAAGAACCTGCCTGCCAGGCTTCTCTGGTGGCTCAGTGGTAAAGAATCTGCCTGCCAGTGCAGGAGACACAAGTTCAATTCCTGGTCTGGGAAGATCCCACATGCGGCAAAGCAAATAAGCCCATGCATCACAACTATTGAGCATGTGCTCCAGAGCCCGTGCATGGCAACTACTGAGACCTCAAGCCACGACTACTGAGGCCCACATGCTCTAGAGACCGTGCTCCACAACAAGAGAAGCCACGGCCATGAGAAGCCCGCACACGGCAACTAGAGAGCAGCCCCTGCTAGCTGCAGCTAGACAAAACCCACATGCAGCAAGAAAGACCCAGCGCAGCCAAAAAATGAATTAATTAATAAATATATTTTTAATTGCTATTTTTAAAAAATGGACTGGTTCCCTGTCCCGGAAGGATTCCAGTGCTGGTTGTATGCCCCCTGACAAAGGTGCTGTTGGGGAGTTTACTGCATGGGGCGGCCCCTCCAGTTCTCCTGAGGTCCAGGGCAGTGAGGAGGTAGCTGAGCATGGCACGAGGGTCCTCCATTTCTGCCAGTCCACAAGCGTACAGGGAGAATCAGAGAGAAGTAGAATGTCCTCCTTACAGACGCTCGTTCTCTTATACCGAGAAGAAGAGGTGAGCTGAGTGGCTCTGAAGGTATTTGGCAGGGCTACCTCTGTCAACGTCTGCTTTTCCCTAAAGGCTGGGCTCCCCTGGGGTCTGGGGGTTCAGGCAGCTCCCCTGACAAAAATAAAACATGAATGTTCAGGTTGCTACTTAGAATCTGGAAGAAACTTAGAAATCCTCTCCCCAATAAAAGAACCTTCAAGATGGAAAGAGAACAGGAATATTTTGAGACCTAGGAAAGACGTGGATGTTCGAGGAGGTAAAGGGGTTTTGAACATTGTCCTAGCTAAAATGCACGAGCTTCTCCTAAGGAAGTGTTTCCTTCTTGGATAATTTCAAGACCAGTTTCATGTAGATGGTTATTCCTGATGGACCTCTTGAACAGTGAAATGGATAAATGTGAGGTGTCCTTAGAATCCTCTTCCCCCCATAGGTTGAGGCCAAGAGAGACATCCCTTAGGTGAACTTACAAACAAGGTCCCTGAGGCTGGCCACAACTTGCCCGTGCAGCCCAAGTGGACCAGGCACTGTCTCAGGACTTCCTGGCCAGGTAGCTTCCTTCATGGTCTCTGGGGTCCCCATTCACCACATGCCCTGTGTCCTTATACCAGGACCTACCCCAGTATGTGTGATGTCAGACTCAGGGTACCAACCTTTTTTTTTTTGGCTGCCACACTATGTGGCATGTGGGATCTTATTTCCCCAAGCAGGGGTCAAACTTTTGCTTCCTGCAGTGAAAGAGCAGAATCTTAACCACTGGACTGCCAGGGAAATCCCCCAGGCACCAGCCTTTAAGGAATATCCTGAGTCCTGGACCGACCCCAGCAAAGCCAGCTCTCACTAGGCCTCCAGCTGACGGCACCTGAAACTCACGGGAAAGTGGAAGTGATGGATGATGACACAGGTACACGAAGTCTCCTCTGAATGCCCTCTGGCCTGCATCTGCATCTCCCTGTATCCACATCTGCCTTCCTTGTGGCCTCAAAGAAGGCTCAGCCCCCACAAAGGCGCTTTGCGTTTACTGCCACCTAACACAATGCGGACTACCTGCATCTGCCTGTAAATCCATTTTTAAAGTGCAGCAAGGAAAGCTGAAGGAAGGGGAAAGACAGGGCCCCAGTTCAGCCCTGGAGGCTGCATTGTTCTCACACCAGCATTGTTTCCCCCCACAACCCCTGGGGAATCAAATGGGATTGTTTTTCCCCAAGACCGAGCTCTTCAGGTGTGAGCTGCTGTTCCTGGACAACGGTGGTGACCGTGGCGTTTCTGCAACAGGAAAGAGGAAGGAACTGCTGATCTGCGTAGCCAGGGCACCAACAATGTGTGCCCCCCTCCAGCCAGCCAGCAGCAAAGAGGAAAAGAGCTCAGTGTCCATAGTGATAAATCACTGGGAAGCCGGAGGGGGAGAGTCGGCAACAGGATTTTTCCTTTCCTCTGGTTCTCCTGCAAACACTGTCCCAGCTCCAGAGTCTGGTAGCAGCCTGGCGCCTCTCCAGGCTGAGACTCCAGAACCACAGGCAGAGGAAGAGGGAGGGGTCACAGCTAGATGGAAATCGACTTGGAAAACCCTCCACTGCTGTGAGCTGAAGGGAAGGGGCTTGGGCTCCTCTTAAAGGTGAACATCGGCCCAGCAGGACGTTACACCTGAGTGGCCACGTGCCAACTGTTAAGCTCCCCCATGTATGCCACCCACATTATTCCAGTTCACAGGCTTCCCAGGTGGCTTGAGTGGTAAAGGATCTGCCTGCCAAAGCAGGAGATGCAGGTTTGATCCCTGGGTCGGGAAGATCCCCTGGAGAAGGAAATGGCAACCCACTCTCGTATTCTTGCCTGGGAAATCCCATGGACAGAGAAGCCTGGTGGGCTACAGTCCATGGGGTCACAAAGAGTCAGACACAACTTATCATGAGCACCTATCCCACATTAAGCCCTGCGTGATCCTGGGTTCTATTATGTGAGCCGCACACATACGGGTAGTACTGGCCTTTTGCAACAGAAGAACAGGCCTGGTGAGGGAGGGAGATGGGCCAGAGACAACTCACCAAGTTGAGATACTTGCTGCAAGTTGCTCCTGAAAGTCTTCAGGGCTCTCACCTGACTGTTTCCCTTGCTTAAGTTAGACTATATTTCCCAAGGAAAATTCCAGTTTTTTGTAAACGCTCTGAAATGTTTGTCCCAAGCCTTGCTGGTTACTCTTCTTTGAGCCTTGTTTATTCTCTTACCTCTTACCTTTGCATATGCCATTCCCTCTGCTTGGAATGCTGTTCCCTTACTCTCTGGTCAGCTAACCCCTCATGCAAGATGTCTGGGAAGGTTTCCCCATGGTTCAGACACCTCACTTTCTGGGCCCCCACAGAATTTACCCCAACACTATGTGAGTCAGCACAGAGGAGTAGTAAGAAAATGCTCTTCTAGGGCCAGACGAGCTGTGCGATCTCAGGGGACTTGATCTCTCTGAGCTTCCACTTCCTCACAGGCAGGATGGAGAGAACGATAGCACAGCAAGTCCCCTGCGTACAAACAAGTTCTGTTCTGAGAGTGGATGCCTTTAGTCCGATTGTTCGTAAATCCAATGAAGTTAGCCTAGGTACCTAAATAACACGATTGGCTATATAATACTGTACTGTCATAGGTGTATCATGCTTTTCACACAAATAATACATATAAAAAAACCCACAAAAAATAAAGGAAACGTTTCTAATCTTACAGTACAGTACCTTGAAAAATACAGTAGTACCAGCTACATCACCACTGCTGTTATGCTTGCTTCCGGACATCCTGGGCTTAAAATAAAGACACTGTACTACTGTACTCTACACGGTACCATAAAGTACCCAAAAGCACAAGTACTTGTAGAGGATGCACGCACGTGACAGTGTACGCCAGACACACGAACTAAGTCATGTGACTGGACATGCAAACACACATTCGAGTGTTTGAAAGTTCGCAAGTTGAAGGTCCGTATGGCAGGGACTTACTGTAACCGCCTTCTAGCACTGGTGAGGATTAGACGTTAACACATACAGAGCACTTAGAAAACGCTGGCATACAGCGTTTTCGTGCTCAGTAAACACAGGCTGCTGAAGGATCAGCTGTCTTAACGCGGGACCGTCTCTGTTGCAAACCCTCAGATGGAGCGGCTGTAGCCCTCAGTGGGGTGTTCAGCAGTATGTGTCAGAAGAACTCTGAATTCACAGAAGCCTGCTCTCAGCTGCCGCGTCCACACCAGGCACAGTGCGAGTGTATGAGCTTGACACACACTATCTCACTTAGTGGAGTCACTCCAAGATTGGGCCCAGGAAGCCAGGCATCAGCATTCACCCTGTGAGGCGTGTGGGGTCCTTGATCGGCCCCTCAGATCGCCTGAGAACCCCTCCCATCCTCCTTGCCCGCCCGCCCTGGTTGGGCCGGGAAAGTCTCCCCTCTCAGGGCCAGGCCAGGAGGCTCTCAGCCTTCACCAAAGCCGGGCTGCCCCGACAGTCTGCAAACACTGAGAGAGACTGAAATAATCCATGTAATTGCAGCCCAGAGGCCTGCTTTCTGGGTCCACAGAACTCACCACACCGTGACTGTGAGGTGTGTGGTGGGACAATGCAATCCAAACTGCATATGGGGTGGCTGGTCTCTCTGTGGTTTCACATTCAGAAAAAATGAAACCAAACTCTTCACGCAAATACTTAAGTGGTTTAGTCGCTAAGATGTGTCTAACCCTTGTGACCCCGTGGACTGTAGCCCGCCAGGCTCCTCTGTCCATTGGATTTTCCAGGCAAGAATACCGGGGTGGGCTGCCATTTCCTTCTCCAAAATACTTAAAGAGTTTAAACTAAATCTTATAACAGCTGAAGCCTTTCTGCAGCCAGCTTTTTAATTGCCCTGGAACTTTATAGCAATCCCTAGACCAAATGGAAACAATAAACCTTTTTGGAGGAAAACAAAACCACAAAAACAACTCCCCAGCCATACCCCAGCCTTCCTCAAATCTATTCATCAGCCCACAGGTGAACCCAGACCAACAGGGCTCAACTGGCATGATCAGTATCTGCCTGAAGATACGGCCGCACACACTGAATAAGATGTTGATGATAGTAACTGGCGTTTATTGCAGGGCGACATGTGATTTACATGCGTGTGACCCAGTCCCACCATAACTTGTCCGCAGTGCCAGGCCGGTCGGGGCCGGCCCCAGCCAGGGTCCTTGCTCTTACTGCCCAGTTCGAGTTCCTCCAGCTTCTGGCTGGAATTATATCAACCTAGCAAGCTTGTCCCTTTGTCTATCAAGAACTTCAACTGATCAAATACATACATACAGAAACAGAAAATAGAAAAACCTTTAGCTACTTAGTAAATGCTATTACCGTATGGGCAAAATCTTTCCAATAATGAGATTTAGTTAAGAAATAATAGAGGAGTTGGTGGTGGAGAAAAGGTAGGAATCTCAACCTGCTCAGAAGTCTGGAAATTTCAAAGTAACAGGTAGCATTTTGCATTTCTGGTAATCAGGATATCAGTGGTGAACTTTTTCAGGACTGAGAGAAAGCAACTTGTCCCTAAGTGCCCGTTTTAAATGCATTTGGCAGTAGTTTTCATCTAATGACTAAATTTCTTTAAAAAGTATCTCATTTCATTTACTCCCATTGACTTGAAATAATAGGGTATTACTGAAGAGTGCTTTAAACTTTTTCTTTTTCAAGTGACAAAAGAAAAGCAAGGAAAAATAATAATAAGTCTTCACAGACAAATAGTTAATGAGTGTGTCTGTTCCTTCCATGACTGATTTGAAGCTACAGAAAATTTTACAATGGCGCCATCTAATGGAATATCCAATGTAAAATTTTTACAATATCTAACGTAAAATTTTATCTAAAGGAATATCTAATGTAAAACTTTTACAATGGCGCCATCTAATGGAAGGGGCTTCCCCGGGGCTCAGATGGTAAAGATTCTGCCTGCAATGCGGGAAACCTGGGTTTGATCCTGGGTTGGGAAGATCCCCTGGAGAAGGGAATGGCAACCCACTCCAGTATTCTTGCCTGGAGAATCCCATTGACAGAGGAGCCTGGAGAGCTACAGTCCATGGGATCGCAAAGAGTCAGACATGGCTGAGCATCTAACACACAATGGAATATCAGATTAGACACACAAAAAATCATGTTTTTTACCTTTACATTTGTACCAACCACTTCTTTATCAGCTTGGGACACCCCCATTGCTTATTTTGCCCTTTGGTTATTAAAATATTTCCAGTGGAAACAGAGCATTGATATAAAAATATTATATAAAATACATAGCATAAATATGGTACGCAAAAGTGATTGAAAATAAAACTTCCCCATTTCTTTCTCCAGAGGACTGTGCATACATAAATAAATGAATGAGTGAAAAACCATATAAACATGTGTAGATATAGATATTATAAATAGATGGAATAGCACTTATTTTCTGCAACGTGCTTTTTTGAACCTTTTGCCCATTACAAATATATTTTCATTTAAATACATAGAACTTGGTTTTTTTTTTAATGGTTCCAAAATATCTTATACGAGATTCCTTTTCAGGGTAATAAAAATGTTCTAATAGAAATGCAAATCAAAACCACAATGAGATACCATCTCACGCCGGTCAGAATGGCTGCTATCAAAAAGTCTATAAATGATAAATGCTGGAGAGGGTATGGAGAAAAAGGAACACTCTTACACTGTTGGTGGGAATGCAAACTAGTACAGCCACTATGGAGAACAGTGTGGAGATTCCTTAAAAAACTGGAAATAGAACTGCCATATAACCCAGCAATCCCACCACTGGGCATACACACCAAGGAAGCCAGAATTGAAAGAGACACGTGTACCCCAATGTTCATCGCAGCACTGTTTACAATAGCCAGGACATGGAAGCAAACTAGATGCCCATCAGCAGACAAATGGGTAAGAAAGCTGTGGTACACAAACACAATGGAATATTACTCAACTATTAAAAAGAATGCATTTGTATCAGTTCTAATGAGGTGGATGAAACTGAGCCTATTATACAGAGCAAAGTAAGTCAGAAAGAAAAACACCAACACATATATATAGGTATATATATATATATTAATGCATATATATGGAATTTAGAAAGATGGTAATGATAACCCTATATGTGAGACAGCAAAAGAGACACAGATGTAAAGAACAATCTGTTGGACTCTGTGGGAGAAGGTGAGGGTGGGATGATTTGAGAAAATAGTGTTGAAACATGTATATTATCATGTGTGAAATAGATTGCCAGTCCAGGTTCAATGCATATGGCAGGGTGCTCAGGGCTGGTGCACTGGGATGACCCTGAGGGATGTAATGGGTAGGGAGGTGAAAGGGAGGTTCAGGATGGGGAACACATGCACATTCATGTCTGAGTCATGTCAATGTATGGCAAAAACCACCGCAATATTGCAAAGTAATTAGCCTCCAATTAAAATTAATTAATTAATTTTTTAAAATAAAAATGTTCTAATAGAATGTAGTGATGTTTGCAACTCTTTGTGACTATATTAAAAAAAAAACACTGAACAACTTTAAATTTTATGGTATGTGAATTACATCACACACACACACAAAAAGCTGTTTAACAAAATAACAGAATGTCAAAAAAAATCCTATAATTTAAACAACCTGTTCCCAATTGATAGGCATTTAGGTGTTTGCAGTTTTTCATGATTACAAGCAAAACTGCATGGATGCCCCTAGACACTTGTAGCTTCAGGTAAGCTTCTAGGACTGCACATATAGGTCTGGATGTGAATGCAGGAATTCTGGTGTTAGCTGGTGTTGTAGAAGCCACTTCAAATTTCTTCCAAGAATATAAAGGTTAGAACATACACTAAAGTGAATTTTCTGTTGAGGGTGGATCTGTGTTTCCCTCACTGATCATGCAAGTGAAGTGAAAGTGGCTCAGTCGTGTCCAACTCTTTGCAACCCCATGGACTATACAGTCCATGGAATTCTCCAGGCCATAATACTAGAGTTAAGGGTAGACTTTCTCTTCTCCAGGGGATCTTCCCAACCCAGGAATGGAACCCAGGTCTCCTGCATTGCAGGCGGATTCTTTACTAGCTGAGCCACAAGGGAAGCCCGATCATGCAAGGGAGAAGGGCAATGTGTTTAGTCTTCCAACAACAACCTGCGTAGCTCGGTGTGCCTAAGCACCTTGGTTAATATCCCAGATCTGCCTCTGTCAGCTGGAGACTTCGTTCTGTTCCTGAACAGTTTTTCCATCTGTGAAACAGAACAGCTCACAGGGTTACTACGAGGATGGGGTGAACTGGCCCGCATCTGGTGGGCTGACCCTTGGCTAGATGTTCCTGGCTAGATCCTTCCCTTCAGTCTTTGAAACACTCTAGATGAGAGCACAGCAAACCCAAGTAGAAAAGACCCTGGTGAATCCATTCACATTGTGTTGTTCCTGAGTGGTGACCCCCACAACTGGCTGGTGCCCTGCATGAACACCAAAGTTGACTATTCCCAGCTGTGGGCAGGTGGAGCAAGTCTCAGGAAGAATAGCAACAAGGAGGGTGAGACTGACAACTGCCCTGTGAACTGTCTGGATT
The DNA here is from genome assembly GCF_029407905.1 of Bubalus kerabau. Lineage (NCBI taxonomy): Eukaryota > Metazoa > Chordata > Mammalia > Artiodactyla > Bovidae > Bubalus > Bubalus kerabau. The sequence goes on along the minus strand of NC_073627.1, from coordinate 15,569,322 downwards.
CCCAGAATCCTCAGCACTGCTTTCCCTGAGAGGGGAGAGGAGAGGTCACTTGTCATCACTCCGGGGTCCAGGAACAGACAACCCTCTCAGCAGCAGCCCAGCCATCATGATACAGGAGAACTGGAGAAGAAGAGGAAATTATCGAAGTCCCTGTCAGCTCCAACCCCTTCAAAGGATCACAAAGCTGCCTTCTTATAAGGACCCTGGTACAACATCATCTTGGCTTCCCCAGTGTCTAAGCGCTAAAGAATCCACCTGAATTGCAGGAGCCGCAGGAGACACGGGTTTGATCCCTGGGTTGGGGAGATTCCCGAGGAGGGCATGGCAACCCACTCCAGTATTCTTGCCTGGAGAATTCCATGGACAGAGGAGCCTGGCTACAGTCCATGGGGTCCCAAAAAGTACGATACGACTGAGGCGACTTGGCACATGCACATGCATGGCCATCTTAACCGATTAAATCTGCAAATATCTGATTTTCAGATAAGCTCACATTCTAAGGTGCTAGGCGGGTATGAAGTCTAGGGGTCACCATTCAATCAAGTACAGAATCTATGGGAACAAATCAGAAATAGTGAGCTGCAGCCCAGAACATCTTCTGCTCAGATCAGAACAGCCCAGAATGTCTTTCTACACTGCACAAAAAGCAGTACAAAATAAAGCAAATGATTTCTATTTCTGGAATGAAAACCAATTTGATTATTCGAACAGAAAACATGAACAGGACTCAGAAGTTGTGCTGTGAATAGATGGGGCTCAGAAGTTATGATGCAAAAAATTGAAAATACTAAATATATTTCATCAGAATGGTAATCATGTTCTGACAAAGCTCATTGCTCTAATAAATTCTACAATTCTAGTGAGGAAAATAATGAAAAAAAAATCTTAAATCTGTATTTGAAATAATAAAAATTCTGGAAGTTAAAACATCAAAATTATATCTATGAAATAAGTGACAATATTCAGAAACTGCTATCAGACTTTTAACACAATCTAATGTATAGTTTTAAGTAATTAAGTATTTTTAGACATAAAATGAATGGAATTTCAAAAAAGAATAAAAAAGCATGTGTGTATCATTGTGACCTAAATTAATGGCTCCACTTGTTATAAAATGTCACTATTGAAATAAAACACATTTTGAAAATTTATAAATTAAGGCAATAAAATCTGCATCATTTCCCCCCAGTTTCAACTACTTCCTAACATGTATTTTTAAATCAAAATGTAATATTCAAGTCTTCAAAAATAGTTGCTTATTTTTGCTCATCTCTTAAAGGGGAGGAATATGTAAAATACTATATCCAAATTTTACTGTCAGTGCTTGAGAAATATGGTTACTGGGTTTTATGCATGGTGGGAGTCCTAGAGCAGGGTAAAGAAAAAGTCTGGGAAATCTGGAGTGTCAGCCAAGATTTTAGAAACTGTTTCTAGACCCTTTAGTTTGGTGGTAGGCTAGTAGCCTAGCTCCCTCCCTCCACGACTGACTGGGCAGAGCGGCATATCCTCTCTGAGGGATAGCTTATCCAGAGATGCCTGGGTGGTTCCCGGCACATCCCCCCAGGCCCATGACCATGACTGAACAGTGGAGGGAAGGTGCGGGTGTCTTGCCACCAGATGGACCAAACTCCATGGCACAACTCACACCCCACATCACCCCAAGGGAGCAGACAATGGGTCAAGTTCAGAAGGACCCTATCTTTGCTTAGTTTCTTCCCACATCCTGTTCTATGTGCCCATCCCCGTCCCTTCTCCTTCAAGCACTCCCTCAATAAACCACATACTCAAGAAGCCTGTCTCAGGCTCTATTGCTCAGGAACCTGTCCTCAGACAGATGGGGTCAAACCCTCCATAGTCACCGATGGGTGAGGTAGTTAAAGATGTGAGGGACTTCCCGGGTGGTCCAGTAGCTAAGACTCTCTCCAAGGCAGGAGGTCCAGTTTCAATTACAATTAAGGGAATTAGACGCCACATGCTGCAGCTAAAGATTCTAATGCCCCAGTGAAGATGGAAGATCCTGAGTGCCACAACTGAGACCCCCCCAAAAAAAGATGTGAATCATGTCAATCTTAAAGTATTTTTCTGACAAACTTTTAATTTACCTTCTTTCATCAAACATTAGAGAGAATTACGTATTATGTCTCAAGACTTGAGAATCAAGACAATGAAAATTGGAAGGCTTCTGGACTTTACAGAGAATTTGTGGTACAACAGTCGCAGTTTGGAAATTTTGAACTCTTACTTGTTCATTTTAATGGAAGTGGTAAAATATTTGGAAAAGTAAATATTTTAGGGAGTTTTATGGTTAATTAGGGATGTGTTGTGCTGTGCTTAGTCGCTCAGTCGTGTCCGACTCTTTGCGACCCCATGGACTATAGCCTGCCAGGCTCCTCTGTCCATGGGGATTCTCTAGGCAAGAATACTAGAGTGGGTTGCCATGCCCCCCTCCAGGGGATCTTCCCAACCCAGGGATCGAACCCATGTCTCCCACATTGCAGGAGAATTCTTTACAGTCTGAGCCACCAGAGGAGCCCTAATTAGGGATATTCTAAGATAAATTTTAATACTTCTATTTATTATATTTTATATTACATTATATTTATATTACATAGATACAATAAATATTTATTAATTTGAAGTGCAATTGACTTATCATATTCTGTAAGTTATTTCACTTAGTATAACACCCTCTAGGTCCATCCAGGTTTTCTCAAACAGCAAGATTTCATTCTTTTGTGGGTGAGTAATATTTCATTGTGTGTATGTGTGTGTGTGTATATATATATATATATACTACATCTTCTTTATCCATTCATCTATTGATGGAGACTTAGGTTGTTTCCATAGCTTGGCTGTTGTAAATAATGCTACAGTGAATATAAGGATGCTTATATCTTTTCACATTAGTGTTCTGTTTTCTTCAGAAATGCCCCAGAAGTGGAGTTGCTGATCTCTATGATAGTTCTATTTTTAATTTTTTGAGGAACCACCATACTGTTTTCCATAGTGGCGGCAGCAATCTGTATTCCCAACAACAGCACATGAGGGTTCCCTTTTCTTCACATCCTCACCGACACTTGTTATTTGTTGTCTTTTTGATGACAACCATTATGACACGTGAGTTTCCCTGATGGCTCAAACAGTAAAGAATTTGCCTGCCATGCAGGAGACCCAGGTTCAGTCCCTGGGTTGGGAAAACCCCCTGGAGAAGGAAATGGCAACCCACTCCAGTACTCTTGCCTGGAGAATCCCATAGACAGAGAGATCCGGCAGGATACAGTCCACGGGGTCTCAAAGAGTCAGACACAACTGAGTGACTTTCACTTTCATTATGACAGGTGTGAGGTGATGTTTTACTGTGATTTTGATTTGCGTTTCCCTGATGATGAGTGATGTTTAGCATCTTTTCACATGGAGATTTTTTTATTATAAATCTATTTATTTATTTATTTATCTATTTATTTAGTCTTATTATCAAGTGGAGATTTTAATACTTTTAGATTTATAATATTAATTTAATAAATGAAAGAGAAGTGAAAGATACTATAAAAATGAAGAACTATGGCATGATTTCTTATAATAAAACAAAAATAAATGTTAATTCCAAGAGAAAAATATAATATCTTAAAATAAATTATAATATTAAAATGCATTTGTTATTTGAGGGCAAAATGAAAATAACTTAATTCTAAAGTCATTTAAATTTATAGAATCCTGACACTACTAAATGGTATTTGTAAAGATATATGGGAGCATATATTCTTGGGCTTCCCTGGTGGCTCAGCTGGTAAAGAATCCGCCTGCAATACGGGAGACCTGGGTTCGATCCCTTGGTTGGGAAGATCCCCTGGAGAAGGGAAAGGCTACCCACTCCCATATTCTGGCCTGGAGACTTCCATGCACTGTAGTCCATGTGGTTGCAAAGAGCTGGACACGACTGAGCAATTTTCGCTTTCACTTTCACGGGAGCATAAATGAAATTAAACCAATGGATTAAATGATTTTTTGTGATTTAGAAATAAAAGATAATAGAAATATTGGGTATAGGGCTTCCCAGGTGGTTCAGTGGTAAAGAATCTGTCTCTCAATGTAGGAGATGCAGGTTTGATTCCTGATTCAGGAAGATCCTACATGCCTCAGAGCAACTAAGCCCGCACACCGCAACCATTGAGCCTGTGCTCTAGAGCCGGGGAGCCACGGCTTCTGAGCCCACGTGCCTCAACTACTGGGGCCTGAGTGCCCTAGAGCCTGTGCACCGCCTCAAGAGAAGCCACTGCAACGAGAAGCCTGTGTGCCGCAACTAGAAAGGTAATTGATACGATGAATTTCGGTGGACCATGATAGTGCAGATTCGTCATGATTTGGGCCCTATGCAACGCGTCAGGTCCATGGATGAACTTTTTTCTTTTTCCACTTGAGACTTTCTATCCGATTTGTTGTGTAATCTTTGATAAACTATGATCCTTTTTGGGGGGCCTCGATAAGGTACTCCTAGTAACGTTTACTAACAGCCCTAAGAAGAACTTCCTCCAGTTTCCTTTGCTGTCTTTGCTATCTGCTTTCTTTTGTTGCGGTCTGCAGGCTTCCTGCCTGAGCTGAAAGTTCCACATGCAGAAATGCCCCAGACACGTCAGCTTTTCTAAAAGAGCCCCCATCCTTCTGGGCATGACAGTTCTCAGGCCAGGATGGATAAGACACTGGTGGGAAATGTCAAAACCAAAACCTCTGATTCCCTTTAGCAGAAATTCTGGCGTTGAGAGTTATGCCACCAGAGATTAAACTGCTTTCCCTCCCTCTCCTTTAGTGAGAGAAATTGCCACCAATATTGCCATCTGAAGTCACTGAGTGCTGTCTTTGTTGGAAGGGTGGGTGCCTGAGAAGTAACTTTTACTATTGGAAGGAAATAAAGGCCTTTTACAAACTGAGGGCTAACTTTGCATTTTTCTTTTACAAACTGAGGGCTCAGATGATTTGCTTCCAGACAGTGGCAGCAGACAGGGAGGAAGTGGGGGTGATGGCAGCAAGCCCTGGGCTCTGTTCAGACCCCCAGTGGTGTGCGGCTGGGCATGACTGACCACAACAGGCTGGGAACCTGGGGAGCCCAAGCAAGGAGCCCCTGGAGCAAGTTAATACTGGAGACTGGATGATGTTTTGGAAGAACTTGCACCCAGGCAGGGATGTGTCTTCCCCACGGAGAGGGCACCTGTCCACAAGAACGCAAGAGGCCTTCAGGGTCAACCCTTCAGGCAACAAGAGTCAGTAACCTGGGAATTCCCTGGCGGTCCAGTGGTTAGGACTCTGCACGTGCACTGCGGAGGATGCAGGTTCATTCTCTGGTCAGGGAACTAAGATCTCACAAGTTGTATAGCTTAGCCAAAAAAAAAAAAACCACCAATAAGAAAAGAAAAAAGAACCAGTAACCCAAGTGGCACAGCCCAATCACAGCCCCCGCCACTCAGGAACCCCTCACCCCCTTCCCACTCCCCACTTCACGCTGGTGGCAGTAAAATATGCATCCACTTGGCAGAGTCAGGAGAAGTCTGGACTGGGTGGAAGTGAATCACAAGCCACTTCAGGGCTGTAATTTAGACACACTGAGGCTGCTGGGGCCCTGGAGAAAATTCAGAGCCCTAGGTTTCATCCCCAGGAAGCCTGGAGCAGGGCCTAGAAGCCAGTATTTAACACAGTCAGGGATTTCTCCTGCCACGTTTCTCTGTGTCTCTCTCTAGACAGCCAATATTGCTCCCCAAGACTAAACCAAACTTTCCACTCACTTCCTTTTGACCCAGGCTGAATCCAAAAAGAGATGATCAGGTGGGTTTGCATAAAGACAATGTTGTTGTTGTTTAGTTGCTAAGTAATGTCTGATCCTTTTGTGACCCCATGGACTATATAGCCTGCCAGGCTACTCTGTCCGTGGATTTTCCAGGCAAGAATACTGTAGTGGATTGCCATTTCCTACTCCAGGCGATCTTTCCCACCCAGGGATCGAACCCGGGTCTCCTGCATTGGCAGGTGGGTTCTTTACCACTGAGCCACCAGGGAAGCCCATAGTAGCCACACCTTCTCTTTTTCTCACAGTCCACTTCCCTGCCAGCCTGAATTAGAGGCAACCTGCCATATCCCTCTCTGCCTACATGTGCTCACAGAGGAGCACAGGGTCACACCAACCATCCCTCTTACATCAGGCTAGTCCACACAACTCCAATTTCTTTAAATTCGTCAAAAAAGAGGAAGTTCTCTCTGTGATTCGCTGATGAGAGGCAGGGAGGCCATCAGGACTCCTTTGCCCTCCTCCCCGATTTCATTCAAGAGAATGTGGGGCTATTTAAACCAGCCGTTCTTTGGGGCATTTTTCTTTCTGTCACATCTGAGGCTCACTTACCATTTCGAAGCTTGAATCTCCAAACCAAAACGTCATGTGGAAGAAGAGTTTTCTCATGTTCCTTTTCTCTCTTTCAGTTCAAAAGGCTGCACTGGATTGTGAAAGAATAAGAAAAACAAATGGTAAGTTTCACGTACTTCTCTGTTGTACTAAAGCCGCTTTCACCGAAACAGTGAGACAGTCAGCTTTAATCGCGCACCGTCACGGGCAGGTTCTTCTGTGCTTTTTGATGAACAGCCAAAGAGAAGAGTTTTTCCACTTTGTACTGTTTAAAATGAAGTGATTTTAGGGAGGGAGTCAGAGAATCTTTCCTGAAACTAAGAAACAAAATGTTGAGCTTGTTTTTTTTTTAAACAATGAAATGGTTCTTTCTTTCTCTGTTGTTTTTTAATTAGAAAATCAACCCACAATTGTTGTAAAATAATTCAGGTGACACTAAAAACATATCCTGGGAGGCAGTTTATCATCATAGAGCCAGGCTGTTGTGGTCCTAACCTTGTTTCTATCCTTTTCCAGCTGGTAGTCTGGGCACATGACGAAAACCACTTTAAGCTTAATTTCTATCCTCTGTGAAGCGGGTCGGGGGCAGGGGGAATAAAGGCACCTCCCTGGGAGGGCTGTTGTGAAGACTGAGACAAGCCCTGTCCCTCAGCACAGAGCCGAGTGCATGGGGAGCCATGAGTAAATGTAGCCCAGGTTGTTGTAAAAGGTGAACGAACGTTCTGCTGTAAATAGATCCCCTCAGTCCCTCCCCCATCTCTGTGTCCAGAAGCAACCACTATTAACAGTCCTTTTCGCTCCAATATCAAAGCAAACAAACTCTTCTGTGACCTGTTTTTTTTTAAGTTAACACGTCCCAGACTTCTTTCTAAGAGGAAGTTGTAGATTTAGCTCCCTTCTTTTCAACAGTTGCATGGCAGTTCACAATAGGACTTAGTCATAATTCATTGAACCATCATTCCCTTATTTTATGCCTTATCATAGAAACCATACTGCAATAAACATCCTTTGTGGACACATGAGCGTGTGAGTTCATGTAGGATAAAATCCTAGAAGTGAAATGGCTGTGTCGAAGGCCATGTCCATTTGAATTGTTACAGCTAATGCTCAGTTGCCCTCCTAACACACTGAACTGGTGCATGTTCATCAACGCTGACCACAGACATGGGTTAAGTGTGAGTTTCTCACCCTCTCTCAGACAGTGGATACAATCAATTTTTTAAATTTGTGTCAATCTGATGAGTACAAAAATAATATCTCAATGTTGTTTTAGTTCGTGGTTGCCTCGTCACTCATAAAGCTGTGCTTCTTTCTCATGTTTGCTGACTACAAAAGCTCTAGCATGCCCATATAAAAGACATTTAGGGATGGCGATCTGGCTGCAAAGAGAGGTGAGGTCTTATCTTGAATCTGAGCTTACATAAGACTGAGAATATATTAATTGTCCAGATCAAAGTGTAGATTGCTGGCGTTTTTGAGGGGTCTAAACCCCTCCTCCACCCAAGCCATCCCTCGAACACTATTTCTTCTTCTGAGAATTACCTATTCATATTATTTGACCATTTATTTGATTGCCTTTTCCTTATTAACTTGCTACTGGTTTATGTATATTAGGGCTTCCCTGGTAGCTCAGATGGTAAAGAATCTGCCTGCAGTGCAGGAGACCTGGGTTCCATCCCTGGGTTCGGAAGATCCCCTGGATAAGGAAATGGCAACCCACTCCAGTATTCTTGCCTGGAGAATCCCATGGACAGAGGAGCCTGGGCAGGTCCATGGAGTCCCAAAGAGTCAGACATGGCTGAACGACTAACACGTTTATCTTACGTATATTAAAAGAATCCTATGTGGGGAAACAGTGGAAACAGTGTCAGACTTTATTTTTCTGGGCTCCAAAATCACTACAGATGGTGACTGCAGCCATGAAATTAAAAGACGCTTACTCCTTGGAAGGAAAGTTATGACCAACCTAGATAGCATATTCAAAAGCAGAGACATTACTTTGCCAACAAAGGTTCGTCTAGTCAAGGCTATGGTTTTTCCCGTGGTCATGTATGGATGTGAGAGTTGGACTGTGAAGAAGGCTGAGTGCCGAAGCATTGGTGCTTTTGAACTGTGGTGCTGGAGAAGACTCTTGAGAGTCCCTTGGACTGCAAGGAGATCCAACCAGTCCATTCTGAAGGAGATCAACCCTGGGATTTCTTTGGAAGGAATGGTGCTAAAGCTGAAACTCCAGTATTTTGGCCACCTCATGCGAAGAGTTGACTCATTGGAAAAGACTCTGATGGTGGGAGGGATTGGGGGCAGGAGGAGAAGGGGACGACAGAGGATGAGATGGCTGGATGGCATCACTGACTCGATGGACGTGAGCCTGAGTGAACTCCGGGAGTTGGTGATGGACAGGGAGGCCTGGCGTGCTGCGATTCATGGGGTCGCAAAGAGTCGGACATGACTGAGCGACTGATCTGATCTGATCTGATCTGATGCTTATTTATGTTTTAAGTACATTCTTCTAGGCTTCCACTTGTCTTAATTTTGCCATGGAAGAGTTTAAAGTTTTAGAATAGTTATTTCTTTCAGTCTTTTCTTTATGGTTCCTGTTTTGTCGGTCTTACTTGGAAGACCTTTTCCAACAGATGATATAAAAATGTTTCTGTGTATTTCTCTTAATTCTTTTATAATCTTAAATTTTAACATTAGATTTTCTGATGAGGGTTATTTCTTCCCTTGGCATTTTTAAATAATAAAATACAAACACATAATCTATCAGAGATTACTAGGATTGTGGCAAAAAGAGTCAGAAGGCCGTTTAGAGAGGCTATAAGAATAAAATAAGTTTAAATAGTGTAATAGGTTGAGACACATCAAATATGTTTACATCTATGAGTTCACAATGATTCTTAAACAAAAATAACGATAATAAAGGAGAAACATCTCACTGTTTTAAGATACTAGGAAACCAACTCATTGTTTTTTAAAATTGGTCAATAACAGAAGAGAATCTAGTATTTATCCTCCCTTTTCTAGACAAACCGATCCACAGTGTAACCAAAGAGTTGACAAGGGTATTTCTCTTTAGATAATTATGGGTTATAAATGAAAAAGAATTGGTATATCCCCATTTTGCAACCTCTAATGAAATTATCAGTGTGCACATGTGTTCTCAGGCATGTGTCTGACTCCTTGTGACCCCATGGACTGTAGCCCACCAGGCTCCTCTGTCCATGGAATTTCCCAGGCAAGAATACTGGAGTGGGTTGCCACGCCCTCCTCCAGGGGCATCTTCTTCACCCAGAGATCGAATCTGCATCTCCTGCCTAAGCAGATGGATTCTTTACCACTGTGCCACCTAAGAAGCTCAATGAAATAATGTTTCTGGGTAACCATCATCAAAGCCTGCCAACAAACAAAAAAAAGAGATGATCAGACATTATGTGCCTCCTAATGGAAGTACACCTACCCTCTAAGTTGCATTCTTGCTAAATAAAAGCTAATCTGAATTTCATCAAGCCTCTGGACAGGAGATAGAAGAACATGATAAAGGAGCACCATGGGAATGTAATTAAAGAAATCCAGACCATGGAAAACACTTCAGAACAAACAACTTGCTATCTTCAACAGATAAAGTACCGGGGGAATAAAAGAGACGGAAAGATCTATCGATGAAAAAAGACATAAGAAACATTTCAACTAACTACAACAGACCATCATGGATCCTAAAAGAAAAGTCAGACAGTTGGGGGAATTTGAACAGTAACTAGATATCTGGTAATATTTTTAAAATATTGTTAATTTTCAGGTGGGATAATAGTATTGTTATTTTTACCAAAGAGTCCTTACTTTTTAGAGATTAAAAACTATTAATATGAATGTCCTTCAGCCAAAGATCATTGGAGACACATGTGTAGTTGAACAAAGTTAGGTTTTGAGGGAAAATGTGTACCATGGGAACGAGCAAGAGGCATCCCAGAATAAGATTTGTGTTAGGTAACTTGGAGGAAGATTTGAGGCAGCAGGGTTTACTCTGAATTGGATTCTCTCTCTCTCTTTTTAAATTTATCTAGTTACCTGACCAGGTATCAAACCCAGGCCCCTGCATTGGGAGCATGGAGTCTTAGCCATTGGACCACCAGGGAAGTCCCTGAATTGGATTCTTTTAGCAAATGGAAACAACAACACGGTTGGGCATCTTAGTAATTCTTATCTGATACCCAGCGTGAGACTGATGCATGAAGCAGAGCCCCCAAAGCCAGGGCTCTGGGACAAACTACAAGTATAGGGAGGGGAAGGAGGTGGGGGGGCGTTTCAGGATAGAGGGACACATGTATAAGTGCTGGCCAATTCATGTTGATACATGGCAAAAACGATAACAATATTGTAATTATCCACCAAGTAAAATAAATTAATTAATTAAAAATAAAATAAATAATTCTTATCCGAAAGATAAGCAGTGCAAGACAAAAACCATGACTGATAAAGAAGCAGCTGTCAACCGTACTAGCCAGTTTAGAGGGATATTTGGCCATTTTTGTGTTTTGGACGATGTTCACATCCTCATCTGTGTTTAGACAGGAGTCATCTGGTCGTTTTGTCTCGATCTAATATGGTCATAGGGTGGCCTTGTTTGGTACCAGGGACCAGTAAGTTCCAAGCCAGAACAAAAGAGCTCGGTGAGGTCACCCATCTCTCACTGGGAGAGGCCTCTGAAGGTGCGGAGACTTCCTCACACACTGTCCAGCCTGGATGCGCAGGCAAGAAATGCCCCCCACCTCTGGGAAGTTCGCCAGGAAAAGAGGGTCTCCGCCACCTCGACCCACAAAATGTGGCTTGACAACCGTGGGGTTATTATCATTGGACGGTAAAAAGGACTTTCTCTTGTGTTATTTTGTTTTCCAGAATTGCCTTCTCCAAGTTTGTACTCACAAACGGACACAGTCATGAGGGGTCAGAATGTATCTCTATCGTGTTTCCAACAGAACAAATCACTAGAGATCACCTATTTTTTGTTTCGGGGTGAGAAATGCCTGCAAACCCAGGATGGAAAAGATGAACCCGTGACTTTTAACCTAACAGTGTCAGAAGCCCATGATCTGGGTCCCTACAAATGCAAAGTCCAAGTTGCTAACTGTTCAAAATACAGTCTTCCATTCAACTTCACATTTGCCGGTAAGTAAAACACTTGTTCGGAGAAGGCAATGGCACCCCACTCCAGTACTCTTGCCTGGAAAATCCCATGGATGGAGGAGCCTGGTAGGCTGCAGTCCGTGGGGTCGCTAAGAGTCTGACATGACTGAGCGACTTCACTTTCACTTTTCACTTTCATGCATTGGAGAAGGAAATGGCAACCCAGTGTTCTTGCCTGGAGAATCCCAGGGATGGTGGAGCCTGATGGGCTGCCGTCTATGGGGTTGCACAGAGTTGGACACGACTGAAGCGACTTAGCAACAGCAGCAGCAGCAGCAAAACGCTTGTTACTCAGGGGCCCTGTGATTTGGGGGGATTATTTCCTGTTCTAGGGTGGACTCTCTGTTCTGCTGGTTAACACTCTCTCAAAATCCTAGCATATGTGTTACTGAGATCTTGTTTAAGAAACAAGATCATTTGTTTCTTAATAATTCCATTTCACTTTCTCTCCCAAAGACGTTTAGCCATTTCAGATGATAGTCTGATGGCCTAAGACTAAAAGTCTTACATCAACAATTGAGAAAGTTGTTGAAATCCTTTCTAAATGCTTTTCTCTGGATTCTTGTCATATAGGCATACACACAAAAAGAGACTTTTTCTCTGAAGATTCAAGTAAGAAGTCTTGGAATCAGTGTTGGACCCTGTGGCAAGGGCCTTCAGAGCCTCAGACTTTCCCCAGCTCCTTTTCTTTACGATGGCCTTTGGCCAGCACTCTTTCCACCTAGCCACCTCTTTCCCTGCCCTTCCCCCACTCTACCCACAGCTTGTGGGATCTCAGTTCCCTGACCAGGGCTTGAACCCGGGACACAGCAGTAAAAGCCCAGGATCCTAACTGCTAGGCCCCCAGGGAACTCCCCAACCACATTTTATCACTTTTACATTTTTCTCTCCCATCTTCCCACCCCAAGCCTCTCACAGCCTAGCATTAATGGCCTCATCCATGACAGTGACCTTGATATTGGACTACTGGGAGAGGGAGAGAGGGTTTTCAGGTAATATGTGTACCTGGAGTCTTCCAAACAGAGGACCCCTGGCTTACTGATCGAGTATTTGGGTGATTCTCTGGGTCTGTGCTCTCCAGCACGGTAGCCACTAGCCACATGTTGTTATTTAAGTTTCAATTCAAGTTAGTTAAAATTAGGTGAAATTTAAAAAATGCAGTTCCTCCATCTTGTTAGTCACACTTCAAGCGCCCAGAAGCCATGAGTGTGGGGTGGCTGTTCTATTAGACAACACAGACACAGAACAGATCCATCATCACAGAAAGTTCTATTGGATGTCTCTACTCTAGGTCAATGATTCTTAGCTTTTTAGAGTATAACCATTTTAACAATGTAATGATAGTGATGGATACCTTCCCCGAGATGTTTTCAGGAGACTACCGAAGCAAACATCTGCACAAGACTATAAGGGATGCCATGGACTCTGGATTAGAGCCATCTCAGGGACCTCCCTGGCAGTACAGTGGTTAAGACTACAGGCCTTCAGTGCAGGGGGCACAGGTTCATTCTCTGGTCAGGGAACTAAGAGCCCACATGCTGTGTGGCTCAGCCAAAATTTTTTTATTTAAATAAAAAAAAGAAAGAAAGAACCAATCATCTTAGGACAAATTTGAACACAAACTCAATTGAAGCCATAACTGTAAAAGAAATGTAAAAAGACAACCATGTAAACAAGGTCTAGGTTGTGGCGCATAATGTGAGGGCAGTGTCCTCGCTGATAATATTCTCTGGTGGTCAGATTCCTGCTGGACTGGGCAGCCTGGATTTGCAGAAAAAGCAATGCAAGGGGCATCAGGGAACCCATGTATACCCCTAGCTTCCTGTGCAAGGCTGAAGCCTTAAATCAATGGTTTTAAAAAAAAAACAAAAAAAAACCCCAGTCCTCATTTCCTGAGCATCTGTCCCACAGACAGGTGTACAGTCTTCCCACATCCTGTCTTCAAAGTAAATGCATTAGCTTCCTGCAATGTGTCTCCAGCAGTGATTACACTGCCTGGTAGAATTTTTTTATAGATTATAAACCTGTATCATCTTCATTTAGGTCAGACTAGGAGAGTTATGACCAACCTAGATAGCATATTCAAAACAGAGATATTAATTTACCAACAAAGGTCCGTCTAGTCAAGGCTATGGTTTTTCCAGTGGTCATGTATGGATGTGAGAGTTGGACTGTGAAGAAAGCTGAGCGCCAAAGAATTGAGGCTTCTAAACTGTGGTATCGGAGAAGACTCTTGAGAGTCCCTTGGACTGCAAGGAGATCCAACCAGTCCATTCTAAAGGAGACCAGTCCTGGGTGTTCATTGGAAGGACTGATGCTGAGGCTGAAATTCCAATACTTTGGCCACCTTGTGCGAAGAGTTGACTTATTGGAAAAGACCCTGATGCTGGGAGGGATTGGGAGCAGGAGGAGAAGGGGACGACAGAGGATGAGATGGCTGGATGGCATCACCGACTTGACGGACATGAGTTTGGGTGAACTTCGGGAGTTGGTGGTGGACAGGGAGGCCTGGCGTGCTGTGATTCATGGGGTTGCAGAGAGTTGAACACGACTGAGTGACTGAACTGAACTAAACTGAACATCTATTGAGTGCCTACCCCATGTGAATAACTGCCTTGCATGCTGCCAGAGTTTCGATGATACCTAAATCAAGGTCTTGTTCCCAACTCAGTAAGGGATATGAGCCATGAACACAGATTCATTCTTTGATCCACTCATCAAATATTTAATGATATCCCCAGTGTGCCAAGCCCTGGATATACATTAGTTCCTGCCTTGGTGGAGCTTATAGTCTAATTGAGGAGGCATGAAACCCAAATACCCAGTCAAATAAATTCATAATCACAAACTGTGTTTATGGTTATAAAGAAAAAGAAACTGGCACAGTGATGGAGAAAAGTTGGGGAGTGGGTGGTGAATGGGGAGTGACTTCCTTAGATAGGGTAGTTGTGTGCATGCTAAGTCAATTCAGTTGTGTCCAACTCGACTATCAACTGTAGCCCGCCAGGTTCCTCTGTCCATGGAGATTCTCCAGGCAAGAATACTGGGGTGGGTTGCCATGTCCTCCTCCAGGGGAATCTTCCCGACCCAGGGATCAAACCTACATCTCTTAATGTCTCCTGCATTGGCAGACGGGTTCTGTTTTTTGGCTGCCCAGGAGTCTTAGTTGTGGCATATGGAGATCTAGTTCCCTGACCAGGGGTTGGACCCCTAGAGTCTTAGCCTCTGGACCACTAGGGAAGTCCCGGCAGATGGGTTCTTTACCCCTATTGCCACCTCCGAAGCCCAGATAAGATAATTATGGAAGGACTTTCTAAGGGGATGGCATTTCAGGGGACCCCTGAAGGATGAGCAATGATTTGCTACAGTGAGAGAAAGAAGGCTCTAGTCAAGGGATAATACCCTGTGCTGGGGGCTCCACCTTGAGGAAGAACTTGGCTGTTGGGAAGGGTGTAATACGCCACTGGTATGGCTGGAGGTCAGATGAGGGGACGGTGAGCTCAGGTGAGACTGGAAAGGGGAGGGGAGAGCCAAGTCAGGCCTATGACCCCATTTATCATCTTTGAACTTAATTCTTCCTGGGTGGGGCAGGGCAAGGGTAGAGGTTGGGGATTGGCTGGGAGGCTTCTGCAGTCATCCAGGAGATAAACAGTGGGGAGATGGAGAGGAGTGGACGGGGTCAGAACAGACTTTGGAGGGAGAAACAACAGGACTTGCTGAGTGATTAGGTTTGGAATCATAAGTAGTAAAGGTGAGGAAGGAGTCAAGAATGACTCTCAGGTGTCTACTGTGATCAGCTGATGGACAAGGAGTGGTGTCGTTTACTGAAAGGGGCAGAAATAGAAGTTGTTCAATGGGTATAAAACTTTGGTTAGAGTTAACAATGCTGTACTATGCACTTAAAACTTTGTTAAGAAGGTAAATCTCTACAAATGACCCAGTTTCATTCATTTTTATGACTGAGCAATATCCCATTGTATATATGTACCACATCTTCTTTATCCATTCATCTGTCATTAGACCTATCAGCTGCTTCCACGTCCTGGCTATTGTAAATAGTACTACAATGAACATTGGGGTACACATGTCTTTTTGAATTATGGTTTTCTCCAGATATGTCCAGTAGTGGGATTGCTGGGTCATATGGTAATTCTATTCCTAGTTTTTTGAGCAAACTCCATACTGTTCTCCATAGTGGCTGTATTAATTTACATTCCCACCAACAGTGCAAGAGGGTTCCCTTTTCTCCACACCCTCTCCAGCATTTATCATTTGTAGTTCAGTTCAGTTCAGTCGCTCAGTCATGTCCGACTCTTTGCGACCCCATGAATCGCAGCACACCAGGCCTCCCTGTCCATCACCAACTCCCGGAGTTCACTCAGACTCACGTCCATCGAGTCAGTGATGCCATCTAGCCGTCTCATCCTCTGTCGTCCCCGTAGACTTTTTTTAAAAAGTACTTATTTATGTATTTGGCTGCATCGGGCCTTAGTTGCAGCACATGGGGTCCTTGTTGCATCGTGCAGGATCCTTCACTGTGGCGCACAGATTCCTGAGCCCTGGGGTTCAGTAGTTGGGCTCCTGGGCTCAGTGGCCTGGTAGCACATGGAATCTTAGTTCTTCAACCAGGGATTGAATCCATGTCCCCTGCTTTGCAAGGTAGATTCTTAACCACTGCATCAGCAGGGAAGTCCCTATAGTTTGTAGAGTTTTTGATGATGGCCATTCTGACCGGTGTGAGACATGGATGGACCTAGAGTCTGTCATACAGAGTAAAGTCAGAAAGAGGAAAAAAAAAAAAAAATCATGTATTACTGCATATGTGTGGAATCTAGAAAAATGGTACAAATGAACCTATTTGCAGGGCAGGAGTAGAGACTGAGACACAGGGAACAGATGTGTGAATATGGCAGGGGTGGGATGAACTGGGATATTGGGATTGATGGTATGTGCTCTGCCACATGTGAAACAGATAGCTAGTGGGAACCTGCTTTATAGCACAGGGAGCTCAGCTCAGTGCTCAGGGATGGGGGTGTGTTAGAAGGGAGGTCCAAGAGGGAGGGGCTGTATGTGTACATATAGCTGAGTCACTTCATTGTACAGCAGAAAATACGTTGTAAAGCAACTA
Organism: Bubalus kerabau; assembly: GCF_029407905.1. NCBI lineage: Eukaryota > Metazoa > Chordata > Mammalia > Artiodactyla > Bovidae > Bubalus > Bubalus kerabau. The sequence continues at coordinate 15,552,628 of NC_073627.1, read as the reverse complement.
TACTCCAATTTAAAAAAAAGAAAAAAATAATCTACTGTATAGCACAGGGAACCCTACTCAATACTCTGTAATGACCTATATGGCAACTGAGAGAGTGGATGTATATATACGTATAACTGATTCAGTTTGCTGTACAGCAGAAACTAACACATTGTAAATCATCTGTGACCCAGTTAAAAAATCATTTAAAAAAAAAAGAAAAAAAAAGGAAGGTAGATCTCATGTTAACTGTTCTTAGCACAAAAGAACTAAATGAATGACTGAATGAATAAAAACATTTTTAAAAAGAATATAATTTTAATAATGTTTATCTACCTACCGATTGATTCATTAACTAGCAGATTAACTAGAGTTCAGTTTCAAGAGGTTGTGTTTGAGGTGGCCAGGAGACATTCAAGTGGATCATGAAATAAGGGGCAGAAAAATTAGTATGAGGATGGGATCAAGTGCTGCAGGAGACAGAAGAGGGAGAACTTTCGCCTGGAGGGTTTAGGAAAAGTTTTATGGGGAAGGTGGCATCTGAATGAGCCTTAAAGGGCTCCTTTAATTTAAAAAACAACTGATTTATAGAAGAGTTACAACTCCCTTCCCTTAATCACAATGATGCTGTGATGCCCTTTACCAGTCCTTTTACAAACTCTGAGGGAAGTTTACATCTTTCCACTAAATTTAGATATCAACCCTTATTCTAGTTTGAATCATCTTATCTCAGAGAGAAGTCCATGCTCTCTGCTTCATCATGAATATGTCAATTCCTGAAAATTGCAGGAAGTAGATTTCAGTTTTTCGTAGGAAGAACAGTCTATTGATGCTATTCCCAAAGTTGCTCTCTGAGGCTCCCATCCCTGGGTACCACTCTGTCAAGGATGCTGCCACCGGGATTCCTGCTCAGGGGAGGGAGGGATGGAGCAAGAAGACTCTAATTTGTTAGTTTCTTTCCTTTGACTTAAACAATGAAACATGTTTCATTGTTTCTGCACCCAGTTATTAAATTGGCACACTATTGTTAAAAACAAAAGTATCTGCTTGGGAGCTGGCCCTGGCTCTGCCATTTATTAGGTATGTGGCCTCTGAATTTCAATGGACTCATCTGCAGAATGGGCATAATGCTGTCCACCTTGTGTGCTGTTGTGAAGTGAACCAAGGTAATGTGGGTAGTGACCCCAACACATGAAGGATACTCAACGATTATCTTTCTTTCCCTATAATCCTGTTTCATTAAAGAACTATATAACAAATTACAGAGCTGGATTCTCCCATGAAGTATGGTATGATCTGACAGAGCCCACCAGATTCACTCGTTTCTGGTCAAGAATTTCTCTTAACTCTATTTATCAGGGTTACTTCCCGTTTCGGGGAGGAACTAGAAGATAATTGTACAGCTGAATTCTATAAATGACAGTACTGTGAGAAAAGATGATATTTTTAGACTTTCTTGATTAAAAAAAAGACACTGTTATCTTACAAGGATTGGGACTAAAAGCACCTCTTAACTACATACTTGGAGCTGGATCTTTGACAAAATTATACCATCAACCACAAACAAATAGTGAATTCTGATAAAAGGCAAGTTTGTACTCCAGCTCCTCAAAGCAGAGAGACGCTCTCCCCTCTCGGGCTTTCTCAGGGCCTGGTTCATACCAGGATACATGGGGTTAACCACATACCTATTGATCTTTCCCCATGGAGTTTCTTGCGAGCAGCTTGACTTCACAAGAGCGGTGTTGTCCATCTTCGGGTGAACAGACAGGAATAGAGTAGGATTTCCATCCATGTTTGTGGACTGAGTGAGGGAACCCAATCTGCTCAGCCATTTAATGTGCACTTTCATTTTTTTAGACCCAGTGACTGCACCAGTGCTGAACATTAGCGTCATTCAAACAAAAACAGACCGATATATAACGCTACGCTGCATCTCATTCAACGGCTCTCTGCCCATCGATTATATTTTTTTTGAAAAAAACATCACCATATCACCAGTTATTTCCAAGGATGTAAGGAAGCCTGCTGAATTTAACATAACCAAGAGTAACACTGCGGAAGTGAAAGAGTACAGGTGTAAAGCTAAAAACAGATTGCCTGACCATGCAAAATACAGTAAACCTGTCACCATACCCTCAACAGGTAAGGGCTACCTGAATTCGTTCAACAGGGTCTAGATTTACTTCCAGAAACTGCAGCCTCTCCTCTGTCCACCATTTCCCACTTTGCCCACCTGCTTCTAAGTACTTTTTCTTCTGTAGGGTCCATTTGCTCTGATGGGGCTGCTTTCTGCCATAAAGGAACCATAGAAAAACCTAGAGAGTGGGGCAGGAAGAGACCTTTAGTAAGACTTCCTGAACTGACTCTGTTTCCTGCTCAGGTTCTTAGCAATCACATTAGAATTTGTAACTCTCTTTGTTTTCACTTTCTTTTTTTAAGCACTGTTTTTATATATTCATTTATTTTGACCATGCTGGGTCTTCATTGCTGCGCATGGGCTTTTTCTAGTTGCAGCAAGTGGGGGCTACTCTTCATTGCAGTGCACGAGCTTCTCAGTGCAGTGACTTCTCTTGTTTGTGGAGCACAGGCTCTCTGCACGTGGGCTTCAGTGGCTGCAGCACAAAGGCTCAGTAGTTGGGGTGAACTGGGCTTAGTTGCCCCACGGCATGTGGAATCCTCCCGGACCAGGGATCGAACATGTGTACCGTGCATTAGCAGGCGGATTCTTACCCACTCCACCACCAGGGAAGTCCTGCATCTCTTGAAGCTGCTGGGGTCTCTTGATTTTCTTGTGCTTTTTAAAATCATTTAAATAAAAACTCACTTCTAACACCGGTACCTTCCTGCTTGGCTGTTGAATGCCTTACTGCTAACGCTTGGTGAATCTAGATTTCTCTATTGGGGGCAAGAGCGGCTCCTGTCCCAGTCTTGTGTTTCGGAAGGCTCTACCTGGATTCTTCTCAGCCATGCGCTTTCCAATAAGCTTCCCATAAGCCATAGGGATGCCTGCCTGGACCTTGTATCTCTACTTTTCTGTACCTCACTCTAGGTTCCTAGACCTGAATTCCCTACCCCATCAGATCAGAACCCACCTCCCAGGGCCTGTGCAAGTCTCTTTCCCAGCTCGTCCTCCCAAGGGTAGACCACCGTGAGGATGTGAGCACTCCTGGACTCAAGCCAAGGGAGCTGTTTGTGGGGGCTGAGGGACGACACTTGGCCACGCAGGCAGGGGCTGTCTATGTGTCTGTCAGGTTCCTTAGGGCGCAGATCAGAGCCTGGGTGGGAAGGGGCCAGGCCGGAGCTAGAGCCGGCTCTCTTTACACTGTCATGTTCCAGCGCAGAGCTCCGAGTCTGAGGATTCCAGATTTAAACCTGCCCTTAGGGACTTCCCTGGCCATCTAGTGGTTAAGACTCCATTTCCAATACAGGCAGCATGGGTTTGATCCCTGGTCAGGGAACTGGGACCCCTCATGGTGCATGGCCACAACGTTTACAAAATAAAAACCTGGCCTGATGAAGGGACACTGGTAAGGCGGGAGGAGAAAAAAAAATTAGGTTAGCAAGGGTAATAGGCATCAGATCAGATCAGATCAGTCGCTGAGTCGTGTCCGACTCTTTGCGACCCCATGAATCGTGCATTCAAGGGCATTAAACACCTCATCCTCAGAAGATCAGAGCCCACATCTGGGTGTTCAGTAAGTTCTAACAAGTCAGGCGGCCTGTTGGAGTCAGGCCCCAGAGTCAGCCTTTTGCTTACAAGTCACCGCCTTCCATTCACTAGCTGTGTGACCTTAGAAAAGTCACATACTCTTATTTAATTGCAAAATGGGAACTTTACTTGAGTCTTATTCTACTTAATTGTAAAATGGGAATAATACCAATGAGATACCTAAGGCAATGCATGAAAAGTGCTTAACACAAAGTCTGCATATAGTCAATAATAAGTGACAGCTGTTGGGTAACATAGATCATACCGACATGACTAAAGACTTTGCCTGACAAATGGCCAGGCTGTTCTCAGATTTATGACCCTAATGATGTAGACAACAATCTGTCTGTCAAATGCTGTGCTGCTTTTTTTTCTTTGTAAATAACCCTTGGTGGAAGGTGGACTTGGTATGACTTTTAGAACTTCATTGACAACTTAATTCTCAGATGGTGCAGGTGTCCACATAGGGCAGGGACCCAGGTTTCATGGTATCTCGGCTAACTTGGGAGACAGTCATGATCGACCTTTCCAGAACATTCCACAATTCAGTATCATTGGAAAAGCAGGTTGTGCAGTGACCAGTGAATGCTGTCTTCTTCTTCTTTCAGGAGGAGACTGCAGTCCATTCTGCCTGCAGCTCCTGCTTCCGGGGTTATTACTGGTGCTAATAGTAATCATCCTAGTTCTGGCATTTTGGATGCTACGAAAGTACAAAGCAAGTAAGTTCCTTAGGAGCTTTGCCATTGTTTTCCCTGGTGGCTTAGACAGTTAAGAATCTGCCTGCAATGCAGGAGATCTGGGTTCAATCCCTGAGTGGGGAAGATCCCCTGAAGACGGGAATGGCTACTCACTCCAGTATGCTAACCTGGAGAATCCATGGACAGAGGAGCCAGGCGGGCTATAGTCCTTGGGGTCGCAAAGAGTTGAACACGATTGAGCGACTAACACTTTCACTTTCCCTGGATTTTGGAGACAGACAGAAGGGGAGAGGGTAAGGAGGAAGGGAAAGGAGAATCAGAGATGGGATGTGAAGAAAACAAAAAGAGAAGGAAAAGGTGCAAAACGAGAAGATAATGAAGGACTTCCTGAACTGCTCACATTTAGCACAGTTCTCTTTTCTCTGGTGAAGCCTTCCCTATTTAGATTGCTTGTGGGCGTGTTTCCTGTGCAGTCACATGGGGCCCCGTACTAAGAAGACATTTTAATGCTCTGCTGTCATTGTCTTAAAATTTGTAATACCTTTTTACCTTTTTTTAAATTTTTAAAAAATTGTTTTTCAAAATTGTGGTAAAATATGCATAACAACAGAATTTACCATTTTGGCCATTGTTAAGTATACAGTTTGGTGGCATTAAGTACATTTACATTCCTGGGCTACCATCACCAGCCATCCACTTTTTCACTTTGCAAATATGACACTCTGTACCTGTCAAACGGTGTAAGTCCCTATTAACTTCTCTCTCCTCCCAGCCCCTGGCAAACACCATTCCGATTCCTGTCTATTCTGACTAATAGTCTAATCTGACTATTTTAGAAATCTCATGTAAATGGAATCATACCCTATTTGTCCTTTTGTAGGTGGCTTCTTTCATTTAGCACAATGTCCTCAAGGTTCATCCATGTTGTATACATGTCAGAATTTCCTTCATTTTGGGGGACTTCCCTGGTGGTCCAAGGGTTAGGACTCTGCATTTCCACTGCAGGGGACACGGCTTCAATCTGTGGTTGGGGGACTAAGATCCCCCAAGCCTTGCGGTGCAAAAGATTTTTTTCTCCTTCATTTCAAAAGCTGAATAATCAGTTATATATATGTGTGTATATATTATACACACACATGTATACATACATAACACATACTTTGTTTATCCATTCATTCATCCATCAATGAACTCTTTCTTCAGAAAAAATTCCTAGAAGTGGAATTGCTGGATCGCTTTTTTTTTTGAGACTCCTCCATACAGTTTTCCATAGTGGCTGCGTCAATTTACATTCCCACCAACAGTGCATGACTTTCCTTTAAGCTGCATCCTTTTTTTTTTTTTAAGCTGCATCCTTGTCAACACTTGTTACTTGTTAACTTTTTGATGGTAGCTATTCTGAGATGTGTGAGGTGGTATCTCTTCGTAGTTTCAATTTGCATTTCCCTGATGATGAGTGATTTTGAGCATCTTTCCATGTGCCTGCTGGAGATCTGTATGTGCTCTTTAGAAAATGTCTATACAATTCCTCTGCCTGTTTTTAAATTGGGTTGTTTGGTTTTTTGATGTTGAGCTGTATGAGTTCTTTGTACATTTTGGATATTAACTCCTTATCAGACATATCATTTGCAATATCTTCTTTCATTCCGTAGGCTGCCTTTTTGCTTTGTTGATAATTTCCTTCACTGTGCAAGCTTAATGTAGTCCCATTTGTTCATTTTTGTTTTTACTTCTCTTGCCTGAGGAGACAGAGCCCAAAAAAATATTGCTAAGACCAGTGTCAAAAAGCATACTACCTATGTTTCCCTTTTATGTGTTTTATGGTTTCTGATCTCACATTTAGGTTCTTAATCCACTTTATTTTTGTAGATGGTGTGAGAAAGTAGTGCAGTTTGATTCTTTCACATATAGCTGTCCAGTTTTCCCAATACCATCTATTGAAAAGACTATCTTTTCCTGACTGTATATTCTTACCTCCCTTGTAAATTAATTGATTGTATAAGTAAGGGTTCATCTCTGGACTCTCTAGTCTGTTTCATTGACCTATGTGTCCGTTTCTGTACCAGTCCCATACTGTTTTGATTACTGTACCTTCATAGTACAGTTTGAAATTAGAGAATATGATACCTCCAGCTTTGTTTTTTTCTCAGGATAGGTTGTTTTGTGTTTCCAAACAAATTTTAGAATTATTTGCCTAAGTCTGTGAAAAATCCCATTGTTAATTTGACAGAAGTGAAGTGAAGTTGCTCAGTCGTGTCTGGCTCTTTGCGACCCCATGGACAGTAGCCCACCAGGCTCCACCATCCATGGGATTTTCCAGGCAAGAATACAGGAGTGGGCTGCCATTTCCTTCTCCAGGGGATCTTCCCAACCCAGGGATCGAACCCAGGTCTCCTCATTGCAGACAGATGCTTTTACCGTCTGAGCCATCAGGGAAGTCTAATTTGACAGGGATTTCATTAAACCTGTAGACTGCCTTGGGGAGTACAGCCATTTGCAGTATTAATTCTTCCAATCCGTAAGAATGGTATACCTTTCTATTTGTTTGTTCTATCTTCAATTTCCCTCATCAGTGTCTTATGGTTTCCCAAGTACAGGTCTGTTACCTTCTTGGTTATATTATTCCTAGGTATTTTATTCTTTTTGGTACAGATAGGATTGCTTTCTTGATTTCTCTTTCAGGTAGTTCATTGTTGGTGTATAGAAATGCAACTGATCTCTGTATATTATTAATAATTCCATATACTGTGACTTTAGCTGAATTCATTTATTTGTTTCAATAGCTCTAGTTCTTTGGTGGTGTCTTTAGGATTTTCTCTATATAGTATCATGTCATCTGCAGTGACAGTTTTACTTTTTTCTTTCCAACTTTGATTCCTTTTTTTCTTCTTGTCTGATTGCTGTGGCTCAGACTCCCAATACTATTGTGAATAAAAGTGGCAAGTGTGAGCATTCTTGTCTTCTTCCTTATCTTAGAGGAAATGCTTTCGGCTTTTCATCACTGAGTATAATGTTAGCCATGGGCTTGTTATATATGGTCTTTATTATGTTGAGGTATGTTCCCTCTGTACTCACTTTGTTTAGTTTTTATCATAAATAGATACTGAATTTTGTCAAAAGCTTTTTCTGCATCTATTTAAATAATCATATGGCTTTTATTCAATTTGTTAATGTGGTGTATCACACTGATTGATTTGTGGATATTGAAATGTCCTTGTATCTCTGGGATAAATCTCAACTGATCATGGGGTATAATTCTTTCAATGTATTATTGAATTTGGTTTGCTAATATGTTGTTGAGGATTTTTGCATCTACATTCATCAGTGATATTGGCCTGTAGTTTTCTTTTATTTCTGGTGTCTTTGTCTGTCTTTTGTCATTTGGGTTTTTGTTGTTGTTGTTTGTTTTAGGCTGCACCAGGTCTTAGGTGTGACACTTTGGATCTTTTTTTTTTTTTTTAGTTGCATCATGTGGGATCTTAGTGGCACCACGAAGGATCTAGTTCCCTGACTAAAGATTAAACCCAGACCCCCTGCATTATGAGCTCAGAGTCTTAGCCACTGGACCACCAGAGAAGTCCCTGTCTTTGGCTTTGATAGCAGGGTGATACTGGCCTTGTAGAATGAGTTTGGAAGGGTTCCTTCCTCTTCAATGTTTTATAGAGTTCACTTGTGAAGCCATCTGGCCCAGGGTTTTTGTTTGTTGGGAGTCTTTTGATGATTGCTTCCATTTCATATCGAATGGTAATTGGTCTGTTCATATCTTCTATTTCTTTCTGATTTAGCCTGAGGAGGCTGTATATTTTAGGAATTCATCCATTTATTCTAGGTTGTCTGTTTTATTGGTGTACAATTGTTTATCTTAATCTCTTACGACTCTTTGTATTTCTATGGTTATCAGCTGTAACTTCTTTCATTTTTTTTTTTAATTTCTTGGACAATATAATATGGAATTTACTTCCATGGAGAATTCTCAGTGAAGTCCTATAAAAGCATTCTTTTTTTTTTTTTAACTGAAGGATAATTGCTTTACAATGTTGTATTGGTTTCTGTCATACAACAATGCAAATCAGTCATAACTATATGTACATCTCTCCTTCTGGAGCCTCCCACCCATCCCCCACTTCTTTCATTTTTTATTTTATTTATTTGAGCCCTGTTTTTTCTTGATGAGTCTAGCCAAAGGTTAATCAATTTTGTTTCGCTTTTCATAGAACCAGCTCTTCATCAATCTTTTCTACTGTTTTATTTTAGTTGTTATTTCACTTATTCCTGCTCTAATCTTAATTATTTCTTTCCTTCTAACTTTTCTTCTTTCCTTTGGGTGTAAAGTTGGGTTGTTTATGATTTTTCTTGTTTCCTGAGATAGACTTGTATTGCAATAAACTTCCCTCTTAGAGCTGCTTTTGCTCGGTCCCTTAGATTTTGGATGGTTGTGCTTCCATTTTCATTCATCTTTGGGTATTTTTTTTTATTTCCTCTTTAATTTCTTCAGGGACTCATTGTTTGTTTAGTAGTATGTAGTTTATCCTCCATGTGTTTGTGGGTTGTTTTTTTTTTTGGTAGTTTTTTTTCTTGTAGTTGATTTCTAGTCTCATATGTTGTGGTCAGAAAAGATGGCTGATATGACTTCAATCCTCTTAAATTTATTACATCTCATGCATTTTTAAAACTAGTCTCTTCCTACAAAAATCCGAGGATCTTACAAAAGTGGAATTAATATTCTTGAGTACTCGCCAGGGCTAAATGGAACTCAGTTGGGTAATTTAGTATCTCTTGCAGATATTAAGAAGCTTTTTACAGGCTATTCTTTTCAGTGAAGGAAATAAAAGATATCTCTGGCCATCTCAGGCACAATCTAAGAGGCCAAGGGTGTTATTTGCAGATCTGAGAACATAAATCAGAAGGACTCCTGGCTTGAAGCAGCAGATGCTACGGTCTCCTAGCTGAGCCCACGATTTCCCTTTAATAGACAACACTTCAGGCCATCCGAGAAGGTCATTCTTCCAGAACTTTGGGGAATTCTGCTCCATGGAGGAGCAGGGGGGAAAAAAATGTGGCTGAATTGGTTTATTTTAATGATTTTGCACCAACTTACGTAGGAAAAGCTATGAAAGATAGTGCACCCAGAGTCTGCAGAAATATACCCATGGAAGCTGGAATATATGCAAATGTCCGTGAAAATCAAGCAGGTAAGAGAATTTTGTTTGAGATTTTGGTTGGTTTGGGGTTTTTGTCTTTTACATTTTTTTTAAGGTCAAACACAAATGGTAAAATACTGAAGAAGCTGAGTATAGCGTCTCCCTCCCGCCCCAACACTCAATCCCACTTTCCACTTTAAAGTCCTTCCACAGATATTTTATGTGTGTTTTAGCATCTAAATAAATGGTAGCAATGGTAGCATGTCATAGATATGCCATTCTACACCTGATTTTTTCAGTTAGCAACATATCTTGGAGACTTTTTTTTTTTAATATCACTTCAGAATGATCCACACTGTGTTCCAATCACTTTTATGATCACCTCTTAAAGCTGGCATCATTTACTGCTTTATGGTAAACAGACCCAGCACCTTGGCCAACAATGAGAACAACCCCAGCCAATGTGGATGCTGACTAAGGGCCAGCCATGTTCCAGGCACAGTGCTAAGCGACTTATCTGCTCTGTCTGGTGCAAACACCACTAACTCCCAAATTATATCACCCCCATTTTACAGATCAGAAACCTGTGCCAGGCTTAGAACCAAAGCAATGTGTTTCCAGTGCCCAAGATGGTAAGTACTCTGCAAAGTCCAGAAGCGACATGCCATTGCAAGGGTAGCCACTGCCCTCAGGAGATCAGAGATTTGGACCACAGACCCAGTAACTCTGTTTCTTGTCTTTTACCCAGGGGCTGAATACTCCCAGGAGATACATTATGCTGACCCCGTGTTCCAGCAAGTGGCACCAAGAGATCAGGGTGAGCCACAGTTTGGGATAGGAGACACTGTTGAAATGGTCAGTGGTTTCTGTGAGGCCATCATTGGCTTTAGGAACCCAAGGATGGGATGGACAGGGGCAACATTCACGCCCTAGGACACCAATAGCAACCAGCACCACAGCGCCTAATACATTCCATCAGGACGTGGGCAGATGGGGAGGAGGAAAGGATGTGGTAGGGAGTGTATCACATAAAAAAAATCCAGAGAGAACAATGCAAGTGCACTTCTAAAATGCTTTCAAGAATAAATCACATAATGTAGTCCACGAAAAAAAGATAGTTCATACTTGGTTTTATCCGGCCCCCCAGCTACCAAAATAGAATTTTAAAAGAGCTTCTATAGATATATATCCAAGATTGAAGGCAAAAGGAGAAGAGGGCGGCAGAGGATGAGATGGTTAGATAGCATCACCGACTCAATGGACACAAGCTTGAGGAAACTCTGGGAGATGGTGAGGGACATGGAAGCCTGGCATGCTGCAGTCCACTGGGTCGCAAAGAATCAGACATGACTTAGCAGCTGAACACCAATGACAACATCCTAAGTTTACTGAATTATTTTCTCTTCTATATTACAGAAAACAGTAATAATTCTAAAGATGGATACGTCTATTCTGAACTCGTCCTCTGAGATTTAAAGACGTAGGCTACATCTCAGGGTAAGATGCTTTTTATAAAGCTGATTTCCATAAAGAAAAGCAAACTTGATTGATACTTTAAAAGGTTTCACCTGGTTACCGAAAATGACTCGCTGTTTTTCATGCGTAAACACTATTCCTTTGGCTTTTTCAGGTACATACAATCCTGTCATCAGACAAGAGTTTTGTTAGGTGGGATCCTAATGGCAGTTTTTACATGCTTTTGCCATTTTTTGGCAAGGACCATTTCCCCCATTTCCACACCATTTAATAAAGAATAATTTTTTGACCACTGTGTTCTTCATAAGTGCATCCTGGAAGCTTACAACAATCATCTCCCCATCCCCATGCCCACTGAAGTTTCAGAAGCAAACACACAAAGCAAAAACCATGCCTGAATTCCAAAACAAAGCTTGGTGACCTTGAAAAGGTGTCTGAAGAAAACAGCGCCTGCAGTCACCTCTGGAGAAAGGCAAGATCACTCAACGAGTACACGTTTATCATCCACTGCCGCTAACATTTGCTCTTAGCTTCCGGAAGCCTGCAAATTCATTTCTATTGATTTCCATGGACTTTCTCAGTCCTCAAGATTCAGCTCATGTCAGAAGCGTGCCTTTATGTGCTGCATTTTTCCGGTCAGCTGTCTGTCAAGAGGACAGCCCCGAGTTGAGTTGGGGAAGAACAGAGAAATGGATTGGCTTCCCAGGATTGCTGTAACAGATTACTACAAACTGCTGACTTAAAACAACAGACATGTATTTTCTCATAGGGCTTCCCTGATAGCTCAGTTGGTAAAGAATCCACCTGCAATGCAGGAGACCTGGTTTGATTCCTGAATCGGGAAGATATAGCACACACACACAGTGGATTCAGGAACTACCCAGATGATCCAGGTTGATCTTATCTAGAGATTCTTAACTTATTAATTACACCTTCAGAGACCCTTTTCTCAAGTAAGTTGATATTCACAGGTTCCAAGCATTAGAACTTATGGGGGAGCCACCATTCAGTCCACTTGAGGGGCAAAAATATTTCTGGTTTGAATCTCTCATCCCAGGAGTTATAAGTAAAGTCCAATAAAGCCAAGAGGCATTTCTGGGGTTCTGGACACAAAATAACTTGGCCAAAATTGCTCCACTCTGTTCTTCTTCTGGGGGGAGTGCCTGAACCTGTCTTAACTATTCTCAACAATGGACCTCTGACTAGAAAAACCATAGTTATCAGCTAATTAGACACTAACTCTGTAATACCCTTGGGGCCGGTTTTATGAACTTGATTTTACAGGTAAGGACACTGAGGCTTAGATGGGGTAAGTACTTTCACAGGCTCATCCCCAGCTTGGTAAGGGGTTGGACTGGGACTTAAATCCCAGCAAAGAACAACAGCAGCACTGGTGGTGGGCATGCATATTCAGGGTGGGAAGGGCTACACTGTACACACAGGTCCAGGTGGCCCAAGGGTTCAGTTGCCATAAAGCCGCATTCATGAGCTTAATTTCCCCTTCTTTCTGTGGGTACTTTTATTGGCTTGGCCATTAAGTCCATCTGGGTTCTTTCCATAAGATGTTATCAGTTCAGTTCAGTCGCTCAGTCGTGTCTGACTCTTCGCAACCCCATGAATCGCAGCACGCCAGGCCTCCCTGTCCATCACCAACTCCCGGAGTTCACTCAGACTCACGTCCATTGAGTCGGTGATGCCATCCAGCCACCTCATCCTCTGTCGTCCCCTTCTCCTCCTGCCCCCAATCCCTCCCAGCATCAGAGTCTTTTCCAATGAGTCAGCTCTTCACATGAGGTGGCCAAAGTACTGGAGTTTCAGCTTTAGCATCATTCCTACCAAAGAAATCCCAGGGCTGATCTCCTTTAGGATGGACTGGTTGGATCTCCTTGCAGTCCAAGGGACTCTCAAGAGTCTTCTCCAACACCACAGTTCAAAAGCATCAATTCTTCGGCGCTCAGCCTTCTTCACAGTCCAACTCTCACATCCATACATGACCACTGGAAAAACCATAGCCTTGACTAGAAGGACCTTTGTTGGCAAAGTAATGCCTCTGCTTTTGAATATGCTATCTAGGTTGGACATAACTTTCCTTCCAAGGAGCAAGCGTCTTTTAATTTCATGGCTGCAGTCACCATCTGTAGTGATTTTGGAGCCCCATAAAATAAAGTCTGTCACTGTTTCCACTGTTTCCCCATCTATTTCCCATGAAGTGATGGGACCAGATGCCATGATCTTCGTTTTCTGAATGTTGAGCTTTAAGCCAACTTTTTCACTCTCCTCTTTCACTTTCATTAAGAGGCTTTTTAGTTCCTCTTCACTTTCTGCCATAAGGGTAGGGTCATCTGCATATCTGAGGATATTGCTATTTCTCCCAGCAATCTTGATTCCAGCTTGTGTTTCTTCCAGTCCAGCGTTTCTCATGATGTACTCTGCATAGAAGTTAAATAAGCAGGGTGACAATATACAGCCTTGACGTACTCCTTTTCCGATTTGGGGCCAGTCTGTTGTTCCATGTCCAGTTCTAACTGTTGCTTCCTGACCTGCATACAGATTTCTCAAGAGGCAGGTCAGGTGGTCTGGTATTTCCATCTCTTTCAGAATTTCCCACAGATTGTTGTGGTCCACACAGTCAAAGGCTTTGGCATAGTCAATAAAGCAGAAATAGATGTTTTTCTGGAACTCTAGTGCTTTTTCCATGATCCAGCGGATGTTGGCAATTTGATCTCTGGTTCTTCTGCCTTTTCTAAAACCAGCTTGAACATCAGGAAGTTCACGGTTCACATATTGCTGAAGCCTGGCTTGGAGAATTTTGAGCATTACTTTACTAGCATGTGAGATGAGTGCAATTGTGCGGTAGTTTGAGCATTCTTTGGCATTGCCTTTCTTTGGGATTGGAATGAAAACTGACCTTTTCCAGTCCTGTGGTCACTGCTGAGTTTTCCAAATTTGCTGGCATATTGAGTGCAGCACTTTCACAGCATCATCTTTCAGGATTTGAAATAGCTCAACTGGAATTTCATCACCTCCACTAGCTTTGTTTGTAGTGATGCTTTCTAAGGCCCAATTGACTTCACATTCCAGGATGTCTGGCTCTAGGTGAGTGATCACACCATTGTGATTATCTGGGTCGTGAAGATCTTTTTTGTACAGTTCTTCTGTGTATTCTTGCCACCTTTTCTTGATAGCTTCTGCTTCTGTTAGGTCCATACCATTTCTGTCCTTTATTGAGCCCATCTTTGCATGAAATGTTCCCTTAACAGCTCTAATTTTCTTGAAGAGATCTCTAGTCTTTCCCATTCTGTTGTTTTCCTCTATTTCTTTGCATTGATCACTGAGGAAGGCTTTATCTCTTCTTGCTATTCTTTGGAACTCTGCATGCAGATGCTTATATCTTTCCTTTTCTCCTTTGCTTTTCGATTCTCTTCTTTTCACAGCTATTTGTAAGGCCTCCCCAGACAGCCATTTTGCCTTTTTGCATTTCTTTTCCATGGGGATGGTCTTGATTCCTGTCTCCTGTACAATGTCACGAACCTCAGTCCATAGTTCATCAGGCACTCTATTTATCAGATCTAGGCCCTTAAATCTATTTCTCACTTCCACTGTATAATCATAAAGGATTTGATTTAGGTCATACATGAATGGTCTTTCCCTACTTTCTTCAATTTAAGTCTAAATTTGGCAATAAGGAGTTCATGGTCTGAGCCACAGTCACCTTCCAGTCTTGTTTTTGCCGACTGTATAGAGCTTCTCCATCTTTGGCTGCAAAGAATATAATCAGTCTGATTTTGGTGTTGACCATTTGGTGATGTCCATGTGTAGAGTCTTCTCTTGTGTTGTTGGAAGAGGGTGTTTGTTATGACCAGTGCATTTTCCTGGCAAAACTCTATTAGTCTTTGCCCTGCTTTCATTCCATATTCCAAGGCCAAATTTGCCTGTTACTCCAGGTATTTCTTGACTTCCTACTTTTGCATTCCAGTCCCCTATAATGAAAAGGACATCTTTTTTGGGTGTGAGTTCTAAAAGGTCTTGTAGGTCTTCATAGAACCGTTCAACTTCAGCTTCTTCAGCATTACTGGTTGGGGCATAGACTTGGATTACTGTGATATTGAATGGTTTGCCTTGGAAACGAACAGAGACCATTCTGTCGTTTTTGAGATTGCATCCAAGTACTGCTTTTCGGACTCTTTTGTTGACCATGATGGCTACTCCATTTCTTCTGAGGGATTCCTGCCCGCAGTAGTAGATATAATGGTCATCTGAGTTAAATTCACCCATTCCAGTCCATTTTAGTTCGCTGATTCCTAGAATGTCAACATTCCTCTTGCCATCTCATTTGACCACTTCCAATTTGCCTTGTTTCATGGACCTGACATTCCAGGTTCCTATGCAATATTGCTGTTTACAGCATTGGACCTTGCTTCTATCACCAGTCACATCCACAGCTGGGTATTGTTTTTGCTTTGGTTCCATCCCTTCATTCTTTCTGGAGTTATTTCTCCACTGATCTCTAGTAGCATATTGGGCACCTACTGACCTGGGGAGTTCCTCTTTCAGTATCCTATCATTTTGCCTTTTCATACTGTTCATGGGGTTCTCAAGGCAAGAATACTGAAGTGGTTTGCCGTTCCCTTCTCCAGTGGACCACACTCTGTCAGATCTCTCCACCACGACCCGCCCATCTTGGGTGGCCCCACGGGCACGGCTTAGTTTCATTGAGTTAGACAAGGCTGTGGTCCTAGTGTGACCTCGGACGTGGGGTAGCTCCTCTCGGCTGCGCTTAGTGAGCTGGTCGCAGGCACCCGTGCTTAGTGCCTAAGATGTTATAGAAAACCCCAAATGAACTTTTGACCAACCCTAAAGAAGGCTGAGTACCAAAGAATCGATGCTTTCAAATTGTGCTGGAGAAGACTCTTGAGAGTCCCTTGGACAGCAAGGAGATCAAAACAGTCAATCCTAAAAGAAATAAACTCAATATTCATTGGAAGGACTGATGCTGAAGCTGAAGCTCCAATCCTTTGGCTACTTGATGCAAAGAACTGACTCATTGGAAAAGAGCCTGCTGCTGGAAAGATTGAAGGCAGGAGAAGGGGGAGACAGAGGATAAGATGGTTGGATGGATCACCAACTCAATGGATATGAGTCTGAGCAATCTCCAGGAGATACTGAAGGACAGAGAAGCCTGGCGTGCTGCAGTCCATGGAGTCGCAAAGAGGAGGACCCAGCTTCGTGATTGAACAACAACAATATTTGAAGGAACTCAGTATATCACAGAGGCTGAGAGTGAGAATATCCAGGCTCAGTGCTAATTGTGTGACTCTGGGTAAGTTACATAAAATCCTGGGGTTCAGTTTCCTCACTTGAGGGGGTGGGGGAAACAGAAGAGGGACAGGGAGAAATGTTACCTACATCACGGAGCTGCTGTGAGAATTAACTCAGGTAATGAATGTAAAAGCTTTGGAACAGGGGCCGGGGACAGAGTAAGAACTGGGAAAAAAAAAAAAAAGGCTAGCTATTCATAGTATGCTCATCCTTAGCATGTGTCATACTAATTGGCTGCTCCCCTTAGAAATCTTCAGTCTATGAGGTCATAAACTTAGTTACTTGGCCGCCATTAACCTCTTGATGTAGTAACCTGAGCTCCTTCCTGAAGCAGAGCCTGAGGCAAGGACTTGGTGCTGGTTGTTTATATGAGGAGCCAGGGAGACTGAAATAGAGAAGAAGCCAACACAAGAGGTGGGGAGCTGCCGGGGTCCAGCCCCAGCTGATCCAGGGTATTCGAAGGAGAGACGGCTAGGCGACCTATTCAAATGTTAATTAGAGATAATAAAGAGTAATAGAATGAGGATAGCTCAGTGAGGAAATTCAGTGGAGAAAAGCGGCTGAAATAAGGATAGCTCAGTAGGAAAATTCAGTGGAGAAAAGAGGCTGAGTAGCTTGGTTTACGCGGGAGACCAATAAAACTTCAAGACAAGAAGTTTGCACCACTTACATAGGCCGCAGGTGTCCTTCCGTTCTCCCGAAGGAGAGGAGACCCTGAGGCCTCCCCGGTCGGATCTTAGAAGCCCAGGCATAATTAGCAAGCATGGTGGGTTCCGCGCTCCAGATGGAGACTCAGCTGGAATTTGGGAGAGAGAGTGACATGGGGAGACCAAGTTTTGGTGAACAAGGCCCGCACTTTATTTTCCAAAGTAGTTTTTATACCTTAAGTTGTGCATAGAGGATAATGGGGGAAGGGGTGGAGTCATGCAAGGACAGCAGTTCCTGGTTCTAATCTAAGCCAGGCTTTCAAACTTATCATATGCAAAAGTTCAGGTGATTGACATCATCTTCTGGCCCGGAGGCCTGTTAACATTTTAAGAAACTTATTTTTCTCTAAAGGTGATTATTCCAAAGTCAGGCACCAGCCTCCAAAAAAGCATTGGACAAAGCTGCATTTTACATTTTTATACACCCATTATATCAATCAATACACTGCCAAGGACACAGTAGGTAAGGAGTATGGAGACTTAGCAGCAAACATTGGCCCAACAAGTGAAAAACCCTTCACCAATACAATTTCTAATCAATCTTTTAACTACTCAAAGGAATCTGTGTTTAGGCAGTTTAGAACATCTCCTGCCTCTCACAGATGGGAGGCTCTGAACAATCACATGTGGCCGGAAAAACCCATTCAGGCAGGCTAGAGGATTTCCAAAGGAGTTTGTAGGTTAAACACTGTCACACCCAGGAATTATTAACTGGAGCTGTAAGCTAACTCTTTTTTCAGAGAGAGGTAGTGGGGGACAGCCCCCTGTAAAGTCAGAGGTGTAGGTGAAAGCACAAAGCAGAAAGTAGGCAGACTCTGGTTTTGGGGGTAGATGCTCGAGAATTTCCAGGGGGACTCCTGAGGCTCGATCCCGCCTTTGCATATGCCGAGCCTCCTTCCTCATGACCTTTGTCATGGGCGGAGTTCCTCACGCTGGCTCCCGGCAGTGATAGAATTCCAGTTGAGCTATTACAGATCCTCACTCAATATGCAATATGCCGGCTCCCGGCAGGGAGCGGCTGGCGAATTAATGAGCACCCCAGAAACTGGATGTGATCCTATTAAGACCACCTGAGGTCTCAAAGTCCACTATGTCCCTGGGTTTCACAGCATGCCCTGAATCAACAGCCTCTCATTTTCTCTTTGCAAAGCTTCTAAAGCAGTTAGCAGAAGCCAACCAACCCACAATCCATGTAATTACCACTGCTTCGTGCCTTTCAAGTGCTAGAACTATTGTGTAACCTCGAGCTTCATTACCTACCTCTGCTCTCTTCCCCACTGCAAGGGAGATCAGATCAGATCAGATCAGTCACTCAGTCGTGTCCGACTCTTTGCGACCCCATGAATCGCAGCACGCCAGGCCTCCCTGTCCATCACCAACTCCCAGAGTTCACTCAGACTCACGTCCGTCAAGTCAGTGATGCCATCCAGCCATCTCATCCTCTGTCATCCCCTTCTCCTCCTGCCCCCAATCCCTCCCAGCATCAGAGTCTTTTCCAATGAGTCAACTCTTCACATGAGGTGGCCAAAGTACTGGAGTTTCAGCTTTAGCATCATTCCTTCCAAAGAAATCCCAGGGCTGATCTTCTTCAGAATGGACTGGTTGGATCTCCTTGCAGTCCAAGGGACTCTCAAGAGTCTTCTCCAACACCACAGTTCAAAACCATCAATTCTTCGGCGCTCAGCCTTCAAAGTCTTAGTAATTGGGAAGTTATAACATGTAAGAATTATCTCTACTCCCCTTACCACCAGCAACAGAGTCCTTGTTGCCATTCATCCTGGGAGGAAATCTGTTTATCAGGGGTGCTTTCTCCAGCCTCTGACAGTCTGATAGCCCTGAAAGCAGAGGCTGAGAAAAGAAAGGCCTTCTGTGGAACAGAAGGGACACTGGCAAACAGGCATGAGGGACTGGAGGAAAAGCCAGAACGTGGTGTAAGGTTGAGTTGGGCATTGCTGTGGGGAACTGGGGCTCTATTCCACCGGAACTGTCTGTGGAGTGCAAAAATGCCTCTCAGAATTATCCCCTTGAGGACTGAGAGTGAGAAGCACTTATCTATCGGCTCCCATCCCCCACTGGCTGAGGGCTTCCCCCAGGAGGTGATGCATGTGGGCATTCCAAATGGGCTTCCATTGGCCTCTCACCCGAGGCACTGGAAAGCCCCGGGGTAGAAAAGGAGTCGTATGTCTTGAACACCTAAAGCAAGAAAGCTGTCAACACAAAGTGGGTGAGGCTGCAGATGCAGCTGGAATCAGAGGATGTGACTGCTGGCTGCTCGGCCATCTCTCAACATTTCCTTTGTAATGACTGTGTGGTTTAGTTGCTTGTGTCTGACTCTTTGTGACCCCATGGACCTCAGCACGCCAGGCTTTCCTGTCCTTCACCATTTCCCAGCGTAACGACATGGGCTGAGTATATACCAGGTTCCGGGCACCGCTGAGTGTTTTGTGTACTTCTCACAACACCCTCCCCACACAACCCCAACTTTCTGCGGCCTCCACCTGCACCTACCCCCCCCCCCGCCCCCCCACGGTCAATGAGCCCCAGCCCATGGCTTTTGGACTGAATTGTTTAGGACGGGAAGGGGAGGAAAAGGAAGAGGAAGAGATCTATTGAGTTTTCATTCAATAGTTACATTTTTTTCATGTCTAGAAGTTTCCCTTGGGTTTTTGATTTTTTTTGTTGTTGTTGTTGAGCCGGGTCTTGGTTGTAGCACGTGGGCTTTTTAGTTGGGGCATGCAGGATCTAGTCCCCTGACCAGGGATGGAACCTAAGTCTCCTGCATTGTGAGTGCAAAGTCTTAGCCACAGAATCGCCAGGGACATCCCTGGTTCTTTTTCAAACCCACATATTCTTTGTTGTTGTTGTTCTGAAATAGAGTACACATTATATAAAAATGCACAAAAATATATACCCACAGTTTAATAAGTTCTATTAAGTGGACACTAGCAACAGAATGTTGTCAGCATCCCAGAAGCCCTCTGCATAGCTCTTCTCAATTACAACCCCAATTCCCCAACTTAACTACCCTGTTATGGGAATCACACCTTTGCTTTTCTTTATAGTTTTACCACCTACATATGCATTCCTAAGCACCATCTTTAGTTTTGCCTGCTTTTCAAAATTGAATGTAAATGAAATCAAATAGCATTTATTCTCGTGTCTGGCTCCTTTTGCTCAACATTGTGTTTGAGAGGTTTACCCAAGATGTTGCATGTATTTGTAATTCATTTATTTTTCTTGCTCAGTTCAGTTCAGTTCAGTCGATCAGTTATGTCCAACTCTTTGTGACCCCATGACTGCAGCATGCCAGGCTTCCCTGTCCATCACCAACTCCTGGAGCTTGTTCAAACTCATTTCCATCAAGTCAGTGATGCCATCCAATCATTTCATCCTCTGTCGTTTCCTTCTGCTTCTGCTTTCAATCTTCCCCAGCATCAGAGTCTTTTCCAGTGAGTCAGTTCTTTATATCAGGGGGCCAAAGTATTGGAGCTTCAGCTTCAACATCAGTCCTTCCAATGAATATTTAGAGTAGATTTCCTTTAGGATTGACTGGTTTGATATCCTTGCTGTCCAAGGGACTCTCAAGAGTCTCTTCTCCAATACCACAGTTCAAAAGCATCAATTCTTCCGTGCTCAACTTTATGGTCCAACTCGCACATCTATACATGACTACTGGAAAAACCATAGCTTTGACTATACAGACCTTTGTCAGTAATGTCTCTGCTTTTTAATATACTGTCTAGACTATTATTATCTTGCTAAGTAGTAGTCCCTTGTTTGAATACACTATAATTTATCTATTGTGGGCTTCCCTGGTGGCTCAGTGGTAAAGAATTCGCCTGCGACAGGAGCCGCAGGAGATTCAGGTTCCATCCCTGGGTCAGGAAGATCCCCTAGAGGAGGGCATCCCAACCCACTCCAGTATTCTTGCCTGGAGAATCCCATGGACAGAGGAGCCTGGTGGGCTACAGTCTACAGGGTTGAGAAGAGTAGGATACAACTGAAGCGACTTAGCACGCACACGCACAGCTTGGAACTGTTACAAACAATGCAGTTATGACCATTCTTACATGTCTTGCACATGTCTCCTGGTTCCCAAGTACATGCAATTATGTTGAACATACATAGGAATGGAATTACTGGGGCATGGGGTATGTTTAGTTCACTGATTCCTAAAATGTTGACGTTCACTCTTGCCATCTCCTGTTGGACCACTTCCAATTTGCCTTGATTCATGGACCTAACGTTCCAGATTCCTATGCAATATACAACATCAGACTTTACTTCTATCACCAGTCACATCCAAAACTGGGTGTTGTTTTTGCTTTGGCTCTGTCTCTTCATTCTTTCTGGACTTATTTCTCCACTGATCTCCAGTAGCATATTGGGCATTTACCGACCTGGGGAGTTCATCTTTCAGTGTCCTATCTTTTTGCCTTTTCATATTGTTCATGGGGTTCTCAAGGCAAGAATATTGAAGTGGTTTGCCATTGCCTTCTCCAGTGGACCACATTTTGTCAGAACTCTCCACCATGACCCATCCATCTTGGGTGGCCCTGCACAGCATGGCTGGCTCATGGTTTCATTGAGTTAGACAAGGCTGTGGTCCATGTGATCAGATTGGTTAGTTTTCTGTGATTGTGGTTTTCAGTCTGTCTGCCCTCTGATGGAGAAGGATAAGAGGCTTATGGAAGCTTCCTGATGGGAAAGACTGACTGAGGGGGAAGCTGGGCCTTGTTTTGATGGGTGGGGCCATGCTCAGTTCAGTTCAGTCGCTCAGTTGTGTCCGACTCTTTGCGACCCCATGAATTGCAGCATGCCAGGCCTTCCTGTCCATCACCAACTCCCATAGTTCACTCAAACTCAAGTCCATCGAGTTGGTGATGCCATCCAGCCATCTCATCCTCTGTCATCCCCTTTTCCTCCTGCCCCCAATCCCTCCCACCATCAGAGTCTCTTCCAATGAGTCAACTCTTCACATGAGGTGGCCAAAGTACTGGAGTTTCAGCTTTAGCATCATTCCTTCCAAAGAAATCCCAGGGCTGATCTCCTTTAGGATGGACTGGTTGGAACTCCTTGCAGTCCAAGGGACTCTCAAGAGTCTTCTCTAACACCACAGTTCAAAAGCATCAATTCTTTGGCGCTCAGCTTTCTTCACAGTCCAACTCTCACATCCATATATGACTACTGGAAAAATCATAGCCTTGACCAGACGGACCTTTGTTGGCAAGGTAACGTCTCTGCTTTTGAATATGCTATCTAGATTGGTCATAACTTTCCTTCCAAGGAGTAAGCATCTTTTAATTTCATGGCTGCAATCACCATCTGCAGTGATTTTGGGGCCCCATAAAATAAAGTCTGACACTGTTTCCACTGTTTCCCCATCTATTTCCCATGAAGTGATGGGACCAGATGCCATGATCTTCGTTTTCTGAATGTTGAGCTTTAAGCCAACTTTTTCACTCTCCACTTTCACTTTCATCAAGAGGCTTTTTAGTTCCTCTTCACTTTCTGCCAGTAAATCTTTAATCCAATTTTCAGTTGATGGGTGGGGCTGTGTTCCCTCACTCTTATTTAAGTAGAAAGTGAAGTTGCTCAGTCATGTCCAACTCTTTGAGACCCCATGGACTGTAGCCTACCAGGCTCCTCTGTCCATGGGATTTTCCAGGCAAGACTACTGGAGTGGGTTGCCATTTCCTTCTCCAGGAGATCTTCCCAAGTCAGGGATGAACCCAAGTCTCCCACATTGTAGGCAGATGCTTTATCGTCTGAGCCACCAAGGAAGTTATTTACCCGGGGCCAAACTACGGTGGAGGTAATGAAGATAATGGCAATCTCCTTAAAAGATCCCATGCACACACTGCTACACTCAGTGCCCCTAACCCTGCAGCAGGCCACTGCCGACCCACACCTCCACCAGAGATTCCTAGACACTCTATTCATTTCCAAGGAAAACCATTCAATATCACAGTAATCCAAGTCTATGCCCCAACCAGTAATGCTGAAGACACTTTTTTTTGAAGAAACTTAAGTTGAATGGTTTTATGAAGACCTACAAGACCTTCTAGAACTAACACCCAAAAAAGATGTCTTTTTCAGTATAGGGGACTAGAATGCAAAAGTAGGAAGGCAAGAAACACCTGGAGTAACAGGCAGATTTGGCCTTGGAATACAGAATGAAGCAGGGCAAAGGCTAATAGAGTTTTGTCAAGAGAACGCACTGGTCATAGCAAACACCCTCTTCCAACAACACAATAGAAGACTCTACACGTGGACATCACCAGATGGTCAATACCAAAATCAGATTGATTATATTCTTCATAGCCAAAGATGGAGAAGCTCTATACAGTCAGCAAAAACAAGACTGGGAGCTGACTGTGTCTCAGATCATGAACTCCTTATTGCCAAATTCACTTAAATTGAAGAAAGTAGGAGAAAGTAGACCATTCAGGTAGGACCTAAATCAAATCCCTTACAATTATATAGTGGAAGTGAGAAATAGATTTAGGGGATTAGATTTGATAGACAGAGTGCCTGAAGAACTATGGACGGAGGTTTGCAACATTGTATGGGAAGCAGGAATCAAGACCATCCTCAAGAAAAAGAAATGCAAAAAGGCAGAATGGTTGTCTGAGGAGGCCTTACAAATAGCCGTGAAAAGAGAAGCGAAAGGCAAAGGAGAAAAGGAAAGATATACCCACTTGAATGCAGAGTTCCAAAGAATAGCAAGGAGAGATAAGAAAGCCTTCCTCAGTGATCAGTGCAAAGAAATAGAGGAAAACAATAGAATGGGAAAGACTAGAGATTTCTTCAAGAAAATTAGAGAAAAATTTTAAATTAAAAGTTGGCTTAAAGCTCAACATTCAGAAAACGAAGATCATGGCATCTGGTCCCATCACTTCAAGGCAAATAGATGGGGAAACAGTGGAAACAGTGACAGACTTTATCTTTTTGGGCTCCAAAATCACTGCAGATGGTGACTGCAGCCATGAAATTAAAAGATGCTTGCTCCTTGGAAGAAAAGTTATGACCAGCCTAGACAGCATATTAAAAAGCAGAGGCATTACTTTGCCAACAAAGGTCCATCTAGTCAAAACTATGGTTTTTCCAGTAGTCATGTATGGATGTGAGAGTTGGACCGTGAAGAAAGCTGAGCGCCGAAGAATGGATGCTTTTGAACTGTGTGGGAGAAGACTCTTGAGAGTCCCTTGGACTGCAAGGAGATCCAACCAGTCCATCCTAAAGGAAATCAGTCCTAAATATTCATTGGAAGGACTGATGCTGAAACTCCAGTACTTTGGCCACCTGATGGGAAGAACTGACTCATTTGAAAAGACCCTGACGCTGGGAAAGATTGAGGGCAGGAGGAGAAGGGGACGACAGAGGATGAGATGGTTGGATGGCATCACCAACTCAATGGATATGAGTTTGAGTAAACTCTGGGAGCTGGTGATGGACAGGGAAGCCTGGCGCGCTACAGTCCATGGGGTCACAAAGAGTCGGACACGACTGAGTGACTGAACTGAACTGAACTGGGGTATGTTTATCTCCAGTCCAAGTAGATAATGCCGTACTTTCTTCCAAAGGTAGTTCTACCACCTTTGCATTCCTATGAGCAGTATGAACTTCCCCATTCCCCTACATCTTCACCAACACTGGTGATATCTTTTGTTTTAGTTTCACCACTCTTGTGGATATATACTGGCATCTCAAGGAGATCCAACCAGTCCATCCTAAAGGAGATCAGTTCTGGGTGTTCATTGGAAGGGCTGATGTTGAAGCTGAAACTCCAATACTTTGGCCACCTGATGCTGACTCAATGGAAAAGACCCTGATGCTAGGAAAGACTGAGGGCAGGAGGAGAAGGGGACGACAGAGGATGAGATGGTTGGATGGCATCACTGACTCAACGGACATGGGTTTGGGTAAATTCTGGGAGTTGGTGATAGATAGGGAGGCCTGGCGTGCTGTGGTTCATGGGGTCGCAAAGAGTCGGGCATGACTGAGCAACTGAAGTGAACTGAACATTGTGATTTTAATTTACATTTTCCCTGATGACTAATAAGGTCAAGTACTTTTACATATATTCACAGGCCATTTGGATTTCTTTTATAAGGTGCCTGTTTGAGGTACTTGGCCTATTATTCTACTGAAGTGTTTTGACTTTTTCATATTTTTTAGTAGTTGTTCTCCTACTCTGTAGCTTGATTTTTCACTATCTTAATGGTACTTTTTGATGAAGTTCTTTCTTCTGTTTTAGCTTACAGTTTTTATTATAACCAAGTAGCTTTACCAAACACAAAATTCAGTAGACTTAAAATTCTCATGCATTATATCATGCAAATTGATTTCTGGCTTGTAATGATTGGTGACTACAGATCCACTTTTCTTATTTTTACTCAATATTATTTCTCATATAGGCTTTCATATATTTACATAGTTTATTTTAACTTTTTCAGCACATATCATCTTTAAAAAAAATCTATTTATTCATTTATTTGTGGTTGTGATGGGTCTTCACTATGTGAGGGCTTTCTCTAGTTGTGTTGAGCAGGGGCTCCTCTTCCTTGGGGTGCATGGGCTTCTCATTCAGCACATATCATCTTATTTAATTCTTGCATTGTTGGTTGGTTGGTTGGTTTAGTTGCTAAGTTGTGTCCAACTCTTTTGTGACCCCATGGACTACCCTGCCAGGCTCCTCTGTCCATGGGATTTCCCAGGCAAGAATCCTGGAGTGGGTTGCCATTTCCTCCTCCAGATTGATGAAGTTTGAAGAACTTGTTGTGCCTGCCGTGTCTTTATGGTTAGTGCTTTTTTGTGAATGTGTGTCCAGATGAATATTTTTTCAACTTGAGGTCATACAAGCATTATCCTATACTGCTATCTACTAAAGGCTTTTCTTCTTCTTTTTTTTTTTTTTTTACTAAAGGCTTTTTTAGTTACTTTCATATTTCAGTTTCTATCAGCCTGCAATTGTTTCTGTGATGTGAAATTGGCATCACATTTTTTTTTAATTTTATTATTTATTTTTGGCTGTGTCGCTTTGCATGAGCTTTCCTCTAGCCGTGGTGAGCAGGGGCTACTCTTCGTTGCGGTGCAGGTCTCTCAGTGTTGCAGAGTGCGGGCTCTAGGTGCATAGCTCCAGTAGCTGCAGCATGCAGGCTCTAGAGCGCAGGCTCAGTAGTTGTGGCACGTGGGGTTAGTTGCTCCGCGGCACGTGGAGTCTTCCCAGGCCAGGGATCAAACCTGTGTCCCCTGCTTTGGCATGCAGATTCTTACCCACTGCACTACCAGGTAAATCCTGGCATCTCATCTGTTTCCGCTCCCCTGCAGGGACATAGCCCATTGCTGCAGCACTGCCCACTGAAAAGGCCGTCCTTTCCCCTAAACTGCAGTGTCATCTGTGTCACTAATCAAATGTTCATATACATGTGGGTTTCCTTCTGGGCTGTGGATTCTGTTTCACTGTTCTGTACTTCTCTCTCCTGCACCGGTGCCATACTCAGCTTTTAAATAGATCCTAATAGCTGGAAGAGCAGTTTCCCCACCTTGTTCTTTTTAGTCACGTCTTAGCTTTTCTTGACCTTTTCATTTCTGTACTTGGCGAGGCTTGTGGGATCTTAGTTTCCCAACCAGGGATGGAATCCGTGCCCCCTGTAGCGGAAACACAGAGCCTTAACCACAAAACCGCCAGGGAAGTCCCTGCATTTCCATACAAACTTTAGTCAGCTTACTATTTCCTTACAGAAAAAACTAAGCATAGTACGGATTTTCACTGACATTGCATTGAACTTTTTAGATCAACTTGGGGAGAATTAATAGTTTTATAATATTGAATTTTCTGAACTGCAAGTATTTCATCATTGGTTTGTTTTTTTCAACTCTCTCAGTAGTGTTTTTTTATTTTCTGTATAAACAATCTTGCGTACTTTTTGTTAGATTTAGTCCTAGCTGGTCAATATTTTGAGGCTATGTTAAGTTGTATTTTTATTTCATGTTGTGGATACACAGAAACACAATCACTTTTCTTAGTCAACCTTGTATCCAGCAACCTTGCTAAATTCCCTTTTCAATTTTAATAATTTCTCTAAAGGTCTTTTCATTTATCTGCAGGTTTTCTAACAATCTGGAGACCAGACAACTACTGCTGCTACTGTTAGTGTTTTTGCCTTCAGTACAACTGCCTCACCCAGAAACTGGAGCCCAGTGGAGTGTGGAGTTCTGCCATTAGAGACACTTGCTTTTCAGCAGAAATCATCATCTCCCTTCTCCTTTCCAGGTCCTATGGACATGCGTCTAATTGGTGGAAGATATTCACAGTCATACCCTGGCAGCAAGGGAATTGCAATTTTTCAGGTTTCAGACCCCACCAAATAGAAGAAGGGTTATGAGGTGGCTTAAGAGAACCAACCAAAATAACTACCACTTTAGCCAAAATACCAATCAAGACTGAGGGGGAAATAAACACATTTTAAGACAAAGGAGGAGGTTTCTCAATTGCGTTCACACTGAAAGAGATACACAATGTACTAATGAAAAAGGAAACTGAATACAGATTCAGGGAGTATGTGTGTGGGGGTGAGGAATGAGAGAGAGAGGGGTATATAAGGGCTGAAAACATGATAAAATTAGCAGGATTTTAGAGGTGTGTTACGGGTATATGGCTAAAGAAGTAGAAAGTGTAAATGTAACATGAAAGTCCAGATATAAATCTAAATACGGATGAGAGTTTAGTATGTGAAAAATACGGCATTTTAAATCAGTGGGGAAAAGATGGAACATTCAATACAGTGTAAAAATTGAAAACCACATTTAAAAAGTTAGAACTCCATTTTTTTTTTCTACTTCATTCTTTACAAAAAAATCCATTCAGCTAGCTCAAATATTAAAATACTTAAAAATTAAGCCACAGAAGTGGAGGAATTTTATAATAATCTTTAAGAGGGAAAGGCTTTTGTAGGTATGATTTGTGATCCAGAAGACATAAATGAGTGTTAAATTTAGTTAGATGAAACATTTAAAAATCTTTAACTAAATCAAAAGAATGGGGAGGGCAAATATTTTTAATCCATGTTTCTGATAAAGTATGATGTTCTACAATATTTGATGAGCTCTCAGAAATCATTCAGAAAAAGGCCAGCAACCCAATAGGAGACTGGGAGAAGGTAGCATATGCAAGATGATACCAGGGCAGCAGGAAAACCCTGCTGGGATGAGGAGCTACAAACAGCATCCTTCAAGCATCTGTCCCTTCTACCCCTTCTGGTCCTGGAGCTGGGGGATTTCAACCTAAGGAGACTGCCTTCTCTCAGTGCTGCTTCTCCTAAAGGAGATAAACGGGAGAGCTAACCACAGGAATGATCAGCTGTGAGTGGTTCAGTGATGTCTGAAGATCATGCATTCTTCTTTCTCCTTTATTGCCCTGGAGAGACATGCACCAGTCCTTGCCCTTGACCTTCCCCATTACATGCGATCAGAAACAGTAACTAAGATCTCGGATAGTGCATCAACTCACAGGTTAGGACAATTAGACACCCAAGGATTACAATGATCTCCAAGCACATCTCCTTGGCCCCTCACACATAATGTGGAGGAAGGCACAGCAGAGAAGGGCCAGAGCAGGACCCTCTAAACGACGGGACTAAGGAGGTATTGCTACCTCTTGCCAGGTCTTGCCAGGTCTAAGGAGGGTATTGTTACCTCTCTTGTCCTGGCCACCATCACCTGGGTACTGTCAGAGCTCCTAATAGGTCTCCCCACTGCCCTTTTACTCCTCTAACATTCCACTCTCCACAGTGAGCTTTTCAAAACAACAGAATGTCCCTCTTCTGCTCAAACTGTGTCCCCTCCTGTCGCAATGGCTTCCAGGCTCCTTATGTGAAGTAAGCACCCTGACCACCTCTCTGACCTCACCCTCCGCTCTGCCCTGCTTTATGTTCCTTGCTCATTCCATGCTGCTTCCCTCCTAAGGGCCTTGCCACTTGCTACTCCCTTTTGCTCAACACACTGTCCCAGATCTTCACACAGCTGGCTGCTTCGCATCCTTCAGTTTCAGTTGCAGGTCACGTCCTCAGAAACTTCCCTGATCACCCATGTAAAGCACACCACCCAAGGCATGATCAAACACCATCCTGTCCTATTTTACAACACTATCGCTACCCAGAATTACCTGAAATTGCCATGTACCTACTGGCTTATTGTCTGTCCCCACCTACCCACCCCCAGAAGGGCTTTGTTCGTTTTGCTCACCATTGCATCCCAGCACCTCAAGTTCCTGATACTTGGGTGCTCAAAAAGCTTTTGTGAATAAATAAAATGAACAGATACATGACACATGTAACAGGCCAGTCTTCAGGAAAAGCACAACTATCCCTGGCATTTAAATCTGAAATTTCTCCCATGCTTTCTCACAGGAAGATATGGTGTAACATAGCAACCGTCAAGAACTTATTTATGGTGGCATGAAAAATGAATTTCATAAAGCTCTTTTTTTTTTTTTAACCTGTCCCGTGGCATGTGGGGTCTTAGTTCCCCACCCAGGGATCAAACCTATAGTGGAAGCACAGAGTTGTCTGAATCACTGGATCGCCAAGGAAATCCCATAGAGCTGTTTCTAATAACATCTTTTAATATATATTGGTGTGGTATAATACCTAAGAAGGGTATTTGGTAAAAAAAATTTTATTAAATGCAATTGAGTTGGAGGGAAGTTCTGTCAAAACCATACCATCCAGGTATGGAGCTCTCTAATAATTTTTTTAAGATTTTTTTTTTTTTTAATGTGCACCATTTTTAAAGTCTTTACTGAACTTGTTACAACGTTGTTTCTGTTTTTTGCTTTTTTGTCCATGAGGCATGTGGAATCTTAGCACCTCCTGGATGTGGGCTTCACTATTAAGAGAAATAGAATGTCTGTCTGGGACAGGGCTTGAATATATTTATTTTTAAAAAGTTCCATAGGAGATTCTGATGCATAACCTCAGTTGGACACCTCTGATCTGGATAATCCTCCATAAACATTACTCGCCCCAACTGCTGTTTAGATGTTCCATGTTGCCAGTTAATGCAGTCAGCTGACCCGAGACCAGGAATGCAATCCTCCTGTGAAGCCTGAGGCCCCTAAGAAGACAAAGTACCTAAATAAAGGTACCTGTGGGTTGGACTGAGATTTTCTTTAGAAAAAGAGTTCTTTAAACTTTTTAGATTCTTACAGTTATACTAAAATAAAAAATTGGACCCCAGACTGCAAAAATGAAATTTAACCTTTCAGGTAGACATATGGTGGGAATGTTGGTGTTGCAGTTTCTGAGAGTGCTGTGGTTAAGATAAGGCAGGTGAGCAGTTGTGTGGCATGACATTCTAATTTTCTCTCTCAGTATTCTTGAGAATTGGGGTTCTTGGGGGTGGGGAGATACAGATGTGTGATAGAAGTTCAAGTCAAAACCCTAAAGTCCTAAAGGGGCATGAGGGGACTTTTGGGGGGTAATGGAATGTTCTATATTGTCACATGGTGGTGGTTATTATACACATGTCAGAACTCATAACGTGTACATTTAAAACAAATTTACTGTATGTAAACACACACACTTGCCAGCTCTGAACACTGAAAAGGTCTAGGAAGAAAGACCACCTTCTAATAATGAGCACCCCTGGCACCCAGGATATAATCTCCAATTTTCCAACAAAAGGAACCAGGGCTCCTCGGAGAAACCCTAACTATACGATCTCTATATTAGATACTACGGAAGCTCTCAAGCACTACTACACTTGTATCAAAAGGACTTGAGACAAAAGATAGGACAATTGTGCATGAAAAAGAATTAAAGAGGGCGAACCCAGCATTTCTCCCCTTTCCCATACCCCTAAGCAAACAGTAGATGAGATATTTTCCTTCATACAAGTATTCTAGCTAATAAATAAAGAAGGTGAAGCTACCTCTTAAAAACTGGCTGATCTGGGCATTGGTCAATGATTGCTGGCACTCCCCCAAGAGAGAGAATCAGACATTTACTGCCTATAATCTTGCCCACCCCTCTCCCCACACCAAAGTAATCAAGCCTCTGGATTCAATTTCCAATCTATAGGAGATACAGAGGAATAGGCTAAACTAAACCAAGGTGATACAATTTGCAAAATCCAAACAGTAGGAAACACTAGTAGATAAACGTTTCATAAAAAAGTACAAGTGAGCAGGAGTGCTCAAATCTATAAGGATAACAACCAACTTGAATAAAGTAGACCTTATTTGGATCCTGATCCAATTATGAGACAGTTTTTAATAGAAACTAAGTGGATACATGTTAAGTAGTTCAGTCGTGTCTCTTTGTGATCCCATGGGTGATCCCACCAGGCTCCTATGGTCCATGGGATTCTCCAGGCAAGAATACTGGAGTGGATTGCCATTTCCTTCTCCAGGGGATGCTCCTGACTCAGGGATCAAAGCTCGGTCTCCTGCATTGCAGGCAGATTCTTTACCATTTGAGCCACCAGGGAAGCCCATAACTGGATATCTGATACTATAGATATGATTTTTAAAACTTTTTATTATTATAATCCTCAAACATACACAAAAAGCAGTACAGTGAACCCATGTACCCATAACTCAACAACTCCGGACTATCCTTATTTTTTACCTATATTCTACCACTTTTTTAAAACTAAATTTTAAAACAAGTCTTAGATATCATATATTTTTACTCAAAAATATTTAAGTACATGTCTTTCAGATAAGGATTTTTAAAAAGAAAAATAAAGCCATAATATCATGATCACACTCAAGAAAATTCTCAATAATTCCTTAATATCATCTAGTGTTAATTTTTTCAGGCATGAAAATGGTTAACAAAAGATCCTGAACTAAAATATTTACAAACGAAATGATAGCTGTGACCTGCTTTGTATAATATGGAAGGGTGGTGTTGGGTGGATGAGGCAAGACTGGTCATAGGTTGACGGTTATTGGTACTGGGTGATAGGTACATGGAGTTATTTATACTGTCCTGTAGATATCTTTGTGTTTGAAATTCTCCCCAAGAGCAAAAAATAAAAACCTACTAGGTAAGGTCAACTCAGACAAGTTAGCCAACCTTTCGAGACACTGTATACAAATCATCAGTTGGGATATTTGCCAAGTTGGCAATGACAACAGAGTCAACACAAACATAATCAACACATAAACGTCAGATACTAATATTAGATTATGCCATTTAACATTTAGTTTAGCTTGCTTTTCAAAAATCAATAAATGTTCTAATTTAGTTTTAGGTTAATCTTTGATATCTGAGAGTGTACATAAAGACCTTTGCTTTCCTGACAACAAAACCCATTTCAGAGACTAAAAGACAGTACTGTAGCACCAAAGGATAAAGTGTCTTTGATCCAAATTAATCATGATATCCTCATGCCCTTGGACAATGATTGGCCTAGTAATGATCGTGTGATTCAGTTCTGATGAATAAAAGTAAACACGTCTTCTGATTAGGATGTTTGGGAAAGCATTTACTTTCCTAATTAAAAAGGGAAAGAGTCATGGTTGGCTAGTTCTTATCTCTTTGACTTTCTTTCTAACTAGAGTGTAGCTGAGAAGGTTAGAAATACAGCAGCCGCCTTGTGACCAAGAAGCAACAAGTAGAAAGATATAAGCAATATACTAAAGATGGTGGAAAGATAGCAAGAGCGTTGGTCCCTAACTACTATAGAGGAAAAAATTACACCAGCTCCGGACAGTCTAAACCCTTGATTGCTTATTATTAGAAAAACAAACCCCAATTTGCTTAATCTAGTAGTCTTTTTCTTATAGTTGAAAATATTCCTGATACGATGAAATACATCAAGAAGTAGTAAAAACAATGAAAAAACAAAGCACCAAAAACATCCACTTCTTAAGTGCAAAAGGGTTAAACAACAAGAAAGTTAAATAAGACAACCAACTCAGGAAAGGTGAATATTTATTATACAAATATTGAAATCTATACATTCTTAGCTGATGATATATATTTAGTTAAAAAGTCTTTTACTTTGGATATATGCATCATCTCCTTCATTGTGGTGTCTCTGCTTCTCAACTGTATTAATCCATTCTCCAAAGTAGCTTCAGTAATCAACACTGTGAAGAGGATACTCATTTCATCATATCTAAGAAAAAAAAGTAGTTAACCAAAACATATGAGCACAAATATAAATTGGAAATTCACTACGTTATCAGCATTAATTACTCTGGAATCAATGTCACTTTCCAGAGCCACAAAACTCAAAGGCAGTGCTTGAGAGCTAAACCCAAAAACAGTTTTCTCAAGTTTCTGAACCATTTTCAAAGTAAAATCTTCAAAAAATTTCTGACTTATTGTAATAGCTTGGAAGCCATAAAAGAAAATAAAACATAAGAAATAAATACTGTCAGAAAAAAAAAAGAAGGAAATATTGCTATCTCAACATCTCATTTGGGATGATATTATGTATGAACCTCAGAATAACCTTGGCCTTTTGGTATGTGGATACAATCCAAGAAAATTATTTTAGACCCAATTCTCTTATACAACTACTATAATATTAAGATCCAGTGCACAACTGCTGTTGCTGCTAAGTCGCTTCAGTCGTGTCCGACTCTGTGCGACCCCAGAGACGGCAGCCCACCAGGCTCCCCCGTCCCTGGGATTCTCCAGGCAAGAACACTGGAGTGGGTTGCCATTTCCTTCTCCAATGTATGAAAGTGAAAAGTGAAAATGAAGCCGCTCACTCGTGTCCGACCCTCAGCGACCCCATGGACTGCAGCCCACCAGGCTCCTCTGCCCATGGGATTTTCCAGGCAGGAGTACTGGAGTGGGGGCCATTGCCTTCTCCGCCAGTGCACAACAAATGATGCCAAAACCCATGTTTAATACATAACTTACTATGCTAACCTACAGTTTCTAGTTTAGCAATAACTGAATATATTCCACACTGGCCTTCTTTTTGCTTACCCAGTCACACACTAGGTCATTAATATTTCTCTTCTTTGTAGGACTCCACCAGAAATTATCTTATTTATCTACTTACTTGTCTATTGTCTACTCTAGCCACTACAATATAAGCATCACAAGAACAGGAAACTTTGCTCTCTTGTTTGTTGCTGTATCAAAGTACATAAAATATAGTAGGTGCTTAACATATATCTGAATGAACATATTCTGGGACAAAGAAAATAAAGATCCTGAGACATAAAGCCTTTACTATGTAAAGAACAAACTTAACTTGATAGTGTCCTTAAGACTCCAAGGGTAAGACTTTAGAACTGAGAACACTGGAAGGTTCAAGTACTACTACTTCATTTTATATATGATAAAACCATCAGCTGCTCTATCTCTAGAAACCTATTTTTCTTCTGACCTCATCTGAAAGGTCTATTTAATAAGTTACTAGAGAACTGAGGAACAAGATACTGACTGAGCTTCACAACTTATCACCTAAAAGACATGGATTTGATACAAAAAGCTAAAAAAAAATAACAAAAAAAACCCCAAAGTAAGGGAAAGGAACTGTTTTATTGAAAAATAGAAGTCATTGGAAATAGCAAGGCTAAGACTAGAGAGAGGGAGATCAATTAGGAGATTAGTTCAATGATTCAGCCAAGAGATACTAGTAACCTTAACTTGAGTAGGGACAGTGAAGATGGGGAGAAATGGACGTGAGATACATTTAGGAGGAAGACAAGAGTCAGTGACGGGCCGGGCGCGGACAGTAGGGGAGAGGCAGGAGTGCAGGACAATATCCAGGTTTCAGTCTTAAGTAATCAGGTAAACAGAGGCACCATCAACTGAGAAAACCTGTTCTCTGTTCTCTGGAATGAAATTACCTTCCACTCAGCCTGAGAATGAACCATAAGAACAAGCAAGAAAAAGGCCCTCCACTCAGGTTCCCACAGTCCTGATTCAACAAATGCTTCTAATAGGAGTAATTCCATTCCTGATAAACTGAAAACCTCAGGGACACATACTTCATGGTAGGAGTCCTGAGGTTTCACACAGCACGTGGGTAAATATACCTGACGAGTACTGCTTCCTGCTGTAGCAATTAACTAAGGGTTTGTGGTTCTGTAAACAGAACAGTTAGGAACAATTTTAAACTACATTATCTATACATATTCAGAAGAGGTTTGTTACCCATAAAGTAAAGAAACATCAGATAATCAAAAACTCTGAATAAATACAATTCTTTTTAGCAACCAAAACGATAATTCTCACTTTGAATAAAGTTGTTCCAGTGAAGACTGTACGGTTTCCAGATAACCAGGCCACACAGAAATTCCATTCTCTAGTAATTCATTAAACAGCCCTTGACAAACCTGGGGAAAAATACAAAAACTCTGAATATCAAAGAAAAGTAGCTAGTATTACCTATTTTTAATGAAACCACCAATCATCTTTTTCAATCTTTACAATGGGCATAAATCCCTTTAATTACATAATATTGTTGATAATTTTATATATTGTATATTTATAAGCTGTATATTTCTTAAGAACTTAAACACTGCAAAGAGTGTTAGTTGTTTAGTCGTATCCGACTCTTTGAGACTGCATGGACCACAGCAGGCCAGGCTTCTCTGTTCATGGAATTCTCCAGGCAAGAATACTTGAGGGGTAGCCGTTCCCTTCCCCAGGGATCTTCCCAACCCAGGGATCGAACCCAGGTCTCCTGCATTACAGGTAGACTCTTTACAGTCTGAGCCATGAATACTAAATGCAAATCTCTGAGATATTTATACTAAATGTAAGAGTTTTTATTATCATCACTCAAAACACAAAAGCAAAACAGAGTCTATCAGAAAAAAAAGCGGTTAAGTCCAAAGGGTTACGTTAACTCATCTGAGACTTGAGGACTGAAGAGAAGAGACATCAAAGAAAAGTAAGAAGAAGCCAGACAAGTATGAAGAAAACTAGGAAAGTGGTATTCCTGAAGCCAACTAAAGAAAATGTTTCAGGAACAGAGAATGATTGATTAGCGTCAGTGGAATGCTGGAGACAAAAACCTGGTGGAAAACACAGAAGTAATAAGGACTAAATGACAGTTTACTGTTTTCTTAAAAATGGTGATGCAAAAAAAAAAGAAAGAAAGAAAAATTTTAAATGCCCGTAACAATCCAAAATGAAAAACTCTAAAGCAAAATTTTTCTCACTAGTGCAGCTGACACAAGATGTTTAGCAGTATCCCCGCCTTCATCAGATGCCTGGAGCACTCTCCCTCACCTTGTGACAACCGAAACTGTCCCCAAACTTTACCAGATGTCCGTGGTGGGGATGGGGAGGGTAGCGGCGAGTGGAAGGGTCACATGAGAGCCTGCGCTTGCGCTAGAGCACTGCGTCTCCAACTTTAGCTTCAGTAACACCTGGAGGGCTTGCAAAACACAGATGGCTCAGCCTCACCCCAGAGTTTCTGATTCAGCAGGTCTGGCAAGAATTTGCATTTCTAGCAAGTTCCCAGGGAAAGACCAGAGCAAAGTAAATGCGTGTTAAGATATATGGTATTTTGGGGACAAATGAGAATAAAGATATTAATAAATCTTAGAATGTAAGAGGAAAAAGACTAATATGAGTTTTAGTAAGTTAGTGGTTGCCAGCAGAAGATGACCTCTTCCTAACAGAAGGTGGAAGAGGAAAGAAAAAGCTCTCAGCATGATTAAGGTGAAGACATGGGGAAATGAGAGCCCTCACGTCACAGACCAGTCCACAAACAGGTGCAGCCAGTTTGGAGAGCAAGCTAACTGATACAGTGAAATTAAGGCTACATGTTCATTTTACCCCAAAATCCGATCCCTGTAAAAACAACCCACAAAACCTCTTCCATGGCCCAGAAAGTTATTCTCTGTCATAAGGATTCTCTCTGTCATAAAGCTGAGGAAAAAAGTTAAAAACAGAACAGGATACTACTCGTTTGGTAAAACACCTGAGGCACAAAGTAGTACTATTCTTGTAAACAAAACAAAACAGAAAAGGGCCTGCAATGGCAACAATGAAAATCTAAGAGGCAGAGCTCTTCTTTGTCCTGCAAGCTAAAAAAAAAAAAAAAAAAACAACTCCCTAGGAACTTGGTACCTCCTGGGGTGTTTGGGAAGTCTTCCTCAATCCTGGGGGCAAATGTGGACATCAAGCCATTCTCTTTCCCTTTCCCTCAGCTCATTATCACCACCTTCCCAGACCCTCCCCAAGAGCTTGAGAAAGCCAGTTAATCTTTCAAGAGTCCTCACTCAGTCCTGGACGGTCTGAGTCACCCAGACAGAAATGACTGCTGAAGAGGCCCTGGCTTTTTTTAAGAGTATTTAATTTGACCAGATACAGTAAAAAATAAAATAAGATTGCAAATCTAGAGCTTGTGCTGATACCAACAAGTATCAAAATGTTAAGTTGGCCAATAAACACATGAAAAGATGCTTAACATCGTTCAGAATTAGAGAAATGCAAATCAAAACTACAATGAGATACCACCTCACTCCGGTCAGAATGGCCAACATCAAAAGGATCTACAAACAATAAAGGCTGGAGAGGACAGGGAGAAAAGGGAACCCTCTTGTACTCTTGGTGAGATTGTAAATTGATATTGCCACTATGGAGAACAGCAGTGGAGATTCCTTAAAAAACTAGGAATAAAACCACCACATGATCTAGCAATCCCACTACTGGGCATATACCCTAAGAAAACCATAATTCAAAAACACATGTAACCCAATGTTCATTGCAGCACTATTTACAAAAGCTAGGGCATGGAGGCAACCCAGATATCCACTGACAGATGAATGGATAGAGAAGATGTGGTACATATACACAGTGGAATATTACTCAGCCATAAAAAGGAATGGATCTGAGTCAGTTCTGGTGAGGTGGATGAACCTAGAGCCTGTTATACAGAGTGAAGTCAGAAAAACAAATATTGTACATTAATGCATATATATGGAAGCTAGAAAAACAGCACTGATGAGCCTGTCCGCAGGGAAGGAACACAGATGCAGACACAGAGAACAGACTTGCGGAC
Source organism: Bubalus kerabau (assembly GCF_029407905.1). Lineage (NCBI taxonomy): Eukaryota > Metazoa > Chordata > Mammalia > Artiodactyla > Bovidae > Bubalus > Bubalus kerabau. The sequence continues at coordinate 15,514,596 of NC_073627.1, read as the reverse complement.
ACAGTGAGGGAAGCAGAGGGTGGGACCCACTGAGAGAGCAGCGCTGACATATACGGCACTGTGCTGTGCTGAGCCGCTCAGTCGTGTCCAACTCTGAGACCCTGTGGACTGTAGCCCGCTAGGCTCCTCTGTCCAAGGGAGTTCTCCAGGCAAGAATACTGGAGTGGGTTGCCAGGCCCTCCTCCAGGGGATCTCCCCAACCCAGGGATCGAACTCAGGTCTCCTGCACTACAGGTAGATTCTTTACCATCTGAGTCACCTGGGAAGCCCAATACTGGAGCGGGTAGCCTATCCCTTCTCCAGGGGATCTCCCCAACCCAGAAATCAAACCAGTGTCTCCTGTATTATAGGTGGAGTCTTTACCAGCTGAGCTACCAGGGAAGCCCATATATAACACTATCCTGTGTAAAGTAGCTAGCGGGAAGCTGCTATATAACACAAGGAGCCCAACCTGCCACTCTGTGACGGTCTAGAGGGGTGGGTGGGAGAGTGGAGGGAGGTTCAAGAGCTGGGGGATATACATATAATTATGGCTGATTCGAGTTGTATGGCAGAATCCAACACAACACTGTAAAGCAATTATCCTCCAATTTAAAAAAAAGTGTTAAAAAGAGAAAAGGTAAGAAGTTACTCACTAGACTTCTGTACAAATATTTTGATCACCAAAATTATGTATACTCATTTTAAAAAAGGCAATTATGACTGAGCATGACATTAACAGCAAAATCCACCAAGTGTATTCAGTCTCTTTTGTATGCTATATTTCAAATTGCATTAATTAATCACAGTATTTATCCACAGTTCATTATTCAGTTACAGATTTTTTTAATGAATCAAAATAAAACTTAGATGGCAAACTACTCATTTACTTGGAATAATGGTTACAGTTGAAATCAAGACATTAAAGCTTATTTAACCCACCTGTCTTAGTTCCACTGTTGGGCCTCGTCCCACATCCAAAGCAACTTTAATAGGGGCCAAGCAAGGGTGAAGTTTAAGCACCTAAAACAATTTAAAGAGCAGGGGTAAGAAGGACAAGCACCAACAAACATGAAGCTGCTTCAACAGTTAAAATTTTCTGTGTGAAAATGGAAGCTAGCTGAGGTCATAAAAGGTCATGTAAAGATTCAGCTGCCATAGATTTCTCCATTTAGGCATTCTGCAGAAATACATCCATCTGATGCTCTCCTCTCTCCTGACAACTCCATTTTCCCTCAGTTGAAATGCCCTTTCGAAGGAACCGCTGCCTTCACTACCCAGCCTGCACCATGCGCCTTATCACTCGCACCCTCTCTGCCAAAACCCATCACGCTACACATTCATTCAGCCATTTAACACTTGTATGAGAAACAGTTCTAGGCGGTGGGGACAAAAATCCCTGTCCCTCATGATGGGGAGAAGATAACAAAATAAAAAAGTAATATATTTGAAGGTAGGAAAAGAAAAGAAAGTGAAGTCGCTCAGTCGTGTCCGACTCTTTGCGACCCCATGGACTGTAGCCTACCAGGCTCCTCTGTCCATGGGATTTTCCAGGCAAGAGTATAGGAGTGGGTTGCCATTGCCTTCTCCAGGAGATCTTCCCAATCCAGGTATCAAACCCGGGTCTCCCACATGCAGGCAGACGCTTTACTGTCTGAGCCACCAGGGAAGCTCTATATTTGAAGGTAGTAAGTGGTTAAAAAAAAAAGAAAGAAGATATGTGTTGGCAAGGGGTGGGCTAGTGGAGGGCTGTTTGCAATTTTAAATAAGTGATAAGAGAAAGTCTCCTCTCTGAAGTGACATTTGAGCAAAGACTTGAAAGTGGATTGGGGGGCAAGACCTGTGCATTTGGAGGAAGAGCACTCAGACAAAGGGAGAACTACTGATATGGCTCTGGGGGCACACCTGGCATGTTCTAGAAACAACGATGATGTCTGTATTGCTGGAGCAGACTGAGTAACGTGGAGACGAGCTGGAGGTCAAAAAGAAAAAGGTTTGGTAAAACATTTTAAGGGGCTTGAGCTTTTCCCAAGTAAGAAGAGGAGCTTACTGGAGGGTTTAAAGCAGAGGAGCCGAGTAACATGAATGTTCAAAAGGGCCACTCAGTGCAGGGCGGTGGGGATGATGGTGGCTTAGATCAGAGTTCAAGCAGGGGAGGTGGTAAGAAAAGGCCAGATTCAGATTGGAGACAGAGTCAAAGAGGTTTTGCTGATGGTTTGGAAGTGGGGTATAAGAGAAAGAAGGGATCTCCCTTGTTTGTTTGCCACAAATGCCCCATAAATCCCAACTCCCAGAATGGCCGCATCAGGCTAAATGAACACCGCATAATAAATCACTAACTGTGCAGAGTGGAGCTACAAGCTCTTGGTGTCTGACGCCAGGTGAGCACTCAACATGTTAAAACTTTTGATTTGGAGACACTCCCTGTCACAGTTGAGGGGAATAGGACTATTCTAAACTCTTGCCACTTAAACCCCTACTCCTCCACATTTTAAGCTAACAATCTTGCTTCTGAATTCCCCAAGAAAACAAAGGATGTGAGTAAAGCTTCCTTCAAGGGCTAAACAGCCCTGGCAGCCTATTTTTATCTATACTATTGTTTTTCCTCCTTGCTGTTTAAAGTAACCCTTTTCAAGACAACCCACCTCCCCCTGCAACATGTATTCTTGATTCTGTCTTAATCCTTATTACTTCCAAAATTTTGCACCATTAGGCATTTCATTTCTCTCCTACAGCTGCAACCCCTCCTCTTTCTCTTGATTTCGAGCCCGTAAGAATGCTAAAACTGCACATCCTAAAATAAGCCTTTCCCTTGACCCAGACCCATGGCTTGCTCCTGTGATCCAGTGACCAGCCACTTGGGGTCAGACCAGAAGTTGAGAGGTCAATACCACAAGTCTGGCTGGTCTGTCTTACTCCTATTTAACATTTTGCTTCTGATGTAAGTGGAAGCCATCAGTGAAGAGGCTCAGGGGCTGAGAGTGAGAGAGAGCTGTCTAGCTGCCCAAGATCAAACAGAAACGCCTTTGGGGTTACCCAGTAGGGATTCCTGGTTCTAATTCTGCGAGAACCTGCTTATTATTCCTGTGGCCGCATTCTCTAAGAAACCTGAAAAATATTTCAATTACTTGCACTAAAAAAATTATTATTCAGAGTTTATGTTAGAAACCAAGTACGCTAACATAAAAAAGAGGGGAGAAACCTGTATTTTCAACTTCCCAAGGCTGTCTCTGAAATATCAAAGTACCTTTCTATGAAGCTCTTTCTTTCTTGTAAAGGAGTTCTCTGTTAGCTGGAAAGAATCATAGAGGTAGGCCAGCATGCCTCGGTCTAGATCTCCATTTATAGATAAAACAGAAGGAACCACGTTTTTCCGCCCATCTCGGCCCTCAATAGAAAGGTACAACAAAAATAAAGCATTATTCAGCAGAACAACCTCCCAAAATCACATTTTAGACTTACAGAATCAGTGATCAATAAATCTGATCAATAAAATCTGATCAATAAATCTAGACAGAATGATGAAATTAATTTAAAAGTTATCATTTTGGCAACCCTCACAGTGATCATTGATTTGGGCAAGGAAGATGCTGTAACATCAGCAGGTCAAAATTTGGTGAGAAACAGGTTATTTTTACGTAAAGTATCTGCCCACAAAAGACTTATTAATTACTTGCCAAGGAATAACCTCAAAATACTTCTCAGCTTTACAATGGAGAAACCTGGTAGGGTCATCTTAATCAAGTGATAAAGGTTAATATCACCAGTAACAAACGGCTACCACATGCCTCCTGATACGATGCACTGAGGAGCGGGTGGCACCATCGCTGTGGCATGCCGCAAAAAGCACTTGAAGGAAACTCCAACCCAGGGACGGTCTACAGAGCAGCTGGCCTGTACTCTTCAAAAATGTCAAGGTCATGAAAGACAAGGAGAGATAAAAGGAACTGTTCATTCGAAGGGGACTAAGAACATATGACAACTACTTGAAACCCAATCCTCGATTGGATCCTGGACCTATAAAGGGCAGATGGGAATAACTGATTACATTTGAAGGGTTCTGTGGATGTGACAGTAATAGCAGATTACTGCTCCTTTCCTGATCATAATGACCGCACCGCAGTTATATAGGCGAGTCCTTGTAACACTTGAGAAATGCACACTGAAGTACTGAGAAGTCTTGGGCCAGCTACCATGTCTACAGTTAATTCTCAAATGGTTCAGAAAGGATCACAGGGTAGTCCAGTGGTTAAGAACCTGCCTTCTAACGCAGGGGACAAGGGTTTGACCCCTGGTCTGGGAACTGAGATTCCACATGCCACGGGGCAACTGAGTCTGTACACCACAACTAAGACCTGGCACAGCAGAAAACTAATAAATAAAATTTTAAAACATAATAAAATGTACAAGTCAGAGGGTTTTTTAAAAAGTATATCTTAAAAATGATCATGGTTAGAGAATCTGGGTAAAGGATACATAGGAGTACAAGGGAAAACATACGTGTACTGGAGCCACACTTCCAGGATACATGTGTAAAAGTTCATGATCTCCTAGGTTCCACAGGGTTTCTATTGGCTCCTTTCCCCAGGGGAAATTGTAGTAAAGTCTGTTTCCTTTTCGGCCTGCTTCATCCTGACAATCTCCACTGCTGAAGTTAGATGGACTCATAGCAAACTGGAAAGGAAAGTCTGTCTTATTAACATATTAAAATGAACATTAGAAAGTAAAGTTGCCTGCAGCAACTGAATGAAATGGGTGAAGTTCCACATAAGAACTGTGAAGTTGAATTAAATTTGAGTGACTATACTGCTAAAAATACTGTTTTTTAATCTCAAAGAATTACAGAGAATAACTGCTGATGCTATCTAGCCTTTCTGTGGTCAATTAAAAAGAAGGGAAGGAACCATGAACTTAGATACAGAAGAAAGTATCACATACCATTCTCATCCTTCCATAAACAGCCTGAGTATTTGTGATCATTTCATTTAGTTTAGGTGAGTATTTGGAGATTCTGAGAGTTAGAGTAATAAGACAACAGCAAGACAAAAATGCTTACTTCAGCTTTTCTCTCTTAGGCTTACATTGAAACCTGATTGTAAATTACAGGACCGTTTGACTAACATGGAGAGTTCATGGAGGTTGGGAGGAAAAGCTAAAGCTGTCAGAGTGGGCAAGGGTCAAACTCTATACCAGTCAGGAATGCCAGGTAAGAGAATTTGAACTTTATTTTGTTGAAGCCTTACCAACAAAAGTTTCTGACCAAAACATCAACAAACACCTTTACCAAAGAAACTTACAGAACAATGAAAATCATTACAAAGAATTTTTTTATATGTACTTGTTATTTTTTATAGCTGTCTCATAAATATAACATAGCTACATCAAATAAAAATTCATTTATTATAGAGAAGTATTACTTACTTAGCCAATTTGCCTATTTATTATTAAATTAAAGGTTAATTATTGTAGTACCTTTCTCCACCATAGGAGTCGATGACGTAACCAGAAATCAAGCCACTGGCTTGCAGTTCTTGCTGAAGTAAACCATACCAGAGAAGCTTCAGTCTTTTCACCGATTCTTTGGATATCAGAAATATAAGACAATCATTTATTTGAAAATCATATAATCTATCCCAAAGTGAAAGTGACTGTTTAAACACAAGGCCAAGTTATATGCCATTTTCTGTGTACCTTTTAACACCATCAGGTGTCTGCTTAGTATCAGAAACAGGGTGAAAACACGCTCCAATCTGAGCAAGGCCAAAAGGTAGCCTCTTGTTTATCAGATCCAGGTAACTAACATAGTGCTCCAAGGCACCTGTTAAAAAACAAATCAATCATTGTATAAATCTGTTGTATAAACCCAATCATTTTGGTCAATTTATAGACAAATTAATAATATAATGCTAACACAGCAGTAAGTATAGTAACATGGAGCTCAGGTAGATCTTAGTTGATTACCACTTAATTTCAAGTAGTGCTCTCCAACTTTTTAGTTTGACGATTTTCAAATCTACAAGAAAGTTGAAAGAATAGTACAATAAACATCTGTAAATCCTTCACCTAGATTCACCAACTGTAAACATTTTGCCACATTTTTCTTGTTCACCACAAAACATTTCAGCAGGCACCTCCTAAAATTAAAACTATTCACTGTACACCTTTATTACACCATTAATCATGTCATGATTTCATCTAACATATGATCAATATTTTATTTTCTGTCACCCCAAATGCCATTTATTGCTGTCTTTTTCTCCCTAATTAAGGTTAATGCTCTGCATTTTGATTAGGTTTCTTAAATCACTCTAAATCTAGACTATTTATCTGACTTCTCCAACTTTGCTTTTAATAACACTGACTTTTGATTTGAGTACAGGCCAGTCACAGATTAATCTCAAATTAGACTTGTCTGAATGTTCCCTTATGATTTAATTTGGGTTAATCATTTTTAGCAAGAATACTACCTAGTTGATATATTTTGTCTTATTGCATCCTAATAGGAGGAACCTAGTATCAAATGATCCCATTTCTAATGAAACCAGATTTAGATTAACTAGTTAAGGCAGTGAATATCCATTCCCCACTACTATCCTGCTCCCCAAAAATCTTCCACCCAATCTTTTAGAATTCACTGATGACCCCTGCTTGAATTACTGTATCAAGGATTACAAAGGTAGTTTTTCTATTCTAGCGTTCCTTCTACATTTACTGCACTGCTCCTATTAAAACAAACTCTCTTCAACTCCTCTTTCTACCAAGAGCCTTAATTACACCAAGAGCCTTAATTACTTATTTTTTTCATTAACACTGTGGATTAGATTTTTAATGTGTTCTCATCCATTACCATCAATATTTATTTTAATGTTCAATTTGTCCCAAAGTTAGCCAGTGGGAATCTCCTTCAAGCCAGTATCTATGTCCTTTTATCATAAACCCACTCCTGCTCCTTGGAAGGAAAGCTACGACATACCTAGACAGTGTATTAAAAAGCAGAGACATCACTTTGCCGACAAAGTTCTGTATAGTATAGTCAAAGCTATGGTTTTTCCAGTAGTCATGTATGCATATCAGAGTTGGACCATAAAAAAGGCTGAGTGCCAAAGAACTGATGCTTTTGGATTGTGGTGCTGGAGAAGACTCTTGAGAGTCCCTTGGACCGCAAGGAGATCAAAGCAGTCAATCCTAAAGGAAATCAACCCTAAATATTCATTGGAAGGACTGATGCTGAAGCTCCAATACGTTGGCCACCTGATGGGAAGAGCCAACTCAATGAAAAAGAACCTGATGCTGGAAAAGATTGAAGGCAAAAGAAGAAGGGGATGGTGCGATAGTGGGATGGCATCACTGACTCAATGGGCATGAATCTGAGCAAATTCTGGGAGACAGTGAAGGACAGGGAAGCCTGGTGCACTGCAGTCCATGGGGTCACAAAGCGTAGGACACAACTTAGCGACTGAACAACAATATTTAGTCTTCTAGTAAGTTTTTGCTTTCTAGCACCATAAACTGTCCCAAAGTCACCTTATATTGTCCCTGCCCCAGACCTGGAATGAGCCATTTCTCCAAGTACTGGTTCCTTTTAGAAACTTAATTCTAGGTGTGCTCATTGCTATTGTCATTGTTTCTAGGCCTTTTCAATGAAGAAAAGTTAGGAAATATGTATTTTTAAAATAAGTTCATACTGATAGTCAATTCAAATTTAATATTACAAAGTTTATCCTTATCTGCTTTGTATCTTTTTTCTTACAGTGAAAATCTTGGTTCCTACTAAATCTATCCCTGGGTCTATTTGCTCAGAGTTGGACACAACTGAGCAGGCATGCACAAAATATATGTAAAATAGCTTCAGAACTATAATTCCAACATTTCTGCTTAGAATAAATCAAAGTTCAAGATTTCTTACACTTAGATTATATCCCACTAAATGACAACACTGTGTTCAACAGTTACTTGAGATTTCCACTTCCCATAATAATTGGCAAGCTTGTTGACAAGAAAAGCTTGGCCGAGAAACTTTAAAAAATCTTTTTAAAGACACAAGAGAGCTGTCAAGGCAGTAAGGACTGAGGGTCCAAGATTTGGAGAGAAAGGAAGAGTAGAGAGGTGAATGCAACATTCACTTTCACTTTCACATCTGAAGTAGCAGAGCTGAGAAGCTGCAACTGACATCATATGGGGCTGGGAAGTATAAAAATTGTAGTCCAAAGGTCGTAAGAAAGACAGGCCCTGGCAAACACCCCAGCCTTTCACTAGGGACACCTAAAGGATTGCCTTCTAGGGGTAAAGTGAAAACAAAGCTGTCAATGAACTTTCTGGATAAATATGCCCTAACTGCCTGCCCAAAGCAAAAGTAATCCCCATCCGCTAGCCCACAGATAGAAGAAAACGTCACCCAGAGCCTCAATTTATCTCTACAATTAACACATAAATTACTTAGAAAATCAAGAGAAAAGTCCAAATGAACAAAAGTCCAGAGTAACAACAGATACTAGAAACAGACATAACTGAGTTATCAGACCAGACTTTAAAATGTGATCAATGTGTTCAAGAAAGTTGGTAACAAGATGGGGGAAGTCTAACATATGTGTAACTAATCACAGGGCAGAAGAAAGAGAATAGGGCAGTAGCGATCTTTGGAGATATAATGGCTGAGAATTTTTAAAAACCATTCATACTTAGATCAGTTCAGTCACTCAGTCGTGTCCGATTCTTTGCAACCTCATGGACTGCAGCACGCCAGGCTTCCCTGTCCATCACCAACTCCTGCAGTTTACTCAAACTCATGTCCATTGAGTCGGTGATGCCATCCAACCATCTCATCCTCTGTCATCCCATTCTCCTCTCTCCTTCAATCTTTCCCAGCATCAGGGTCTTTTCAAATGAGTCAGCTCTTCGCATCAGGTGGCCAAAGTATTCATAGCCAGAGGCTACCACAATAGTTCAGACATGAAATAAAGAAGGCAAGGGCATCGGGCATAGAAAGAAATGGTAAACTGGTACTTGAAAGCCAGAAGCACCAGACAACCGGAAGATTAGGCAAATGCATGGATTTAAGTTTCTTAAAGGGAAGAGAATGTCTGGCTCATCAGTAAATACTTTCATGAATCTAAGACAGCTATGTTTCATTTTCTCATAGGAAATAAAAAATCGATTTGTTTTGGAACATGGTAATGAAAAGTGATTTAACTTCCCCAAAGGAAAACCATCATGAATAATTAAAGTAGTTCAAATCAAAATGGTTACATTTATTCCACAGTTTAAGTTTGCCTTATTAAGGAAATCTTTAAAAGGTTACAATATAAGTACTAATTTTCACAGACCATGGACATTGGTTATTTCAAATTACTTCCTGCTACTGCTAAGTCGCTTCAGTCCTGTCCGACTCCGTGCGACCCCATAGACGGCAGCCCACCAGGCTCCCCAGTCCCTGGGATTCTCCAGGCAAGAATCCTGGAGTGGGTTGCCATTTCCTTCTCCAATGCATGAAAGTGAGAAGTGAAAGAAGTCGCTCAGTCGTGTCCGACTCTTTGCGACCCCCATGGACTGCAGCCTACCAGGCTCCTCTGTCCATGGGATTCTCCAGGCAAGAGTACTGGAGTGGGTGGCCACTGCCTTCTCCAAATTACTTCCTGTTGCTAAGTCACTTCAGTCGTGTCCGACTCTGTGTGACCCCATAGATGGCAGCCCACCAGGCTCCCCCATCTCTGGGATTCTCCAGGCAAGAACACTGGAGTGGCTTGCCATTTCCTTCTCCAATGCATGAAATGAAAAGTGAAAGGGAAGTTGCTCAGTCGTGTCTGACTCTTCGCAGCCCCATGGACTGCAGCCTACCAGGCTCCTCCGTCCATGGGATTTTCCAGGCAAAAGTACTGGAGTGGGGTGCCATCGCCTTCTCCAAAATTACTTCCTAGTACCACTTAATTTAAAAAAAAAAAAAATGGCAAGGAGAACATGTTGCAAAGATGAGATGCTTAAAAAAAAAAAAATCTAATTTCCTCCCCCAGAATCTCTACTATCATGTACTATTTAACTTTAAAGGTATACTGTGCCCTACAAAGTTCTGTGTATTCACTCAAGAATCACTTATAAAACTTGATCAGTCCTATTATTCTGCCAATTCAAAAATTACCTGAAGGGCTCTTCAAACAACAGATTATGTAGATCAATACGAAAAACTGAGGGAGGGCATTTTCTTGTTACTCTGGAAAAACGAGCTCTTTTTTTTTTTTTTTTTAATTTGGCTATGCGGCATATGGGATCTTAGTTCCCTGACCCGGGATCAAAGCCACACCCTTGCACTGGAAGCTTGGAGTCTTAACCACTGGACCACCAGGGGAAGGCCCAAAACGAGCTCTTGCTAAGTCTTTTGTGTGTGTGTGTGTGTGTGTGTGTTTTTAAAAGAGTAACTGTGGAAATACTTGTTAGTATTTTAGTAACAGTGAACCAACTATTCAAACACGTGATTTAACTTAGGTCCTAATTCTAGGACTACTCAATTGAACTCCAAAATACTACGGTTGCCTTGGGAAACTGACAGCTTTACTAGATCCTTGAACCAGATTCTTTTAAGAAACAATAACGATCCCATGAACCAGTTGTCTCGAAGGTAGCAAGACTGTCAATAAACCCAACTACGTCAAGAAGACAGATCCAGGTAATTTCCTTTCCACGTGACTAAAGGGCCAGTTGCAATTCGTGAAATCGAGCGAGATTGCCTGTCCACCCCACCTATTTTGAAGCATGAAATCGTGAAGCATACCGTGAAGAAGGTTCTCCCGTAGTTTCCCAGAAGTGTTTAGTAAGTTCTCAAGAAATGCTACTAGCTGTTCCTTACTCAGCTCTTTGTCTTGCAAGATTTCGCGCAGTGTTTCTGCAGAAACTAACCTGAAGCCATTGTCCACGGGCAGCGAAGGACCTGGTTCACGATGGAGGGCGTCTACCGGGAAGACCTGCTCCCTGAACACCACCACCGAGGACCACCATTCGGCCGCCAGGTTCTTCCGCAACTCTATGCCCAAGGGGCCAAGGCCGGGGTGGCATCCGTTTAGAAGAGAATCTCGGCTAAGCTGCTGCTTGGTGCCACTGAGGAAACGTCTCTTCCGACAGATCTCTACCAGCGCATCACTCCCCTCACCAGACTCGGGGGCCTCTCTCGGCTCGTTTCGGAGTAGCTCCGCTTGCGACCTCACGGGCCCTACGAAGGAGCCTGTCCCTTTCGACAACTGCTCCGGCTGCCTCCCATCTACTTGACCCCCAAACCCAGACAACAGGCACCGGCAGACTCTCTGGCAGGCTCTGATGGCTGGAGCAGAGCGCATCGCCCTCGGGTGTTGAAGAGCGGTCTCCTACTAACTGGCAGATCCCAAAAAACCGCCACAACAGTGCGAGCCCGGGGGTCCAGTTGCGCAGGCGCGACGGAAGTGAGCGTGAGCGGAGACCGGTCCCTCCCACGGAAGCACGTCACTGCGTTCCGGCCGCCGCCGCCCCGTCCCTTTCGTCCAGGTGAATACAGGATTCCTCTTCTTGTCTCAAGGTCTAGATCTTTCAGACTGCTGCTCTTTTAATCCGGTCTCAGCACCGAAAGATCATTGCCATCTGCTTTTTACTATCCCGCTGTTCCCAGTAGAATCAGCTTTACTTTCCCATTTGCTTTTGCCAGGTGTTGTGCACATTTCCGTTTACATACACCTTATTTAAATGGTAATTTGCATTCTCAACGTAGTGTTACCGAAAACAAACCTTAGTTCCTTTTTTAAAAAAAGGGTGTAGTCCTGAATGTTAACAAGACCAGGCCTCTTGTGCATCTATACTAAAAATGCTGTCGCCATCCTCCCTGTCCTCTTCTGGAAGTACGCGAATGGGACGTTGTGACGATCAAGTATAGTCCCTTTACATATATTAAAAAGTAAGCCCTTGGCCACCTGTACCCATCACCTGAAAACACTTCAAAAACTGCTGAGAATGGCCCAGTAATATTAACTCTCCAGGTTAATAAGGCGGCACCAGACAACCAAGCACTGGTATACACTAAAGTTGTTCTACCAGAGGGCCCTTAAGACCCTTCCACTTAAAAAATATCAGCCCTGATAGTGGTACAACCCAGATTAAAGAAAACGGTTTATTTCAAAACGCATTATAGTTCTACTTCAGACTTTCCCGTAAGTGGCTAAGACTAACCCAGGTGAAGAACAAACTACTGTATTCTACTAGAATACCAGGAAAAGGCCGTTTATGAAGAGGATAGTCTAGCAACTGAGTTAAGAGAACACAGGAACAGTGAAAATTCATCACGTTAATGTGTGACAGGTTCAGAAAATTGTTCCATGCAAGAACACGTAGGTCTGTTAAAAAGTCAGTAAATCAGTATATATGAAAAGCAATTGTATTAACAGTGAGGCTGGGCAGTATTAACGTGTTTTCCATTCCCAGAAAACACACACGAGGCCTACAACGCAAATAAATAAAAGAGAGAATGGGGAGAAAAATCACATTTATTAAGACAACCACAGGCTGGACACAACACACATGCTAAAAAGTGGACTGTCTTTTAAAATTTACTTAAAAGGTAAATAGTTTGTTTTCCACAGCCCCACAATCATTCCAGTGTTTACAAATTAAAAGGCCCACCTTAGACATTAAACAGTAATATGTAATAAATACTCCAACCTACCCCCAAAAGCTCCTTTTAAGAGTCATAATGAATGACTAATCATGCTATTGAAAACTGTTAAATTACTAAAGGGTCCATCAGTTTTCAATGTCAGTCCTAAAAATACCATTCCTTGTCTTATCCCTGGAAAATTCTAGTTTTACATTTTTGAGCTAAGGCATTAACACCAATTAAAGCCTCAAAAACCATAGTTTAAAATGAAGTCTCATAAAATCCTACCCTCTCCTTGCAAACGTAAGACATTCAAATGAAGTATTAAGGTTGTTGAGACACAGTTAAAGCTACCCACCAGATCTTTTCAGCAATAAACCCATGTTGACCCAACAAAAGGATCTGTATCAGTCACTGTGGTTTGGGCAATGTGGCTTCCTCTAGGTTAACCCATTAAATTTGAGGATTTCTTTCATCCTATTTTACATTTTGAAGTCCTCTAGAGTTCCCTCAATTACTGGCCATTCATGACTCCTAATTTGACTAGTTAAGAGCCCCAGGAGGCCTATGAAGACTAGCCTTTCTGTACTACCCCTGGCAGGAGAACACAGGACATGAATTCAATCTTAGCTTGTGGCCAACCATCTTCAAGGGTGGAAGTCTTTCAGCCTCAGTAATTAACAGTACAGCCCAGAGCACAAATATAATCTCTTGAAAAGTTATTTGAAGACTTCCCAAATTACAAATTTGCAAAAGGAACAAAGTCATCCATGTTCTCACTAAGCAATCTAAGTTAAGGGTGGGGCTATACACTTGTTTCCTGTTTTAGTATCTCCTTTCACCATTCTAAGACTATTTAAATGACTCACCTGATTTGGGGAGGCACCAAAAGCCTTTATGCAATTTAGCCTAGAACTGCTGATCAACCTAAATCAACTGCATTTTAATCCTTACAATAGGAATAGATCACTTTAAGAAGGGCCTTCTGATCTCCCCACTTCCCAAAATGAAATTATAGAAAGGAGCAGTCAATTTTAGTTTTATGATAAAAAAAAGAAAAAAAGACCATCTAAGCAAAGTTTTACATGACATTATATATGTAAAATAAAGTACCATTTCCACTTAATTCAGTCTTCAAATATTTTTTATTGGAAGGCCATGCATTGCCTTCATTTATTGTATTTCAAATCACTGTACATTTACTTTTGTGAAAACACTGCCTGCATTTTCTAGTACAAAAAAAACCTAAAAATTGTTTCAGGAATGTAGAGAAATATCCAACTTAAATAGCGAAAAAGTGCACCATAATTACTGCTGCACTGCAGTCATTTCTGCATTTCCCATGTTTCTTAAATAACTATCTTGTCTGATAACACACAATATAAAGAGCAATTATGAAAAACAGACATTTACATATACTTCTAAAGTCTTATTGAGAATATCCTGTTGGCATCGGATAACCAATCATAGGCGCAGCTGCAGTAGCAGGATATGCATATGCCTGTTGGTTCATACCATTATGCATATTTGGAACGTTACTTCCATATTGCTGAGTGCTATCATAACCGTTCTGGTAAGTCCCTGTTGGATTACCAGTCCTAAAACTGGTCTGTATACCAGCAGACACAAAATTACTTCCAAAGCTCCCATTGGTGTAATTTGCAGCACTGTAAACACCATTCTGAGTTTTTGCCCCAAAATCTCTCTTAAGCAGACTAGAGTAACCGCGGTCATAGTTTTCCCTGTCTCTAAATGTATTAAATCCACCCCTTTTGCCCGCAGAGTATCTGTCCCGCCGGTCATCCTTCATGCCTCCTCTACCCCTGGAACGACCTGTCAAGAAAAAAAAATTGCCAACCGGTTATTTCGATGGAACCAATCATTACTAACACAGAAAAGAATTTGGTAGCTCAATTTGAGAAGTATTTTCTCAACTTCTTTCTGCCCTCACCCACCAATCCCATCCAAATGGACTTGTAAATAATCATGTGACCCCACACCCACTTACCAAAGGTTGGTCTTACCTGAACCTCTGTCTTCGACCAACTGAAGCAACTTAGGATTAATTGCTTGATTAGCTTCCCGAAGCACAGAGATAAGGTCGCTCACTTGCTTTATGTTATTAGGTGTAAAGAAAGTGTATGCTGTGCCTGTTTTGGTACTGCGAGCAGTTCTTCCAATTCGATGAATATAATCCTCTGAGGAGTTAGGGTAGTCATAATTGATGACAAATTTCACATCTTCCACATCTGTAAGGTGTTGCAGTGTGGCAAAATAGCAATGTACAGGGTTTTGCACACCACAACAGCCAGACCAAAAATAAAAAGTTAGACAATTGTATTCCCAAGAAGGTATGGGCTGCAAAAAATACAGTTAAAATGGTTATCCATTCCCTGTAGGAATACCATTGAGGTTGAAGGGGGGGAAGAAGAAAAACAAAAAGCACACGTCATCTGTATACCTTATTACCCACCCAATGATGGAGCGTGTCAAAAGGACGTGTGTATTTCCTAACAGTCCCAAATTAGCAAGTCCCCTTACAGATCATCAAGTGACATCTGAATGCTTCTGCGCAGTAGGGCCACTTAAAAGTTCACAGCAACCTCCTCGTGTGCTCTCATTTTGAGGACCTTTCAACAAAAATGTACACGGTCCTTTGCGTTACACACTTATCAGAAGTTCAAAATTCTGGCCACACTGCTTGTCTTGCCAAGACCTTACAACCGCAGCTGCAAGAAAAACATACCTGTCCCCCAAAAGTTGTTTTTATGCACTGTGTCTCGTCTAGGCAAGCGCTTCCAAGAAGCCAGGATTCACTTGAGAATGTGTCTCTCTCTGGCAGGTCTCGACATGACGACTACTGTGTAGGTGAGGGAGGAACTTTCAAAGCACTGCTTTTTTTCCCACTGACTACGTGTGAGAAGTTGCTCCTGCTCTAGATCTTATGTGCCAGTACTCACCAATTTGTAAAAGGCTTTTAGTACCTTTTAAAGCTGCTCTCTCCATTTCAAACTTGAACAAAAATTTCATTGAACATTGAAGTTTGGAAATATTTCTTCGACATTTCAGCAAACTCACTGAAACTCAAAGACCCACAGATCACAGTAAACAGTTTGAAACAATGCTGTACCATGGCAGTCATGCAAAGCATGGGACAGAAGAAATACCACGGCAGTGAACTGTGAGGATAACTTCCATTTTTTTCCCCCGGAGAGAACAGTTTACGGGGCAGAGGTGGTATGTTCTGCCTTTTGAAGATTACTGGCACACTTTCAGCTTTTCACCTCTCTAATCGACTGGAAGCAGCCAGCCGATCACTAGTCCTCCATCCCCCTCGAGTCCTCCGATTGTCATGCCTAGGCCTTGCCACAAAGACTGCACCTTTATATGAAAAAAACTTAGAAAAAATGCAGAGGTTAAAGAAAGCAATAAACTTTCTTTAAAAAAATTATATGGGTATCTTCTGGGAAACCAAGCCATGAATTCGAGTTTGTACTAACCTAGCCCTCTGGAGGCCACATCAGTAGCAATCAGAATAGGAGCCTTTCCATGTTTGAATTCTGCAAAAGAAAGAACATATATAGCCATCAGTATGAATGGTATTCTAAGTCTTTGGGGGGTGGGAGTGGGACCCCGCACTAAAAATACTTACCATTTAGAACCCAGTCACGTTCCTGTTGACTCTTGTCACCATGGATACCCATGGCAGGCCACCTAAATTAAAGAAAAGTTACATTAAGAGACTGGCATTTAAATCCTTATAGATTTTAACCATGTGCTTTTAACAGTTTTGGTCACAAACCCTTTTAACTCCATCTGAATCAAGGTATACACAGTCTTTCCTATACATGTATACTACCAGATCATTTCCATCTTTGAAACTCCGAGCTATCAACCCTGATTAAACTTTGCCCCTTCTCTTGAACTCAGCTCCAATAAATATCTGCTTTAGTGGAGGACAACCACACATACCCATCTCTCCTCATTTTTCTAGTGAGTTCATCACATCTTCTTTTGGTTTCAACAAAAACAATGGTTTTGTTCTCCTTTTCACTCATGATCTCTTCCATTAGACGAATAAGCCTTGAAAAAAAAATATTCTCAATTTTTTAAAAAGTTCATGGTTATGAGCAGAACACCAGCTTTTACTCACAGGGCTACAAGAGAACACCTGCTTAACCTTTTTAACCATTCTACCCTTTACCCTTAAACCACAAGACAATACTCTTTCTGTTAATAATAATATAAAAAATAGTGATAGCAAATTACCTGAAGGAAGCGAAACCATTATCAGCATGAGATTTCAAATTAGCATTTAGATTCCACCCAACTGAAAGTCACTCTTAAGATAACTTGTGAAACAGTGACTCAACTTGTAGAGTTGTTTTCAGAGTTAGTCACTTACTTTTCATCCTTTTCTACGTCATGACACACATCCACAATCTGAAGAATGTTGTGATTTGCACTCAGTTCTAGTGCACCAATGTTTATATGAATATAGTCTTTCAGGAAATCTTCAGCAAGCTGTCTTACTTCTTTTGGCCAAGTAGCACTCCACATTAAGGTTTGCCTATCAGGCTACAGATTTTTAGATTTAAAAAAAAAAAAGTCATTGTATTTCAAGCAAATTTACAGCTTAGTTTGAAGACATGACAACATTTAAAAGGACACTCACTCTGATCTGGTCCACAATCTTCCTTATTTGGGGTTCAAATCCCATATCAAGCATTCTATCTGCTTCATCAAGGACAAGGTAGGTGGTTCTTCTTAGATTGGTTTTCCCACATTCTAAAAAGTCTATCAGTCTTCCAGGTGTTGCAATACAGATTTCCACACCTTTAATTAAACACACAAATGTTACCACAACATCCAGAACTTTCTGCATAATCAGTGCCAAATAAAACCTTTTTGGTTACATACCTCTCTCCAAATCACGTATTTGTGGTCCCTTGGGAGCACCACCATAAATGCAAGTAGACTTCAAGCGACATGCTCTACAGTATTCAGCAGCTACTTGCTGTACCTGTTGGGCCAGTTCCCGAGTAGGTGCCAGCACCAAGCACTAAGGAAAGAGAAAGGGGAACACCTTAAGGAGAGTCCTGAATTCTAGTTTTAAAGTGCTAATTTACTATTGCTACACGGGTAGATAATTTACATTGGCAATACCCAAAACAGCTTTGTCCCTTGCTACACTGAAAAACCTAACTCTATATATAAAACCACAATTTTATTTTGCTGTATATTCTACAAATCTCTATGCTTTTAACAAAGTTAAGAGAATACAATGTACACTTACAATAGGCCCATCACCTCTCTCTAGGAATGGCTGATGATTGATGTGGACAATGGCAGGCAGCAAATACTATACAAGAGAAAAGCAAACAAATGAAGTCACATTAAAAACACTTCTGGTTTCTTTTAACTCCCAACCCATTTTCTTCAGGACCTGTTACATAACTCAAAAGTTCTCCCAAACTTACAGACAAAGTCTTCCCAGATCCAGTTTGTGCTACCCCAACCATATCCAATCCACTTAGAGCAACTGGCCATCCCTGAGCTTGAATAGCTGTGGGTTCAGTGAAGTTCTGCCTTGCAATCACATCCATGACATTTGCTGTAATGTTAAGAATTAAATAAACATCAATAATGCCAAGAGAAAGGAATTTTTTTTAAAAGGTGGGGAAAACTAGCACTTACCAGGGAAGTTTGCCTCATAAAAATTCAGGACTGGCTTCGGGCAGTTATGACCTCTAACTGTAATTTCCTTGCTTCTTCTGTATGTCTCTACCTCTTGCTACAAAAGAAATCATAAAAATTCAGTTTATCTCATAATGACTCCCCCTAACTAAACACACGACCAATACACCCCTAAGTTAATAATTATCTACATTAACATTCCTTTAAGTTTGCAAGACATTTCTAGTCAAACTTAAAAGTCACTGAGTTACAGCCTGAAGAAACCATATGAAATTACTCACTGCTGTACGTCTAGCCAAATCGGGGTGTTCTTGATAAAAATTCTTCTCAAACTTAGGCAGCTCATCAAGATTCCACTTCTTTTTAACCAGTTTCTCTCCAGGGTTTCCAAACTTCTTTCCAGATAAGGGCCCTGCCCTACTACCTCCAAATCGAGGAGCACCAAACCTAAAATTAGAGAAAAATAAATTGCATTTTCAAACATGTACCGACTTATTTTACCATCCCTGCGCACATGCTAACGCTCAATGAAAGACTCTGGAGGTGGAAGTGCTGTTATCAGTGACGGTCATTCTTTCAAAAGCCACAGTTAGTACCACATCTCCCTCATTTCCCGTTATAGGAAGTACACACACCATTGAAAACAAATCAACAGCCCAGGATTTACTAGGTCGGAAACTGGCTGGCCAAGCTCTAGGAGTTCAGATACAAGGACAGACAACAGCTGGTAGATACTACTCTTTCCCACGAGCAAAAGAATTAAATGCCTAAAAAAGCCAATAAAGCAGAAGCTTAACACAGATGTCACTTAGCAGCTGTCCTGAACCAAAGAGCTCTGGTTTTAATAGGTAGCGGAACAACACAGGCAGTGAGTGCAGAACACGAAGGATGGTCTCGGGGGCAGTTAGGCAAGCCAATCGAGTTGAAGGATCCCTCAAAACGGCTTCCTACCAAGGTAGCAAAATTATATAACGAAAGGAAAATGAGGAGGAGGAGCTGGAGACTACCGGGGGAGGAGTCCCGGCCCGGGCGGAGTCCTTCGGGCGGCGTTCCCGCTGGGGCGGCGCTTCCCCCTTTGTCTCGCATTTCTCTCTGCGCCACATTTTCTCGACGCTGCCATTTTGAGCTCCTCCGCCGGGCGGGGTAACAAAGGCGCCGCCGCCATGTCCGCCGCCGGCATTTTGTACCCACGGCTCGGCCACATGGCCGATTCCCGCGGCGCCGGCCACCCTCCAACCATCGCCGTATTAACGGCTTCGGAGGCGGCCCCCTCGGCACCCACAGAACCCCAGATTCTGTAAAACTCCTGTAAGCTTACATCTAATAGCGGCAACTTTGCCTCGAAGCGCTGCGCTTTCCTCCCCTCGAAAAATGTGCTCGAAATTCTCCGAACAATTGCCAAATCATCAAGGTCCCGATACCCCCTCCCAAACAAAAAGGAATCTTGAGGACCGTTAACATGAAAACTCCAGGTTTGAACAAATATCAAAATGGCGCAAGCCCTTTTCGATGGCGGAGGCCCAAGAATAGCCTTTAAAAGCCGAGTTCCCCCCGCCACCCCACCCCCGCAACCCTCATCGGTCTCCCATCCCCCACCCGCCCGGCCTGACAGGTCGGCTCCCACACTCACCCTCGATCCCGGCCACGGTCTCGGTCACTCGAATAACCCGACATGGCGTCAATGGTTGCGGTTGGCGGGAAGCGAAGCGGAGAGAATCGGGTGCGACGAGTCGCTGGAGGTGGCTCCGGCGACGGTAAAGCCTTGCGGGGGCGGCAGCGGCGAAGGGACGACGATGACAGAAGCCAAGGCTGCCCAACAAGAGACCGGTGGAAATGAATGAGGTGCCGGCCGCGTCCCGGCAGCCGGTTTTATAGCCTGGCCCGCCTCCTCCGCCGCAGAGAATGCTGGGAGCCGCTCTATGACCTAATCACTCCGCCCTTGCGCAGAGGTATTAACGCCTGCCGGCGTTCCGGGATCCGCCATTTTCTCGCCCCTCCCCCCTTTGCCAATTTTTCGCCCCTTTCAAGGATGGGACCCGCCCCCGGGCCCCCCCCGCCCCCCCCGCCGCGGTCCTCCACTGGGATGCCTCAGCCTGCACTCTCTTGACTTCACCTTTTTCTGGTTTTTCACACTTCAGGGAGACCACTGCGCCCTTTTCCAGGTCTAGCCCAGACAATAAAATATCCAGCCCAGGTCAACCCACTCGGTCCCCTTGAAGATGTTTACGTCTCCAAAGAGCCTTTACGCCCATTACTAGGGGCGACAGGAAGGCGGAGCCCGACATTGTCACGTGGCTGCCCCGCCCGCCGAGTGAGCGGGACGCACTACTTCCCCAGTTGGCGTCGGCGGAGGAGTACAAGACGAAATATCTCACCGGAAGTGCCGTGCTAATGCCCCCGGGAAATTGGCCGGGGCTGTTGGGTGACCCGAACTGTCAAACCCACCCACCCCAGGACCCCTGAGCGGGATCTGGCTGGTGAAAAATGGTATCTAGAGCTCGCAAACCGCCACCTCGGCACGTGCTGCCAAAGGAAGTACTCCCCGCGGTGACCAATCAGCAGCGAGAAGCCGTTTTAACGTCCCTCCCTCTTCCCCCGCGTCCCTTCCCGACACTTTCGTTTGCTTCCTCTCCTGTCAGCGCTGGGTCTACGCCGTGCGGCCCTTTCAGGACGCCGTCCCGCGCGCGCCCGGCTAGGAGTCCGGAGGCAACTTGCCTCCGCGACATGGCCGGCTCAGAGGCTGGTGAGTCTCTGCCTGGAGTCCCGTTTGTGTGTGGGCTCAAGTCCCCTTTCAGTCCAAGTCCCGAACGCCCCTCCCCATCTTATCTTGAGGCTTCGGGTGGCTCTGGGTTGCCGGAGGGGCTCGTGAGACAACCCGGTCGTAGTTGGCGGGTTCTCTGGCTGGGGCTTCTTAGCCCCGCTCCCTGGCGCATTCGAAGTTGTTGAGCCTGTTTTGGGGCGGGGAGACAAGGGCCCTGCGGCGAGGCCCGCAGCACGCGAGCATGTTGGCTGTAAATGATCAGAAAGTGTCTTTCCCTAGACTGGTATTTTCTGGGGAGTGTGCCCTCTGCTCCTGCATTGCGGGGCCTGAGACTGAGTATTAGCACTCTAAAAATCTATTGTTGTCATCCCAAAGCAGAATAGTGGTGGATTTTCCCGCTTCGGTGCTTTCAACGGTTACCGGTTTTCTGTAGCGCAGTTTTTGAAAAGCGAGTTGATTGGGTTGTCTAGGACGCTTTCATCTTTTTTTCCAAGACAGCGTTCAAACCAGTTGTCATGGTTTGGTCTGCTGTATGTAATGGTCACTGGGAGAGGGAGTTAAGGTGCCTTGACATTCCCACACATACACATGTTTATTTCTAGAACATACTGAAGATTACGTGCACAATAAAAGAACTTGCCCCTTAATCGCCGATTATTTCAGAGAACAAGTGTTTCAGGTTTGCTAAATTACCTTTGGTTGAGAAGCCCTTGAAATAATTTGGCTAATCCCAACGGAGGGATGGTACACAGGAAACTTCGATAGGGTTAGTAATATGCTAGCTCTGAATTTGGAGAAGGCAATGGCAACCCACTCCAGAACTCTTGCCTGGAAAATCCCCATGGACGGAGGGGCCTGGAGGGCTGTAGTCCTTGGGGTCGCTAGGAGTCGGACACGACTGAGCGACTTCACTTTATTTTTTCACTTTCATACATTGGAGAAGGAAATGGCAACCCAGTCTAGTGTCCTTGCCTGGAGAATCCCAGGGATGGAGGAGCTTGGTGGGCTGCCGTCTATGGGGTCGCACAGAGTCGGACACGACTGAAGCGACTTAGCAGCAGCAGCTCTGAATTTAAAGGCTTTTTTATGAATTTCCCAGGTCTCTCTTCGTATACGTCAAGTATAATTAAAAATAGAACTAACAAATGCAGTAGTGTTGGTGCCATTACTCTAGTTCTTCACAGGCTAGGTTAATCACCACCTATTTGGGCAGCAGAGAAATTCCAACTTGCACAAGATAATTGGGTTAAAAACATGACTAATTCTATGGGGAATTTGAAGCACCATCCATTAATTAGTTTCTAGTAGCCTGAGATTATCATTAACAAACTGTCTTGTTTGTGACATCCTGTTTACTTGTAAATGTGTTGAAAAAACATCTACCTATGGTTAGTAAAATGAGATCTGTGGTAAGCAACTTAAGATTTTAGGTTGCAGCAGTGCAAATTGAATTTGCATCATAGTTTTGACTAAATTGAAATTACAGCTTTTTGGAAGTCATCCCAAGAAATTAAATACAGCTTTTCAAAAATCATGCCCAGTCCAGTGGTTAGGGCTCCACCTTCCAGTGTAGAGGATGCAGGTTTGATCCTTGTTAAGGGATTTAAAATCCCTTATACTGTAGGGTGTAGCCCCCCCCCCCATTTTTTTTAATTGAAAAAACCCACCTAGGAGGGTCTTCGAAATTCTCTAACAATCAGATTCCTTATCTTCTATTGAATTTAGTGTCTGTGTTTGTGGAGGTTATTTTTTAAAGAAATGTGTTTGACTTTTTCTAGTATTAGACTAATCTTTTCCTTCCTTTCCCAACAGAGTGGATAACTGTTGCCAATAATCTTCTTTTGAAATGTCACATACACCTGAGGATTCGAGAACTAGAAGACTGTGATGCTAATGTTTTTATTGCTCTTTATCAATCCATTTTGGGAGAAAAGGTACCAGGTAAGAATACTTAAAAGCAGGAGTAATAGTGTCTTTATCTTAAGCCAGACGTTTCTAGTGCTTTTTAGTTAGATCTTTATATATAAAGTCTTGAGATTTCTCTTTTATCTTCTTTTTATCTAAATAATAGCATTCATTGCCTTAATGAATATCTTAGGAGACCCACCTGTAGTAACTGCCTTGGTCATCAACTGTTTAATCATTCATAATGTTGTGTGAAAGTCACACCTTCTCTATAAATGTACCTGCATGGGTTCTAAGAAAGTGAAAGAAAGAAAGTGAAGTCGCTCAGTCGTGTCTGACTCTTTGCAACCCCATGGACTGTAACCTACCAGGCTCCTCTGTCCATGGGATTCTCCAGGCAAGAATACTGGAGTGGGTTGCCATTTCCTTCTCCAGGGGGTCTTCCCAACCCAGGGATCAAACCCTGGTCGCCCACATTGTGGGCAGTGAGGCATGAGGGAAGCATGGGTTCTAAAATTGAATGGAATTTGAAGACTTGTTGAGTCTTGGTATTTAACCAGTATTATGGATAAGAATTGTTGTTTGTGCTGTGTTCCTGGTTGACTATCTCAGAGTCCTTATCCATAGATTGCTCTGGTACTTCTGTATGTTTATATTGTTTATAACCATTAAGCACTAAAGCTCTGTACAATCTCTCTTCCCTCCATTGTTATGAGTCAGTGCCCTCATCACTTCCTGGAATAATGGGACACCCTCCAGCTGGTATCTTTGATACTAATCTTTTTAGAGTACAAAAGTAAAGTGAAGCCACTCAGTCGTGTCTGACTTTTTGCGACCCCGTGGGCTATAGTCTACCATGGGATTTTCCAGGCAAGAGTACTGGAGTGGGTTGCCATTTGGGCATGTAGTTATTGAATCAGTCTTTTAAAATACTTATTTCATCCTTCCCCAAGACACTTATCTTCCTCAATACAAGAGGAGAAATTCCAAATTTAAGTTGTCATTAAAATCTTTCTGCTCTGATCTATACTGATCTTAAAAGCCTTTATGCTAGTAATTCCCAGTAGCTTGCTTTAACAGCACATATATGAATCCTCCTTTCATACCTGTTATGGGTTTTTTCCCTCTTATGGAAAGCAGCCTGATGTTACGGGTTAAAGTCCCAACTCACGGGTTCTCTCTCTCGTTAGAGTATTAGCATCTCCTTGAATTTATGGATCTATTTAGCTTTCTTTAGCATGGCACTTATTATGGAGCATGTTCATATATGTGTTGTGTGTGTGTGTGTGTTTTAGTCGTCCAGTTGTGTCCGACTCTTTGTGACCCCATGGAATTCTCCAGGCAAGAATACTGAAGTTGGTTGCCATTTCCTTCTCCGTATATATGTTGATTGACTATTCAACCAATAAAGATTCCACTTTGTGGAATTCAGGCTCTGTTTATCTGTATGTTATAGCCCACTCTGTTTGGGCAGAGCTCAGAGGCCTGGTCAGAGACAGGTAGATGAAAACTTGGATTTGCATAGGATGCAAAATTACATAGTTTTTTCTCCACAGATCTCATAGCTATTCCCAGGAATCAAGAGGATGATGCTCACAATGTGCAAGCAGTGATTGATTCGCTGGCTTTGGATTACCTACAGGTCAGCCTGTCTCACATAACAGGTTGGTATGTACTTAATCATCAGATAATTTTGCATTTTACTAAAATATTTTGTTGGCTAGAACTCGGCCTTGTTTTACCAAATGAGTAAGGTTGTGAAATAGACCAAACAGCAAGACTGAACCAAGACAATTCACTGGTATAGTTAAGACAACATCCTTTAAAGCTTTTCCAGGAGAGTTGTACATTGAGTTTGGGATAGGTCTCAGAATCCTGGCTGGTAATTTGAATTGTGTTTTGTTGTTGTTGTTATTACTTTATAGCTACCATTCTGTTTGTTTGTAGTAACTGAAAATTAGAAACACCTGAGTGTCCATTAATAGGGACAGGTTAAATAAATTACTATAGTTCCTTATAGGGAACTACTCTGCAGCTATAAAAGATAATCGATAATGCTCTTTATATATCAATACAATGTTCCATATTCATGAAATGATCTCTAATATATATTATATGAGAAAAATATGATGTAGTTATAATGTTGATTTGCAGAATATGCTATTATTTGTAAAAACAAATTCAGAAGTTATATGCAGTTGATTGAATGCAGAAGGACTCTCTAGAAGTACATGTAAGAAACTTAATTCTGATTGCCTCCGATGAGATAAACTGGACAAGGGTGGGATGAGATTTTTCATTTTATACCTTTTGTACTTTTTAAATTTTGAACCATATGAATGTATTAACCTGTTCGGAATAAATAAAACTGTTAATTGTTTTTCAGCCTTTTTCCAAAACAGTATCCATACTTATATTCAAAAGCCAAACATAACAAATTCATTTGTAAATCTCTGTTTTGGTAGATAGAAAATGAGGGTTATTTAAGTAAATTATTTCAAGCTAATGAACAGAGGAAATTTTGGAGTCTTAAAACTATACCTGAATCACTAAGAGAAAGTGTATACTGTTTCATTCTTTGACAGTCATTAAAAGAGATACATCTTAGTCCGGATGGGACATTTATATCTTATTTTGGTAGTAATAAGAGCAAAATTTTACAGAAATACCATCTTTAAGTTTTTTAGTGTAGTTCAAGGTGAGTAAATGTGGTAAATTAGTTTGGGGAAAATTCATTTTGAGGGATAATGCTGGGACTTCCCTGTTCTTTGGAAATGGCTTTCTCTGCCAAATGGGCAATTTTTGGTATTTGTATTTACTGTATAAACATACCATATACCAAGATTGTGTCTGCTTATAGAACTTCTGGTGTGTGGAGTTGCCTCTAACAACTCATACCCACCCCACAGAAAGTTGCAAAACTGCTTACCTCCTCCAGTAGACTGCAAAGCAGCTTTTTACTCCTTGTGTGCTGTTTAAAGTAGTTTCTCCTACACGCTGAAGCACTGCATTCTGGCGGGCAGTCTTGTTGCTGGGTTGGCAGAGTATGTTCCCCATCCTGGAAACCACAAGTCTTGGATATGTCCTTGGGGTATGCTTGTGTATCTTGTTAAGCCAGAAAACATAGGGCTTCAAAACAAAACAAAACATAGGGCTTAAGATATCTGTTCAGTTGTTTTAAACAGGAAAAAAACTATTAAACATTGACTGTCTTTACTGGAGTGTTGTAAAACATCAAATTCCTGGTTTAGTTTTTTGGATTTTTTTTTTCTGCATCATGACTAAGGTTATGAATGACTGGATTATCTCAAATATCAAATTTCCACTCCCATACTTGTTTGAATTCATGTCAAATCTAATCTCCCAAAGGACAGCCCAAGTGTGTCAGGAGTTTTAAGTTCCATCCACACCTCAGGTTGCTCAGAGTCCATTTTAGGTGACATTAAACACGTCAAGTTTTCATGCTTTTGCAGCCCGTTTCTTGTCAGCATTTCAACTGAACATTTATTTAAAATCTGTTTGAGCCAGGTACTGTGCTGGAGACTTTAAAGTTAGTTTAAATGTTAGTTTCTAGGTATTACGTTGGTATAATGGAAGGTAAGGCTGGAGAGTTGGGGGTAAGGTGAGATTAAAAGGAGTTTTATATGCAGGGGACCGGCTCAGTTTTTAATTAAAAAATTGTATAACGTGTAGTAAGTGAATAGGAGGTAACAAATTTTAAAAATTAGGAATTCCTGATGAAGGTATCTTAAGTTTGCTTTTGTTTTATATTCTCTACTGCTGTTGTCTTCAGAACAAGGCATACCACCATCATTCCAATTTCACCAGGCTAATAAAATTCAGCTTAGTTGTTTTATACTTTAGTATAAATCTTATAGGATGAAGTTCACTTAATTGCCTTCTTCATAAATAAAGGACTGTGCCAATGAATTATCACCCATAATGTTCAGGACTACATTTTTCAAATATAATCAAGTATCAGGAAATTGATATTTTTGATATTTACACTGTCATTTTTTCTTTTGGGTTAATTTATAATCCTGTGTCGTGAACAATATTTTTACACTGGTATATCCATTTCAAAATCATGAGGCTTTCAATTTCTTGGTTAATTTTTTTTAATAGCTCTGTATTCTGTGTTCAGGAGAAAATATAGTGAAAGGAGATAAAGAATCTATTAAGAATCTTCTAGAAATATTTGATGGGTTGCTGGAGTATCTTACAGAACACATCAGTGAAACATCTCATGAGAAAAGTAAGTTTAAGAATAAAATTTGGCTTGATTTATATTCTGTTATCTCCCTTTTTATCTTTTATCTTTTTGCCTATTTTTCTCCTTAGGAATTAGAATCACTAATACACTGTATCTGACTAATTTAATTGTAAATTAAGTTTCAGTTCTCACTGTTGAAGTGGTTGAAACTCATCTAATCATCACATCCTTTGTCAACTTGGGTATTGCTTATAAATTACTTTAAAGCTAATATATACTAGGAAGCTAAATCTAGTTAAAATTGCTTATTGTCCTATTATTACATGAAATTCCTTACTCAGTCATTCCCATGTCAGAACTGCCATTTTTGCACAAATTTGGATATTGCCAAGGCATCAACAGAAAGAGTTGGTATGTTTCTGTCTTCAGCTTATACCTAGGTTTGTGACAGCTTGAATATTTTTTATTTTACTCTTCAAGTAATTCAGTTCCCCAAATTGTAACAGTTTGTTGTGTGAAATTTTGATTTTATGTTTTTTTATTGCTGTATTATTAATATTTTCCAGAAGTGTTCTGGTTATATTTAAACTGTATCACTAGTGTATAGGAGTTATTAATAATCTTTGACTCCATAAATCCCATTTGTAGGGATTTATCCTGAAGAAATAGTACAGAAGAAAGTTAGGGACTTCCTTGGTAGTTAAGTGGCTAAGACTCTGTACTCCCAATACAGGGGCCTGGGTTTGATCCCTGGTCAGGGAATTAGATCCCACAGGCTGCACTGAAGATTGAAAATCCCAGGTTCCACAACTAAGACCTAATGCAGCCAGATAATACAAAATAAATTTTTTAAAAAAGAAGTGCTTAGAGGTTTTCATGCACTGTTACTTATCAATGAAAAAAAAAGGACCTATGTCTTACCAATTTGGATTGATCAATAAATAATACAAAAGTGCATACAGGTTTCTCCTACCTCCTGAGAAAACTGTATGCAGGTCAAGAAGCAACAGTTAGAACTAGACATGGAACAATGGACTGGTTCCAGATTGGAAAAGGAGTGCATCAGGCTGTATATTGTCACCCTGCTTATATAATTTATATGCAGAATACATCATGTGAAATGCCAGGCTGGATGAAGCACAAGCTGAAATCAAGACTGCCAGGAGAAATATCAATAACCTCAGATGTGCAGATGACACCACCCTTATGGCAGAAAGTGAAGGGGAACTAAAGAGCCTCTTGATGAAAGTGAGAGAGGAGAGTGAAGAAGCTGGCCTGAAACTCAACATTCAAAAAAATGAAGATCATGGCATCCTGTGCCATCACTTTATGGCAGATAGATGGGGAAACAATGGAAACATTGACAGACTTTATTTTCTTGGGTTCCAAAATCACTGCAGGTGGTGACTATAGCCATGAAATTAAAAGACGCTTGCTCCTTGGAAGAAAAGTTATGACCAACCTAGACAGCATATTAAAAAGCTGAGATATTACTTTGCCAACAAAGGTCCATGTAGTCAAAGCCGTGGTTTTTCCAGCAGTCATGTATGGATGTGGGAGTTGGATAAAGAAGGCTGAGCGCTAAAGGATTGATGCTTTTGAACTGTGGTGCTGGAGAAGACTCCTGTGAGTCCCTTGGACCGCAAGGAGATCAAACCAGTCAATCCTAAAGGAAATCAGCCCTGAATGTTCATTGGAAGGACTGAAGCTGAAGCTCCAGTACTTTGGCCACCTGATACGAAGAGCCAGTTCATTTGAAAAGCCCCTGATGCTGGGAAGGATTGAAGGCAGGAGGAAAAGGGGACAACAGAGGATGAGGTGGTTGGATGGCATCACCGACTCAATGGACATGAGTTTGAACCAGCTCCAGGAAATGGTGAAAGACAGGCAAGCCTGGCGTGCTGTAGTCCATGCGATCACAAAGAGTCGGACACAGCTGAGTGAACAACAGCAACGTTAATATACAGTGAATAATATATGACTCAGAATAGGTTTACTGTTGTGAAGTTATCCAAAACAAAGGTTTTAGCAGCCATAGCAATTTATATAAATTCTACTACAAATGAAGACAAAAAATGGAGGCAGGCTCATGATTTCTAATTCTCACATTGTTAATGCTGATACTTACGCCATGATTTTAACATCTGAAATTAATCTTAAATTCTTTAGAGATAGTTTTCTATCTTTTATCCTTGTTGCTGAAAAGATTTAAAAGCATATAGAGATAAGGCCTAAAAGGAAAGTTTGAAGGACACCCTATACTGTAAAGTTTTTTGAAATTAAAATAAAAAGAAATAGAGTGTGTAATGTATTAATATGTTAAATATCAACCTAGGAACGCTGGGAAGAGTCAAAGCTGCGTGCCATATTTATTGCTCTCAAATAAACCTATACTCAAGTTAGGGAGAGTGCCATAAGTATGTACAATAAAAAGCGTTGTAAGAGAATTGGGAGGGAGTGAATGACATGCAAAAAAACCTGACCTAATTCAAGGCTGCCATAGGTATTTCAATGCTCTATGGTTTTCTAGTCATTTTAGCAGCAAAAGTAAGAGGAAGAAAACTACCTGTAGGAGACTGATTCGAAACGTTTTAGAGACAGCAGTTTTTATGACATAGTACTTGATTACAGGTAGCAGGGGATGATAATGGGGATGGAGAGGAGGACAGAACTGAGAGATACTTATATGTGAGGCTGGTAAAAAATGAAATGCTGAGTGGGGAATCTTCCAGAGGAGGTCAGGAGGCTTTGGTGAGCTTAGCACTGCTAGGAGGGAGTTGCTCACATGGAGTTGGAGAATGTTTTCTGAAGTCTGGTTCTCAACTTTGCAGGTCCAGACTTATACAGCAGTATTACCTGGAGCTGAGCAGAATCTCAAAATGCCAATTAATAACAGGAAACATTTATTACTAGTCAAGTCAGGTATAGGGCAGTTTGTTCTGAGCTGGCATGATCGTTTACCACTGAAGAACGAGGAATTTGAAGGCAAACTGTGGACTTAGTGCTGCTGCCCACTGTATGACTAAATTTCCACCCTCACTGTATGACTGAACCTTTCTAAGCTGCAGTTTTCTCCATCGGAAATTCTTTCACGGTTGTAGGACGGGTTAATAGATACACATAAGTGGTTTAGTACTGCGCCTAGCCCATTTGAATATTGACTAACGTTGTTAGAATGTTGTTTGGTGAACATAGAAATAGGAAAAAGTGAGAAGTGGGATGAGAATATGCAGACGGGTAGATCTGAAGTAGGAGATTTCACCCACATACCTCCTGGAATCACTCGTTTAGTTACTGCCACTGTGAAGATGTATTTCTCTAGTATATTGGGGTAGAAAAAAGGTTGATAGTCTTCTCTTTTTTTGGCCACTCAGTATGGCATGTGGGATCCTAGTTTCCCGACCATGGATGAACCCCTGCAGCAGGGCAGAGTCTTAACCACTGGATCACCAGGGAATTCCCAAGGTTGATAGCCTTAAGGAAAATTTCATCCACGCCTTACTGTGGTCTCTCTCTTTGGCTAGGGCATGATTGTCTGGGAGCTTGAGTCAGGCTGACACAGTCATGTTTTTCTGAAGCTACACCCTAGTCATTCTGCCTCAGACATCCCTTACATATAGAGAGGTATGAGAATGCATGAACCTACCACCTAGCTTAAAGAAGAAAACATGGCCAGTACAACTGTGGACTCTGCTTAGAGGGCAGCGCTCGTGTTGCTTCTTTGTTACTCAGGTAGTGCATGCTCATTGCGAGTAATGATTTGGTTCTTATTTCACTTCACAGGTACCTAGTTGACCAGTAAGGGGTTGAGGGTATTTTGCTGTCCTTACCTCTATGCTTGCTCTGTAGAGAAATAATTGCATTAACTTGTTTTTTCTTTTTTTAACCTGGGGTGTTTTTTTTTTTTTTTTGGTATTGTTTTTATCTGTTCCAAACAGGTGAAACTGGACAGGATTCTAAAGAATCCCATCGAGGAGACCCTTTGGAAGATCGAGAAAATACAAAAGAATCCAGATCATCATGGAAAAGAGTTTCTTTTGAGAGGTAGCTCTCAATGTCTGTGAATTTAATCAAAACAAGTTATGCTTTTCCTTCTACTAAGAACTAAAATTGTGCACAGTATACCAGAATGGCAGCAAAAAGCAAAGCTAATGTGAATTTTACTAACTTCTCGTGTTTTAAACCTCCCTGAGAGAGTTTTAAGCACCTTGAGCTATGTATAATCTCAGCATTAACCGCCTACTTAATTTAAGACATTTCCTTGATCACCAAAGTAATTTATGTTCCTTGCAGAATACTTGGAAAGTACTTGGAGCAAAAAAAGAAGCAAAAAACAAAGAATAAGATGAACTATATCATTCAGAACTAAATAACTGCTTATTAACATTTTGTTGTAATTTAGTCTTTTTTTAACTATATTTTTCCTTTGCGATTTAGCCATATTGTCTGTATAATTTTGTTTCCTAAATTTTAAAGTTTAACACGTCTTTTCCTAACTTGATAAACTCTTTATAATGATTTTTAATCACTGTATAACATACTGTGCAAATGGATGCATCATAATTTACTAAACCACTCCTTCAGTAGAGGTAGTTTTTTAATATATATTTATTTTTTAAGGGGATACATACTTTAATTTTTCTTCTCTTCTCATATATTTAAGCTGTATTCAAAGACGATGCATGATATAGGGTGATTCAGAGTTGCCAGATGACTTTCCAGCAAGGCTGTGAGGTTGCACACCCTCCAGCAAGGCTGTGAGGTTGCACACCCTCCAGCAGTACGGAAGTGCTGGGGCTGCACTGGCGCTCACCCGCCGGCATTGTTGCCTGTTATATGCCAGAGTTGTTCCGTTTGTGCTGCTTTCATAGGCAGAATGTAATGTTGTAACAGGCTTGATTATACTTTGACTAAGTAGAGGTTGAATATGATACTAAGATTTTCTTTTAAATATCTGATTATCATTTTGTGGAGTTTGTCGTGGTTTGAAAAGCACAAGCAAAGCCTTCTTATGTAAATATAGCACATTGAATATGTGTCTAAAGAAGACTATCAGAAAATAAATTTCTTGACTTAATTTTTCATTATTAGATTAAAAAAATATATAAGTGCAAAAGTAAAACAATAGGAGGATGTTTAGTACAAAATTAATATCCTACCCAGATTCCCTTCACACCCCTAAAGTAACCAATATTTATTGTTCTCTGTGTGTCTTCTCTTATACATTTAATCCTTGACACTTTATACACTGCTTTTCCCACCATACATGTATCAGATAAGCAGCAAAAGGGAGAGTCTCCCTTTTTCCTCTCATAGCGAGGACCAGTCTGAGCATTCGTAGGCAGGCTACTTGAGGCAGTTCTCAGGATCCTGTCTGGAAGGGCCCCTGTGGTCAGGCCAGGCCGTGAGTAAGTGAGGAAACTCTTTCAGGTGTTCCTTATCGTCTGGGGCGTTGGGCTCCTCTTGGGATGGAGATGAAGCAGAATCCACTGGTGAAATAATTAGACTTGGAGACACAGCACACACCTTTTCTCTAAGAAGTAATGGTGAGTAATTAAACCTTAAATATCAGTTATTATCAGCATACAACTATGAAAATGTAAATAGTTATACCTGGGAGTTTTTAAAAGTTGAGAAGAATAGAGAGCCCTAACTGGATATCAGAATTGAAATTCCAGAATGCTGCCATTACCCACTAAATATGAACAGTGGTCCAAAATGGGTCAAGTGGGAGTCCCAGGTGCACGGGCAAATAGGTGTACGCAAGTTTGTCAGGTAATACGTGGGGCTCCCCAAGTGGCTGTAGTGGTGAAGAAGCTGCCTGCCAATGCACGAGACACAGGAGATGCGGGTTCGATCCCTGGGTCAGGAAGATCCCCTGGAGGAGGGCATGGCAACCCTCTCCAGTATTCTTGCCTGGAGACCATGGACAGAGGAGCCTGGTGGGCTGTGGTCCCTAGGGTTGCAAAGAATCGGACATGACTGAAGAGACTTAGCATGCATGAGTGCACCTGTGGGACTTGATACCCTAGGAAGAAAAGCGTGGATGCAGCTTAACAGTTGAGTCACATTCAGAATACCCACTAAGTATAGTTTTCCAAGCTGGGTGACTCATTTCTTTCATAGTTTCAACCAAGTCCGTACATCCAGAGGCAGTTTTTCTCCCAGGCTCAGGCCGCATTTCCGACAGTCTAGTGTTTACCTACAGGCCTGCTTTGAGCCTCTCACCTCGCTGTCCTCCAGCCATTCCACTTCTTTTCTGGCATCTTGGTTGTCGTGCTCTTTTCTTGTCATCATATATTGAGTTGGCCGAAAAATTCATTTGGGTTTTACATAAGATGGTACAGAAAAACTTGAACAGACTTTTTGGCCAAACAAGTTTATTTATTTATTTATTTTTTGGCTGTGCTACACAGCTTGAGGGATCTCAGTTCCCTGATCAGGGGTTGAACCTGGGCCGCAGCAGTGAAAGCGCAGAATCCTAACCGTTAGGCCACCAGGGAACACCATATAGTTTCTTTTGTTAGAATACTCTTCCTCTTTGTCCCTGGCAGACTCATCTGTACAAAGCCCAGCTTCTGAGGCTCTGTATTCCCACAATGGGGTCTCCTTGCCTTATTTCACTAACACCATTCTCAACATTGCACAATTGACATTACGTAAACTGAGTTGCAGGGGCAGCAGCCACCTCATACACTCAGCCAGTGTGTGTGCGGTGCCTTCCATGTGCCGGGCATTGGTGGTGTGGCGCTGAACAGGCGCACAACTCCCTTCCCTCGCGGCATGCGTATTCTACTGGGGGGGCAGTCAGTAAATAAGACAAATAAGTGAAATGTGTACTAAAATTTTTCATATTTGTCTTGCTGCTGCTGCTAAGTCACTTCAGTCGTGTCCGACTCTGTGCGACCCCATAGACGGCAGCCCACCAGGCTCCCCGTCCCTGGGATTCTCTAGGCAAGAACACTGGAGTGGGTTGCCATTTCCTTCTCCAATGCACGAAAGTGAAAAGTGAAAGTGAAGTCGCTCAGTCATGTCCGACTCTTAGCGACCCCATGGACTGCAGCCCACCAGGCTCCTCCATCCATGGCATTTTCCAGGCAAGAGTACTGGAGTGGGGTGCCATTGCCTTCTCCATCATATTTGTCTTAGTATCCCCCAAATTAGAAAAAATCAGGCCCACAGTTAAGTATATTTTGGAGTTGAAGAACAGGAATGGTAGAGTTAAATGAAGTACATTAAATTATGGCAGTCAAGTGTTCAACATTCTCTTCAGACGCTGTACCGCCTGTGTGACTTAGGACAAGTCCCTTCTCTTTTCTGAGCCCCTGTTTCTTCCAGTGTGAAGTTAGAGAATTCAACGAAACCATCTCTGAAATCCTTCTGTGCTTCAGTACTCTTAATTCCAAAGAATAGACTCTTCTTTCCAAGGAATTGTGTTCAAAGAGCCTGAGCCTGGGAGGTCAGACAGTAGGCCATAGACTTATACTTGCCATTAAGGTGGGCAAAGGAGCAGAATACCAGAGTCAAGTGTAGGTAATGCAAGAAGGTTTCTTCAAGGCAGAGAGTCTGAAAGGGATGGTGGTTTTAGAAATGGTATTCTGTGATAGCCAGTGCATGTAGAAAGGTTGTATCTATAAAAAGTGAATTACTTGTTTTCAGATTTTAGCTATTCAGATGAAACTCAACTCAAGGGGAAAAGAAAAGGTTGAGAGAAAAGCCAGGCTGAGGTGTTTGGGTTTGATATCATATGGGAGCTTCCTTTTATATTGGATTTAAGTCATCAGATAAAAGTTATCATACACATCCTTAGGCATCTAATTCAGACTTTAATTCCAGGATTATAAATCTTTATTGCAGTATAATTAATATATTATTATACAGGTGTACAATATGATTCTTTATTTGTGTATATTGCAAAAAGAATACCACAGTATATCTTGTTGTTCAGTCACTCAGTCGTGTCAAACTCTTTGTGACCCCATGGACTGCAGCATGCCTGGCTTCCCTGTCCTTCACTGTCTCCCCGAGTTGGCTCACACTCATGTCCATTGATGAATGATCCCATCTAACCATCTTGTCCTGTGTCGCCCCCTTCTTTTCCTGCCCTCAGTCTTTCCCAGCGTCAGGGTCTTTTCCAGTGAATCAGTTCTTTGCATCAAGTGGCCAAATTTATTGGAGCTTCAGCATTCCAATGAATATTCAGGGTTGGTTCCCTTTAGGTTTGACTGGTTTGATCTCCTTACTGTTCAAGGGACTCTCAAGAGTCTTCTCCAACACCACAATTGGAAAGCATCAATTTTCGGCACGCGGCCTTCTTAATGGACCAATTCTCACATCCATACATGACTCCTGGAAAAACCATAGCTTTGACTAGATGGACCTTTGTCAGCAAAGTAATGTCTCTGCTTTTTCATACACACTCTAGGTTTGTCATAACTTTCTTCCAAGGAGCAAGTGTTTTTTAATTTCATGGCTGCAATCACCGTCCACGGTGATTTTGGAACCCAAGAAAATAAAGTCTGTCACTGTTTCCATTTTTTTCCACATCTATTTGCCATGAGGTGATGGGACCAAATGCCATGATCTTAGTTTTTTGAATGTTGAATTTTAAGCCAGCTTTTTCACTCTCCTCTTTCACCTTCATCAAGAGGCTCTTTTATTCCTCTTTGCTTTCTGCCATTAGGGTGGTGTCACCTGCATATCTGAAGTTGTTGCTATTTGTCCTGGCAATCTTTATTCCAGCTTGAGCTTCATTCAGCCTGACATTTTACATGATGTACACTGCATGTAAGTTAAATAAGCAGGGTGACAATACACAGACTTGACGTATGACGTACTCCTTTCCCAGTCTTGAACCAGTTTGTTGTTCCATGTCCAGTTCTAACTGTTGCTTCTTAACCTGCATACAGGTTTCTCAGAAGGCAGGTAAGGTGGTCTGGTATTCCCATCTCTTTCAGAATTTTCCACAGTTTGTTGTGATCCATGTAGTCAAAGGCTTTAGCATAGTCAGTGAAGTAGAACTAGGTATTTTTCTGGAATTCCCTTTTTCTATGACCCAACAGATGTTGGCAGTTTGATCTCTGGTTCCTCTGCCTTTTCTAAATGCAACATGGACATCTGGAAGTTCTTGATTCACATACTGAGAAAAAGTATTTTTAAACCTTTTCTAAAATTGAGCCTAGCTTGAAGGATTTTGAGCATTACTTTGCTAGCATGTGAAATGAGTGCAATTGTGTGGTAGTCTGAACATTCTTTTGCATTGCCTTTCTTTGGAATGGGAATAAAAACTGACCTTTTTCAGTCCTGTGCCCACATCTGAGTTTTCCAGATTTGCTGGCATATTGAGTGCAGCACTTTAACAACATCATCTTTTAGGATTTGAAGTAGTTCAGCTGGAATTCCATCACCTCCACTAACTTTGTTTGTTGTAATGCTTCCTAAGGCCCACTTGACTTCATACTCCAGGATGTCTGACTCTAGGTGAGTGACCACACCATCATGGTTATCTGGGTCATTAAGACGTTTTTTGTACAGTTCTGTGTATTCTTGTCACCTCTTCTTAAATATCTTCTGCTTCTGTTAGGTCTATACTGTCTCTGTCTTTATTGTGCCCATCTTTGCATGAAATGTTCCCTTGGTAGCTCTAATTTTCTTGAAGAGATCTCTAGTCTTTCCCATTCTATTGTTTTCCTCTATTTCTCTGCATTGTTCACCTAAGGCTTTTTTATCTCTCCTAGCTGTTCTTTGGAACTCTGCATTCAGATGGATATATCTTTGCTTTTCTCCTTTGCCTTTCACTTCTCTTCTCTTCTTTTCTCAGCTGTTTGTAAGGCCTCCTCAAACAACCATTTTGTCTTTTTGCGTTTCTTTCTCTTGGGGATGGTTTTGATCACTGCCTCCTGTACAGTGTTATGAACCTTCGTCCACAGTTCTTCAGGCACTCTGTTTATCAGATCTAATCCCTTGAATCTATTTGTCACTTCCACTGTATAATCATAACAGATTTGAGTTAGGTCATACCTGAATGATCTAGTGGTTTTCCCTACTTTATTCAATTTAAGTCTGTATGTCTAATTAACATTTGTTACCTAAAACTTACCAATTTTTTTATTGTAATGAGAACTTTTACAATTACTCTATTAGCAACTTTGAAGTAAACAACAGTATTTTTTCTTAAATCCTTTTTAAAATTGAGATACAGTTAACATACAATATTATATAAGTGTTAGGTATACAACATCATGATTCACAATTTTTAAATTTTATACTCCATTTATAGTTTTTATAGGTCTTCCCTGGTGGCCCAGATGGTAAAGAATCCACCTGCAATGTGGGAGACCCGGGCTTGATCCCTGGGCCGGGAAGATCCCCTGGGAGGAGGGCATGGCAATCAACTCCAGTATTCTTGCCTGGAGAATCCCAAGGACAGAGGAGCCTGGCGGGCTACAGTCCATGGGGTCACAAAGTCAGGACACGACTGAGTGACTAAACACGTAGTTATAAAATTTGGCTGTATTCCCTGTGTTGTGTGATATATCCTTGTTGCTTTATTTTATACATAATAGTTTGTACTTCTTAACCCCCATCCCTGTCTTGTCCCTCTCTCCACTAGTAACCATTAGTGTATTCTCTGTATCTGTGAGTTTATTTCCTTTCTGTTATATTCACTACTTTTATTTTGTATATTCCACATATAAGTGATATCATATATAGCATTTGTCTTTCTCTAACTTATTTCACTTAGCATAATACCCTCAAAGTCCATTCATGTTGTTATAAATAGCAAAATTTTCATTCTTTTTTATGACTGAGTAGTATTCCAGCGTGTGTGTACATAAACCATGTTTTTTCTATCCATCCGTTAATGAACACAGGTTGCTTCCTTATCTTGGTGATTAGAAATAATGCTGCTGTGAACATTGGGGTGCATGTGTCTTTTCAAATTAGTGTTCTCTTTTATTTTGAATATATAGCAAAAGTGGAAGTGCTGGGTCGTATGGTAGTTCTATTTTTAGCTTTTTGAAAAGCTGCTGCATTGTTCTCCACAGTAGCTGCACCAATTTACATTCCCACCAGCAGTGTTCAAGGGTTCCCTTTTCTCCATATCTCCACCGACATTTGTTATCTGTGGTCTTTTTGATAAGCCATTCTGACCAGGTGATAATCTCATTGTGGTTTTAGTTTGCATTTCTCTGATTAGCAGTATTGAGAGTCTCTTCATGTACCTGTGGCTATCTGTATGTCTTTGGGAAAATGTCTATTCAGGTTTTCTGCCCATTTTTAAATTGGGGTTTGTGTTTTTGATGTTGAGTTGTAGAGCTATTTTTATACTTTGGATATTAACCCCTTATCAGTCATCTCATTAGCAGATGTTTTCTAATTTTAAAGGTTGTTTTTTTGTGATGGTTTTCTTTGCTGTGCAGAGCTTTTAAGTCTAACTAGGTCTCATTTGTTTCACTTTCAATTGTTTATTTTTTGTTTTATTTCCTTTGCTTTAGGAGATAGATCCAAAAAGATATTGGTATGATTGTTTCAAAAAGTGTTCTGCCTATATTTCCTTCTAGGAGTTTTATGGTTTTGGTCTTATATTTAGACCTATAATCCATTTTGAGTTTATTTTTTGTATATGGTGTGGGAAAATGTTCTAGTTTCACTCATTAATGTGTAGCTGTCCAGTTTTCCCAGCACCACTTATTGAAGAGAGAGTCTTTATTGTATTTTTTGTCTTGTCATAGATTAATTGCAATCTGTATATATACATGATTGTTTTAAGTTGCTGATCTCTCACTTTCAAGTCCTTTTTAACAGCCCTGCATTTGTACTTTCCTCCCCTCACAATTATTGTTTTTGATTTTATATTTTATATCTAATTATTTTGTGGATCCCTTAACAGGGCTTCCTTGCTGGCTAAGTGGTAAAGAATCCGCCTGCCAGTGCAGGAGATACAGGTTCAACCCCTGGGTTAGGAAGATTCCCTGGAGAAGGAAATAGCAACCCAGTCCAGTATTCTTACCTGGGAAATTCCATGGACAGAGGAGCCTGGCAGGCTACAGTCCATGGGGTCACAAAAGAGTCGGACACGACTTGGCAGCTAAACAACAGTTCCTTATTGTGGCTATTCCTGATTTTGCTACTTTTGTCTTCTAACCTTATTAGCTTTGTGTGTGGTGGTTTCCTACCTTTTCTGTATGGTTGCCTGTACCAATGAACATTTTCATTTCATAATTTTCATGTTTCTACTTATAGCCTTTTTTTTTCATTCAGAAGTTCCTTTAACATTTGTTGTAAAACTGGTTTGGTGATGCTGAACTCTTAGTTTTTGCTCGTCTGTAAGGCTTTTGATCTCGCCATCAAATCTGAATGAGAGTCTTTCTGGGTAGAGTATTCCTGGTTGTAGGTTTTTCCCTTTCATCACTTTAAATATAGCCTGTCACTCCCCTCTGGCCTGCAGAGTTTCTCCTGAGAAGTCAGCACATAGCCTTGAGGGAATCCCCTTGTTTCTTCTCCCTCATTGCTTTTAGTAACAAGAGCAGTTTTTAATTTTTACCCTTAGAACTAGAGTTGTCTTGTAATGTGGGACTTCCTGCACTTCCTGGACTTGGATATCTGTTCCTTTCCCAGGTGAGGGAAGTTTTCAGTTATTATGTCCTAAAATATGTTACCAGCTCCTTGTTCTCTCTGTTCTCCTGGAACCTGTACAATGGGACTGTTAGTGCACATGATACTGTGCTAGAAATCTACTAAAATGTTGTCATTTCTTATCATTTTCAAAAATTCATTCAGTGTCACTGATTTCCACTGCTCTCTTCTAGCTGGCTGATCCATTCCTCTATATCATTTAGTCTATTTTTAATTCTTTTTAGTGTATTTTTCATTTCAGTTATTGTATTCATTTCTGTTTTGCTCTTTAGTTTCTCTTTGTTAAAAACTTCTGGCTTCTCATTCTGTGCAGCCGTTGTTCACTTGAGTTCTTTGATCATCTTATACGATCACTACCCTGAACTCCTTCTCTGGTAGACGTCTGTCTCCACTTCACTTGGTCCTTCTGAGGTCTCACCTTGTTGCTTTGTCTGGAACACGTTCTTCTGTCACCGCATTTTGCCTAAGTTGCTGTTTTTATTTTTGTGTATCTGGTATGTTGATTATGTTTCCCTACTGGAGAAGTGGCTTTTTGTTGGAAATGTCTTATGCATCCCAGCAACATGTCCCCCTCTCGTCACCTGAGCTGTATGCCCTAGCAGTTGTCCCTATGAGGACTGCGTGGGGTCTTCGGTTGTGGTGGGCTATTCGGTACGCTTGGTTGGCCCTTGGTCCAGTTGGTTGCCAGGCCTTGCCTTGTGCAGAGGCTGCCAGCTGCTGGTTGGCTGGTCAGAAGGTGGCTAACTGTGTAACCTCAGAGACCCCCAGGGCTAGTGCTGGCTCGGTGGTGGGTGGAGTCAGACTCTTGAAGGCTGCAGGGCTGTTTCCTGCTGGTTGGTGGGTAAAGCCAGATCCTGGCTTAGTGCTGCCCTATACATGGGCAGAGCAGGTCTTGGAGTCTGGTTGCAGAGCCCAGGGGTCCCAGAGCTGGTGTCTGATTGCTGGGTGTGGACAGTTCCTGACACAGTTGGGTACAGGGTCTGGGGTGTCCTGAAGCTTGTGCTGGCCTGCTAGTGGCCAGGGCTGGGGCCCAGCTGTCCCAGTGAGGGGTCTGGCCTACTGATCCACATGTTGCAGGACTAGTTTTCTTGCATCTGATGTCTGTCCCCTGGTGGGAGAAACTGGTCCAGAGGCTAGAGCAGGCTCCCTCGAGGCCAGGACCAGGGCCAGCAGACCTAGGATTTGGAACTGCTGCATGCTCACTGGTGGGTGAAGTTCAGGGGGTCTTAAGGCAGCCTGTTGGCTGATGGGTGGGGCTGTGTCCCCGCTCAGTTGCTTGGCCTGAGGTGTCCCAGCACTGGTACCTACAGGCTTTGGGTAGGGCCAGGTCTTGGTGCTAATAAGCTAGAGGTAGGATTCCCCAGTGCCGCTTGCCAGCACCAAGGTCCATGT
This sequence comes from Bubalus kerabau, assembly GCF_029407905.1. Lineage (NCBI taxonomy): Eukaryota > Metazoa > Chordata > Mammalia > Artiodactyla > Bovidae > Bubalus > Bubalus kerabau. The sequence goes on along the minus strand of NC_073627.1, from coordinate 15,473,406 downwards.
GGCAGAAGGAGTTCCTCACAACGGCTGCCACCAGTGTCTGTGTGCCCGGGGTGAGCTGCCGCTGCCACCTGTCTCACCAGGAGACTCTGAGTTCAGGAAGTGGGCCTGGCCTAGGCTCCTCTCAAATTACTGCTTCTGTCCCCCGTCCCAGAATAGAGATTTTGTGTGTGCCCTTTAAGAATGAAATTTCTTTCCTGCAGCCCTTTGGGACTCCTAAAAGTAATCACCACTGCCTTCAAAGCCAGATGTTCTGAGGGCTCATCTTCCCAGAGCAGGACACTCAAGCCAGGGAGCTCACTCCTTTGGGAGAACCTCTGCAATGTAATATTCTCCAGTTTGTGGTCCCATACGCCTTGGGGTATGGGACTCGACTATATTGCAAGTCTGCCCCTCCTACCATCTCGCTGTGGTTCCTTATTGATGTCTTTAGTTATAGAAGATCTTTTTTGGTAGGTTCCTATCTTTTTCATCAACTGTTGTTCAGCAGATGGTTGTGGTTTTGGTGTGCCCATGAGAAGAAGTGAGTTCAGATTCTTTGTACTCTGACATCTTGGCCATCCTCCCTTCCTTATATCTTTTCCATGAGTAAGGAGAAATCCCTTGCTAAGCACCTTGTAATAAGATACACAGCAGGATCTCATCGTGATGCAGACCTGGCCGAGGCATGCTGCTCTGTGACTTGAGTTGGGGAGGCGGTAGTGAGGCCTCTGTAAGAGCTGGGTTTGCTTTACAGTTGGCGTGAACAGGACTCATGGAGGAGGTGGCTTCTGGCGCCCAGGGCACTGCCCACTCAACACAGTATTAATTGTAGTCACCATACTTGTACACTGGGGCTTCCCTAGTGGCTCAGACAGTAAAGAATCTGCCTGCAGTGCCAGACACCCACATTCGATCCCTGGATTGGGAAGATCCCCTGGAGAAGGGAGTGGCAACCCACTCCAGTATTGTTTCCTGGAGAATTCCATGGACAGAGGAGCCTGGTGGGCTACAGTCTGAGGAGTAGCAAAGAGTCGGAGACGACTAAGCAACTAAAACTTTTACTTACTGTACGTTAAATCCCCATGACCTATTTATTGTATAATGGGAAGTTTGTACTTCTATCTTCACTCATTTGTTCTACTGAGGACCTTTTTGTTTTTTTTGTAAATGAGATATTATGTATGTATGATATAAATACTTACATAATTTTTTTTTGTCTGTGCCATGCAGCTTGTGGGATCTCAGTTCCCTGACCAGGGGTTGAAACCAGGCCACGGCAGTAAAAGTCCAGAATCTTAACTCTTAGGCCACCAGTGAAATCCCTAACTGAAATATTATTAATGTTTACAGTAGAGAAGTTCACAATCTCTGCAGTGATAAACCAGTAGGTTCTAAAACAATCTGAAGATTGAGAGATAATTAAATGTGTAACTTTTACTCTGACAAAAGTTCTAGATGATAACTAACCATGAGTTTTTCGGAGAAATCCCATCAAAAAAAGGGGGAATCCATTTTGTTTATGGGGAGTTTGTGTATTGTAGATTTCCAAGGCAGCAAAATGGTATTTCCTCAATTTCAGAACTATTTTAATACTGCTTTCTATGTAATATATTATAGAGCTGATTCAAAATATTAACCATTCAAAAATTAGACAAAACTTGGGATTACCCTGGTGGTCCAATGACTAAGACTCTGCACTTCCAATGGAGGGAGCCAGGATTCATTCCCTGGTCAGGGAACTGGATCCCACATGCCCTGACTAAGACCTGGGGCATGCAAATAAATAAAAATTAATGTTTTTTTTTTAAAAGGAAAAAACAGAACATTTGTTTGATCTATGCTGCTGCTGCTAAGTCACTTCAGTCATGTCCAACTCTGTGTGACCCCATGGACGGCAGCCCACCAGGCTCCCCCGTCCCTGGGATTCTCCAGGCAAGAACACTGGAGTGGGTTGCCGTTTCCTTCTCCAATGCATGAAAGTGAAAAGTGAAAAGGAAGTCGCTCAGTCGTGTACGACCCTCAGCGACCCCATGGACTGCAGCCCACCAGGCTCCTCCGTCCATGGGATTTTCTGGGCAAGAGTACTGGAGTGGGGTGCCATTGTCTTCTCCGTGTTTGATCTATAAATCTTTGATGATGGTTCCAACCAAGACTTCTAGCTCAGAGATGCGCCTGTGCAACAGTTGGCACTTCTGCAACCCTGGCCCCTGCTTTTCTAAAGCAGAGGAATGAAGCACTGTGTAAAACTGCTTTTAAGTTACATAAATGACTCTGGGCTACAGAACTACATGTTGCTATTAGTTACGAAAAAGTAATTGGTATTTCAAGAAATCAGACCAACATAGTTCTGTGATTTATGTCATTTCTGATATTTTTATCCTCAAGATATAGGCTTTTAGCTTTTAGTCTAACAGCAATAAAAAAATTGTACCTTTAATATTTTCTAGGTGCCCAAGGTCCTAATGAAATGCAGTCTAAAAAATCCTCAACCCTTCCATGCTCTAGCTCACAAGAAGAAGTGTTGAACCCTCCCTCTAGTTTTTTGTCCAAGAGCAGGACATCCTTTGTTGAAGACAGTGAGTAGTAATGCACAGAGTTCTTGAGACTGTGGCTGGGAGCTGGAGGTGGTCGATCGTGAGCAGTGCTGTTCACCTTTTTACTTTTGTTGCTCTATGGTTAATGTGATTCTTTTTGGTTTTACATGACCTCATTTGTAAATGTTTACTATTATGAACTTGGATGTCTTCTTAAGATGGTCTTTGGTCATATGTTTTGCATCCACTATTTTATTATCTAAATCCTCTCAAAGGCTTTAGGACAGTAAGAGTCTCCGATACATTAGTTTATCAGTTGGTGGTCTTCAAATTATATTAACTTGAAAAAATATTCTCATTTCATATTATCTCTAGGATTTTCATACGGTTAGTATTATATAAAGTCATAGTTAATGGCTAACAATTTTTATAACGTATAGATGAACCATAATTTATATAGCTATTCAAGCCATTTAGGTTTTTAGTAATTTTTCATTATTTTTAAATAACTTTTTAGGAAACTATTACAATAATATTAAAATTATATTCTTCCTGATTTAATTAGGTCCCTACTTGTTCATTTAGAATGAGTCCCTATTTCCATTGTCTTTTTGGTGTACTTTTCTTAAAATCAAGTTTAAAATATATTTCTAAGTAGTGTGTGTGTACACTTGTTTGTATAGGGTATATGTATATGTGAAATGATTTATGTCTCTGTGTCCACTTTACTTTGTCCAACTAGCAGAAATTTCTTCTGTGGATATGATTCCAAGTGCTAGGAAGTTAGGGGAGCCTATCCGGTCAGCTATTCCTTTACATCCCCCTTACCACCCTTCAGAGCCTCGAGCTCCCTGCCCCATAGGAAAAGAATACTTGCGTTCAAGTCACTGCTCCCCTACCATGAATTCTACCGGAGAAGGCACGGCATTTTCTACGGTAAGTGGAAAAGCTTGCTTTCAGCTGGACCAAAGCTCATAGATTTATTTAAAAGTTCTCTGCTAGACTAGTAGTCAAGAATACTGCACTAACCAGAGAGCACTGTAGTTCTTAAAATTCACCTCTGCATACACCTGCATATTCTCAGCCTGGGAAGATAGGGACAGGGTGACTGTAAAGGGGAAGTAGGATGAGCCGACACTTACTGAGTGCTCATTTGTATTAGGCCCAGTTCTGCATACTTTACAAATACTGGATAAATTACTTCTTACAACACAGCTCTGAAGTAGGTACTATTTTTATTTCTTATGGGGAAACTGAAATACAGGGTTTAAGAATCTTGTCTGAGGTCACACAGCAGTTGCAGAATTAGGATTAGAATTCAGGCATTCTAGCTTCAGAACCCATATTGTATGTATCTAATTTAATAATTGAAATTATTTAACAGAAAGTCTAAAAAATAGTCTTTCAGCCATATTCCTATTAATCCAGCATGAACTACTATTAACATTCTGGCCTATTTGCTTCTACTCTTTTCTTCGAAAATAAAAGCCTTTTTTATACAGTCATCATGTTCCTATTTTCCCAGCAACAAGAGCACTCAGGTATATGCCAAGGGTAGGTATATTTAAAAAATGATATGCTGTCATTATTAAAAATTGAAACAGTACCAAAAAAGTAAGTTAGCATTAGGTGACTGTCATTCTAAACATTCTGAGCATCAGTTTAGGTCGGAGGGTGAACGGATAAAGAGAGAAAGGGATCATAGGTTAGTGGTTACTTTGAGGGGGCTTGCAGGGGTGGTGGAAGGGCTTCTGAGTTGTTGGTAATACTCTTTTTCTTTACTGGGTGGAAGTTAAATGGAAATAATCATTTTGAACCAGTTCTTGAGAAGGACACTAACTTCAGTTTTAAAAAGGTTTCTTTTAAATATGATTGTAATACAGTTTTTACTTAAGGCATTAAATTTAATTTTACTTTAATAGAAGAAAAAGATACTGAAGTGAAATTAAAGAGATAGTTAAGCATGAAATGTTTCTTAACCACAAGAAATATTTTCCATAAGATTCCCTCCAAAGTTAAGATATACATTGTTTAAAATGTTAAATTTATATTCATATTTTAGAGGTTTTGCCTATTTGTTTTGAAGTTTCTGTTGACTCCTTCATATGAAAGAAAATGATTTTAATACTTTCCACTTGTGATTTGATCCTTTTTTCACTGTCCAGGTGTAGCCATAACCTCTATAAATTTTCATATTTGAGACCACTTCACTTGCCTTTATATTTGAATGACATCCTGAGCCATGCTTTTTCTTTGAGGACAAGTTTACAGACATTGCTCCATTCCTTTGGCATTGGTGATCAGTAGAGTGTTTTGACAAATGGGTTTTTTAAAAAGGCAAAACATGGAGAATAAAGGGACCTAGCTTTCTATCACAGGTCCTCCCTTCCCATCACACACAATATGTTGTTTTTTATGTCTTCTCTGTATCTTTTTCAAATAAATTCTCCTTTGTTTTTAATAGGAACCAGACAAGAGAGTTTCCTTAACTTCCAAGTTGTCTAAAGATAGCAAACAGGAAGTGTATCCAGCTCGGGACCAAGGCCCTAGGACAAGGAAACTTCCCAGAGAAGAAAGGTAAGAGCACTGCAGGCGTCAGTGTTTACAGGTTGTTTGCAAAGGGATTTGCAGAGTTAAGCGTATACCCTCCAGATGGAGCTGTGAAGGCCAGGATGAAATATTTGGCAAAGCATGTATTACAGTTGTTCTGAACTGAGTAATGTACACTTGTCTATTTAAATGTCATATCACTTTTTATTACAGATACGAAAACAGAGCTGCAGTTTCATCCTGGGATTCACCTTTCTCCCAGAGGGCAGGAAAAAGGTTAACAGAACAAGAATTACATGCAGTATCAGAGAAACTATCTCAGCGCCTCTCTGAACTAGATTCGGCAAGTCTTATTTTTTTGTCTTATCTGTATTGAGATTGCCATAGTTGGTGAGCATTTAAGTGATTTTCCAATTAAGGTGAAAGCTAAGCTTAATGAACTAGAAAGTTAATTTTATCTTAGTTACTGTGAAAATCTGTACATCAAGCAGATGGGACATAGGCTGAGAAATTATCTCCTAGCCTTTTATGATATAACCAGATTTGGTACATATTCATCCAAATTTTATCAAATTCTGATTAAATAACAGATGATTACATTAAACCATATGTATTTAGATGCATATGTATTGTTTCTCTTTGTCACTAAAGACATTTTGATATAAAATTGGATGAGCTCTGATTTTCAAAAATAAAATACTGTAGTTTGGAGATATCATTGAATAAATATATTAAGTCCCTATATAACTTACTCTTAAGGTTATTGGAACTGATAGTCTGTGGCACTGATATATATCCTTGAGAAACTCTGCATAAGCGTCTGAAAACTTGTGCCTGAACCTGTGCCTAATTATCAGAGAAAGCTTTTAAAAGGTTTTATCTAATCCTTCCAACTTGCATTCTGCTGAAATCAGTAACAGATGTTAAAAAGAATTTTCTTGATAGATGTTAAAAAGTGCCCTGGGTGATCGAATGAAAGAAACGACTGGCTCCGAAGAGAATATTGGAAATGAAGAGGTGGGAAGTGGAAATGATGAGACACTGTCTCAGCACAGTGATGGCATTGTGGAGTATGGACCGAAGAAGCCAAGGCCAGGTAAAGCCTGTATGCATTTCATCAAGATCTGTTTGAATTTTATCTTGTTCTTTTGTTTGGAACATATTCTACTGTTTCTTCATTTTCCTGACTTTGTGTTGGTTTCTGAGCAGTATGTAAAACAGCCACTCTCTCAGTCCTGAAGGAGTAGTCTTGCACAGGAGGACTCTTAGCGTTCAGCCCATCCCTAGCTCCTGGTTGGTTCTCAAATCTCTGTGGTTGTCCAAGCCACTCTCTTCATTCTTAATGGCTCCTGGTAGTTGAGGTTGTGCCCTAACCCTTTTTGATGTGGGTTTTTTGTCAGTTGGGTCACTAAGCTAGTGTCTGGATTCTTTTCAGAGGAAATTATTCCATATGTAGTATATGTTAGTGTCTCTGGAGGAGATGAATTCAGGAGCCTGTATATTACCATCTTGAACTGGAACCCTCTCACCCCTGTCTTTTTACTTAAAAAAAATTTTTTTTTAATGTTTTAATTGAAGGATAATTGCTTTATAGTATTATGTTGGTTTCTGCCAAACATCAACATGAGTCAGCCATAGATATACATATGTCTCCTCCCTCTTGAACTTCCCTCCCACCTCCCTCCCTATCCTACCCCTCTAGGTTGTTATAGAGCCCCAGTTTAAGTTCCCTGAGTCATATAGCAAATACCCATTTCACCTTTTTTCTTGAACAGCATTGTGTTACCTGTCTAAATATGCTATTTTTTTAAATTTACATAGATATTATATATATTATTCTGCAACTTTTTTTTTCCTGTTAACATTGTTTTAGAAATCTGTTCGTACTTCTGGTTCACTCATTATAACTACTGTGTAACCGAGTTCATGCTTCCTTGGTGACTAAGACGGTAAAGAATCTGCCTGCAATGCAGGAGAGACCTAGGCTTGATCCCTGGGTTGGGAAGATCCCCTGGAGAAGGGAATGGCTACCCACTCCAGTATTCTCAGGGCTTCCCTAGTGGCTCAGACAGTAAAGAACCTTGCCTGCAATGTGGGAGGCGTGGGTTCAATCCCTGGGTTGGGAAGATCCCCTGGAGAAGAGAAGGGCTACCTACTCCAGCATTCTTGCATGGAGAGTTCCACGGACGGAGGATCCTGGCGGGCTACAGTCTACAGGGTCATGAAGAGTCGGACATGACTAAGTGACACTTTTCACTGATTTCATACAGTGTGTCTCATTTATATGAGTGTGTATTTTTATTTATGTATATGTGGATTTTTTTTGCTTCCAGATTTCATAACTACAAACAGTTCTGCAATGAACAACTTGTAATATGTGCAAAAGCTGCTCTAGGATCCACATCTGCCAGAATTGGTAGATCAGGGGTTTACACTTTCTTACCATTGCCAACTTCCCCTCCAGAGTGACCACACACATTTGTATTTACATGAGCAATGCCTGACAGTTTTCGGTTTGCCACATCGTTGCAGATGCTTCCTACTGCTTGTTCAAATAATTATCCCATTTTCCAGCAACTAAAATTCTGCATTCATTTTTATCTACTTTGGTCATCCCTTGTTTCTCTAGAAACAGTCCATTTCTCATCCAGAACTTACTTTTCAGTGTTTTATTTAACTTAAAGAATACTTTTTCCTTGTCTTGATTATTTCCTCTCTTCCCTGAGATTTGGCTTAGGTAATCTCTAGGAACCCTCATCCTGCAATGTGCATGTTATACCATTTTGAAAACACATTGTAAGTTAAAATGTTATGTTTATTGGATCTTCAATTTCTAAAGAATACATTGTGAACATAGTAAAAATGTTATTAAAACACCATTTAAAATAGATTGTGCAAGTTAGTTTTACTTAACTTGAAAGATTTAAATGAAGAGAGTATGTGCAAGTTAGTTTTACTTAACTTGAAAGATTTAAATGAAGAGAGTAAAGAGACAAGAGCTCAAGGACAGGTTACTTCTCTGGAAACATTTATTTAGAAAGTTATCAAGCCTTGCAGATTTCCTTGATGTCAGAGCTGTATTGAATTATTCGCTTTTCCAAAAAGGCACAGCATCCCCCTCTTCACAACTAGCAGATTCCTAAGTTTATCTATAAACAATGGGACATAAAAAGGTTTCTGGAGGGAAATAATTTGTTAGATCTCACAGGCAGTGTGGAATATGGGGGCTGGATCACTAAGTAGGGAACAACAGGACTGCTTAAAAAGGCTAAATAACTTCTGTGTGTAAGGTGCTGCTTTATAAGGGTAAGGGGTGTGTGTGTGTGTATGTGTGTACACATACATACACACTTACATCCCCCTCCTCAGGACCTACATAGGTAAAAGGTTAGTGGACACATTGCTATGGTTTACCTTTTTTTTCCTCTCTACTACCAAGAGTACTTACTAAGTACAGGCCTTTGTGTGCAGCAGGCATCCCACATGTTGCTCCATTTTCAACCCAAAAGTGAATATAGAAACTCAGTACATCTTTGAAACATTTTGAGTACGTATTTATGTGCATTTGTCTGTCTGCTTGGTATGATTAACATACAAATAGAAGTTACTTAGAGGAGAGTACATTCAGCACATTCACAGTCTCTCTGGATTTGGTAAAAATCAACTGTTTGGTGCCAGCTTAACATTTCTGGCTCTCAGAAACTCACGGTACGTGTCTCTTGTGTTGCAGGACTTGCCGTGCATAGAAAGGCATCCTCCAGATCTCATTCACTCTCTCCATCTCCAGTTAACAAAAACAAACAATTCCAGATGGAGAGAAAAAAGCAGCGAAAACCAAAAGAAACAGATGTCCGCCAATTTCAAGCAAAGGTATATCCCATCTCTTGACTGTTACTAGGCAGCAGGTATTACCATTATTTACCCTCAGCAGGATGCTACAGTGAACATGCTGTTGATGAAAGGCATAAAATGCATTTAGGATTCTTGAGCTGAGTGGATGACAAAATCATGTGACATGGCTTTTATGGTCCCCCATTATAAAACTTGTACTCCTGAAACTCTAACAAAACTAACCATATATAGCCCAGGGCTCCAGTGGATTAAGAAAGTGTATCAGTGTAGACTGATATTTTCAGAGAGAGGTTTAGAAATAAAGAGAACTTGAGGTGGGTTAAATGTGACAGACCATTTGAGTTACAGATGGGATGAAAATCCCCAAGACAGGAATGAAAGGAGGTGGTTACGGGTCAACAGGAGAATGAATGTATGATTACTGAGGAAGACTTTCTGCTGTGGAATAGTGATTTTGAAATGTAACATAAATTTAGAACACTTAAGTTGTTTGCTGTCGTGTGTTTTATAATGGTGAAAACTAACTCAGTATGTAATTCAACATGTAACTTCCATCCAAGGGTGTATCAAAATAATTATAAACTGTGGGAACAAAAAAACAACATTAGGTAAAGTTTTATGTCTCAGTTAGGTGTCTGTTAAATAATATGTTTATTGATCAGTAGCCTGAAAGGAACTTTAAAAAAAGTGATTCGAATGGCAGTCTTAGGTAGATTTTTTTTTCTTCATTTTCATTTGTATGTTTTTAATAACTATAATATCATACTGCCTTTCCCTGTAGGCAATAACCGAGGCATTTGAAAAGGAACTAAGAAGAAATAAAGTTCAAGAGAATATTGGACCTCTAGGAATAAATGACGAGGAGGAAACAGTGGGTAAAAGTCTCTACTGTAATAAATGCCATTTGATCAGATCAGTGGAAAGTACAGAGATGATCTTTTTAAAAGGAAAAAAGAATCGACAGAACCTTAATCATTAGCCTCTTAGAAAAAAGCAGAATTTCATTTCATGGATGTGGATTTTCTTTTATTCATAGGGTAACCAAGCTGCTAAAATGTGGTACCAGAAACACTAGTATTTTTTCCTGCCTGCCTGAAACTTACATCAGTTTTAAGGGCTTCTATTGTTTTATCAGTTCACCAAGGCTTTAAAGACAGTCTGGGCTGAGAAGTTAAAGAGGGAGAGTAAGAGAAGACAGAAAATCCCAGTTCTAAGCTTGGTTGGAACAAACCCAAAGCATAAGTTTTCATTGCCTTTCAAAAGAATAGTTACAGAAGCTAAATGAAAGCATGGAAGAAAATGCTTATGCTAAAATGTTCACAAACCAGGATATAGAATACAGTATGGTTATAACTAAACATTGTCTTAGAACTTTTGTAATCCACATGGAAAAGCCTGTCAAAGAAGCAAGCACATCAGAACATTGTCAGTTGTTGTATTTAGCGGGTAGGACTATGGCAACTATGAAACTTGAATAAGATTCAGTGCTTTTTCAAACTCCACAGGATGCCAGAAACTAAAGAGGTATTTCACTTAGAGTAGGTAAAGACTAACCAAATTTTAGAAGTCTGAAGTAAGGTAGTTTGGTTGGGAATTATGTTGACTATTTTTGCTGATACGTAATATTTAAGATGATATATGAAAGCCCTATTAGACTTCTCATTCTACTGTTTCCTGTCTAAGGAAAAAATATACAGAGAAGCTGTTCATAAAAGAACTCCAAAACGAAGCCAGCCCTGGAAGATTTACTCTAGAAAAACCACAATTCCAAGTCCAAGAGGTGGCTTGCCAAAGCCAAATAAAGCAGTTCCAAGTAAGAACCACAAAATTGTACTTTATGGAAAACTGGCATGCTTTGAAAGTGCACACTGCCTGCCAAGGACACAGCACTGAAAACTAACATCTACCAGTGAGCTGGACAAAGTGCCCTCTTCTGCCACTGCTGTATGCTAAATTTCTATAAAGAGAGAGAAAACTCTTAAATGAGCCATTTCTTTAAAACTCTTAAGTATATGCCAATACATTGGCACAGAGGAATGCACTGGCTATGACCTGCTGTTCCAGCTTCAGCTCTCTCTGTTCACTAAGTGCTGGCTGCCTTTTCTTTGTTTCTGGGAAGTTGGTAGAACCAAAGGGATGCTCCAAAGCAAGCAGAGAGCCTATCCAGCTCCTGTATATTGACAGTTGGCACCGAGGTGCAGTTTCAAAGACCACTGACCTTCTAACTACATCCTATTAGACACAGACTTTCCCTCCTGGGAGGGTTGGAGAGTCTGTTTGACCACACACAGAGCATCCACCCCAGGCACTGAGTCAGCTGAGCAGTTAGGACGGACTTCACAAGACCAGCATGTCCTCAGTCAGAAATGTTGAGCTTATTTTCATCCTTACTAGTTAGTTGGCTTGTCCCAATCAGAAAAGGAATGCAAAAGTAATAACATACTTTTAGACTTGTTCTTTGCAGGCTCAGAGCCATATCATGTAGATAAGCTTTGACTGAAGGTTGAATGAGGTTTCTTCTTAAAAGCTGTCAGCAAGTTTCTCAGATTAAAAAATTTTTTTTACCTCGCAGTGAAAGTGAATGAACACAGTCTCCTGCCCCTAATGCTGGAGCAGTTTCCATTTCTCTATGTTTCTGGCCAAACACTAAGCAAAATGTGGAAACAGCAAATCGCACAGGTTGAACAACTTAAAAAAGATGCATATAGAGAAAATCGATCAAAGAAGAAACTCCAGGATGAAGTAAGATAACTGTCAATTAAGCATAGAAATATAAAGCAAAAAGAGGCAGAGCTTATCCTTGATAATCGAGTGAATAGAATTATTAACTTCCTTCTCTTCCATCCCACTTAAAGATAGAAGAAGCCTTGAGAAGGCATGACCTCCTTACTGCGCTTATCAAGAAAGAATATGAACATAACAAGAGACTGGTATGTCAAGAGCAAACTGGGTACTATATCTTTGAATTTGTAAGTTATATTAATTACTTTTATTTGTACTAGCTGGGCAGTATCCCTACTGACTCATACCTCCAGCATTTGCCTGTGGAAGCATTTAGGTCTTTAACCAACACTGATGTGAGGGTAAGGTGCTAGGTGCTTCATAAACACGGTTTTATTTTTTCTTATTTATTTTTTAATTGGAGGGTAATTGCTTGACAGAATTTTGCTCTTTTCTGCCAAATATCAACATGAATTAGCTATAGGTATACATATGTCCCCTCCGTCTTGAACCTCCCTCCTGAACTTCCCTCCCTATACAGTGTCTCTGTAGTAAGACAATGGAGATGTTTTCTATGAAATGAAAAACCTGAAGTTTTGAAATGTTAACTTGCCCTCAGTCTCACCATAATCAGCAAGGGCAAGGTTAGATTTTAATCCAGGTCTGTCTCTACCTATGAGCCCCTTCAGGGTACCAGGTGGTTAACTCAAGTGGCTTTTTTGGTCCTCTCCCTTCTTTCTCAGGTCCCAAATAGAAAGTTGAGGTTATTTATGCCTCCATTATAATTTGGGCTAACAATCGCATACAGTATAATGTTATCCTCTTAAGTATCATGAAGGGAGAGGACAGAGATCAAAGACATTAATAAGCCAGAGGAAGAGACTGAGTATAGAGACAAGCTGCTGCTAAGTCACGTAAGTCGTGTCTGACTCTGTGTCTGACCCCATAAACGGCAGCCCACCAGGCTCCCGTCCCTGGGATTCTCCAGGCAAGAACACTGGAGTGGGTTGCCATTTCCTTCTCCAGTAGAAACAAGGAGTGAGAACTGAAACTCTCAACAGTTCCTGAGAAGGAAGGGGAAGCATCAGGAATTGCATGTGGGACTCTGGTGCTGGGGAGAAGAAAACACGTGTCTGGACAGGTAGTTAGAAGGCTTTTCCTTCATGACTTCATTTCATCCTCACTACTTTGCTAAGATATCACCTGATTTCCTTAGTTTTGCATCTTTTGAGAGTGCCAGTTTTCTACTCCTTTTTAAGTGGGCATCTGGGTATTACTTAGGTGACCTCCTGGAGGAACAGGGAGATGAGATTCTCGTTTGAGAGGGGCTCAGTGAAGATGGCTCTTCTTTTTCCGCTCTTTGGGCTACACAAATGGCATGTGGGATCTTACTTCCCCACCAGGGGTGGGGCCCATGCCCCCTGCAGTGGGAGCACAGCATCTTAACCACTGGAGTGGGGCAGCTCTTCCGACTCCGATGATGAACCTACCAACAAAGACTGGAAGGCTTCTGGGGGCCACACACTCTGCCCAGCCAGCAGACCACGGGCCCTCCATAGCCAGCTTGCTGCCTGAAGACATCGTGATGGGGAACAGGGCAGATGAGAACATCGGAGTCTGTCTTCCTCTTGTCCTTACCTCTTTTTCCTTTCCCTTAGCAAGACTTCAAGGACCGAATTCATAGGCAGAAATTGACCCAATCAAAGATAAAAGAAAATCGACAGCAGATTGTTCGTGCCCGAAAATATTATGATGATTATAGAGTTCAGTTGCGTTCAAAAATGATGAGAATGAGGAGCCGGGAAGAAATGGTAACTATGGCTTTTCTGTCCAGTCCAATTAAAAAGATAAATTTTGTCTGTTACGTTTTTGAACCACCTTCATTGCGACTCTTGTCCTAATTTGAATGCAAGTCTGAGTTCAGACTTGTTCGCACCTCATTTTATTACTGCCATAGTGTGTCCTAGTGTATTCTCGGTCTCTACTACTACTTTTAAAATCAAAGTGTAGTTGATTTACACTTGAAGTATAGTTGTGTTAATTACTGCTTTACAGCAATGACTCCGTCATACATCCATTCTTTTCCATTATGGTTTGTCAAAGGATATTGACAAATATCCCATACAGTAGGTCCCTGTTGTTTATCCATTCTCTATATGAAAGTTGGCACCTGTTAACCCCAGCTGAGCCGCTGCATCCTGCCCCCTCAACCCTCTCCCCTTTGGCAGCCGCCAGTCTGTTTTCTCCACCCCTATTTGTTTGGTAGATGGGTTCACTTGTCATATTTTAGATTCCACGTATAAGTGATATTATATGGTATTTGTCTTTCTCTTACTTAGTAAGATAATCTCTAGTTGCATCTGTGTTGCTGCAAATGGCATTATTTTGTTCTTTTTTTGACTGAGTAATGTTCCATTGCATATATGTCCCACATCTTCTGTGTCCATCCATTCATCTGCTGATGGACGTTTAAGTTGTTGCTGTGTCTTGGCTATGGTGAACAGTGCTGCTATGAACATCAGGGTGCATGTATCTTTTCAAATTATAGGTTTGTACAGATATATGCCCAGGAACAGGATTGCTGGATCAGATGGTAATTCTATTTTTAGTTTTCTGAGGAAGTTCCATATTGTTTTCCATAGTGGCTTCACCAGCTTATATTCCCACCAACAGTGTAGGAGGATTCCCTTTTCTCCACACCCTCCCCAGCATTTGTAGACTTTTTAATGATGGACATTCTGGCTGGTGTGAAGTGATACTTCATTGTTTTGATTTGCATTTCTCTAATAATTAGTGAGGTTGAGCATCTTTTCATGTGCCTGTTAGTCATCTGAATTTCTCTACTGTGCTTATCTTAATGTGAAGTCTTAATTCTCTCTGACCTCCTGTGTGTCGGTATTTTTCCAGGATGACTGCATTAGGGGGCTGGGAACATGTTCTAAGAGACAGGAACTTAAGGTGTGATTACATGACCTCAGATTCTACTCAAAATCAGGAAAATAATGGATAGGTATGCTGTGAGATCTTTCCACAGGATACTTGCTATTTCATCCTTATCAAGCTTGTGATTCCAAACTAGCAATATTCATCTCTAGAGTAAAACATTACGGTAATTCTACTTCGTGGGACTAAATACTCTGAAGGGAGTCATACTGTTATCCTCATTTCTAGAGGATACTTAGGCTTCGAGAGGTTTAATAACTTCACACTAAGGTAATACCACCGACTAATGAATGCATGGCTGTACTTTGGTCAAGAATTCTTACTAATCAGTGGAGGACAAGTGGGCATATCCAAATCCTTTGAACAACTGTTTATCTGTGGCCTAGATAATAATGACGTGGCCCTCAGCTGTGCACAAGTGGACATGCAGCATTTACTTCTGCTCTGGGGTTATTTTCCTGTATATATGGCTGCAGCAAAGAACCTTTGGGACACAGGAAAAGATGCTGAACATCATTAGTCATTGAAGGAATACAAATCAGAACAACAGTGACAAACTCTCACCCATAAAGATGGCTAAAGTAAAGTATTGGCAAGGATGTAGAAGTTGGAACACAGATGCAGAGCTGGTGGGGGTTATAAAACGGTGCAACCACTTTGGAATACAGTCTGGCAGCTCCTCAAAAGGTTAAACATGATCCAGCACTTTCATCCCTAGGTAACTATACACAGGTGTTCCTACTGTAACAGCCCTATTTATAACAGACAAAAAGAGGAAACACTACCAATGTCCATCAGCTGGTGAATTAACAAAATGTGATATCCATATAGTAGAGTATTAAAGTAGTATTTGCTAATATTTCAAAAACTTTGTGAAATACAGTCAGTATGCATACCTCTAGTTGGGCAAAATTTTATTCCTCCATGAAAACTCCGCATAACTTTTTCTGATTTAAATAATTAACAGATATTTAAGAAACTGTTTGAAGAAGGTTTACAAATTCAAAAGCAAAGGTTACGAGACCTAAGAAACTATGCCAAAGAAAAGCGAGATGAACAAAAGAGACAGCACCAGAATGAACTGGACTCAATGGAGAACTACTATAAAGACCAGGTGGGTTCACCGCTGCTAGTTTACATTCTGCTGCGCTTGATCTTGACCCCCTGGTGTCACGAGTCTGTGTTAATTCAGAACTTGTCACTACACAGGTTAGACTGAAATTTAAAATTAGCTAGTGCTTGACCACAGTAGAGAATCTGTATTGCTGATTTTCATTAAAGATTTTAAGCCTGTGAACATAATTGTTCATATTTGGACTACAAATACAAGGTTTGTTTTTTTTTCTTCCCTGTAAACAGTTTTCATTGCTGGCAGAAGCCATATCACAGGAACGTCAAGAGCTCAAAGCCAGAGAGAAATCACAGGCCCAGGTAATAATTAACAAGATAGAAATCATTTATTTACATTTTTAAGAAATAGAAGTGGAGAGGATACTAGTAAGATCTGTCAACGATTCAAAACCTGTATTCTGTGATTTTAACTTTACCTGTTCAGATCTCTGTGAGAGCTGCTGCTAAACTATTAAAATTACTGCAGAAGCTTAATGAGTAGGAAAGTAGAGAGGGAATAAAAATAGATGAGGGCCTGGATCGTGTTGTGACTAGCAAGATGACATGAATTCTCTTTTAGATGTTACATAAGGTGAAGAGGGAGCTGAGATCTAAGATGGAGAAGGAAATTCAACAACTGCAGTACATGATAACACAGGGCGACGACGACGCTTTTTTCCGGGAATTGGAAGCTGAGCGCTTCAAATGTCGGCTTCATTTGGCCTCCTTTCAGTACAGTAAAAATCCCTTCCTATGATGCCAGGCTTCCTCAGTGTGGACTTCACCAGGGCAGAGCTAGAACTGAGCCAGTAAAACAATCTAAACCAGAAGAATCATTTCTGAATGACTTACTGACTAGTACTCTTTATGAAATAAAATAAATACTGTTTTCTTAAAGTTTCCTGCTTTGAATTTGACCTAAAACTTTAAAAGAGGTGCATGAAAGCAATTAACAAGCCTCAATTGAGCAGCAAGCTCCTGAAGCCTATTGCTTTAGGTGAACAAAAACAGCACTTGAGGACCAAAAAAAAAGATCTCTGATTCAGAAAAGAGCTATAAAGTGTGGGCTTGTCACTAGAGGTGGGTCTTAGGGTAAAACCTTAAAAATACGATGGTTAAGTTTGTGTAACTTTGTCACATGGAGGCTGGAAGATGAGAATTATGCATTATGGCCTCTGTCATTTGGGAGGGGTGACAGGTGTAAGATTATCCATCTGTGTTCAAAAGAGCACTCGTGATTGCAGGTGGGAAGGAGTACACCAACCCTGTTTCTGGGGAGAGCAGAGGAGGAAGAAGGAGAACTCGCTCAGGGTGATGTCCTTCCTGAATAGGAGGGCTTCAGTAAAGGCCAGGAGGGGCGGGGAGACTTTAGAGCAGTTGAGGAAATGGGAACTTTGCTAATCAAAGCCAGAGAATGGCAGAGGGCACCAGAAGAGGATTGGAAGGGAGAAGAGAGGCTCCCATTAGGGTGTATAGAGAGAGGAATATATGGACAAGGATAGAGGCCCAGGGAGGCCAGCTGGCCATGGTAGGGTGGGATCTGCTTACCTTGGAGAGAAGAGCAGCAGCTGAACCCAATGCTCTGGTCCCAGGTGCTGCCCTTTTGGAATGACAGCTGACAGGGTGGGGCCTCTAGGCAGGCAGGAGTTCCCTGGATAGCCAAGTTTAGAGCATCATGAGGAGAGACATGCAGACAGCTGCAATATATATATTGTGACAGTCAGTGCAGGTGAATGGACAGGATTCGGGAAATGCACAAGAGCTAGAACATAAGTTCTAAAACTGTTAGAGAAAAATAACATCTAGCTAGATATACATGCTATATCCTTAAATAAAAGGAGCAAATCTTTAAAAAGCTGTGGTATGAGTGGGTACAATGCAGTGTAGTCAATACAGCGTAGATAGAGGGTGGCCTCTATGGCTCACTCAGTAAAACAGCCACCTGCAAAGCAGGAGACTATCTGCAATGCAGAAGTTCGATCCCTGGATCAGCAAGATCCCCTGGAGAAGGAAATGGCAACCTGGTCCAGTACTCTTGCCTGGGGAATTCCCATGGACAGAGAACCCTAGTGGGCTACACATACTTGTTCATGGAGTTTCCGAGTCAAAAACACCTTAGCAACTAAACCACCAAGGTCTGGAAGAACAGTCCCCAGGTGTAGATTATTAACTCACTGCATAATATACTGTTCGAATTTGTTATACAGGCATCATTATGCTTGTTTTAATTTTTCTTTTTTCCTTTTAATGCTTTAGGACTCTTAAGTTAGTTCTGCTAGCTCTTTACCAGACTAAGTAACTGGGAATAACAAAAAAGAACAGGTGAGGGAATTTACCAGGAAAGGGATGGGACTGCTAAGCAAAGGTCAAACAATAGGAAACAAAAGATGCCAGTGCATTTTTGAAAAGTAGAATGCAAATTTATGAAGCGGTAACTTTACTCAGTGGAAGGTCTTGCTATCCAAGTACCTGTGGAGAGGGGATTATATGTGAAGCCAGTTTGCCCAGAACCACCCAGGGAAAGCTTATGGTCACACATTTGAAAAGTGACTTGCTGCTAAGTCGCTTCAGTCGTGTCCGACTCTGTGCGACCCCATAGACGGCAGCCCACCAGGCTTCCCCATCCCTGGGATTCTCCAGGCAAGAACAATGGAGTGGGTTGCCATTTCCTTCTGCAATGCATGAAAGTGAAAAGTGAAAGTGAAGTCGCTCAGTCGTGTCCTACTCTAGTGACCCCATGGACTGCCAGCCCTCCAGGCTCCTCTGTCCATGGGATTTTCCAGGCAAAAGTACTGGAGTGGGGTGCCATTGCCTTCTCCGGAAAAGTGACTTAGAACTATAATTTAACTATAACTGTAGGGGGTGGGGGTGGGGGAGGAGGTGTTACAGAATGAGGTGGTTTGTGTGAGAACTAAATCTATAAATATCCTACTTCATTCCCTCTGCCCCCTACCCAAATCAAACTGTCTAAAAGTAATGAAGAGCACTATTAACCACATCATCTGGAAATGCGGAAATACCAGAAGTGCTGACAGAAGGTTTAGGAGTAGCAGCTTCTGGAAAGTAAGACGGGTTTGGGGAAACAGGTGATGAAGAGTCTCTCCTCTTTTAATGAGATACAATTGATACATATCTTAAATTTATACAATACCTTAAATTTATACAATTTCATATATCAATGATTTGATAAATGTACATACTGTGAAATGATTACAAGTGTAGTTAAAATCTGTTACCTCAGATTTTTTTTAAACTGGTAATGAGAACTTTTTTTTTAAATAACTGTGTATGTTTAGCTTTGTATGTGGGACACTGGAGAATTAGCTGCCTCTCCTATAAAATGTAGAAAGGAAAAGGAAACCTCTAAGTAAGGCAGGAGGATAGAGCCTTTAGTGAAAGAATTAAGGGTGTCAGGGGGATTGAAAACAGGGCGAGTCTGCAACAGGACAATGAGATAGGCAGGGCCGACAGAAGACAGCGATCATTAAGAGAAATGGCATAAACAGAAGGAATTCCAAAATTGGGGTTTAAGCTGCAGCTTACAGAGTGATCTATTAGATTAAATCCAGACATGCTGAAAACGTTGAACGGAATTTCAGACTACTCAAACTAACCTAGAATTTGATGGACATGGCCAGTTTCTTCATAGCTTAAAAAATACACTAAATTTGAACTGCCTTTAAAACTCTGCCCTCTGAAGAACAAAGCTGGCGGCATCAGGCTCCCTGACATCAAACTATATTACAAAGCTGCAGTACTCAAAACAATATGGTATTGGCATAAAGGCACATAAATTAATGGGGCAGAATTAGAGAGCCCCAAACGATCCCATGGACCCAGGAACCTGGTGGGCTACAGACAAGAGTCAGACACAACTTAGCAACTACACCACCACCACCATATAAAATCAATTCAGTAACAAGTGAGCCAAGAATATACAATGGGGAAAGGATATTCTCTTCAATAAATAATGTTGGGAAAACTGAACAGCCACATGCGAAGAATGATGCTAGGCCGCTGTTTTTACTATACACAAATAGTTAACTCAGAATGGATTAAGAATGGTAAGACCTGGAATCATAAAACTAGAAGAAAAAGGCAGTGAACTCACTGACATCAGTCTTGGCAATGATTTTTTTCCTTTTTTGGGTTTGACACCAAAAGCACAAGTGAGACTAAATCAAACTGAAAAGCTTTTGCACAGCACAGAAAACCATCAACAAAATGAAACGGCAACCACCGAATGGGGGAAAATATTTGCAAATCAGACATCTGATAAGGGGTTAATATCCAAAGTACATAAAGCACTTACACAACTCAGCAGCAGACAATCTGGTTATAAAATAGGCAGAGGAATTGAATAGATAATTTTTTCCCAAAGATACCTGAGGGTCAACAGGTTCACGAACAGGTGCTCAGCATTACTGATCACCAAGGAAATGCAAGTCAAAACCACAAGGAGATATCATCTCATAACTTTGCTGCCAAAAAGTTAGTTTTGGTGACTATGTAGAGAAAAAAGAACCTTGGTGCACTGTTGGTGGGGATGTAAACCGGTGCAGCCACTATGGAGGTTCCTCAAGAAATTAAAAACAGAACTGCCATGACCCAGCACTTTCACTTCTAGTTAGTTATTTGAAGAAAATGAAAACACTGACTGGAAAAGATTATCTGCACCCCCATGTTCAACTGAAGCAATAGCCAAAATACAGAAACAACCTACGTGTCCATCGATGGATGAATGGATAGAGAAAATGTACATATATACACACTGAAATCATCAGCTTAAAAAAAATCCTGTCATTCAGCTTAAAAAAAAAAAAAAAGGAAATCCTGTCCTTCACAATATCATTAACCTTGAGGGCATTATGCTAAGTAAAATAAGAGACAAATATCATCTGATCTCACTTATGTGTCGATTTAAAACAAAAACCCTTCTCACCCTTCAAAACTGAGCTTGTAGATTCAAACTGGGGGTTGTCAGAGATGGGGAATGGAAAAAAATGGGTGAAGGGTGGCCAAAAGGTATAAACTTTAAGTTATAAGGGCTTCCCTTGTGGCTCAGCTGGTAAAGAATCCACCTGCAATGCGGGAGACCTGGGTTCGATCCCTCGGTTGGGAAGATCCCCTGGAGAAGGGAATGGCTACCCACTCCAGTATTGTGGCCTGGAGAATTCCAGACTGTGTAGTCCATGAGGTCTCAAAGAGTCAGACACGACTGAGTGACGTTCACTTACAAAATAGGTCATAGGGATGTAATATACAGTATGGTGACTAGTTACTATAATGTATTGCATATTGGAAGGCTGCTAAGGGATCTTAAAAATTCTCATCACAAGGAAAAAAAAATTTGCAACTGTGGCGATGGATCTTAGGACTGTGACCATTTCACAGTATAGACAGATAGCGAATCATCAGGTACACCTGAAACGACAATCTGTGTCAACTGTACCTGAATTAAAAAGCAGAACTTTGTCCTTCTGTCTTGAGGGCTCTCCACTGTCACCGTCTTTGGGAAGAGTGAGCGGTCTCAAGGTTTGAGTGTGACGCGCTCTCCATCTCAACTCTTCTGGGCCAGCGAAGTCTGCATGAAAGCTTAGATCAGCAGGAGGAAAACCCACCCCTCAGGGCGCTACAGTCTCTCTCCACTTCCTTTGCTTATAAAACACTCTTAATCTCTTACAGTCTGACTACAGCTCAGACTGTTTTGATAACCTAGATAAATCCCAGCTCAAACATCCACAAAAGGTATGCTAGAATCTGAGATGTCATGGGGAAAGGGAGTAGGGGAACAATACCAACTTTTAAAAACCAAAAGGGATTTGAAGTCTTGCTGAGGTGAGGTCATTAATCTCATGTTCCCATCATGACTGACTGACTGATTTGCTGCACACACTCTTGAGTTCTGAGCACCTCAGTTTGCACTGTAGCTTCGGAGACAGACACTAGAAACACTTGTTTGGAAGTTCCGTTTTTTTAACCACCATCCAGAGCTGTGTCCCTAAAGCTGGTGCAGAGCTGGACACGTGGTAGGAGCGTGACAGGTGCTTGCTGAATGGACAGCGAGCCACGTTTAAGGTACATACCTTTTAATGAAATGTAACTTTAAAATCTGACTTGTCTAGTTTGCTAAGAATATTATTATGGGCCTTTAAGCCTTTTTCTGTGTAATTACCTCTGCTCCATTCCGCTGTGCATATCCTACCAAAAGCATTTGGGATATAAAGTACAAATAAATGCAGTGGGTGGTGCTGAGGTTAACCTTCATTGTAATAAAAAGACAAACCTTTCAGGTCACCACAGGGCAGGAAAACATCACGTATTACTCAAACTTTGAGGTAATTTATAGATGATACTACTACTAAAATCCTTAATGTACTAAAAAGTATATATAAATTTTAGATCATAACAAGTAAACTGGCAATATGAGGCAAAGCAAAAACAGATACATTTCAAAAGGATGTAAAAATGGACCCCGTGCCCACTCTAGGAACTTTCATACAGGACTGCTTCCACTGCACCACCACCCCCTCGCCCCGCCAAGACATGCCTCTCTGCGTGGCCGACTTACACAGACTATTGTGGATGAAAAAACATCCAGTTCTCTGTCTACCCATGTAGATAGCTAGACTTTAATTCAGTACGTTTATAGAACTGTGAATTACGACCCTTAAAGCCATGGCTCCTTGGGAAAATGTAACTGATTGCTGCTTTTCGAGGATTTTACTGCTCAACACCAAGGAAGCAAATGAGGCCCCGGTCGTAGCTCTGCCCTCCAGAGCCTGGAAAGCTGTTGCTGGCCACACTGACCACTAAGGCTGCGCCACCGCAGGAGAAAACGAGCAGCTTCCCTGCCAGACCTGACACAGAAGGGGTCCCGAGCCCTCAGGCTCTACCACATGACAAAGACATCAACTCAGGAAGGCCCATGAATCTTCTTAAACTTCACATTTTATGGTCTGTATGTAGTCGCTCTCGATAGAGCCAAAGTTCTTAAAAACAATGCATTATCAACTCAATATTCTTTAGAAACTTGGATGCTGTGACAGTGCAGACAGCATTCATTTATTGCTCAGCTTCGGCGTGGACACATACACGGTTACCTTTAAAACCATTTACACAGATGTTATTGATAAAGCTCATGTAACAACTGAGTGAAAATACAAAGAATATCAAAGCTAAAACACTCTGTAATAAATACACATACAATGAAAATGATAAAACTTTGTTTTTAAAGTCAGTTTGAGAGAAGAAGAATATTACAATAAGTGAACTAATTACATCTAGAAACAGAACAACTCAGCATTTGGTACAACCATCATTCTAACGTAAGTATATTAAATACCACAAATGGCAGCCATTGACTGCTGCAGCCTAAAGACAAGCAGGAGGAGCTGCTCTATCAAACTGTCAGGACGTCTGGAACAATCTCGGACTCCCATCGATACAGCCAGCTCAATGCACCGGAAGTTCAAGCCAACACTTAGTGTTATAAAATAAAGCAAATTACACTGTATTTAAAGGAAGGGAAACTTGTGCTCTGGACTGTAATTACAAGGGAAAAATAAAAGACTTGGTTAAAAATAAAACCCATTCAGGGCAACAAACTATGTGCAAAAACAAAATGTACACTATACACAGCGCTATTTAAAACTCTTTACACCAAAGAAGTAAGACCCTCTGAAACAAACTCACCTCTGTACTGCATATGAGCTCTACAAAGTAACCACTGTTCATCATTAAGCATTCATGATGCAGAGGCAATGTATGGAAACACGACATCGCGTATCTGGAATAACACAACTAGAGGAAGGATTAGAAAAAACCCAGCTAAGAGGGACATGTGGAAATAAATATTCACATTAAACATGAGGTGCAAGTCCAAGGTTCAATGATTCGTTAGGGGGTTTTGTTTGCTTAGCACCTGTTTAGAAGTAATCAGGTAACGTGACTTTGAAAATGAAATCTAAATCATGTTTTTATAAATTATGTTGGTGATACCATAGACTGTAAGGGAGGGGAGTTTGTTTCTTTTAAAGCTCTATTAAGTCATAAAGTTAAAAAGGCACTCAAAAAGCGATGGTATTTGCCTGCTCTATTTTGTACATTATTTTGAGAGTAGCATTTCATTATTACTTCATCTGTCAGTTACAGTTTCTCTGAAGTGTTCATCATGCACTCCCTTTTACTGAAAGATAATAGGCACAATTACACTGCGCAGTGCTTTAATATAAAAGATGGACCTGCAACCAATAAGGTATTATTGTGAAAGCTGAAAACTACTGATAATCAAACGGCATTTCAAGATGTTCTCCGGTACAACTAAGAATGCAGTAAGAAAACAAAGCAGGAAGAAACAGCTCAGCATAAGCGCATCTCCACTACACAGTTACGACTAAACCAGCTTGCGTGTGGCTGTCGAATCTGGCTGAATGAAATAAATATATAGAAGCTGCAGGAGTAGTTCTCAACTTTTTTTTAAGCAGCAAGTTTTCCACCTCTTGTATTCTACCCATCCCCCCACCCCTCCTAGTCTCTGAAACCTTACGTGAAATTCCTATATATATATATATATATAAAAGAAAAATCAGAGCTGTTCTGGGTAAAAGAGGATGGGGAGTTCGAGGCCTCTGTTCAAATACCAACTCGGCCTTTCTTCGCCCTCTCTTTGTCCCTCCTCTCTTAACCATGACTTCTGAGGCACCTCTGAGGAAGCCCTTGTCTCCAAGAACACAGGCTGAGACCAGTCCATCAAATCAAAGAACACAAAGGGCTGATTCACTTGATAATTAAGCTGCAAAATTTAAACAAAGCTTTCATCAAAATTTGCTATGCTTGATTTCACATCAATGTAAAAAACAGAATAGTGCAGATTTCTGACGGCTGAATTTAAAAAACCACTCATGACTTCAGATTTTTCCAGGCTCTCACTCCAGAATTCTGGTTGCCCTCTGGATCATGCAACATGCCACGCACCTTGAAAGCTGAGTCTGGATGTTTCAAAATCAAATGCTCATCTTCAACACCAAGGGAACCGAGATTCCCTTACCTCCAAAATTACTCTTCAGACTGACTGTATGAGAGTTAGAACCACTTTTTGGTTTTTGTTTTTAGTAATGACATCTCCTGCCCCACCACCCCCACTTCATTTTGTTAGGTAAAAGTTTTCTAAGCTTTGCTAAATAATCTTTCGAGCAGAGTTTTTCCTTTTTCATAATTTTAACTGATTAAGATATGAGCAGCTAAACAGAGATTCAGGATGGTTTACTTGATAGAAACTTACCATAATTATAATATGAATTAGGTGCACTTGTCATAGGAGACTTTGGTTTACAGAAATTGTGTGTGTGTGTGTGTGTATATATATATATATCAAAGATAAGCTGACCCAGTAACAGAATGAAAATCCCATCTCATCCATGTGATCTGAGTAGCTATAAAAATGCAGTATTTCCATTTAAGATGCAAAGTAAATCCAAAATACCTGATCATACTCATTCAAGATAAAAAATTAAGGTTTCTGTTTTAAAGTCTCTTAAATAACAGGGAGCCCCTGAATGCATCATTTTATTGTAGCAAATAAGCTACTAAGTTCAGACTAAATGGTTGCATTAGGAACTTGACAACCAAAATTATATAGCTGTATTCCAGAGAATTCGTGCTTGAAAAATATAAAAAAGACTCACTTAGGCTAGGTTGAAACATATAATGCTTCTAAAATATAATGCTTTGCTATAGAAAAATGCAATTAAACGTGTAAATGGCTTAATTTTTTTTTTAAAGATTCTTTTGTAGCCAATTGTTTACAAAGGTAGAATAATTCAAAATAATTTTATTTTATTTTATTTTTTACAAAGAGCAAGTACAGGAGCTGTTCAAAATCATGTATTCAAAATGAAATGTGACTTGTACCGACTGCTGAAGTTGTCTTGATGTTTGATAGACTTGAAATCTGTGAAGTGATTTGAATAGATTACCTTTTATAAAAATAGTAGTAGTCTTTAAGTGTAGAATACTGCCTAACTCTGGAAATGTAGGAAAAGTCAGCATTCTTTAGGTTCAAGATATTAATTTTAAATAGCAGCTGAATGTGGCCTCATGGCAAAGCACAAAGACCTCTTTTTTTCCTTGAAAAGGAATTTCAAAATTGTCCTTCCCCTCACAGTGTCCTAAAATGTTTTAAAGGGGGGGTTGGGGCGGGGGGGCGTTTTCCTGTATTTCAGCATTTCTTGAAACTCTGCTGAAAGGAGGCTGTCTGTCCCTCAGGCTATAAATAGAGTCCTGGGTAAATCCTTGAAGTTGTCATTCCACAGCAAATCCACACGTTTCTTCGATGGCTGTTAGCAGCTTTTCATATAACTTTTCATAGCTTTCATAGGGCGGAATGTCTATTCGATTGAAGCTGTAAATAAGCAAATCACAGTTCATTCAAAACAGGGCAACTGACTGCCACGTGTGTATTAGTTTACACTAAACTAATACAGCCATATCACTCTGTGTCACACAGAAAACTACAAGAGGCTACATTCCTCTCAAGTTGAGATTTACTTGAAAACCACCCAAAGGGATTTTCCTACCCATTTTTGGATAATCTTAATCCACTTAAAAGGAATGATAAGCAACTCTTTTAAGGGTCCATTCAGTAAAAAGAACAACAAATAAAATGTCAAATCTGTTTGAAACTTAACACCTATATACCTGGCATGAGGGGAAAAAGCTACTGAAGTAACTCACCAAGTGTGGGCTTTGGGCAGGTTGTTAGTGCAAGCATCGATCTGGTGTATGGTGAAAAGCCGTGGACCTGCGGCACCTGCAGAGGGAGCCAATGTGGGTCAGATCACTGTGGGCACATGTGTCAGTCTTCAAAATCTCAGAATAAAACTGGTACATAAACCATAGGGTCTAGGGCTAAGGGAGGACTGGTGACTCCATACAGCTGCCAAAAGGCCCAGGGAAAGAATCTGGGTTTTAAAAGCTGGAACCTGCCTTGGATAACAAGCTGATTCCTTGATCTGCTAGCCTTTCGATTTAAGAAAAAGTTCAGGATTGAAACCTTTTGCCAACTTCTATCTTCTATGGACAATCATTGTCCTAAAGGGGCTAATCTAAGATCCAGCACATACTCAAAAAGATGACAGCATAATGCAAATTTAGGTTTCACTCCTCAGACGTCGCACAGAGCAAAAGATCAGCAGTCTAGAGAATAAAGAGTTTGCAGAAATACAACTTCACTTCATGCATCTGGGCAGTCTGCTGGTAACGAGTTCTCCACATAGGGAATGCAGACATGACTCAAGTCTGTTTTCCCCCACGGAATTCAGACACACAGACTGTACGCAGCTCTGTGGAGTCATGTACCAGTCTTGCTTCCTACACCCTCAGTCACCAGCAGCAGCAGCAGTTTTAAAAATGAAGAGCTTCAGAGGTAAAGGAACACTGCCACCCAGTGAAGCACCACGATCACTAGCAATATCCCAACTCATCCCCCACCTGAACAGCTCTTCCATGGAAAACAATTCTTAAAAATGGAATATGGCTGTGAGATGGTCTGATGCCATGCATTAACTACAAGTGCTCTGATCAGACAAATGGCTTCCACCACTCATGCTGCCTCTATTAAAAGATTAAAAAAGCAGAGGGGAGAGGCCTCCCAAGTGGGTAAACGCTTGCCAGGCTGAGATGTGAACATGTAAGCAGACAGGCTTCCCTAGAGGAATGGGCAGCAGCATTTTAAAGCAAGGTGTCCAGAAAGGCAGAGCATCGGCACACACGCCCCTGACATGCGGCACTCACTACAACCACAGAGAACCCAGCGGGAAAGGCTCTTGGGAGGGAACAAAGGAAGGAGAAGAAGGTATCAAGACACGAGAGTTACAGATAAGAACCAGAGTGAAAAGAGAATCTGTTTATAAGCACGTGTGTACACCATCTGCATACACCAAATACTAACCCCCTGCCCCTGACGACGAGATGCCAGATCGTCTGTGCCTCCCTCTCTCCTACCTTGTAAAGCCTTGAAGCCCTGCAGAGGCACTCGGGATGAGCCGGTCACAAACTGAAGCAACCGTGCTCGTCGCTCTTCATCAAAGAACTCCACAGCCTTCCAGAACCACTTGACAACATTGCTGTCTGGAGTACAGTGTTTTAACCGGGTGTTTACCTTCCAGTCATTAACATCTATCTTTCCAAGTCCACAAATAATGAGCTGTTAAAATATTGCACAAATAATGAGCCAATGGAAACCCAAGTCAGGCCAAAAATTCCTTAAAATGGAACTTTAGATTTGCCGTGTTCGCTTTCAAATGGTGTCCTTAATCGAGGGTAGATGTCAGAACCGTCTGGAAAGTTTTTCAGAACATACACACTAGGTTCTATGCTCATATTTTAATTCTGTGAATCTGGGGTGAATTAGGATCTGTATTTTTTAAAAACTCCATGAGTACCTACACACTACAGGTTCCCTACCCAGGATCTGAGAACCACAGTGATGGACATGACAAGATGAGAAGTTCCATCATCTCACAGTAGAATTCTAAAAAAAATGTTAATGAAACTAGATTCAGAGTAAATACAGTTTACATATGCCTTCCTTAAGACCTGTATCTACTATTCCAATTTCAACATTTATTAGCTTTGGAATTCTGGGCAGTTCAGCTCACTTCCCTGGGCCACAGTTTCCTCTGCGGTAATAAGGCAGTCATATCTGTTCATTATATCCTGTGAAAGCAGCCAACAGTGCGTGGGCATTCAAGAAACTGTGCTGAGTAAGTGGCACCGTCTGCTTAAAGCGGGACCAAATACGTGAGTGCGCTACTACAGAGCTCCACCTGGCATTCTGATGCAGGCTCAGTGCAAATGATGTATCAAAATCACTTTGATACTATTAATACTCACACCTCCTTAGGGTCCAAGACAGTCATCTTACTAACCTGTGAATAACACTGACTTATGATAGTGTGTAGTACAGAACATAATTCAACCTGCAAATTCCACAGTTTATAATTAATTATAATAACCCAGTATAACACTAAAATAAATTATATATATATATATATTTCTTAAGAAAAGCTTAATTTCATTAGCAGTAGAAATTATATAATAAACCCTAACATTATTGAATGAAATCTGCAACAAAGCTTCTACAGGGTTCTGAAAAATACTGAATCACAGCTACATGAACAGGTAAGTGGTTATCCAAATAGAATTACAGAAGTACTTATAATAGTGAAGATACCTCTCAAAATTCCTTTCTTCAGAGGAGTGGTAACTTTAAGGCCAAATTCCTTATTTATTATATGAACAGAAAAAAATGCACCATATTTCAACTTTATTGTCATTCCTGCTGTGTTTTATTCCTTCTCCTACTTCCTTCTGGTCATTTCACTATTGAATAGTTCAATCACGAAAAGAATGGGGATGGTATTGAGTCAAACCAATCTTTTTAGGTTTGTCTAACAGATTGTTAACAGATTTAGTTAGAAAGGACACTGAAGTTAATTAATAAAATCATGTTTTAAATTATGTATAGACTTCCAATATTTCTGCTATCTCTAGGCACTAATTAAATTTTGGGACCTCAGGTAGAATAAAATCTCATTACTTTTCAAATCAGTTCAGTAGCAATTCAGATGTATTTGTTAAAGGTCTTAATTATAAAACCAAACCTAAGGTGCTTTAAGGACTACCTTTAAAATAAAACAATGGTTCAGTTCAGTTCAGTTCAGTCGCTCAGTTGTGTCTGACTCTGCGACCCCATGAATCGCAGCACGCCAGGCCTCCCTGTCCATCACCAACTCCCGGAGTTCACTCAGACTCACGTCCATCGAGTCAGTGATGCCATCCAGCCATCTCATCCTCTGTCGTCCCCTTCTCCTCCTGCCCCCAATCCCTCCCAGCATCAGAGTCTTTTTCAATGAGTCAGCTCTTTGCATGAGGTGGCCAAAGTACTGTAGTTTCAGCTTCAGCATCATTCCCTCCAAAGAAATCCCAGGGCTGATCTGCTTCAGAATGGACTGGTTGGATCTCCTTGCAGTCCAAGGGACTCTCAAGAGTCTTCTCCAACACCACAGTTCAAAAGCATCAATTCTTTGGCGCTCAGCCTTCTTCACAGTCCAACTCTCACATCCATACATGACCACAGGAAAAACCATAGCCTTGACTAGACGGACCTTTGTTGGCAAAGTAATGTCTCTGCTTTTGAATATGCTATCTAGGTTGGTCATAACTTTCCTTCCAAGGAGTAAGTGTCTTAATTTCATGGCTGCAGTCACCATCTGCAGTGATTTTGGACTGGTTATTTAAGTCTGTATTAGTAACAAAAATTTCCAAAGAGACTGAAGATGTTTAGATAGTGTGGAAGGTCGCTCTGTCATGTCCAATTCTTTGCAACCCCATGGACTGTAGTCCATGGAATTCTCCAGGCTAGAATACTGGAGTGGTTAGGCTTTCCCTTCTCCAGGGGATCTTCCCAACCCAGGGATTGAACCTAGGTCTCCTGCATTGCAGGCAGGTTCTTGTTTAGATAGAGACGATCCTAAATGTTTCCTCTAGGTTTTTGTCTATCAAATGCTTTCTTGTAAAGCTTAACGTAAATCCAATTGGGTCTAGGTTTTTATTCCAAATAAACTGCAATATGGTGGAGACCAATTGATAAAGTTTCACTTAACTAAATCAAGAGCCATTTAATTAAAGAATAGGAAATAACACTGTAAGAATATACACAAAATACACAAAACCTGTTAAAAGAAAGAATGGATAATATAGAAAAATAAAGGATAGTCACAATATAAAAGACTACTTGCAGAATTTCCAAAACATGAAAGGCTTTTCCTGTGAGTTAGAATTCTCACAGCAACACACAGAAAAACTTCAAAAGCACCAGAAATACAACTCCTCTAAAACTAAGTAACAGAAACTTCTCAATCTTGCTTTGTTATACTAGATGATGTCATGACATTCATACACTGACCTCTAACTCCTTCTCATCAAATGTCTTCAGCAGATGCTGTGGAATTACTTCATTAAATCCCTTCTGCAGGGCCAGGAATTGCGCCTCAATGCCTCGTAAAAATCTCCAGTTCACGTAAAGCCTGAAAACATTGGGCACGGGTTTTGTATGATCAAATATATTCAGATTTGGTAATTACTATGAATCTCTAGTACATTAGTAACACTGCACTTTACAAGTGTGTAGCGTTAAGAATTTAGTCTAAAATCTAAAAGGATCTCAGATTACTGAAGGTAGATGGATCCTCAGCAGTGAGGCAGTTCAGTATAAATTATAAGCAGTATAAATTAAAAAGCAGTAACCTTCCACTAACAAAAGCAGCATCGCTACAGCAACTTTTCACTTCAGAAAAACTCCTATTAAACTGGAAGTTGGCTAGAGAGCAGATGGGTCTGAAGTTAAAATCTAAATGAAACGATTTTCTCAGCTTCTAGCATGCATGCCAATAACCAGAAAAAAGAGCCCATTCAACCGAAAATGACTTTTTCTGATTTCACTTGAAAATACGATCTGAACATGCCGGGTGTTTTCTTTATATTTTGTGGGTTGTATATGGGGGAAGGGGAGGTGAAGAGAATCCCCATATCCAAAATGAGAAGAAACAGTAAAAGCCACCGCTGCTGCTGCTGCGTCGCTTCAGTCGTGTCTGACTCTGTGCGACCCCACAGACGGCAGCCACCAGGCTCCCCTGTCCCTGGGATTCTCCAGGCAAGGACACTGGAGTGGGTTGCCACTTCCTTCTCCAAAAACCACTAGCAAGCACTTTTTGACTACTTGTTTTTCCCTTAGGCTTTAAAAGCCCTGGAAGATGTAATTTTAGCAACAAAAAGTACACAAAACTACATCTCATGTGTAGCTCTACTTACGTCTTTGTTTGGACTTACACTTTCTATATGAATTGCCCCTTTTTTTTTTTAAAATCTATCTTCCCAGGAAAACTTACCTCACAAACCTCAGAACTACTCACACTCCCAATTTGTCAGTATCTCCTTTCCCAAACTTGGGAGAAATAATTCTCTAAGAAATAAGTTACTTAATATTAACTGTATCCCTTGGGGTACCTCATTTTTGTTTAAGGGCACATCAAAACTGCATACCTGTAAAAAGTTTTTCTTTGTAATTTTTAAAATTTCAAAACTATCTGGTAAGGGATAATCACTGGTAGTCGTGTCAGACTCTTTTGCCACCCGCAGGACTGCAGCCCACCAGGTTCCTCTGTACATGAGATTCCCCAGGCTTCCTTCTCCAGGGGATCTTCCTGACCCAGAGATTGAACCCATGTCTCCTGCACTGCAGGTAGATTCTTTACCACTGAGCCATCTGGGAAGCCCCAAGAAATAGTTACTGTGTGCTGTAAACATGACTGAATCCTGGAAAGTGAGCAGTCTACTCCAGATCCTGGAAGTTGACACACTACTGAACCTCGGAAATTCCCATTCACTCTTCTTTTATTATTTTAGTTTTTAATTGTTTTGTGTGTGTGTGTATGTGTGGGTGTGTGTGTGTGGGTGTGGGTGTGGGTGTTTTTGGGGGGTGGGGGCCACACTGCTTGACATGTGTAATCTTAGTTCCCCATCCAGAGATCAAACTTCAAACCCATGCCCCCTGCCGTGGAAGCATGGAGTTCTAACCACTGGACCATGGGGAAGTCCCTCATTAAGTTACAAATGTAATATGTTTGTTATTAAAAGAAAAATCG
The DNA here is from genome assembly GCF_029407905.1 of Bubalus kerabau. NCBI lineage: Eukaryota > Metazoa > Chordata > Mammalia > Artiodactyla > Bovidae > Bubalus > Bubalus kerabau. Next base: position 15,441,011 of record NC_073627.1, on the reverse strand, counting down.
TAGTTAAAAAAACAAACATTAAATGTGGAGACAGAGTAAAACCCGCAAGTCCACTCTCTACCCTCTTTCGTCTCTACTTCCAGGCCTATCACTTCCACTCCCCCACCCTAGGCAACATTTTATTGGGTGAGTGGTCTTCCTGAACATCTTCGTATGAGAATAAAACAATACAGACTTTGTTCCAAGACATGCTTTTTAAGTGACAGCTTACGCAGAATCTCTTTTTTAAATAGCCACACAATATTCTGTTTAATATATCTCATCATCCTCTTCTACAAACATTTTGCAGTTTTCAGTTTTTTTTTAAAGTAATATTTAAACAGCCCTATATTTCCTTAATTACAAATGTGTTTCCAAACAATAGATTCCTAAGAATGGAGCTGCATATGCATTTTCATTTTGGCAGCTGTTTTCAAATTGGTCTCCAACAAAGCTCTACCAGTGTTCACAGGCTATGAGACTGATGGGCCTCATCTGTAAACCAAAACATTTCAGCCAGTAAGACCTGAGGACATATTCTGTGCAAAAAAGTACAGCAAGCACACTTCTGTGTACATATGGTGAAGTTCAAACTCCTAAATTTGATTATCATAGTTAAATGCTTAGAAAAACTTTACATACCATGAGCCAAATGATCTCACTCAATACTTCTAGATTCCTCAATCAACAGGTGATTTTGTAAAACGTGAACATTTTCTTGATTTTTTTAATAAGAAATATAGTACTTCTTATATATCTATATTTCTTTAATAAACATTTCTATTTATATATATCACTATATTTCTATTTTCATAAATTATATTTCTATTGAAAACATGTATTTCTTATATAAACACACATCTGTATTTATAAATAGGATTAAGTCCTAGTAATATAGCACAAAAGTGCTTCTGCACAGCTAGCTGTGGGAGCTACACTACATATGACATGGCAAACCGTGTTTCCTGAAATCAGTGCCTTTGTACAGCCCCTCTTTCAACTGAATCTGGGCTGGTATGCGACTCGCTTTAACCAAGAGAATACAGCAGAGGTGATGTTGGCCAGTTCCAGGCTTAGGCCTTTAAAAGATCCCACAACTCCTCCTCCTGTGCTCTGGGAAACCAGCCACCCGATAAGAAGTCTGGCTACTGTGCTGAAGAGAGAGGCCTCTGGCACCACATGGGATAACCAAGGAGCCCAGCCAACAGTGAGAACCAGGTGCCAGATGGTGACCCAGCGTCCAGTCCAGCCAGCCCCCAGCCAGCCAAGCCACCCTAGGTGAAGCATCAGACATGTGAGTGAAGCGGCCACCTTAACATTTCCGCCCCAGCTGACACCACGCAGAGGAGCAGTGTGCTATCCCTATTGTCCTCGATCCAAAGAACTGACCCACGGGGCCATGAGAAATAATAAAATGGTGGTTGTTTTTAAGCCACTTAATTCTGCAGAAGCCCATTCTGTGGCAGTAAGTAACACTGCCTAAGCATCACTGTTTTTCTGTACCACCATTCTAGAAGATTAAAACAAGTCTCAGGCTTAAGAAGATACAAGTGTTTACCTGACATATTCTTTTTTATTTTCTTCAGTAACAGGGATGCTCTTGCCATTTGGTTTAAGTTCATGCTGAATGATTTCACCATAGGCATTATGTTCAACACAGAAGGTGTGGTCCAAAACACCTGTGGTATCATTCTCGCTAGAAAGGAAGAAAGGGAAAGACACGTGACTAGAAAATCTAAAATTCAGATCTCGGAGATAGAGTAATCGTGAGACACATGAAACTAAGGTAGTTTTACGACATGACCAACACAGGAACATCTGACCCTGTGTTCTTTTTACTAGTTCTTATGCCACCGTTCCTCCTAGTTGGGGGGCAGAAAAGCCAAAGAGCTTTAACCTTCATAAACCCTGGGAACATTTTATTGAATAATGAGGAAGCCCTGGAAAGCTGGGACTTACACAGGGAAACCTCAGTTCTGTTTGGCTTTCAGGTAAGTTTTACCGGAATCTCGGTAATCCAAGTGACCAACACCTGAGGAGCCCCACTGAGAAAGCTACTTGTGTACCTGGTAAAAACAAGCATGGCCAGTGTATCTTCACAAACAAATGACCTCCCAACAAACAGAACTGACTCTTACAAATACACTTTTTAAAGTATGGTTTCAGCAGTCATCATTTGAGCAGAAACATCTTATTCACACATGAAAAATGGAAACAGAACCTGTATCATGTTGAGGAAATCATTAAGTGCTTTTAAATACAGTATACTACATTTTCCCCTTTTAAAGTAATAACACTTTTGCTAAAGTTTAGGAATTTGGAAAATACACAAAAGCAGTAGAAAGAGGAAAAGTCTCATATGGTCCCATCATGTTTTATATTTCAAAAAAAAGTACATCCATTTTGAAACATGTATCTTTTAAGAGCTCAGATTCTAATGAACAAGACTCAATACATACAGTATCCACACTAAACTGTTATGAAGATCTGGATCCACTAACTCCATGTCATCCAAAGTAATGGACTTCCCAAGCAACTGTTTATAGAACGGCAACGTGAAACCACCATCAATATAATGTCCATGAAACACAGCCATTCCCATTATTCGTCCAACAAAGTGGAAGTATGATAAATGTTCCTAAAATTGAAAAGAGTTTATATAAATATTCAAGGTAGATACTATCTAGGGAATTTTTAATATAAATTAAATATGTAAGCAACAGTAATTTTTTAAATAATAAGTATCAACTTATACTCCAATTTATAACTATTTAAGTGGATAGGTTATCATATCAAAGCTCAATACTCATTAGGGAGAGTTTCTATAGGGCACACTTGAGATACTACACTTTGCTATAAAATATTACACCAGAGTCAATGCCTCTCGCAAAGAAAGGGCAGTCACTCTGTAAAATTTATCCTCAGAAATTGAGTCTAGTCCCTCTAGCAGCCTCACTAAATCTCCTGCAGATCCTGTTCTCTCTCCTCCCATCTCCTGCTGAGCTCCTTATAACCATGGCTCTGTCATGCGGAAAAGCTTTCAGTTCTCTACCTCCCTGTTCTCTTGACCTAACCAGAAACTGAACTTCAAAACATCACAGATTTAAGAGCACAGACTTCATGTCTAACTTGGACTAGAGTCCTGATTCTACCAGTTACTAGCTATGTATACTTGGGCAAACTGCTTAACCTCTGTAGAAATAATTTTCCATTATCTGGAAAAATGAGGGTAATAACAGTATCTAAAAAGGGTCTCTGTGGGTAGTAACATGAGGTGATGAAGCCCAAGGCATTGGACCTGGCATATGGTAAATGCTCAACAAACGTGAGCTATCATTACTACGGTGAATGAGCTGGTCAAGCAGAATCTTCACCTAAAAATCTTCCCTTTAGGAAGAATACCCAGCAAGGAACCTACTATGCCTACCATGTTTAGACAGGTTTGGTGTTCCATGATATATTGTTTTATTACTGTTGGTATTTGTATTTTAAACTTCCTTTACTTCTCTGTTTAACCATCCCTAAGCTCACCTTTAAGCCTCCCTTTTATTTTACAAATGGCACTTTTCTTTTAAAAAAGCAGTACCTGTTCACTACAAAATATTTAGAAAATACAGACAAGGAAAAAAAGCCCCTAGTCTTAACACTGAGATAACCACTGTAAGTGTTACAGTGCGGATCTTTTCAATGTTCTCACATATATGTATGTTTACCAAAGTTGCATCATTCTATTTTTTTATCTTCTTTTCACCTAATATATTATAAATACTATCTTTACATAGCATTATCCATTATCCCACAACATCATTTTAGGGGCTGTATAATATACCCTTGTATGGAAAGATAATAGAAATACTATAAAACCAACAAATTAGTAACAGCTGCTAACACTTGTTGAGTACTTAATAATATGTAATAGGGTTAATCACATATAGCACTGTGCAGGGTCTCATTTAACAGTCACAACCCTTCTCTCAGGTTCAAATTATATTTTATCATTGAGGCTTAAGTCAATGAAAGTCACAAAGCTAGTTGGTAATGGGACCAGGATATGTTCTCATGTCTAATTCCAGAGTCTAAGCTCTTAACCACGTCATTCTGCTTCACATCATAATTTAATCAACCCCTCTTATGGACCGCAATGTTATTTCCAGTTGGGGCTACTATAAACAGTGATGCAGAAAACCTCCGTGGGCCCAACTGATGCATACACTCATAATCATTTATCTAAGAAAAATTTTTAAAAGAGGACTTGCTAAGTCCAAGGATGTAACTTCAACAAAGACAGCAAACCTATGTCATAAACTACACAGACATTTAAAGATGAAAAAACATTGTAGGTCGTAAGTTAGTTCACATCATTATAACCACCAATCATACCGGATTAACTGCAGAATCAGGATTGATCTGCAATGTATAGATATCATCTCTTGAATACTGGAAGAGGCCATAATAAGGATTCAGCATTTCATGTGACAAGAGATATAACCACTCCCTAAAATACAAGATATGCCAAAAGAATTTTTTGTTAATAAATATACTTTTACTAATATATGCTATTAATTAATGTTAGCAAAGAAGTTTTTAATACAACAAAATGAAGCACTAACTAGTCATGTAAGATCACTTTAGAAAAGTATACCAATGCATGGAGCTCAGCCCCACGCCCTGTGACAACCTAGAGGGGGCGACACAGTAGGGGATGGGAGGGAGGCTCATGAGCAGATAGTGCACCATGGTTGATTTCTGCTGCTGTATGGCAGAAACCAACAACACGGTGAAGCAATCATCCTCCAGTTAAAAATAAAAAATTTAGTTGAAAAAAAAAGAACCAAGCCCCAAAGTAAATGAAAACTCTTGTTTTATTATATTGAACTCATGTCTCGCTCAATTTTGGGTAATTTTATGACATTTTAACATCAGTGAATGTAATAATAATATCCAGAAGTACCATCAGATGCTGCAGCCCAGTGGTCTGTTACTTTCAACTGCTAAACAAATTTGTGATCCATAATAAATATAAAGTGAAGGGAAGAATACGGTTTTATTTCAACACCTCCATGTGGTCCCATCCATACCACCCTGATCCTCTCCAATCCTGGCAGTTTTATACTAGTTTATACAATATATAACATGCATACATAACTAATTCATGTATTATTGTTGGTATGGTTTTAGTAAGAAAATTTCATTATCCATTTCCACTATCTGTTCTGTGTAAACCCTAGAATAACCATGATAAACACGTAAGTGGTGAGCAACTACAAGGCCTTTGGTGTAAGTGGGACTAAAAGCGCAGGCCAGCACTTTCTGGGGATGTTTCATCCCACTTTTTGGTTTCAAGCATACATCAGTGTTTTTAAAACCTATAATAAACAGTTCTATCACCTTAAACTTATTAAATCATTTACATTTTTCAAAGTATGAAAGACCACTTTTTGTCTTGGTGAGACAGAAATAAAATCACTAGTCTAGAACTTAAGGTGACGTCCGAGTCTCAACTCCTGTCATTCCTCAGCTGGGAAAGGTGTGTAAATGATATACTGTGATATTATGGATTAAACAGGTGAATAATATAATTTTAAGAAATGCAGTGAAACACTATTAAAATAGTTAAAGGAAAACATTTCAAAGTTCTATCATCTGATGGAGTCTAAATCAAATCATTATGCTTAATACTTGAAAAGTCTAGAAATTAAAAAGTGAGATTTACAATAAGCAACCTTCACACCTAATATATCTTGTATATTTTTTTATGCATATATGTGTTTTTTAAAGGCTTCTCTGGTGGTTCAGTGGTAAAGAATCTGGCTGCCAAGCAGGAGACAGGTTCAATCCCTGGGTTGGGAGGATCCTCTGGAGAAGGAAATGGCAACCCACTCCAGTATTCTTGTCCGGGAAATCCCCATGGACAGAGCAGCCTGGCGGGCTACAGGCCACGGGGTTGCAAAGAGTCGGACACAACTGAGCATGAGTGCACAGTGATCAATTCTAAAAAGCCAAACTAAAGAAGCTATCCATTTGCAAGTAAAAGGGCCACAGAAAAAGTTTACAGGTGAAAACAAGTAATGCCAAATAGCAATTATGGGACCTGGTAGAAACACAAATTTAATTTAGGCTGGATTTAGATTAGGGGAGGCAGAATTATCATGATGGTCCTTAAAATGTTTTAACAAAGAAGCTATACTGTTTCTGCTGCATTTATATATAGTGAATTCTCACACCTGGAAAAAAATACTTGATGTATGAACACAGCAGAAACATCATATTGAATGTACTGAAATATTCTATGGAGAATTTATGATATACACACATACTTCCAGACACAAACATCCTTTAACAAGGTTAAAAAGCATGGCAATGGAAGCAAAGGGAAACAGTTTTCAGTTTAGAATACACGTCATTAAAATCTCAAGATTGTTCCTGACAATGTAAAGCAGAGGGAAGAGCATGTACTGAAGGAGAGAAACAGACAAAGTATCAGGCCTGTAGGCCCTACCAACAGTCCACACAGGATTGCAGCTAGTTTTCAGAGAAAGCCTCATTGAAGACATGATCCATTAGGGAGTTCACAAGCACTTTACTGGCAGCAGTGCTAAACTAAATAGCTTCATTACGAACACATCCGCTAGGGTATCCTCCGTACTGCAAACATTAGGTACCATTATGTTAGAGACTAAATACCAATGAGAGGGTTATACCACAGAGAGGATCTGATTTGCAAATATAAGCATCTATATGCCATTTACCGACGAGTATGTCTTTACCTGGCAACCCCTCCGTAGTCAAGGCCTTCTTCTCCACGAAATTTTATCATTAATCGCTTCCAGAGATCTTTTGGTCTCATTTTCATGACTTGTCGATATGATTCCTGAAAAAAATGTTTAACATACTATTATTACTAGGTGTTTTTAACCCTTGTTTAAACTCTCCTTTCCATTCCACCTACGAAACATATGTTTATTTAAATAAGGTGGAATGTGTTGAACAATCAAATCAATGGATCAACTCCAAGTGTTTGGAACCTCATGGAACTTAAAACAGATATAGTTTAATACTACTGAAATCAATTCCTTTGATAAACATTATATTAAAAACCTACTAAATGCAAGACTCCATATTCAAGTCCCATGAACTATAGCAATGATACCACTCATACTAAAAAACACTATCTGCCAGAAGTACCACATTTTTTAAAGGTAGTTGACCTAATCCAGGTGACAGATTCCAGCAGGAAGTAAAGGTAAGAAACAGAAAGTTTCGAAGAACGTAAGTAACTGTTAATGTGCTCCTCACTACACTGACAACTTTACATTATTTTAACACTACAGAGGACTGAGTACTAACAAGGTCAGAACTGTTCTGAGAGAAAAAAGTTCATCCTTTGGGAAAAGGATTATGAAGTCCTCAAACATCTCTTGCCCTGGAATCCGCTAATACATGGGAAAGTCCTGCCTTGGACCTCTTGCCACTTATTATGTAAGAACATTGAAGCTGCTATTAGAGCTATAAAATCCAGAGATAAAAGGACATACCAGAAAGGAAGATTTTCAATAAATTAAGGAAGCAGTCCAACAGTAATTAGACAAAACGATTTTCTGATCTACGAGTCCCTTACCTTTTGGAAGAATTAGAAAATAAGGGATGGATAATATCTGTGGTCTTTTAAAATTCATGAACAAATCAGTATCTGCAATGCAGGGACCAAGCTGCACCCATTAGAACCTCTCACACTTCATCCCATCCAAGTGTTTATCTTATATATTAAATCTCTCCAATACTACTGCCTTTACTCCCCACAAGTAAGAAGAGAAATTAATGAAAATTCTCCCATTTTAAAGAGATTAAAGTGGAAGTCGCTCAGTCGTGTCTGACTCTTTGCGACCCCATGGATTGTAGCCTGCCAGGCTCCTCTGTCCATGGAATTCTCCAAACAAGAATACTGGAGTAGGTAACCATTGCCTTCTCCAGGGGATCTTCCCTACACAGGGATCAAACCCAGGTCCTCCCACATTGCAGGTGGATTCTTTACCGTCTGAGCTACCAGGGAAGCCCTTAAAGAGATTGAGTCCCCCCAGTATATACTTGGAAAACAAGTTCATCACTGGAATTTATATTTTCTCTATTTTAAAATCAGACTTGTATGTTTACCTCAAAAATCTCTTCTCTGGAAACCTCAATGCGGCAATGGCCAGCCTGAGGCTGTTGCTGAGAAAGTTCCTGCCGCAGAATCTTTAGCTTCTGAACTAGGTCTCGCTTGTACCGTGGGACTGTCAGACACTCCGTGTCATCAGGGCACAACGACACCACCTGCTGTTGCTGGTCTTTCAATTGGTTCTGCCGACTAAAAGTAAACAAATATTAGTAAAAATCTTTTTTAAAGACTTCAATTATACATTTAAAATAGCACTGCATGCTAAACCAAGTCTATCTATATTATTTCGAGGCCTTGTTTTAGTCTTAGCTTGACATTTCTAACAATAAACTGGCTCCAAAGTTTATTTCTTAGAATTTATGGAAGTGGACAATGAGAGTTTTATCCAAAAAGCTTTATACAGCTGCTGAAAGCAACTTTCTCAAGTACTGTTTCCATTTTCCTCCACTCAGTTTACCAGCTCTCACTTCAAAATTCAGGCATATGCCAAATCCTGTGCCTGTTATCTGAGTCTGTCTCTCTGAAAGAGACAAACAGTTGGACTGGCAGTTTGGCAGGACCCCTTCTCCTATGCACACTACAGTCTAGACCACAGGAATGTGGGAAGTCACAGAGAAATGAGCACTTTACAAACAAGTCTAAATGCTTTATAAAGTGACGATTTTTCTTTTCTTTCCTTCCTTTTTTTTTTTTGCGGGGGGGGGGGGGGGGGGGCCATGCAGAGTGGCATGCAGGACTTTAGTTCCTTGACCAGGGATCAAATCTGTGTCCCCTGCAGTAGAAGCATGGAGTCTTAACCACTGGACCACAAAGGAGGTCCTTACTTTTATTTTTACTGTGGTAAAAAAACACATAAACTTTACCATTTTAACCATTTTTAAGTATTATAGTCACTGGCATCAAATACATTCACATTGTCTCTTATGCTACAGTGACCTCTAACTGCATATATGGTTTACCACAAATACACAGAAACAAACTCCCAAGTGCAGCAGAAACATAATTTTCAGAAGGCACATTGCCTAGAGATATATCTATTCTCCTGACAAAAATACTGTAAGCTGCATCTAAGAATTTTTTTAAAGAATCTTATAATGCATGAGTTAATTTCAGTAAACTGTCAGGAAATAAAACGTCAGGTAATTCACTATTAATGTCTATGCAAATGCTAAATGATTCAGTTGGAATCTAATTTCACACACAACAGACAAGAGTACAATCTTCTAACCTAAAAGTAAAGGACAATGGTAGCTATAAGAAAATAAAAATAACTTTCAGTTCTCTAACAAATCACTCAAACTTACTTTACATATAATGATTCAACAGGGAAAGGCCCAAATTTATACCTAGAACACATAACGATCCAAAAAAATGCAGCTTTGATGAAAATGACAAATCATTTATTCTCATAAGCATTGTAATAAAGGTGTTTTTTGTATACACATGCATATATAAATCAAAACAGAATATATTAAAAATACTCTTTAAACAATGGTATTAATCCTATCCCCAAAAAAGAACTTGGGTATACGAAGTTAAATATATATAAAGCTTTAATTCAAAGTGGGTCAGAGACTTCAATGTAAAACCTAAAGACAAAAGTCTTAGGTGCCAAAGCACAATCCATAGAAAAACAAATGGATAAAATGAACATCATTTAAATTTCAAAGAACCTTTACACTCTTCAAAAGACACTGTTAAAAAGATGAAGAGACAAGTCACGGTCTAGGAGAAAATCTTTCTAAAACTTACAGCTGACATAAAACGTGTATTTCAACCATCTAAAGAATTCTCAAAACTCAAAAAACTCAGTTTTTTTTTTTAAAAGGAGGCAAAAAATTTCACCAAAGAAGATATACAAATGGAAATAAGCCCATGAAAAGATGTTCAACATCATTAGTTACTAAAGAAAAGCAAATTAAAACTTAATGAGAATTCTGTAAAGCAATTATCCTTCAATAAAAAATAAAAAAAACTTAATGAGATACCACTTCACATCTATTAGAATGTCTAAAATTAAGATTAATCATACCAAGTGTTAGCAAGAGCAGCTACAACTCTCACACACTGCTAGTGGGAATGTCAAATGGCACAAGCACTTCAGAAAGCAATCTGGCAGTCTCTTCAAAAGTTAAACACAAATCCGTCATATGATGCAGCCTAGGTGTTTATTTATCAAACAGAAGTGAGAGTGTATGTCCACAGAAAGACTTACACATAAATGTTCCTAACAGTTTAGTCACAGCCCCAAACTGAATCCAAATATTCATCAGCAGGTAAACAGATTCATAAATTGAGGTCTATCCACACAATGGAATGAAAACAAATGAACTATACAGGCAACAACAGAGATGAATCTCAAATAATTAGGCTGGGTAAAAGAAATCAAATAAGAGAGAGTACATACTGTATGAATCATAGAAAGCAAATCGGTGGTTGGCTGAAAAATGAGGTATGGACTGAACTGTGTCTAAATAAATAAGTTGAAGGCATAAGCACCCCTGACTGTGACCTTATTTGGACACAGGGTCTTTGCAGATGTACTCAACTTAAATGAGGTCACACTAGATGAGGGTGGCCCTAAACCCAGCAGATTGGTATTCTTCTAAGGAGAGATAAATTTGGATCCAGAATATAGGGGAAAAGCTGTAACATAGTAAGAAATATACTTTGATCTTTGTCCCCAGTTACTGACACACAACTCCTAAAATGCTTGAGATTTCCTGAGTGACAGAGGTGACAAGGGTACTCTGTTCCAATATTTGGTCTTTGTCCGTGGTACAAGACAGGGAAGCTCCTAAGTCCCTTAGAAGTTCCTGGGTTTTGGAGCATGTTTTGTTTCAGTGAGGTGACTGTTACATAGCTGCAGGATGGGGCCTGGTCGCAGGAAAGACCAAGGCTTGCTAAGAAGCCTAGAACTTTCAGTGCCACCCCCCAGCCTCTGGGGAGGGGGGAGAGGAACTGGAGACTGAGTTAATGATCAATCACTCCTATGCGATAACGCCTCCATAAAAACCCCTGAATGCTGGTGTTCAGAAAGCTGGGTTGAAGAACACACTGCAGGTGCCCAGAGGATGAAGCACCCTGCAGGAGAGTACACGGAAGGTCCATGTAGCCCCCAGCCCCTCCCCTGCCCTATGCCTCTCTTCCATTTGGCTGTTCCCGAGTTACACCCTTTATAAAAAAACTGGTAACAGTAAGGAAATAACTTCCCTGAGTTCTGTGAGCCATTCTAGCAAACTGCTGAACCCGAGAGTCATGAGAACACCTCGACTTATAGCCAGTTGGCAAGAAATATGGGAGGCCTTGTTGAAACTGAGCCCTTCACCTGTGAGGCCTGATGCTAACTGGGTGGCATTAGACTGAATTCAAGTCCGTACATGGGGAGAATTGAAATGTTTGAGGAAAAAACTCCCACACTTGGTGGCAGATGTTTTGTGGGTAGACCAGATCGCAGAAGGCCAGGTGAGGACAAGGAACAGACTGGAATAATGTTCCCACAAGTCAAGGAACAGCAAGGTTTCCAGGAACCAACAGCAGCTAGGAGAAGAGCATGGAACTGATCCTCCTTGAGAGATCCCAGAAGGAACCAAGCCTGGGCCAGCCTGGCTCTGAACTCCAGTCTCCAGAACCGTCAGAGAATGAACTTATTGTTTTAAACCACCTCGTGTGCAGTACTTGGTTACGGCAGCCTCAGGAGACTAGGGAAGGGGTGGAGGAGGAACCATCAAGAGGCTGGAGAGAGGCAGGAGGAAACCCTCGGGGCAGTGGATACGTTCACTACCTCCATTAAGGTGAGAGTCTCACAGTATATAATATGTCAAAACAAACCGTACATAGAAAATATGTACAACTTACTGCGTGTCAATTAAATTTCAACAAAGCCAATTTTAAAACAGTTCATCAAAAAAGTCTACAAATAATAAATGCTGGAAGAGTGTGGGAAGAAAAGGGAAACCCTCCTACACTGTTGGTGGGAATGTAAACTGGTGTAGCTACTATGGAAAACAGTATGAAGGGTCCTAAAAAAACTAAAAATGGAGCTACCATATGATCTAGCAATCCCACTCCTGGGCATGTATCTGGAAAACATGAAAATTCAAAAAGATACATGCACTCCAATGTACATAGCAGCACTATTTACAAGAGCCAAGACATGGAAGCAACCCAAGCATACACACTCTCACTCACACACAATGAAATATTACTCAGTCATAAAAAAGAATGAAATATTGCCATTTGCAGCAACATGGATGGACCTTGAGAATATCATACTAAGTGTAGTAAGCCAGAGAGAAAGACAAATATTATGTACGATACCACTTATACATAGAATCTAAAAAAATAATATACATGAATCTATACGCAGAAAGGCAATACCAAAGAATGCTCAAACTACCGCACAATTGCACTCATCTCACACGCTAGTAAAGTAATGCTCAAAATTCTCCAAGCCAGGCTTAAGCAATACATGAACCGTGAACTTCCTGATGTTCAAGCTGGTTTTAGAAAAGGCAGAGGAACCAGAGATCAAATTGCCAACATCCACTGGATCATGGAAAAAGCACGAGAGTTCCAGAAAAACATCTATTTCTGCTTTATTGACTATGCCAAAGCCTTTGAGTGTGTGGATCACAATAAACTGTGGAAAATTCTGAAAGAGATGGGAATACCAGAACACCTGATTTGCCTCTTGAGAAATCTGTATGCAGGTCAGGAAGCAACAGTTAGAACTGGACATGGAACAACAGACTGGTTCCAAATAGGAAAAGGAGTTCGTCAAGGCTGTATATCGTCACCCTGTTTATTTAACTTATATGCAGAGTACATCATGAGAAACACTGGACTGGAAGAAACACAAGCTGGAATCCAGATTGCCGGGAGAAATATCAATAACCTCAGATATGCAGATGACACCACCCTTATGGCAGACAGTGAAGAGGAACTCAAGAGCCTCTTGATGAAAGTGAAAGACGAAGAGTGAAAAAGTTGGCTTAAAGCTCAACATTCAGAAAACAAAGATCATGGCATCCGGTCCCATCACTTCGTGGGAAATAGATGTGGAAACAGTGGAAACAGTGTCACACTTTATTTTTCAGGGCTCCAAAATCACTGCAGATGGTGATTACAGCCATGAAATTAAAAGACGCTTACTCCTTGGAAGCAAAGTTATGACCAACCTAGATAGCATATTCAAAAGCAGAGACATTACTTTGCCAACAAAGGTCCGTCTAGTCAAGGCTATGGTTTTTCCTGTGGTCATGTATGGATGTGAGAGTTGGACTGTGAAGAAGGCTGAGCGCCGAAGAATTGATGCTTTTGAACTGTGGTGTTGGAGAAGACTCCTGAGAGTCCCTTGGACTGCAAGGAGCTCCAACCTGTCCATTCTGAAGGAGATCAGCCCTGGGATTTCTTTGGAAGGAACGATGCTAAAGCTGAAACTCCAGTCCTTTGGCCACCTCATGCGAAGAGTTGACTCATTGGAAAAGACTCTGATGCTGGGAGGGATTGGGGGCAGGAGGAGAAGGGGACGACAGAGGATGAGATGGCTGGATGGCATCACTGACTCGATGGACGTGAGCCTGAGTGAACTCCAGGAGTTGGTGATGGACAGGGAGGCCTGGCGTGCTGCAATTCATGGGGTCGCAAAGAGTCGGACACGACTGAGCGACTGATCTGATCTGATACACAAAACAAAACCAGACTGACAGACATAGGAAACAAATTTATGGTTACCAAAGGAGAAAGGGAGGGTGGGGAGGGATAAATTAGCAGTATGGGATTAACAGATATAAACTGCTATACATAAAACAGATAAGCAACAAGGATTTACTGCAGAACACAAGGAACTACATTCAATATCTTATATAACCTATAATGGAAAATGATCTGGAAAAAATATATACATATAACTGGGTCACTCTGATATATACCTGAAACTGACACAGTATTATAAATCAACTATACTTTAATTAAAAAAAAGGATACATCAAGCCCATTCACAAAGATTTGTGAGAGAGACTGTTTCGGTCCTGCAAATGGGAAAAAAGGATTCAAGCTGAAGGACAAAACTGACAGCAGCAAGTCCTCTGGGATGGATTCAACTCTCCTAGAGCTAGTTCTAGGGCACTTGTGGGGTGGAGGGGAGAGGGACTCCACCTACCCCACAAAGCAGCCTGTCTCTGCAGGTGTACTGGGACAAACCTCTGACACACACCCTTTTCCCAACATTTCAGGACAGGTTCCTACTTAAGCACAGTTGGGATTAAAATATCCAAACATGAGAGTAACATTTGGTATACCCATAAAATTATGTTCAACAGAAATAATTAACTGAAGAGAGAAGCCATTCTATCACATTTATTACAAAAAGCATCCATCAGTCTTCTTTTGTTGAGACTCATATCTTAACATGTATTATTTTAAAAACTTACTTTAAAACTAAATGCAAGTTAGCAGAGAGCCGAGGATCTGTAAACTGTGTTGTTCTGTTGTTATGGTCAACGAAATAAACTCTGCCTGTTGCTGTATTCCGGATCTCCCATCCAGGAGGCAACGGACCAAGCTCTTCACAATTGATGTTGCTAAGATCCCTGCAAAAACAAATATAAAATAAAAAATACCTCACTGCTGGGCCTGCTGAGCCAAGCAAGTGTAAATGACACAGAACAATTCCATGAAGTCTGAGAAAATGTATTGTTTCAGAAACTTGAGACGTTGAGCTGGAATCTTTAATTCCCAATGGTTTAACAAACTTGCTTATTCAAAACCCAATCCATAAATGGCTCAGAAACTTATCACACGGCCTACATTTTTAGTGAGTTCATTCCTGGGTTTTAATGTAATTCAGGTTTTAAATTAATCTAAAAGCAATCACAACATTTGCCAACATAAACTGTACTTCAATACTTGTCTGAAAAAACATTGTTTTCCAAATGTCAGTGATATAAAGAATTAAATGTTTTCTAAAATTTCCCTTCAATTATTTCTTTACCACGCCATAAAATCTGTGTAAATGTTCATTCCATGATTAATTTTAAGCTCTTCAATAAAGCAAAACTGGACATGTTATTAAAATTATGATCCTGAAAATAACTACAGCATACGTTTTAAAGGATAACTGCTCCATTTTGAATTCTAAAAGCTATAAAGCTAGTGAATGGAGAATCAGTTTAAGACACCTTAGGAAGAATGTTCTAAGATTTACTGCTATGTAAAAAGAAGCGAAAGATTTTTAATGGAGCAAAGACCCCTGTTCTTATACCACATGAATGCTCACTCAGTTTTGTATGACCCTGTGATCCCATTGACTGTAGCCCATCAGGCTCCTCTGTCCATGGAATTCTCCAGGCAAGAATACTGGAGTGGGTTGCCATTTCCTCCTCCCGGGGATCTTCCTGACCCAGGGACTGAACCATGTCTCCTGCATGTGAAGAGGAACTAAAAAGCCTCTTGATGAAAGTGAAAGACGAAAAGTGAAAAAGTTGGCTTAAAGCTCAACATTCAGAAAACAAAGATCATGGTATCTGGTCCCATCACTTCATGGGAAATAGATGGGGAAACAGTAGAAACAGTATCAGACTTTATTTTTTGGGGCTCCAAAATCACTGCATATGGTGACTGCAGCCATGAAATTAAAAGACACTTACTCCTTGGAAGGAAAGTTATGACCAACCTAGACAGCATATTCAAAAGCAGAGACATTACTTTGCCAACAAAGGTCCGTCTAGTCAAGGCTATGGTTTTTCCAGTGGTCATGTATGGATGTGAGAGTTGGACTGTGAAGAAGGCTGAGCACCGAAGAATTGATGCTTTTGAACCGTGGTGTTGGAGAAGACTCTTGAAAGTCCCTTGGACGGCAAGGAGATCCAGCCAGTCCATTCTGAAGGAGATCAGCCCTGGGATTTCTTTAGAAGGAATGATGCTAAAGCTGAAACTCCAGTACTTTGGCCACATCATGCAAAGAGTTGACTCACTGGAAAAGACTGATGCTGGGAGGGATTGGGGGCAGGAGGAAAAGGGGACGACAGAGGATGAGATGGATGGCATCACCGACTTGATGCACTGAGTTTGAGTGAGCTCTGGGAGTTGGTGATGGACAGGGAGGCCTGGCGTGCTGCAATTCATGGGGTCACAAAGTCGGACACGACTGAGCGGCTGAACTGAACTGAAAGAATGAAATAAAAGTAGCATATCTAATATAAATTTGAACTATAGCCGAAAATTATGACAAATCTCATCAAAATTATGTTTTAAAAGTTAAACTAGAAAACAGTTTTCCTGAAATAACGTCTTCGTGGTCATAGTGAAAATACAATGATGGGCACCCATAGATTTGTTGGAACAATGATTTCTGACCTGTGCTTACAGAAGCCCCAGAGATTTTTCTGCTTCAGAACAACTAAATATTGGAAAGAAGAAACTATTTTGAGACACTGCTAATCTTCAAGAGGCAAGGGGGAAAGTTCCAAGAATCCTCCTCAATTTTTTTTTTTTTTTTAAGTGAATTGAGCTGGAGCTGGTACCTGAGAGGCAGACAGGTAGAGTGGGGGCTGCCAGAGAGCAGTGATTAACCGGTAAACTCAGCCTCAGGCCTGCAGCAAGGTTAGAAAAGGAAATCTGGAACTTCCCCACTGAGAACTCAAAGGCAAGATGAAGTGATTCCAGGAAAAATTCCTCAATTCTCACTTTAGGTTCACAGAACTCCAACCAATTAAAATCAAACTCACAATCAAAGATCACCAAACACTTCATTCAGAAAGGAATTCATGGTGACTGAGAGTCAGTAGAAACAAAACCAAGGAATTAGATCCCCAAGTACTATCAGAGATCAGAAAGAATAGCTATGATATGCAATGTTAGAAAAAAATAATAAAAGGGAACAATTACAGAAACAAACTATCACTTAGAGATTAAGAATGAATAGATAGATTTTTTTTAATGGAACTTTTAGAAATGAAAGGTAATTACTGCAATCAAAGAATGAATAATCCTTTTGCTATAACGCAGCATTTGACCTTATATCATTTTATTCAGAATTTTATAGATTTACAGTCATACATGGACGAACTCTAAAGAATTGATAAGCAGCAGCAAACTGTAAACACTACGTGGAACTGAGACGTGATTAAAGGAAGATGGTATGGTATCAAGACTACATAGTCAGTATGCCCGAGTGAACAACCAAGCATCATTAATCACTATTTTAAAGGGAAATACAAAACATTCTGAAATGCGATTTCTCAGGTAAATCTAAGTTTCCTGGGTATCTTTAAATAAAGCTAGTCTTAAAAGTGTCTGAGTTACAGTATTTTATAAATGACTAGTAATAATATTTTAATAGAATCTAAATATTTACAGTCTGCTTCGATAAAAGATCCTCCATACAAAAGACGTATTTATTAAAGGAACTCCCCAAACAAAAGATATATAGTTTAAGATAACACTTTGGAGCATAGAGACTAAAGAAAACACATAATCCAGAGCATTATTTCTTAAAGTTATTATTCAATACTCAATATGAAATATTCTTAAATCCTTATAGAAACCCCTTACTCATTAATGAAAAACTGCCAGTGTTTCCTTAGGAATAAGAACATATTGCCAACTGCGGCGCCAGACTCGCTCTCAATCCCAACTTCTGACGCCGGCTTAACACACTACTCTTTCAACAGGCAACTCAAGATCAACTTTCACACTACTATAAACTAGTTAGTTTTTTTAAGAATCATTTTTCTTCTAAACATTTCCTTACAATGACTTTAATTTTATAGAAAAGTTCAATATTGACCTTCAACTTGATAAACAAAACCCAAAGCACTTCTTTTAATAACTTATGTAACAAAACACTTATTTCTAAAAATTAGGCACTTGGATTTTTTTCAGTGAGCTTATTAATAAAACAAAAATTTCCTCTCCACTATTTTTTTTTTAATCAATAGCTTATAGCATGAACACACAGAAATGGCTACCTTGACACAATCATTAATGATAACACATTTCCTTGGCTGCCACTCTCAAAAGATTCTAATTAAGCTCTATCACAAGTAAAACATTTTGGGAATTCCCTGGCCGATTAGGCAGTTTTCACTGTTGGGGCACAGATTCAATCCCTGGTAGAGAAATTAAGATCCCACAAGCCACAAAGTAAGGCCAAAAAAAAAAAAAAAGGTAAAACATTTTCATTATAATAGCTTTATTTATAAATAAATAGAGTATCAAAGCCATCCAAAATCAGCTAGTCAAATCTGTTTTTAATTAAAAAACATGACTCTTGACAGAGCTCTGAGTACAAACTTTATGCAGAAAAAGATCTGACTCTCCATAGGACTTTTTAAAGAGAGGAATGTTGTCTTTAATATATAAAATAATATATAAAATAGCTGATATTTTATATATTAAATGTGCAGCTTACAAAGTTGATTTAGAAACTCATTTAGAACTCAGCCTTTTTTTTTTTTGCAGCTTCAACTGGACTGCTTGGCACCCTCCGTCTGTTCATTAGAAAATAATTCAAATAGCTAGTGGCTTTAAATCCATTATTTGATACTAAAATGTACTAGAAATTATGTTCAACTACTGAACTGATTTTGTGTCATGTCATCTTCTTGAAGTTAAAAGATAGCTGACATTTTGGGGTTGGCATTCAACAATGCCTGCAGTTCAAATATACAAGTTCTGGCATTTAAAATAAATTTAATTTATTTTAATTGGGTTATTTCTCTTCTACTTTAAAACCTGAAGATTGATTATACTTACATAAAGCTAAAATAAACAAACCTTTAAAAAAAAAAAGCCTAACCAGAAATAAAAATATCAATTTACTACCCTTAAGAAAAATGCTTTTGTTAACGTTTCCATGTTTTCCCCAAGTCATTTTTCAAACACTTAAAAGACTCATGTGTCTGCCTTGATTTTTTTAAGGGGGAGGGGGAGAGGAACCAGGGACTGGTTGGGGGGCGGTGGGTAGGGCACTGGGATAGGCTTGCAGAGAAGTTAGAACTTCCAACTAAATGTCAAACTGAAAAGATGATCTGAAAGAGCCAAACTTTTACTATTTTAAGGAGTTAAAGATTAAATAATCAAATAAATCCTCAGTGAAATGGATATTCAATGGTATGAAGGGTACTCAGAACATGTTCTTACCTAGGTACTCTTGGATCATGCCACGTGCTCACGCCAGTCTGTGTATGTAAGAAATACACCTGACCTTGTTGTGTTGTCCTCTGTTCTGTAAAATTAAGAAACACTAATGATAAAAACATTCAGAATGTCCAAATCAAAAACAGCTATAAACACTAGGACATGAATAGGTAAAATTTCCAAATTACCAATCTATTTTATTACAAAGGAATTGCCTTACTTGTTCTGAACTCAGAACACATTTCCTCCTGGAAACAATCTTATAAATGGTGCTGAGGGTCACAGGCCAGCTATCTAAAATATGGCTCAAATATTAAACATGTTGCAATGGAAAACAGAAAACAAGACTGTCATAGTACCAATAATTAAATGAAACAAACATGAAATTATCTTTTGTTTGTCTTAAATGTAGAGACTAAGGGGAACAGAAGGGCTCAAAGGAAGAGGCCAGCCAACTCTGGGGAGATTCTCAGGGGATGTGTAGAAACTTTCAGAGAGTTAACAGGCTGGGAATGCTTTTTAAATAATTTTATATAAAAACTTGTATTTTTTTCTTTCCCTGAGAGAAGTGTATTCTGAAGTCTACACTTGGACTCCGACTAAAGCAAAAACAATGAAATACGAGAGAGATACCCTATAGTCAAAAATAGGCAACGATGGAAAAATAATCAAGTCAGAAAGAGAAAGACTAAAGGCAAGTGTGCCTACTGGAAAGAAAAAAGTCACAGGTAAAATTAAGTCAAAACCTTTGGGAAGAGACTGAGGAAGCCAGAAAAGAGAAGGAATCTGTGCAAGGGTTTCTCTAATGGGGTTTCTTCAATGGTGGTTTTCGGTCTTATTTATGCTTTTCAGCAACAGAACTACTTAAAAAAATATATATATATCTAATGAAAAATTCCAACATATGAAACAATAAAATTATTACTAATACTTATTAGTATACATTTGTTCACAAACTTGTAATGAAAACCAATTTAAACTTTAAACTTTTAAAATTATAAATGCAAAAATGTTTAAAACTGGTTCTGCATGACAGCTGCAATAATTTCAGCCTTGGAACTCACTTTTTACTCCCATGTTTCAGTTGTACAAAAAAATTTTTTAACTGAAATCACACAAATATCAAAGTATGACTACCCACACTCCAAGCCGCTTGCCTTATAATCTCAAAGAGAAATGGCAGGCAACACTAGATTGTAATGTCTGAACATTAATAATGACTGCTAAATTTTACTAATTTTAACTTCTCATGAAATTTCATTTATTTCTTACAACAAATCTATATGGTTGGTACTAATATTTCCCCCTTTTTATATAAGATAAAACCGGAGGCTCAGAGAGGTTAAATAATGTACCCAGAGTCAAACAACTATTAATAACATGTAGCAAAGACAGGATTTGAACCCAGGTCTGCCTGTTTCCCAAGCTCCATGTGCTAATCACTGTGCTTTAAGTTAACCTGTATGGCCTAGCATAATTAATGGGAAAAAAAATTTTTAATTAAAGAGTTAAAATACTTTATAAAGTCAGAATGATGCATTTAAGTTTTAAAAATATTCTAGAGTAAAAATAAGTTAGATCAGGCAATTCCCAATGTTGGTCACTAGGTGTCATGACCAGCCCACAATAGTTTAACTAGAGGTTGTGAAAAGGGCAAGGGTGTAAGTAACTTGGTTAAGTTTTTAACAAGAGACTCCAGTTGAGTTCATACTACAAGAGTTCACAAGATGAGATTAATTTAGGAAGTTCTGTCCTCAGCTACAAGAAGACTCATATTATCTCCCACATGGAATTCTAAAATTTAGGAAATTACCTAAGATTATATTTTTACACAAACATAGAAGTGACTAAATCATTTACAATAACCCAATCACTCAGATAACCCCAAACTATAGACAGTACAAATATAATACATAAATACCATCACAAACATGCTATTTATTTCTAAATATGTATGTTTAGAAAATTACATTATAGTTCTGACTTCAGACTGCCATTATCAAGAACACCAGCATCCCACTTTTTACAGTGCCTGTGTACAAAGCAGTCTCCCGCTGTTTCATATACTCCTCACAAAACCTTTGTGAAAAGGAGAGGTATTGTTCACCTCATTTCACTGTAATGGAGCAAAAAGGCTGAGGTTAAATGACTAACCCAAAGTCAGACTCCTGTTAGTTTTCTATCACTTCAGAGACTTATCAGAGTTGGGGGGGTTTACATTTACTTTTATTTTCATGCAGAATTCCTAAACCCAGATTAATAACTACTTTAAAGGCTGATTTTCTGGCTTTCTTAGCAAGCTTAAGTCAGTAAAACACACTTTATTTTTCCTCTGGTAGTTGTCATACCATAGCCTTCCGGTAGGTCTGGAGGAGTATGTAAATGTGTCCTGCTCATGTAATTTCTATGTCGTTGTGACCTGACTCTTCTCTCTGCCAGTCTGGGATCTGAAGACTGTCCACACGTTGCACCATTTGTTCCACTAATTGGAGTGTTCTCATCAACAAAGCAGCTAAGAGGTCTGCCGGGACTAGAATATTCAGATGCCGGTCTATCAAAAAGTAACAAGGAAATAAAAACTTACTCAACTCAGATATCACAAGTAGAGTTTATAGACAATGTGTGTACTGCAGTAACGATCACTTCCAAAAAAACAGAATGATTAATACAAACATGACAACTTCAAGAAACTCTAAATAAAAGCAAACCAGAAGTCTCAAAGCACCAAAGAAACCCAGGTGATAAGCAGATTATCAATTACAGATTAAAATCATTTTGGTGGTGGTGGTTTAGTCACTTAGCCGTGTCCGACTCGTTGCGACCCCATGTATTGTAGCCCATTAGACTTCTCTGTCCTTGGGATTCTCCAGGCAAAAAAACTGGAGTGGGTTGCCACTTCCTCCTCCAGGGGATATTCCTGACCCAGGAATCGAACCCAGGTCTCCTGCACTGTAGGCAGATTCTTTACCATCTGAGCTATAAGGGAAGCCCTTATTGATCTTAATTACACTTTTTATGAAATCTACATACATTTGCAGATGTGTGTATGAGCGCCCAAAGCCCTACTTGGCTCAGCTACAGGCCACCTCAGACTTGCACTTCCATCCTTCTCCCATGCTGCCTCTGCCACACCAACCCTCTTCCTCCTCCTCAAGCTTGCATGGTTGTTCTACCTTCAGTGCCAGAGAGCAGCCCTTCCTCCTATTTAGGATGATTTTTTCCCCTATTTTCTCTAGGCCAGACTCTTTTTTGTCATTCAAATCACAGTTTAAGCTTAAATGCTGCCTCTAAGAAGTCGTTCCTGACCGTCAGATCTACTCACCCAGGCATCTGATAGTACATCACCTTTCTTCCTCAGCAGAGCAGTTAATTCTGGTATTTTCCTCATTTGCAACCCTGTTTCTGCCCATCTTCTCCTACTAGAATATTTATTGAGAGAACCGAGTCTGCCTAGTTACCCACCGTATATATTCCCGTACCTGGAACAGTACTCAGCATACATTTAAGAGAAGTAGTTCAATAAATACTGAATGAATAAAGGAAAGAAGATAGTCTGTCACTTCAAAGAGCTTCCTGTCTCTTCTAGGTCAACCAAATTAAGAGGATAATCAAGAGTTAATTTTTAAACTAACATTTACAATCAACTTTATACATGTGAAAATTAAAGTCAATTTTATCAGTTAAATGAGGAAGAAGGGGACTTCACTAAAACACTGACACAAGCACACATTTATTTACACTGAGATATGATAAAAATAGATTCTTCTGACTTCAATATAATCCTTGGCTGGTTAATACTAGAAATAAACTCTCAAATAAGCATTTTTTTAAATGGCAACATAAGCTAGGCTTTCATCCAAGAATCACAGTGTAATAGAGAAGACTGAGTGACTCAATGAGTTAAGCAATTTAATCCCAATAAAATAAAAGTTTTCCAGTGGTCATGTATGGATGTGAGAGTTGAACTGTGAAGAAAGCTGAGCGCCGAAGAATTGATGCTTTTGAACTGTGGTGTTGGAGAAGACTCTTTCGAGTCCCTTGGACTGCAAGGAGATCCAACTAGTCCATCCTAAAGGACATCAGTCCTGGGTGTTCATTGGAAGGACTGATGCTGAAGCTGAAACTCCAATACTTTGGCCACGTCATGTGAACAGTTGACTCATTGGAAAAGACCCTGATGCTGGGAGGGATTGGGGGGCAGGAGGAGAAGGGGACGACAGAGGATGAGATGGCTGGATGGCATCACCAACTTGATGGATGTGAGTTTGAGTGAACTCCGGGAGTTGGTGATGGACAGGGAGGCCTGGCGTGCTGTGATTCATGGGGTCGCAAAGAGTCGGACACAACTGAGCGACTGAACTGAACTGAACTGATAGCTAATGAGAAGCATTCGATGTTCTATGTCTGGGGTCATTCCTGTTCAGGGAGGGAAAAATAACAGTAGGGGGAGCAAAGCAAGCACTAAGTACAGGTGGCAAATAAACTTTTTTCTTATTTTGAAAAGTAAAAAAAGGAAATCCAGCCACTTATCCTATTCACTTTCAGTTACTTAAAGAGCTTTCCTTGAAGCTTTCAAAAATTACCTTGCATCCCCCTGTCTTTATACATTAAGCTCCAGGAAGGCCTTTCTGCATTATTCATTGTTATAGCACAGAGCCAAGCATACAACAATTTAGTAAATTCAATGATAGCTGTTACCACTGTCCTGAAGACTTTTCATCATGTTCCCCCTTACTTGGCTAAATCTTCACATGCTTCAGGATTTTTAGTTCAGAGATTCTCCTCCTTCAGAGTTTTCCTTTCCAAGTTCTACCATTCCCTTACCCCCGACTCTAAGTCAAGTGCCTCTTCAGGTGGTCTCAGACCATCTGGTTCTTCTCTTGGTCACAGACCTTACTGGACACACTATAATCATCCCTTGACGTGACTGAATAAATGGTGATCCCTGTACACATATTTTGTTACAGCCATTCAATAATGGACTCAAAAAATTTAAGAGTCGCAGGAGTAAGATGACTTATTTAATGTATTCATTTAGCTCATTTAATAAATATTTACTAAATACCATCACAGGCCATGGAGCTACAATAACAGAATAACCTGCTAAGCAATCTTTATTAAAAATAATAAAGGCATCTGCTATAAGATCTACTGATCTAGAGCAGTTTACACAAAGGAAAGAAATCTGATAAAGCTGACATATAAGCAGAGGGTGACTTCAGGAGGGTGAATAGCACAGACTCTGGAAAGAGATTCTTATGTTCTCACCGTGTTGGGCGTTCCCACTGCGTAGTTCTTGTTATGTGGTTTAGGTACTGGATTCTTCCAGAGGCAGTTCGCCTTTCTTCCCAGCTTAAATAAAAATATTGAGAGATAAAGCAGTAATAGGAAGCCAGACATGGAGTGGTTTTGGTGCAAGCCACAAGACATTTGTTGTTACGAATCAGCAATGACAAATTGAAAAAACAATGCACAGAATATAAAAATTGTTTCAACTTATTTTACAACTGTACAATATGTCTTCTGGAATTCTGAAGCTTTTAAAATATTTATTCTGAGGAGTGACTATTTTCCATCAGCCAAACTGATAATTTTTCAATGATGTAAACAATGCTCAATTATTAATAATTATACTAATTCTCCAGAATTTAGTGGGAGGGGAAAAAAGTCCATACTAAAAATAAAAATTACACATAATTTTAAAAAATTAAATGTAACTAGAAATGTATATAAAAATCTTTCCAAAACATTTAGGCTACCGAAACTAATTTTTTAATCTTCATATTTTTATTTTCTCTTACATATTTTCTATCAAAAGTTATGAATTAAAAAAAAATTTAAGTATAGCTGACATACAACATTATATTAGTTTCAGGCATTCAACATAGTGACTTGACATCTCCATACACTACACAATGATCACCAGGATAAGTCTAGTAACCTTCTGTAACCAAAGGTACTACAACATGGACCATATTCCTTATGCTGTACATTACATCCCCATGACTTACTTATGACTGGAAGTTTGTACCTCCCAATCCCCTTCACCTACTTCATCCATTCCCCTCCCTCTCCCCGCCCTGGCAAAGCAATACAGAGTTTGTTCTTTGTATCTGAGTCTGTTTCATTTGTTTATTTGCTTTGTTTTTCAGTTTCCCCATACAAGTGAAATCAGATGGTATTTGTCTTTCTCTGACTTATTTCACTTAGCATAATACTCTCTAGATCCACCTGTGTTGTTAGAAGTGACAAGATCTCATTCCTTTCTTATGGCTGAGCAATATTCTATTTTGTGTGTGTGTGTATACACTGCATCTTCTTTATCCATGTTATTAATGGACATACTTAGGCTGCTTCCGTATCTCATCTATAATAAATAATGCTGCAACAAACAAAGGGATGCATATACCTGTTTGAATTAGTATTTTCATTTTCTTAGGATAGATACCCAGAAGTGGAATAGCTGGATCATATGGTAATTCCGTTTTTAACTCTCTGAGGAACCTCCATACCATTTTCTATAATGGCTGTGCCAATTTACACTCCCATCTATGCCATACAAGGGTTCCTTTCTCTCCATAACTTCACCAACATTTGCTATTTATCAAACTAAATTTTTAAAAAGCAAAAATTTTACTTCTTCAATCTTATTAATTAATATAACAAAAAAATTAGGTAAGTGACTACAATAATGTTAATATGCCACAAGCCGCTGGCAAAAAAATAGAAAATAAAAAGGCACTTGCAGGTTTCTTCCCCCCTGTGATTACAATTACAGTACAATGATGTGGAGCAAATTTAGAATAATTAGCCTTACACTTTTTGATTAGTTATTTCATCCTAAACTTCTCCCTTAAAAGTACCATAATTTACCTCACATCCATAAAAATTAACAGGTACATCAAGAGTCTAAAATGACCTATAAACAGACTTAAATTACAGCAATTTTTAACAGTTCACACAAAATGAGTAAACACCATAGCCTGGATTTGAAATTTCATGTGAAAATAACTTAAAATCAAAATTTAAATCAATTATACATTTTAAATGGATATAATTTATTATACATGTAAACTATACCTCACTGAAGTTAATTAAAAATACTTTGAAAATTAAAAATAAAACGGTAAGATTTCAGAACTAGTATCAAACAAAAATAGAGAACAATGATCAAAGCATAGACTTCGAATCAAGACTTAAATCTGTGTTCCAGTTCTGCCATTTTTATGTGGCCTTTGGCAAAATACACATCTTCTCTGAGTCTCAGTTCCTTAAGCCTGTAAAATGCATGAGGGTGGTACAGTAGTAATGGTAGTAGTAGCAGCTAATTATTTATTAAGCACTTGCTATACGTGAGACATTGTGCTGGGCGCTCTACAGGAATTATTTCATTTCATCCTCACAAGTATTTAAGGCATGTGCACTACCATCATTATCTGCAATATAAACCAAAGTTCCCAAAAGCCAAATAAATGGATTAAACTTATAAAGCTGGTAAACAGAAGGTTAAGGATTGAAACCCTAATGGTCTAACTCCAGAATCACATGCTATGAGAATTAAATATGCATATCATGTAATGATAAATGATATAAAGTGCTAACACTTGTAGGCTCAATAAATGTTACTATGTTATTGTAATTACTATTACACAAATTCTGTATCCCATCCCTTTAAATAGAGCAATGTCTCATTCAGTATGTATATGCCATGTTTTGAATAATTTAATCAAACAAAAAAGCTTTTGTTTTGAATACATAATATTTACAAGAGATTTATATCTGTCAAGCAATTTGATTTTTTTCCCAGTCAAAACTCTTAAGTAAAACAAATGTAACATATCTAATTTGTTCATAATTAATTCATATCTTACTTTATGAATCTGTTGTAATAAGATTCCTCACTAATTTTCTAAGTACAAGGAAAACCAGGACTCTGGAACTGATCAGCAAATTTCTAAAGTATAAACACCAACTTACTGCTCATTATTTTAAGGATATCATCAATGAATTTAGCTTACCCATCTGGTAAATCATTATCAAACAAACGACTGCAGTCCACCACTTGTCCTCCTGTGCCTATTCGGTCTCTGGACTGAAGGCTTACTATTAAACAACAGAAACATTACTAAGAGTCACAGAACTAGAAAGAATTACTACAATTTACAATACTGCTTTTTAAAAGATATCTGGCTTATTAGCTTATTTTAATAGTTAAGAATGAACTCTAGTTTCTACTAAATTCTGCAATTTCTTTGTCTATGAGATTTTCCCCTTTAAGGTTTTCTACCTTTTATCATGACTTCCCTGGTGGCTCAAACGGTAAAGTGTCTGCTTTTATCATGTTCATGGAGGAGAGTCCATGAACTCCTTTTCTTCCTATCATAATGGGGCAACACAAGTCCATGCTGCTGCTGCTAAGTCGCTTCAGTCGTGTCCGACTCTGTGAGACTCCATAGATGGCAGCCTACCAGGCTCCCCCGTCCCTGGAATTCTCCAGGCAAGAACACTGGAGTGGGTTGCCACTTCCTTCTCCAATGCAAGAAAGTGAAATCACTGTCGTCTCCGACTCTTAGAGACCCCATGGACTGCAGCCCACCAGGCTCCTCCGTCCATGGGAGACTCCAGGCAAGAGTAAAGTCCACGAGTGCACTTGAAATATAACACATGAACGGTATACTCGTGTATTTCACATTTTTGAGTTTTTAACTTCCTTTTCAATCTAAGAATGACAGGAATTATGAATAATGCTGTAGTTTAGATACTTCCCTGATACCCACAATAGCGCTTTTGTTATGATGCTACTCTGCTGCTAAGTCGCTTCAGTCGTGTCCGACTCTGTGCGACCCCAGAGACAGCAGCCCACCAGGCTCCGCCATCCCTGGGATTCTCCAGGCAAGAACACTGGAGTGGGTTGCCATTTCCTTCTCCAATGCATGAAAGTGAAAAGTGAAAGTGAAGTCACTCAGTCGTATCCGACTCTTCACGATCCCATGGACTGCAGCCTACCAAGCTCCTCCGTCCATGGGATTTTCCAGGCAAGAGTACTGGAGTGGGCTCTGGCAACTCCCTAACCATGAACCTAATTCATTGCCTTCTAAATTTAAGTCTTTCAAGTACTTTCTGTAACTAAAACCTCTCTAACAGGTTCATATAATGCAATATAATGCAATTTTTTTTTTTTTAATATATTTTGGCCGTGACATACAACATGTGGGATCTTAAGTTTCCCAACCAGGGACTGAACCCATGCCCCTGCATTGGAACCATGAAATCTTAACCACTGGACCGCCAGGGAAGTCCCACATACAATGCAATCATTTTATTCTAAATTCTGCTCTATAATCAAATGATAAGATTTCAATTGCGTATTTCTTTTTAAAGAAGTTTCAAAGGAGCCCATCTCAGTGTCCTATACTATTCTAGGTATCTTGATCAATCTCAATCTATCAATTCTTAAGTCTCAGGAAATTTTATATAACAGGGTCAATTCAAGATAACCTCACTAGTCCAATAAGTGCCTATGAGTAAAAGAACAATTTTCCCTTTCTCCTATCAGTGCTATACTGCTATTTCTCATCCTATTTTTTTCAGTTAGTAAAAATTATTTTAAAACCATAAAGTATTAAACTGGCTTTCTTACTCAAAAACTAGTTTGAGAAGATCTTGATTTATCTCAAAGTTTTAGTGTATTTGTATATTTAAAAAAAATTCCTTCCTAAAGGATCAATAGTTCTTCACATTAGGAGTGTATTTTTTACATTATTTATATTTTGTTCCTTTTTTAAAAAATTAAGTTGGCCTGGACTCTGGATCCAGTATTCAAATAATTTTACATGACTTAATTCATGCCAGTACAATGAACCTACAAAAGCTACAGTTATAGTACTTTGATTTAAAATGTATTCAGAGTTTGCTGTGCTAAGTTAAGTTGCTTAGTCGCGTCATTAGAGTTTAGGTCAGCTTAAATGAAACCAAAATTCACATAATTTTCAGTTCCACACTTACCTACTATCTGTCCTCTAACTGTATCATTGTCATTTGGCCCAAGTTTGCATAGATCCAACCTCTGATCTATTTCAAATCAACAACAAAAGGGAAAAAAAGTAAGTTGGTATCAGAGATTCTAACATCTATAAAGTAATAGTAAATTTCTACAATCCATTGGAAATTGGACCAATCATTTCAAGAGTTTTTAAGGTTTAATGATGAAACAAATGTTCAAAATTTTAACTGCACACATAATATTAATATAATGTCTCAATGGAAGTTTTGACAAACTTAGATTTCAAAAAACGTAATACATGATGCCAACAAGCAGTTATTTTTCTCCAAAAATTTTGAAACACTTTAGTATAAATCTTAGCTTGCCGCTTAATAGTTTGGTTCTTAAGCAATTTATCCTTAAAGCTTGATTTTTTTCAGGTATAATTATAGTACTATAATTATACCACACATTAAGGATTAAATCAGATAGTTATGTAAAACTCTCAGCACAGTACCTGGCACATAAGAGTCCAAAAATACTAGTTGTTGTCATATTTTTATCTAACCATTTCAAATAACCCCCTGCCCCAACACACAACATAAATATTAATAAGAGGGCAACTATAAACTAACAAAAGGGTTTGAGTCAGTTCTGGTACTAATCATTTAGAAGCAACTCACTTCTTCTCTCATGTCTCATCTATAAAAACAGACATGACACTGGCCCGACCAGTTACAGTAAGGAACAATATCAATCACTGCATGTTGGTTTTACTTTGATTACGGCACTCATAACTGAATTCATAACATGTTTCATTTCTTTTGAAAAAGTCAACAAAATAAATTTAGACCAGGAATTTTTATCAATGTTTCAGATATACAGGGGAAGTCAGGTTTCGGACCTCTGCCTCCCCCATCAAAATATAGATATACTTATATATATTTAAATTTGTATGTTTAAATTTTTAAGAGCACTCGTCATCTACTTACAACCAGTGTCTTTGAGGCGGTTGATGGCATTGGAAAGAAGACGAACACAACCAAGAAATCCAGCACCTTGTTTTTTATGGATCTTCTTGTGATTCCATACACTGATCGTAACTGAATCAGACTTTCCAATATACCTAAAAAAAAAAAACAAAATGACTGCATGAGTAATTTGGTAACTATGAGTAGTTAATATAAAAGTTTTCTAAGGTTTCTTTCCTTTTTGTTGTAGTCCAAAGTCACAAATGTTTAGAATATGGTTAGAGAGCCCAAAATATGTTTGAATTCAATCTATCCACAGGACTGTATTTTTTTTAAAAAAAGCTCAAAAGTAAAGTCTAAAAAGAATTTTCAATATATTCTTTAACACATTTGCCACTTTCAGATTGAGTAACAATTTTTGTTAATAAAAGAAGCTATTTTAGGAGCTAGTGTCACAGAACTCTATGGAAGTTTATGATTATTTCTTTCCAAAAACAAAAATCTTAGAAGAACTTTTATCACAGTCACATTTTAAATATATTTCAATGACATGACCTATTACCTCAGCGAATACTCAGTTCATTTTCAAGGGGCATTGTCAAGGCTGACAGACCAAAAATCTGACATACCTGTTATGTTTTAAAATGCTGTAGAACAAGAGCTGATTGTAACGCTTTTCCCCTGCTTCTTTCCTGTATGCAGGCCTTGAGCGAGCAGGACTCTTGCAGATTTCACTTCACTGCCTGCAGACAAGCAGAGCAGGGAAAAGCGTTACTACACTTGTCTGTGCATACACCTGGAAGTGTGGAGAAGCTCTACCACAGCCAATTGTTAACATGGTGTCATCCCATGCGAAAATACAATAAAAGAATTATATCAGTAGAACCCTAAATTTCAATGACTCTAAGAGGTCAAATTTTTGGTCCAGCAACCTTGACCTTAAAGTGTCATTCAGTAAAGCAGTAATATCAGAAAAATTAAAAAAAAAACCCTATACCACTTAAGTAAGGACTAAATCTTTTAAATGAGTAACATGAAAGGCTCACTTGAGGCCTTGGATCCAGCTGTGTTAAAGCATGCCTACCCTCCTTTTAATTACGTAAGCTAATACTTTTACATTTTTTACTTTATACTGGAGTATATTTGCAATGTTGTGTTGGTTTCAGATGTACATCAAAGTGAATCAGTTATACATATACTCATTCTTTTCCCATATAGGTTATTACAATAGGTCCCTGTTGAGTATCTATTTTGTATATATTAGTGTGTATATGTTTCATTATGTAAGGCAACACTTTTCAAAAATGAAGCCAATGTGAATTTCATTTCTACGGCTTGCAAATGAAAAAATCTAGACTAAAATATCATTCAGTACACGTGTATCAATTTTCAAATAAACCTAAAAAGAGCTTATTCGGTAACTATGTACCTCCATGATATTTAAAAATTCTAGAATCAGAATCAAGTATTAACAAGATAAATCACCCCAGACCAAATATTTAAAAAAAAAAAAAAAAAAAAAAATCACACTAAAGTCAGTGTCCCAGCTGGCAAGCCTGATACACAGGTATGCTAAAATACCGGTTCCTTGAGGCCTTAAAGCCTACCCATCCACTGGCTTAAGCATCCTGTTGGGAGGCTGGATATCAAAGCCCAGAGAGACCCTAGGAACATATATGGAAAACAGGAAAGCTTCTGTCAGCCTGTATCCTTGAATGATTGTCTCCCTCTGAGACTCCCTGAAACAAGAGTATTGTCACCAATCCCTGAAATATTCCCAAATGGTAAGCCTAATATACTCCAATGGTGATGACGAGGTTGAAACAGAAGGAGTAGCGAAAAGTGTTTACAAGGAATGGAAAGTTAAATCAACAAGTCAATTTAAAAAAGTAAATAAATAAAAGGGATGGAAAGCCTTTCTGAATCCCTTCCCCAACCCAGTTCATCCTCAACCATAGCAGCACTCAGAGACACTAGGCACAGCTGAGGGAGGAGGTGAAATTCTGTAATAAAAACAGGGTATTCAGAGAAAGGGTTAACCTAGTGAATGGAGAGACCTCCTAGCATCCTTACGTCTTTCAGATCCAAGAACCCTGTCAGATCAAGAATATAGCCCCCAGGAAGGAGAAGGAAGAATTCTGTGCAGAAAATGTCACAGTTACTCCTGACTACCCTACCAAGCAGGCCAGCACTACCCATGGGCAGAGAGTTTCCAATCAACATTTAAGTGCCTCTCCTTGAATATAAAAAGACAGGAACCCAAATCAAACTAACAGAAAAGAAAAAAAGGAAACCTGAGCAGAGAGAGGTTACACAACAGAAAAAAACTACAATTATAAAACTTCTCTCATTAAAGAAGATACTGCTTCCAGGAAGTAAGAGTAAGTTATGAAAAAGAAACAGTGAGAAAGCAAAATGATATTGGAAATTAAAAACTGGAGAGCAGAAATTATATTAAATAGGAATGCTTGGAAAAATGGCCCAAATATTTTGATGTGGACTTTAATTTTTTACTAGAAGAAAAAATTTTTATTATCACTTTTTTTAATATGGGAGAAAAAAGACAGGACAACTAAATGATAATCAATTCAGGAGAGGTACCATCCAAATAACAGGAGTTCCAGAAGAGGAAAAAGAAATACAATGGAGGAGAGGGAATTATCTATAGATCATTAAATAAACAGAAAAGTTTCTTGTGACTGAAGAGTCTAAGTATCCAGATTAAAACCACAGTAAATACTGAGCACTGTATTTCAAATACACTGTAGGAGAGAGAGTCTGCGACGTGCTCAATGAGACAGATGGAAAACTAAACAAACGGTAAAGTTAGACAGCTATTAATTTCATAAAAATAAAAAGGTGTCCAGAAAGAAAATACAATCACTGCACACCACATGACTCAGTCATGAATATTTTACATGATAATAGCATAAACAAAGAACAATATGATTTAAACAAGAAGGTTCAAATAACTATATATAGGAGGGCTGCGAGAAGGAAAGGGGCATATGGATGCTGTAGGAATGGGATGAGAGAGATCAGCTGTAAGAGCTAAATGATCTTATATGGTAAAAAAAAAATTTAAATAATACCTAATACTAAATAAATATATATTTACATTAAATGCTATAAATAAGCACGATACCTAGACATAGAAAATTCTATAACGGCCAAAGTTATTGAAAACAGTTACCTTGAGAATTAGAATCAGGAATAAGAATTTTCCCATTAAAAGCCCTACAGTATCATCTGCCTTTTTAAAAATGGTACATTTGCTACTATGATGAAAATAAATTTTAGAAGAAATCATCCATATAAGAAACAAAGAGAATACCTATGTGTGTACTCCAATGATGATTTCTGATTTTATATTTATAACTGACCTAACCAGATCAAACCAGTCAATCTTAAAGGAAATCAACCCTAAATACTCAGAAGAACTGATGCTGAAGCTGAATCTCCAATACTTTGGGCACCTGATGCAAACAGCCAACTCACTGGAAAAGACCCTGATGCTGGGAAAGATTGAAGGCAGAAGGAGAAGAGGATGACAGAAGATGAGATGATTGGATGGCACTGCCAATGTAATGGACATGAACTTCGGCAAACTTCAGGAGATGCTAAGGGACAGGGAAGCCTGGCATGCTGCAGTCCATGGGGTTGCAAAGAGTCGGACATGACTTGGCAACTGAACAAACTGACCTAAAGTGAATTAATGCTTTATGTGACTGAGGGGGGGGTGCTGCACTTTGCTGTGCATACGTCTTGTTCTTCAAAGGCTTATTAAGAACCCCGCATCTTCATACAAGGTTTCGCATCCCTCTGTGACAATCAAATTACACCATGATCAAACTCAGATCATATTCAGTGATTCTTTTCAAAGACTATATCAAATAATATTGAGTCTATGTTTTTATTTCAAATAAACCATTTAAACCTACAGGTCATAATGCTGATTCCATTTTGGATCGAGTGTATTCTTCACAGTATCTGTAGAATGGCATTGCCCAGATCCATCAACCACCACCTTAGCAAATGGATCAGGAAGCCCTGTGGGGGGTGGGGGGAAAAAAGGGAGGGTTTAAAGAATATTTTGACAAGAAGATTATAATTATATAAAGACTAACATTTGCTACAAAAGACTTATTCCATTCTTTATAAAAACTTTAACATTAAGCTACAAATGAAAAGTGGTCCATTTTAAAACTAAGATTAAAGCTAATTCTACATTAAGTATTAAACCTACATTTTTTTTTTTCTTGCTCCAGTCTCGAACAATCTCTCTTAAACTACCAAAGTCTAGAGATTATCTTACAATGTAGTCTTCATTCATCTTTACAAGCCCTTTAACCCCTGAGGGGTGAATGCTTAAAGCATACCTGGCTCTCTCAGAGCTTTCCCAAGGTCTCCCTTAGTAGCCCAGTTACAGAAAGAGCTTACTGAAGTTTTCACACGGGAACACAGGCTACCAAGAAATCAAATTAGCCATAAAGTTTTTTACTGAATAACTACCATGAGTGATGAGAAACTGAAACAAAAAATTTAACACCCTGCCTTAAAAGAGCTTCCTATCTAACTGAGAATATTAAAACACTATACATTATAAGCAAAAAACCCCAAGAATAAGCAAGTTTTTGACCGTACTGATTATAAAGAAAACACTTATAATACCATGTCAGGCACTATTCTAAATGCTTTATGTATATTAAACCTCTTAATCTTCAAAATCATTCTATGGAGTGAATACTACTACTGTCTCTATTTTACTGATGAGGAAACTGAGGCACAAAGGGGTTAATTAACTAGCCTAAGGTCACACAGTAGGAGGTGGAGAGCCAGGGTCTGAAGTGCAGACTCTTACACCCAGGCACACAGTCTGGTTCGTAACTTTATGCTCTTTACACTGTATCATACCTCTCATTTGCTCCCTGGTTCAACAGTGAGTACAAGAGCTCAGAAAAGCAGAACAACCTGAGTCTGAACAGTAGAGAAAGGCTCCCCACCCTACACCCCTTTTTGAGGGCATGGGATTCCTCTGGGGTTTAAAGAACAAACAAAAGGAGCACCAAGGGAGGTATAACAATACTTGAAGGGCTTTGAGCAATCTAATAAAAGCCTTTGTGCTAAAGTGTAAAAAGTAAATACCATTGGAGAGATTAGACTGATTAGTAAGAAAGGCTTAAAAGTCAGAAAATAAAGGCTTGGAATGACTTAAGTAGAAAACGGGGAGCCATTTTAGATTTTTGAGCATTGCTATAAAAATACTGTCGCCACTGTCTACTAGTGGTATCCAGAGAAGGAAAGGTTAAAGGTACAGAGAAGCTGTTCTAACTTTCACACAGTAGGATGAGTAGAATTTTAAAATTCAGGGGAAGAAGGTGGAACTAAACAAAATGTTAGAGACCAAAACAACAATTCAGGAGTTAGACATAGTGGGATAGTGCAGATTTCCCAGAGACAGCTGAAAATACTAAAATGAAATACTGATAAGTGTTGATAATTGCAGAAACTTTGTACCTTGATAACTATGCTAATTTTTTAAGTCAAGATATTAATCTGCCAACATTCAAGGCCAGACAGAAATCATCTAGCCAGTTCCTCAATTCTATGATTCTGTGATCTAGCAACTTCAAACAAGAGAAGACTAATATTTAGCAGTATTAAGTATTCAAGAAAAACCTTGGCAAGTGAGGGTATCAATCTATTTAACTATATATTTCTTGCAGTTTAGCACTATTCATATAAGTATTTCAATAAAACCTAATCTTTTGTAAATGCGTCTAATGGAAGAATACTTTCCCCTCTACTTGCAATAATATTAATTTTTATAATCCATTTTCTCTGGTTCTTTTGATTCTATCTAAACAAATAAACATATAAGTGTATGTCTCTAAGTAAAAAGAAAATTTAAAAAATCACATTCCTAGCTTTCCCTTTAGATGGCCCTTAACTAGTTAAAGAATCAAGACTGAGAAAAACAACTTTTCCACACATAAGTCAGTAGGTGTGGCTTCTAGATCCTTATTTAAGTATGAAAGTCTGAATCTCATCTTCCTATGTTCCCTTCTATTATATAATACAAAATACAAGCTCTTTTCCCTAACAAAAAAATACCTGGGTTTCAACTTACCTGATTATATTATCCTACAAGAATTTAACATGAGAGTCAAGTTCCCCTAATGCAGTCAGAAGATCAAGTTTTCACAAGTTAGTGAGACCTCTAGTGGTAAATATAAAGTGGCTATTTTCTATATTTTAAAAAAATTTCTCAATTCTCCCCATCATTTGAGTCATATAAAATAGCTAAAACTCAGGAACTTCCTCACTACAGTAATGCACATAATGAGCTTCAAATAATGAGACAAAAATTTCCACTTAAAAGTGAGTTACTTAGCAGATAAAATAAAGCTTTGTTTTTGATTGGGGTGGGGGAGGAAAAAAACATTCAACCAAACATGCTCAAGCTCAATGACTTCAATTTGGCCCTACATAGCACCTTAACAAAGTATCTTACACACAAAGATTTTATTTAAATGTTGCATAAAAGACAAAAAGAACTTGACACTAATAAAAACATTCTTTTAAAAACAAAATGAATATATTCTTTTTTGTAGCTGAGTAATATTCCATCCCCCTGGAGAAGGGAATGGCTAACCCACTCCAGAATTCTTGCCTGGAGAATTCCATGGACAGAGGACAGGTGTATCCATGGGGTCACAAAGAGTTGGACACGACTGAGTGACTTTAATATTCCATTGTATACATGTAGAGGACAAAACAATATTAAAGCAATTATCCTCCAATAAAAAAAGAGGAAAAAAAGACAATAACAACAGATACTATTAAAGAAACACAATGGATAAATGGATAGATATGTGATGAAGTTAATGACAGAATATAGATGATGGATATTCACTGTAAAATTCTTTACATGTTCCTATGTGTTTGAAATTTTTTTCTGCCAAAATTTGGGGGGAAGCGGGGGTGTAATATTTTTAAAAGCCAGTAAGCTTGAAAATAGTTCCCAAAGATGAGTTAGCAAAACTTTTCTCAGAAAAGGTAGATTATCTCAAAGTAAAGGTAGTATTATCTCCAATTATACAAACTACTCTACAAAAGACAACACATGGCAGTGCATTTTTTCCTATAGTTAAATATATATAGTATCGGCCTATAGTCATGCTTCGTATTAAAATTTACATTTTTCATTCAACATGACTTAAATTGATCTACAAGCAAAAAGAACTATATTGCAGTATCAATGATAACAGCATTCTGATCAATATAAACACACTCTCATTCAAAGTTAATTGAGAGATTTAGGAACTATCATTCAACTCTTTCTTTGAAATTGATATGGGCAACCCTCAACATATCAACACATCAAAAATAAATGTATCTATCATAGAGGGAGGACCCTCCCAGCGTGAACCTGGGGTGCTCCGTCCCCAGCTGAGTCTCTCCCGAAGGCCTCAGGAACGGGTTTCCTGTTTTCCCCACCAGACCATCAAAAGTGTTTTTTCCAACCTGGGTTTCAAAGATAATCACAGTTTCCTCTAGTTTTCTTTCCCTGAAGCATCCTCACAACTCAAGAATTTTTATCAATTTTTACTGCTTACACCAATAAAAAGGGGAAAGATTTCCTTCTTTTTTTTTCACATACAACTTATGAACAGATAAAGATCATGTAATTGATAATAATAGACTCTCAGAGGCTTACAAAAACTTAGAATAAGATTCCTCTAGATTTCCTAGGAAGACTGAGACAAAGATATCTGATGCTTTATTGGAGAAGGTGTGTCTTGGGACTCCAGAGGAAGGAAAAGAATTTGGGAAGGAAGGTAAGGAGACAAAACTGAAGATGTTGTCTTTAAAACCAGAACAGTTGTCCTGGAAGTGGGGGTGGGTAAACGATGCCTTACTTCACTCCCTCTTCTCCGTGTCACCTACCTAGCCAATCCTACTGGGCACTCTGAAGTCCCACTAGGATAAATCCTACCTCGGATCAACCTAGAGGAAGGTCAAAGGGGTACACATCAGTTTAGATTATGGGCAACAGGGAAGAGGCGGATAGTTCGGTAGCCACTGTGAAGGTAACACTAACTGGGGCAGCAAGGAGAGAGTCACTGGCCCTCCTCCCGCGACATGCTGTAAGGTAAAAAGAATACGGTACATAGATGGAAACTATTTAACCATGTCCCAAATTATCCTGTTTAACTGCTCTACCATATAAGCATACCATAATTTACACAGTTAATGTTATTTTATAAACTTTAAGGTGCTCTTCTAGGAAGACTGAAGTAATTAAAAATTTAAGTGGAATGAATTAAATATGATTTAAAATAGATCAAGAGCTTATTACTTCTTTTAATCAAACCTTGAAAATTAACTAAGTCATATATTAATTAGCATATAGCCAGTTTTTGCTGGCTGGTAGGATCTGAACTTTAAAAATCTAATGAACTTCTCTATTTCTAATTTCAAATATTTTGCCTATCAAATTTTGCTGGCTTAGACTTTTTTTTTTTAACAAACAAATTATATCATTTTTACTCAAAAATTTAAAGCCAATGTGAAGTCTAATATTATAGGATAAAGATTTTAAATATGTGTGAGGGCTACTTCCCAATCCTCCCTCACAAAACTTAATCCTAAATAAAGCCACAAAAAAATATCACAACTGATTGACAAAGAAACTGCAAACACAGTAACTAAATGTCTTTTTTGGAGCCTGAGACATTACGAGCTTCTATGGTCAAATGAGGCAGAGCTTTCTTTCCTACACTCTGGAAATTCCAAGCAGACTGAATGACTTCACTGCCTTCCAATAACTCCTGAATGCATGGGTAAAATTTCTACAAAATGTTAGGGGGAAAGTGTTTAAAAAATAATCTCAAATCTCTTCTAGAAATCTAGTAGTATGCACACCTTCAGTATACGTTACACACACACACATTTCACACAAACATGCTGGGGGCCTCAGTGGATAAAGGGAAAGGGGCTAAGGAGCACAAAATCCTCTGTAAGAAATGTGACGCCAAAAGGCTCAATCAAAGAATTTATAAAACAATAAGTATATTTCTGAACAGAGAAATCCCTAAGCCAGACAATTCTGAAAATGCTTTGCAAAAAAATCTACATACAATATACAAGATTTAAAGTTAATTTACTTACGGAAAAAATCCTTTTTCACCAAGTTTTTTGCACAGAGTACTGCAAAAAAAAAAAAAAAAATACATGGGAAGAATTAAAATGGTGAGACTGCACCATCAAACATTTTGAAACACTGTGAAATACTAGTGAATAATAATTAAACACTAATTATAGCAAGGTATGAAATATGATCACAATCTTGGATTAAAGCTTAGCAAAAGACAGCTGAACCAGTGGCTGCAACTTCAGCAATGATCACCAGTAACAGGTGAGGGCAACAAAGTTTATAAATCTGGTATTCTAACAAAGAACCAATTCCTATCTTCCATCAAGATCTAGTCTCAGAGTAGCTTGATAGCAAGGGAAAAACACAGTTCTAAGGAGGACATACATACACTGGGATTAATATACATATATTTTAAGGGTAAAATAATTTTATATTGAAGAGGATCGTAAGTAAAATAAAGCTTAAATGATATAGATGACATTTAAAAAAAAATAACATCGTTATTTCTCTCCACCTAAACTCCACAGAAACACTGGCTAAATGACAAGAAAGATCGACTGTGTCTTCCAAAAACTAAAAGTTAATGTATCAAGACAGATATCCCAAATCTACATTCTCTGGATTACCCTGCATTAAATGATTACTTACATGGTGATGGCTGCACAGCCTTGTGAATAGATCAATTCTAAAATCACTGGACTGCACATGCTTTAGAGGGATGAATTTTACAGTACATGAATTACATGTCAATTTAAAAATCTCTGCTTATGCAGTCACTGAACTTCTGTAATTCAAACTTGTTATAAGTGAAGGGAAACCACCAATGTCCATATATTTATACTTTAATTTATAAAATATCTATGAAAGTAATGTGTGACTAATTTCTACCCACTTCTACTGATAGTTTAAATGGTCTGTTCAATTAGTTGCACTTATTGCAAGTTTAGTGTGTAAAAATTCACTTAACAAACCTTGGGAACAAGTCTAAATAAACGAATCACTGTGAAAAGTTCAAATAAAAATAATCTTGAAGACAGATGTCACTGATAAATGAATAAAATTATTAAGCACAAGAAACTGATTTACTAGTCAGAGTCTCTTAGGCCCTGTGTTAGAAACAGTTTAAGAACATAAAAACTCAATCATGAAAACCAAGGCCATATTTCACAATACCCAATCAGAAAGCTGATTGAGGAGAACGCCTCCCACGGGACTTCCCTGGGGCCCAGCAATGAAGACTCTGCGCCTCCACTACGGGGGCTGTGCATTCAAGCCCTGGTTGGGGAACAAGATTCACCATGCCTTGTGGCATGGTCAAAAGAAAAAAACTTTATTAAAACAAGAAAACCAAGAACAGGGGTGCTGTTGTCATAGAGAACTTGGAATGTGATCTGATAAAGCATTAAAAAAAAAAAACAACTCCCTCAACTTTTGTTATCATCACATAAACTGAACAGAATACTCAGGATCTATACATATACAACACACATTGTTTAGTTGCTAGGTCGTATCCAACTCTTTTGTGATACCATGAACTGTAGCCTGCTAGGCTCTTCTATCCGTGGGATTTTTCAGATTAGAAGACTGGAATGGGTTGTTATTTCCTTCTCCAGGGGCTCTTCCCTACCCAGGGCCTGAACACACGGCTCTGGCATTGGCAGGCAGATTCTCTACCACTGAGCCACCAGGGAAGCCCATACAGCACATATATAAATTCAAATCATAACCTGCAGTGTTGACAAGGTATTAGTAATTTTTAAATCACCATTCTATGATTCAAAACATAAATAACTGTACACCCTACTTCAGAGAAAAAAATACAAGGGAAGTTCTCCAACTTCTTGTCACTAAGCCTACAAACACACTGTTTTAACACTCATTCTTTTTTTCTTCCTCCCACTTACCATGTTCACTCCTCTAATGGCATCCTTCCGATTGTGCTATGGATTTCATACCCAACCCATCACTTTCTCAAGAACCTGTCCCCCCATCTCCTCTAGTGACGGCCTCATCAGTATTTACTCATACACTTGCCCATGCCTCTGCACTCCAGCCACCATCTTACCTCTTTTCTTCCATAACTGAACTACTTTAAAACAGTGTGTACACTTTGTGACTTCACTTCTTTACTACACACTAATGCCTCAATTAACTGTAGTTTGGCTTCTCCTCTCACCGTTGCCTGACACTGCTTCTTCAAAGCACTGGGGACCTAATTACTAAATCCATCCAATGGACGCTTTTCATTCTTTATTGCACTTGCCCCTGGGGGGGCATTTGCCACTAGTGACTACTCCCTCTTCTGGAACCCCTCTCTACTTTTGGTTTCTGCTTAACACCAAACATAAAATTTACATCAAGCGTAATTTTTTTTAATTAAGTTATTTTTAATTGGAGGATAATTGCCTTACAATATTGTGTTGGCTTCTGCCATACATCAACATGGATCAGCCATAGGTGTACGTATGTCCCCTCCCTCTTGGATCTCCCTCCCACCTCCCAGCCCATCCCACCCTTCCCGGTTGCCACAGAGCAGCAGGTCTGAGCTCCCCGCGTCATACAGCAACTTCCCACTGGCTATATATTTCACACGTGGTAGTGTGTATGTTTCTGTGCTCCTTTCTTAGTTCGTCCCTCCCTCTCCTTCCCCGCCTACGTCCATAAGTCTGTCCTCCATGTCCGCATCTCACTGCTGCCCTGCAGATACGTTCATCAGTACCAGCTTTCTGTATTCCATTTATATGCATTAACATACAATATCTATCTTTCTGACTTACTTCACTCTGTATAATAGGCTCTAGGTCCATCCACCTCATTAGAACTGAGTCAAATGCATTCCTTTTTATGGCTGAGTAATACTCCATTGTGCATATGTATCATAAACAATACAAGTATAAAATTTACTCTAAGTCTTCTTTGCCAGATCTCTTTCCTTTGCTCCATCCATGAAAGTTGAGGTTCTTCAGAGATGTCCTTACTCAGGTCCTCTTTTACTCTATAACCTAAGGAGCACAGACGTTCATCCTATAAACCTTGGAATTATATGTAAACTGTTACATGCTCAACAAAATATTAGCAAACTGAATCCAACAACACATAAAAAAGATCACACACCACGATCAAGCTGAATTCATTCCACAGTCACAAGGATGGCTCAACATATGAAAATCAATCAACGTGATACACCACATCAATGAAAGACCCAAAAAAAGCCACATTATCATCTCAATGGGTACAAAAAAAATTTGATAAAATTCAGTATCCATTCATGATAAAAACTACAGAGAAAACATATCTCAACATAATAAAACCTATTTATGACAAACCCACAGCCAACATAACACTCAACACTGAAAAGCAGAAAGACCTCCTGCTAAAATCTGGAACAAGACAAGGATGCCCACTCTCACCACTTCTATTCAGCCAGCATTGATGCAGATGACATGACACTACTATATATAAAAAACCCTAAAGACACATGTAAAAACCACTAGTACTGATAAATTCAGCAAGATATCAGAATACAAGATTGTCGTGCCTAAATCTGTCACGTTTCTTTACACTAACAGTGAAATACGAGAAAAGGGTGAGGGGGGGAAATCTCTTCTGAAATTGCATCAAAAAAAAAAAAAAAAAAAAAACACCATAGGAATAAACCTCACCAAGGAGGTGAAAGACTTATATGCTGAGCACTATAAAACATTCATAAAGG
Organism: Bubalus kerabau; assembly: GCF_029407905.1. Taxonomy (NCBI): domain Eukaryota; kingdom Metazoa; phylum Chordata; class Mammalia; order Artiodactyla; family Bovidae; genus Bubalus; species Bubalus kerabau. The sequence goes on along the minus strand of NC_073627.1, from coordinate 15,397,910 downwards.
AAATTGAAGATGATTCAAAGAAATGAAAAGGGGCTTCCCTGGTGGTTCAGTGGTTAAGAATCCACCTTGCAATGCAGGGACACTGGTTCAACCCCTGGTCCCAGAAGATCCCACATGCTGTGGAGCAACTAAGTCTGTATACCACAACTACTGAGCCCATGCTCTAGAGCCCATGAGCTGCAACCACTGAAGCTCTAGAGCCTATGCCCTGCAACAAGAGAAGCCAATGCAATGAGAAGCCTGAGCACTGCACCTAAAAAGTAGCCCCCACCTGCTCCAACTAGAGAGTAGCCCCCGCTCGCTCTAAATAGAGAAAAGTCCACATGCAGCAACGAAGACTCAGCACAGACAAAAATAAAAATAAAGAAATGGAAAGATATCCCATGCTCTTGGATTCGAAGAACACTGTTAAAGTGGTCGTACTACTCAAGGCCATCTACAGATTTAATATGATCCCTATCAAATTACCCACATCACTTTTCCCAGAACCAGAACAAATAACCTAAAATTTTTATGAAACCATAAAAGACCCAGAATAGCCAAAGCAATCTAAGGAGATAAGAACAAAGGTGGAGGCATAACCTTCCCAAACCTCAAACAATACTACAAAGTTACAGAAATCAAAACAGTACAGTACTGCCACAAACACATATGGATCGGTGGAACAGAACAGAGCCCAGAAACAGACCTGCAAACCCATAGTCAATTAATCCATCACAAGGCAAGAATATACAATGGAGAAAAGACAGTCTCTTCAACAAGTGGTACTGAAAAAACTGGACAGCCACATGGAAATCAATGAAGTTAGAACAGTCTCTCATACCATACGCACAAAAAAACTTAAACTGGCTTAAAGATTTAAATATAAGACATGACACCATAAAATGCCCAGAAGAGAATACAGGCAAGGCTTCTTTGACATAAATCATATCAATGGTTTCTTGGGTCAGTCTCCAAGACAACAGAAATAAAGCAAAAATAAATAAATGGGATCATGGTGTTGGAGAGGACTCTTTGAGAGTCCCTTGGACTGCAAGGAGATCCAACCAGTCCATCCTGGAGATAAGTCCTGGATGTTCATTGGAAGGACTGATGCTGAAGCTGAAACTCCAATACTTTGGCCCCCTCATGAGAAGAGTTGACTCATTGGAAAAGACCCTGATGCTGGGAGGGATTGGGGGCAGGAAGAGAAGGGGATGACAGAGGATGAGATGGCTGGATGGCATCACCAACTTGATGGACATGAGTTTGGGTAACACAACTCTGGGAGTTGGTGATGGACAGGGAGGCCTGGCGTGCTGCTATTCATGGGGTCGCAAAGGGTCAGACACGACTGAGCGACTGAACTGAACTGAATCAAATTTATAAGCTTTACACAGCAAAGGAAATCATAAACAAAAAGACAACCTACAGAATAGGAGAAAATATTTGCAAACAATGCAACCAACAAGGGCTTAATTTCCAAAATATACAAACAGCTCATACAATTCAGTAACAAAAACAAACAAACAAAAAAACCCAGTCAAAAAATGGGCAGAAGATCTCAACTACTACTAAAGGAGTAGTCATACTACTCCAAGTAAGACATACAGATGGCCAACAGACACGTGGAAAGAGGCTCGACACTGCTAATATGAGAGAAGTGGAAATCAAAACTACAATGAGGTGTCACCTCACCCCAGTCAGAATGGCCATCATTAAAAAGCCTACAAATAATAAATGCTAGTGAGGGTGTGGAGAAAAGGGAACCCTCCTACCCTGTCGGTGGGGATGAAGTTGGTGCAGCCACTATGGAAAACAGCATGGAGGTTCCTCAAAACAGTGTGGCCACATGATTCAGTAATCCCACTACTGGGCACATATCTGGAGAAAATGTTAATTCCAAAAGATACATGTACCCCAATGTTCATAAAAGCACTATTTATAATAGCCAAGACAAGGAAGCAACGTAAATGTCCATCAACAGATAAATGGATAAAAAAGATGTGATCCACACATACACAGGAATACTACTCAGCCATAAAAAAAAAAAGAAAAACTGCCATCTGCAACTACATGGGTGGACCTAGAGATCACCATACTTTAAGTGAAGTAAATCAGAAAGAGAAAGACAAATACCATATGCTGTCACTTATACGGGAAATCTAAGACATGATACAGATGAACTTATTTACAAAACAGAAGCAGATTCACAGACGTAAAGAACAAACATGGTTACAAAAGGGAAAAGGTTAGGGGAGGGGTAACTTAGGAGTTTGGATTCAAATAGATAAACAACAAGGCACTACTGTACAGCACAGGGGACTATATTCAATATCCTGAAATAAACCAGAGTGGACGAGGAAAATATTGTTACATCCACGTGTACTCTCCTGGGGAGAAAGTTCATAGTTTTGACAGTCTGACAAAGCTCCTCCTCTCGTCTTGAAAAATAAATTTGATGAGCCATTTTTTCATACGTTCTCCCTGGTCTTTACCATTTTGATGACACCTCAATCTATAAACCCAACCCTCAGCTCTCTCTTGAACTCCAGGTCCACACAGGCACACTAAATACACCCTCAAATAAAAATCACTATCCCCCTTTCCCTCAAACTCCTTCTCCAGTTAACTTTCTTTCAATAAATATCTTTGCTTTCCATTCTATTGCCCTAGTCAGAAACCTCCATAGCAACCTTCACTACACTACCCCCTCCCCACCTCCTGGCAATTACCACTTCTAATCAACTCTGCCTCTGAAATATCCTTCATCTGTCCACTTCTCCCTATTACCAGTGCCATTACACCTGTGCAGACCACCATCAACTACTGTTTAAGTCATTACAACAGCCTCCCAATCAGTCCCCTGCCTTAAGCCTCAACTGCCTTCAATCAGGTCTCCACACTAGACCTAAAATGATTTTTCTAAAAATATTATTTAATTCCTTCCATCCATTTCTCTTCCTAATAACTTTCCAAAACATGTGTAAAACACTCAAAACAGTCCTTCCACTGGTGCTGGATCACATACCCAACCTCCCACTTTCTCAGGAACCTTGTGTCTCTTGTCTATTGACCTCCATCCTTAGAATACTGCCAAGGTCTTCAAGCCCAAAACCTATCTGGCTTGTAAGCCCATCAGGCCCTGGCTCCTGCTCTCTGACCTCGTCTTCCACCACCGCCCGTCCTCTTCAAGCATCCAAGTCCAAGATCCAGCCACACTAAACCTTCACATTCTCAAACATATTCTATTACCCACAGCCTTCATGTGCCATTCTCTCTCCCCGAAACACCTGCCCCAGGCTCCTTCAACTACCCGTATTTAGGTCTCAAAAGGGAAGGAAGCTTTTTAGAACATGTTTCTCTCAACCTTTTGCCCACTTGCATTTTCACAGAAGCCCATACTTATCCCAGGCACTTGTGGCACGTTATTATGTTTTTGAGTTTAAAATGTTGCTTATAACTAGAGGTGGTAAGCGCCATTCAGCTGCATCATGTCTGCATCATTTCTTTACAACCCCTGCACCAAGCAAACACTGCGCCAGACATGTGATGGGCACTTGGTAAAGTGCTAAATAAAAAACAAACTCCAAAATAATCTAAAATAATTTCATTGAAAGAGGGACTTTTAATACTATGTGATAGATTACCAGTCTGCAAGTAATCACAGTTTTGGCTTATACAATGTTATCATTTCCCGCTATTTAAAAGATACTCATCAGATCATGTTTGACATTTTTTCTTGTAATCACAAGTATGATGTTGCTAATATATGACTAAGTTTTAAAGAGTAACTGAAAAAATCAAAAGAGCAAAGAACTTTAAAGTCAGGTTCAAAGTTTATCAAGAGAAATTTTAGCAACTCTGAGACTAAGGAAGATAACACAGAGAAACAAGATTAATTTAAAACAAAGAAATATCAAGACTGGTCAGAGTGCCAACTTTAACACTACATTTCAACAGCTCCAGACAACCTTTTAATTATTTACATCCCAGTAGCAAAAGAGTACACTTGTAAATCTTCAAATGAAATTTTCAACCACCATTTGAGATTCTGGTATTTATTCACATAAATTCATTTTTAGCCCTTGGAGTCTTTACTGTTCCTTTTCTTCAGAATGTACTCCGGGTCCTAGAACCACAGCCCACTGCTCGTTCCATCCTCGGTACCAATCGTAAGAGCTCAGTAAATGCTCAGCGAGTTACTGAATTTCACCAGGACAAACTCCTATTTGTCACTGTAACAAATTCTCAACTAAGGAGACATACATCAGAATCTCCTGAGAAATATATAATATTACAATGTGTTTTTATATTTGTAGTGTAATTTTACATTTATATTTGCACAAATTTATATCTGTAAATCACTTTCTGTAACAGAAAACTATAGAAAGTTGAGCCAAGACTGGGAATGTGGCACTAGGGAAGGGCAGCAGAGAGGAAGAGCTTCCATTTTTGCTTTATAAATGATTATTACAGGAGAGAGGTAAAAATAATGTTGAGAAACACAGGAACTGAGAAATTATAGGAAGGGACTCACAGGAGAGAAACCGTGTAAGGGGGTATAAGGGCCAGAACAAAGGCTAAAGAGTACAGACTTACCCCTAGACAGATATAGATATTTTAAAATTTTTAATGTTAAGTTTTTTCTTGAAATAATTTACAAAGAAAAGTGCATAATTCTTAAGAATATAACTCAATGAACTTCCACTAATTTCTGTATTAAAACATTGTACAGGACTTCAGATATTTAACAGCCATATGTCAATTTTGAGTAATGTGAACCACAAACGTGGCCCGACGCCAGCACAGTGCCATTACTTCAGATTCCATCAGGGACCAAGCCTCACACAGCCTGTGGATTTACACTAGGTTAATTTTACTAGACTAATATGATCGTGCTGCTACCCTTCTCAAATTTCTTCCAAGCATTTGTCACTCCTAAGTCTACACTTCCCAAACCTAAAACCTGTTCCAGCTATTCTACTCTTCAGCAGATAGGTGGGTTTGAAATAGAGGAGATAATCAAAATAAGGTAAGGTCAGCCTGGCTGGTACACTGGTAATTCCTCTCTATTTCACACACAAGTAGATGTGACCATCTTGAGATGCTTAATGAGAACAGAACGCTCCTTCATTCACCCTTTCATTCGCATTTCCTGAACAACTGCTTTGTGCCAAGTGCGACGACAGATTCTGCAGATATACAGATAAATAAGACACAGTCCTCTGCCCTCAGAGCTTGCTGGTCAGGTACAATTCAAATATGCTATAAATGCCTTTCTTTGACGTTGTTTTCTCAAGAAACATTTTTAAATTTCACAAAAATCTTCTTTAGTATATTTTATTAGAGGCAGTGATGGAGGAAACCATGTGCAGAAGTGCAGATGCAATAAATATTAGCATTTAAGTTGATGATTCCTTCTTCTGGTTGGAAAAGCATTATCTATATGTAACACACCATCTAATAATACCAGAGTACAACTCCCAGCTGTAAAAGTACAATGCTATTGCTGCTCTTACTGAGTTGTACTCATAATGCATGGCTGCCTATACTAAATCTGAATTAAACTCCCAACTGCTCAGTATCTTCTTGCCAAAAATTCCCCTTCCTCCTCCAGACTGGAATTGCATTCCAATTACACTGCTGATTGGAATGAGGCTGTTTGAGAGAGAAAAAAAAAAAACACTCAGACATCCTATTTTCCTTTGCCCCACAAAAACAGATTATATAGCACTGTTTGTTCAAGCTGTACAAACTATTTTTCAACAGAGTAGATTGCTTTTGTATTTTCTTTGAATTTATATTGACATTGCAAAACAGAACTGAAGTTGAGGACAGCACTCCTATACCAACTCCAACACGATGGCCTAGTGCTCTAAAGATGCCTACAATACGCACCCTTCCTGATCACTGGCTCATGACAGAAATGTAGATCTTTCTGCTCCAAGAAAATAACCTCTACTTCAACTCCTAGGCACGAAATTTAAGTTCTATTGAAAACTTGCGTACAAGATAATTTTTATACCTATGTGTTTCAGTTTTTTGCTTGAAACAGGAGCCCTAAGATTCATATTCAACAGCATTATTATCCTTAAAAAAGCATGATTACAAAAGGCTATACTTAGCAGAAATATCAAATACAACCTTATTTGCACAATAACAAAATATTGATAGTTATTAAGGATGACAAATAGTATGCTGAAATATAACCATTAAGATTATGTAAATATTTATTGACAAGAAAATATTTTAATATGCTGTTAAGAATAAAAGTCCATTTATTCATTAAACGAAAAGGAACTTTAGTAAGGAATATAAAAAGATTGGATAATATTTATTGAATATTTACTATGTCCAAGTATATACCAATTATATGAGGTTAAGTAACAGTATTACCTACATTTTTCTTTTATTTTCTTTTTGGCCACACAGAATGGTATATGGGATCTTAGTTCCCCAATTAGGGACTTGAACCTATGCCCTCTGCAGTGGAAGTGCACAGTCTTAACCACTGGATTGCCAGGGAAGTCCCTACTACACTTTAGAGATGAAGAAATTGAAGTTTAGGCATAAAGGACTTGCCAAAGATTACACTGTAAATGCTAGAGTGTAAGATAACAATACAAATAATCGATACTAATCACAGAATCCAAACTCTTAACCATCATACATACAGCTAAACACAGTCTGACAGGTTAGCTCTTCCTTTTTAAAGGAACTTAATGTGGAAAATTCTGAAAGAGATGGGAATACCAGACCACCTGACCTGCCTCCTGAGAAATCTGTATGCACATCAGGAAGCAACAGTTAGAACTGGACATGGAACAACAGACTGGTTCCAAATCGGGAAAGGAGTATGTCAAGGCTCTATATTGTCACCCTGCTTATTTAACTTATAGGCAGAGTACATAATGAGAAACGCTGGGCTGGAAGAAGCACAAGCTAGAATCAAGATTGCCAGGAGAAATATCAATAACCTCAGATATGCAGACAACACCACCCTTATGGCAGAAAGTGAAGAAGAACTAAACAGCCTCTTGATGAAAGTGAAAGTGGAGAGTGAAAAAGTTGGCTTAAAACTCATGGCATCTGGTCCTATCGCTTCATGGCAAATAGATGGGGAAACAATGAAAACAGTGAAGAGACTTTATTTTGGGGGGCTCCAAAATCACTGCAGATGGTGACTGCAGCCATGAAATTAAAAGACGCTTGCTCCTTGGAAGAAAAGTTATGACCAACCTAGACAGCATATTAAAAATCAGAGACATTACTTTGCGGAAAAAGGTCCGTTGGCGTATGGATGTGAGAGCTGGACTATAAAGAAAGCTGAGCGCTGAAGAATTGATACTTTTGAACTGTGGTGTTGGAGAAGACTCTTGAGCGTCCCTTGGACTGCAAGGGGATCCAAACCAGTCCATCCTAAAGGAAATCAGTCTTGAATATTCACTGATGGACTGATGCTGAAGCTGAAACTCCAGTACTTTGGCCACCTGATGGGAAGAACTGACTCATTTGAAAAGACCCTGATACTGGGAAAGATTGAGGGAGGGAGAAGGGGACAACAGAAGATGAGATGGTTGCATGGCACCACCAACTCAACGGACATGAGTGTGAATAAACTCTGGGAGTTGATGATGGATAGGGAGGCCTGGCGTGCCACAGTCCATGGGGTCGCAAAGAGTCGGACACAACTGAGCGACTGAACTGAACTGAACATGCTAAAGCAATTACTGGTGATACAGGTTCACAAAATGGTTAACAGAAACCCAGATTGCAAAAGGACCTCTTCCAAAAGATGAGCAATTTCTTTCAATAGATTATAGTTTACCTCTACAATCATATTAGATCTCCTTTTAACTAAATGTCTTGCTACCATGCCGTTTAATCAAGGAATTTCAGGCAATTCATTTCATGCATGTTACAAAACAAACTGGGTCTCTAAGTTTAGCTTAATGTTTTTAGTATCCAATGGGTAACTAATTTAATTATTAAAGATACAGGTTCTACCAACATGATGTAAATATTCTTACTTAAAGGAAAAAAAAAAAAAAGTGTCAGCATTTAAGTATTTCAAAGGCAAAACTGGTTCTTAAGTTAACCAACTGAAAATGACCCATCTAGTTCATTCACATCAAACAACTTTAAGCGCAGATATTTCTTTTAGCCACAACAGTAAATAATTACCTTAAAAAGACTGGAGGCAATTTTAAAATAAAGCTTCTTCTATTACACACACCATTATCAAGTTTTGGCATAAAAAAAAATAAAGGTTCTGCTAAAGCCAAGCAACATTCAGTATGAAATAAATGTAAAGCATGAAGTCTAGGTACTTGGGATGTAGTAGGCACGCTGCAGATACTGTTACTATAAGAAACTCTCTGAAAGTATTTCTGCTATCTTAAGCAATATTTCCTTGAATTCTTTTCTCCACTTGAGGGATGAAAATACACAGAAGTACTATCCTTCATTCATAAGGATGGTAAATTCACTGAGACTTAAGGACCTCCGATGCAGTCTGCAGACTGAATACTATCAGGCTAGTGCTATTGGAGACAGTCACTGCACCTTCTTGACTGGCACCTTCATTCAAACAGATCCATTTCGTAACTGGTGGCTGCTCAAGAGACAGGTCTGCTGCTGCTGCTAAGTCGCTTCAGTTGTGTCCGACTCCGTGCGACCCCATAAAAACAGGCTCCCCCGTCCCTGGGATTCTCCAGGCAAGAATACTGGAGTGGGTTGCTATTTCCTTCTCCAATGCTTGAAAGTGAAAAGTGAAAGTGAAGTCGCTCAGTCGTGTCTGACTCCTAGCGACCCCATGGAGTGCAGCCCACCAGGCTCCTCCATCCATGGGATTTTCCAGGCAAGAATACTGGAGTGGGGTGCCATTGCCTTCTCCAAGAGACAGGTCTAGTGTATCTAAATTTCACCACACAACAATTTACTTTCTTCATCAAAACACCAAGAGAAGGAAACCTTGGTATAAAAGTCAAGTATACAGTTGCAGTGAAGCCTGAACATTATTCTTCGTGTAGGGAAAAAGTTGACTTTCTGGCCACTCCCAAATGTGTCTCCTTTACCCTCTTTCTCTAGAGACAGGCCTAGAGATACCATACTATAAAGATATAAACACTATATAACGTTAAACACTTTGAGTCAGAATGCCTGGGTTTGAACCCGGTGCTGTCACTTATTAACTTGTGACCCTGAACGACGACTTAAAGCCTATTCACCTCAGATATCTCGTCTGTTACAGGGAAGATACTAGGAGCTACCTTTTAGTGTTGTTTTAAAGATTAAATAAATTCAAACACATAAAACACCTGGAAGAGTACCAGGTGCTCAAAAAATATTAGCTATTATTACTCTTTCTACTCTAAAATTTCTAATAAAGTTAATCCCCCAGGTTGCAAGCATCTTAAATAGCAAGAAAGGGGTCTTCTCACAATCTGATGAGAAGCCTGTCTTAGTTCAGGCTGCTATAATCAATGCTACAGACTGGGTGGCTTAAACAACATTTATTTCTCACAGTTCTGAAGCTGGCAAGTCCAAGATCGAGGGACAGGCAGATTCAGTGTCTGGTGAGGAGCCCCTTCTTGTTTTGTCGGCAGCCACCTTCTTGCTGTATCCTCATATAGCCACAAGTAGTAGCACCTCTCCTGAAGAGCACTAATCCCAATCAAGGAGAAGGCAATGGCACCCCACTCCAGTACTCTTGCCTGGAAACTCCCATGGATGGAGGAGCCTGGAAGGCTGCAGTCCATGGGGTCGCTGAGGGTCGAACATGACTGAGCGACTTCACTTTCACTTTTCACTTTCATGCATTGGAGAAGGAAATGGCAACCCACTCCAGTGTTCTTGCCTGGAGAATTCCAGGTATGGGGAAGCCTGGTGGGCTGCCGTCTATGGGGTCACACAGAGTCGGACACGACTGAAGTGACTTAGCAATAGCAATAGCAATCCCAATCAAAGAGCCTCTTGGTGAAAGTGAAAGTAGAGAGTGAAAAAGTTGACTTAAAACTCAACATTCAGGAAATTAAGATCATGGCATCTGGTCCCATCATTTCATGGCAAATAGATGGGGAAACAGTGACAGACTTTATTTTGGGGGGCTCCAAAATCACTGCTGATGGTGACTACAGATATGAAATTAAAAGATGCTTGCTCCCTGGAAGAAAAGTTATAACCAACCTAGACAGCATATTAAAAAGCTGAGACTTACTTTGCCAACAAAGGTCCATCTAGTCAAAGCTATGGTTTTTCTAGTAGTCACGTATGGATGTGAGAGTTAGACTATACAGAAAGCTGAGCACCAAAGAATTGATGCTTTTGAACTGTGGTGTTGGAGAATTCTTGAGAGCCCCTTGGACTGCAAGGAGATCCAACCAGTCCATCCTAAAGGAAATCAGTCCTGAATATTCACTGATGGACTGATGCCGAAGCTAGAGCTCCAATACTTTGGCCACCTGATGCAAAGAACTGACTCACTGGAAAAGCCCCTGTAGCTGGGAAAGATTGAAGGCAGGAGGGGAAGGGGACAACAGAGGATGACATGGTTGGATGGCATCACCGACTCGATGGACATGAGTTTGAGCAAGCTCAGGGAGTTGGTGATGGACAGGGAAGCCTGACATACTGCAGTCCATGGGGTCACAAAGAGTCGGATATGACTGAGCAACTGAACTGAATCCCAATCATGAGGGCTCCACCTTCATGATGTGAGTACCTCCCAAAGAGCCCCACCTTCATTTACCATCACACTAGGGATGAGCATTCCTTTTTTTTTTTGGGGGGGGGGGGGGGCGGGGGCCTTACAGATCTTAGTTCCCCACCCAGGGATCAAACCTGGGCTCCCAGAAGTGGAAGGCCGAGTCCTAACCACTGCACCACCAGAGAATTCCCCGATTAGGGTTTCAACATATAAAATACGGGGGGACACAGACAGAAGTATTCAGTCAGTAACAAAGTTCATGAACCTAGTAAGTTTTGGGTACACACTGATGGGTCTCAATCTGTACGCCCAGTCTTACTCTTCTCTCAAAATCCAAATTCACATTACAATTGTCTACCATAACATACCAGCACTTGAAATTACACGTATTCAAAAATGAACTAATCAGGGATTTTCAGGGATTTCTCTGATGGTCCAGTGGCTAATACTCCACATACCCAATGAAGGGGGCCTGGGTTTGATCCCTGGTCAGAGAACTAGATTCCACATGCTGCGACTAAGAGCTCGCATGCCACAACTAAAGCACCTGCATGCTGCAACTAAAAAGATCCTACGTGCTGTAACCAAGACCTGTCACAGTCAAATACATAAATAAGTACTTTTTAAAAACCTGAATTCATCAGCTTCCCTACTGAAACAGCTCTTCTTCCTTTTGACCTCCCCAGTTCTGTGAACTGCACCATATGCTTGCAATCATCCAGAGAGCAAATGTCTTATCAATCCCTCTCCCTGAACACCCAAAGTAGTTGCCAGATTATTTCAGGTATCACATATTTGCCTATTTCCATTTGCAATATTCACATTTAAATAATATCAGTTCACTTCAGTTGCTCAGTCGTGTCCAACTCTTTGCAACCCCATGGACTGCAGCACGCCAGGCCTCGCTGTCCATCACCAACTCCCAGAGTTTACTCAAATTCATGTCCATCAAGTCGGTGATGCCATCCAACCATCTCATCCTCCGCCTTCAATCTCTCCCAGCATCAGGGCTTTTCAAATGAGTCAATTCTTCACATCAGGTGACCAAAGTATTGGAGTTTCAGCTTCACCATCAATCCTTCCAATGAATATTCAGGACTGATTTCCTTTAGGATGGACTGGTTAGATCTCCTTGCTGTCCAAGGGACTCTCAAAAGTCTTCTCCAACACCACAGTTCAAAAGCATCAATTCTTTGGCACTCAGCCTTCTTTACATAGTCCAACTCTCACACCCATACATGACTACTGGACAAACCACAGCCTTGACTAGATGGACCTTTGTCAGCAAAGTAATGTTTCAGCTTTTTAATATGCTGTCTAGCTTGGTCATAACTTTTCTTCCAAGGAGCAAGCATCTTTTAAGGTCATGGCTGCAGTCACCATCTTCAGTGATTTTGGAGCCCAAAAAAATAGTCTGTCACTGTTTCCACTGTTTCCCCATCTATTTGCCATGAAGCAATGGGACCAGATGCCATGATCTTAGTTTTCTGAATGTTGAATTTAAGCCAACTTTTTCACTCTCCACTTTCACTTTCATCAAGAGGCTCTTTAGTTCTTCTCCACTTTCTGCCATAAGGGTGGTATCATCTGCATATCTGAGGTTATTGATATTTCTCCCAGCAATCTTGATTCCAGCTTGTGTTTCATCCAGCCCAGCATTTCTCATGATGTACTCTGCATGTAAGTTAAATAAGCAGGGTGACAATATACAGCCTTGACGTACTCCTTTTCCGATTTGGGGCCAGTCTGTTGTTCCATGTCCAGTTATAACTGTTCTTCCTGACCTGCATACAGATTTCTCAAGAGGCAGGTCAGGTGGTCTGGTATGCCCATCTCTTTCAGAATTTATCACCGTTTGTGGCAATCCACACAGTCAAAGGCTTTGGCATAGTCAATAAAGCAGAAATAGATGTTTTTCTGGAACTCTCTTGCTTTTTCCATGATCCAGCGGATGTTGGCAATTTGATCTCTGGTTCCTCTGCCTTTTCTAAAACCAGCTTGAGTATCAGCAAGTTCACGGTTCACGTATTGCTGAAGCCTGGCTTGGAGAATTTTGAGCATTACTTTACTAGCGTGTGAGATGAGTGCAAATGTGCGGTAGTTTGAGCATTTTTTGGCATTGCCTTTCTTTGGGATTGGAATGAAAACTGACCTTTTCCAGTCCTGTGGCCACTGCTGAGTTTTCCAAATTTGCTGGCATATCGAGTGCAGCACGTTCACAGCATCATCTTTTAGGATTTGAAATAGCTCAACTGGAATTCCATCACCTCCACTAGCTTTGTCTAAGTATTTTACAACGTGCCCCCCAAAAAATGTATACAGAGTCTTTTGCTTGGTCCTTACAAGTCTGCAAGTTCCATTCTAAAATCCACCATGAGGGGAAACTACAACTCAAGAGTTGTGGCCCATTCAACCTGTCACCTAGTAAATGAGCTCAGGTATTCTGGACCCAGATTCCATCCTCTTCTACAGACTCCTCACTCGGAGGCTGTCAAGAATCCCTTCTTTCTCTCAATTAACTCCTACATTGAAAATACTATTCTCTTTGTCCCCTCAAAGAAGCCCAGGATTTTTCTGCCTTTGCCTTTATTCAAAATACTCTCCCCAGCCCAAGTGCTATTATTCTAACTACTGGGAATTTTTTTATTTTTTGGCCACACCAGCTGGCATGCGGGATCTTAGTTCTCTGACCAGAGATCAAACCCACACCCCCTACCTGGGAAGTACAAGTCTAAACCACTGGACTGCCAAGGAAGTCCCTATTCTAACTACTAATCCTCAAAATTTTATCCATTCATCACATTTCAATTCCATGTGAAAACTCTTACGATTTCTCCTTTCTCTCAATCTGATTTGGATCTCTCTCTTCCTATGCACTTCCAGTTCTGGCTCTACTTGTTTTGGTATGTCCCTTCTCATTTTGCTTGTATTAAACATATTCACATGATGTCTTACCCTTCCTTTTATGTCCCATTAAGCTATACGTTTCTTGAAGACAAAGTTTGGCTTACTTTTATTTATCCTACAGTTTATTATATATGATATGTACTCAAGTATTTGCTGAATCAATGAAAATCCTCCAAAAAGCACTCACAAGGTATAAGGATGAGCAAACTAAAAAGTAAACAATAAAACAAAACTCACTGCTCCCTTTAGGCCTAATTTTTGTTCAAAAAGATTGTTTCATTTAAATCAGGGTGGCTTCCTCAACTATTTGTAAGCACTCTGTTTTACCAGAGGGCTCAACTACCTACTGGAGCCCTTACCCAATAACACATCTCACTGAGCTCTCTCATAGGCAATAAAAAGGTATATGAGAACATGAGGTCATCCAAATTTATTAACCTATTTCTACAACAGTGCAAATAAGGATGAGTTCCCAGGTCTTCTGCATTCTTCCAGGCTATAAAAAGTACAGTCACTCAATTACCTGAGGATATACTCTGATGGAGCAAAAGTGCCAAAGATATTTAGTTTCCCAAACAGGCTCCATTTGTAAACACAGGCCACCAGCATAAACAGGAAAGAAGACTGCGATTACAAAAAGTACTGTAGTTACAATAAGAAAATACTTCTTTATAATAACTTCATGCTTTTCAAAGATTTCAGGGTTCCCTACCAGACCATTAACTCCTTGAGGTCAAGGACTTAATTTTGATCTCCATTGCATGCCTGGAGTCTAGAAAACCATGCACAGAGTACACATTCAATAACTACTAAAAATATTGACATTTTAGAAATTCTGAAGCTCCACAAGAGGACTCAGAATTGAGTCATCATATAACTCACTGTTCCAATGGAATCTTCCTAGATGTCATGTTTACACTCCTGTTCTAACATCACTATGTCTAATTCACTGCATTATCTTACAGTAAACAAAAGCCTTCCTTTTTCCATTGCTCCTCCCTCTTATTTCACTGCAAGCCCAAAAACTATTAAAAAGTATTACTCAGTAAAATTTCCAATGCAAAGGACTAATGCATTTCCTGGATTCTCTCTATAGAGGTAACTGCTACTTACCCATCAGCCTGTCCAAGTTCTGTTCAAATGATCACTTAAACTTTCTATGTAGAGTTTAAATGAAAGGCATAATGCCAAATCCTTATCAACACTGGCAGCAGAAGAAAAATTACTGACAATGAAAGTTCCCAAAATCTACTGATATGTGTTTTACACAAAATGCCTTCTTCAAAACACCCAGTAGGTATGTATGTAAAATAAAGCATCTGAAACCTACCAGGATCTTTTTATAAATCTGTAATATCTAAAGGAAACAGCACAAGCTAAACACATACTGTCTTATGTGTACACAGTTTGATTATAATTTGAAAGAATGTTTCCACAATCCATCCAAACACATGCAAAATTAAGTCAAGATTATAATGACATGGTTCTACTAAACAACTTTATGTCTATAATTTTCTATATCTGTACTATAATATCTATTAATATAATATTCACTAAATTGTGAGGGCTTGTTTTTAGAGAAAGTTACTGTAGAGAAAAAGAACACAACTTACTACTAACTAAAATGCAAGTCAGAGGGTCCTACTTTAATCCTAACAGCATATCAAAATGCCATTAAACTGTACTACCTCAATAAAATGTAATCTATAGCTACAGCATGAGCCAGAGAAGAAAAATATCAGCAGCTGTATTTGTAACATGTGATCCTGACCACAGCTGATTGGATGATGAGTAGCCACCAGATCCCCAATGATCCAGTTAGATCCTCTCTGCTATGCAACAAGCACAGGGAATCAGGCCACTGCAAAGAAGGAAGCAGAGCACTTAGAAGAGTTCTAAATGGCCAGAAGGGGTCACTGAGAATAGCTGTCTGAAGCTTTCCATTTCCTGGATCCTGTCTCACCTAAAGCTGGGCTGCACTTTTCCCTCGGGTGTGAAAACTGCACTCCCATAATGTCTCTTTTTGCTTAAGTTAGTCTGAGTGGGTTGTTTTCCTGTTAACTGCAACCAAAATGTCTTCATTAGAATAAAGGTAATCTACTGTGCTAACCAAAACACTCTTAAAAACCAAAAGGCATTTAACCAAAAGTAAAAATATGTTAAACCTAGGAGTCATTAACATTTTATAAATCAAAATGTTTTCAAATATTAGTTCCAATCCTAAATATCAACAAATCAAGATTTGTGTTTAATAAAACTGCTACGCAGACAAGAACATGTGAACATACGAACATGCTTGTAGAATTTTGTATTCAACTGATGTCTCTATTCTCAAATTGTCAGCAAATTAACATCATTGTAGATCACGTAGATTAGTATCAACTATGCAGAGTCAGACACAACTAAGCGACTAACACACACACGCCAACATATATAGAAATTGTATTTGTTCGATTATTTCTAGTCTATCACCTTAAAGTCATAGTTTTCAAATTTTAGCCTCACACCATTTGGAGTGCTCACTGAAAGATGAGGAGGGGGCACTTTTAGAGTTGCTAATTCATTAGGTGTGGAGGGAGTTGCCGGGACTAAATATCCAGGTGATGCTGCTGGCTAATTCATTAGGTGTGGAGGGAGTTGCCGGGACTAAATATCCAGGTGATGCTGCTGGTTTCTGTACCACTTTTGAAAACCACAGCAATAGAGTAATGCTCTTAACTTTCCAGGGGATGAGATGATGGTGGTAAAGGGCCACTTTGAAAATCTGATGAAAACGTGCCCTTACACACACACAAAAGGGTTTAGGGAAACTCAGAAGCTCATCCACGTTCCTCTTCCAGAGAATTCTAGGTTCAGTTCAGTTCAGCTCACTCAGTCGTGTCCGACTCTTTGCGACCCCATGAATCGCAGCACGCCAGGCCTCCCTGTCCATCCCAACTCCCGGAGTTCACTCAAACTCACGTCCATCGAGTCAGTGATGCCATCCAGCCATCTCATCCTCTGTCGTCCCCTTCTCCTCCTGCCCCCAATCCCGCCCAGCATCAGAGTCTTTTCCAATGAATCAACTCTTCGCATGAGGTGGCCAAAGTACTGGAGTTTCCGCTTTAGCATCATTCCTTCCAAAGAAATCCCAGGGCTGATCTCCTTCACAATGGACTGGTTGGATCTCCTTGCAGTCCAAGGGACTCTCAAGAGTCTTCTCCAACACCACAGTTCAAAAGCATCAATTCTTCGGCGCTCAGCTTTCTTCACAATCCAACTCCCACATCCATACATGACCACAGGAAAAACCATAGCCTTGACTAGGTGGACCTTTGTTGGCAAAGTAATGTCTCTGCTTTTCAATATGCTATCTAGGTTGGTCATAACTTTCCTTCCAAGGAGTAAGCATCTTTTAATTTCATGGCTGCAATCACCATCTACAGTGATTTTGGAGCCCAAGAAAATAAAGTCTGACACTGTTTCCACTGTTTCCCCATCTATTTCCCATGAAGTGATGGGACCAGATGCCATGATCTTCGTTTTCTGAATGTTGAGCTTTAAGCCAACTTTTTCACTCTCCTCTTTCCCTTTCAAGAGGCTTTTTAGTTCCTCTTCACTTTCTGCCATAAGAGTGGTGTCATCTGCATATCTGAGGTTATTGATATTTCTCCCAGCAATCTTGATTCCAGCTTGTGCTTCTTCCAGCCCGGCGTTTCTCATAATGTACTCTGCATAGAAGTTAAATAAGCACGGTGACAATATACAGCCTTGACGTACTCCTTTTCCTGTTGGGAACCAGTCTGTTGTTCCATGTCCAGTTCTAACCGTTGCTTCCTGACCTGCATATAGGTTTCTCAAGAGGCAGGTCAGGTGATCTGGTATTCCCATCTCTTTCAGAATTTTCCACAGTTTATTATGATCCACACAGTAAGAAACATTAAAATAATAACAATAGGGTCCTTGCATATCCATGTTTTTCAAGTACACTTTGGAACTTTCACCTAGTTTATTTCACATATTCATCTTGATTTTTTAAAGAGTACAGGCTTTTTCATTAAATTACTAATCAACATAAAGAATCTATTTTAGAAACCTACCTGAAAATAATTTCACCTTGTCATGAAAAAAAAAAAAAAGACCACATGACATCTACAAAACAGACAAAATCTGTATCTAGATTTAATTAAACACAAAAGAAAAACATTTAGGAATAACTAAATTATCACATGAAAGACATACAAATACAGGTATGTACCAATACAGGTTTGTTTCAAAAACAAACAAGCCAACCACCTCTAGATTACAGCTAACAAATTCTTTTCTATGAAGAGTCATTCCAAAAAGCACTGAGACCTACACATATAATCCACCACACCAAAGACAAAGCTAAGAAACTCATTCCCTGAAAGCTCACTGGGCCACTGGAAAAATCCAGGCGCATAAGCACTTTTACATACAGTGTAATAATTAGACCATTTATCCTGTAAGGGCAGAACATTTAGGAATTTTGTTTCAAAAGGTTATTAGTTTACTGTCCTCAAGAGTATCTCTTTCAGTGACTAAAATGTGACACTGTAATAAAATCTGTAAAATATGAAAAGCCATACTGTTTCATTATTTATAGTTCATAAACTTTTATTTCCATACTTGGAAAGTCCTAGATAATGTTTTGTTTTTAGTAGAGTGTTATTTTATGGAAATTAAGATGTTATTTTGGGTATATAACTTTGATATCATTGAAAAATGGGTATGCTGCAGACTGAATGCTTGTGTCCCTCCAAAATCTGTATAGTGAAACCTAACCTCCAATGTGATGGTACTTGGAAGTGGGGCTGTGGGAGGCAATTTGGCTCTCTCTTTGAACTGACCCAGGCCACATAGAGAGGCCACTGGTGGGAATTTCAGTTGAGAGTCACAGCTAAGATCCCAGCAGACAGCCAGCTGAACTGCCAGAAATATTACTGAATAAACCTTCAGATAACACAGGCCCTGGCCCTTGAGACACCCCAGCTGATGCTGAGTGAAAGAGACAAGATGACTCTGCCAAGTCCTGAACAAATTACAAATTTTTGAGCAAATTCTTGTTGTTTCAAGCCACTAAATTTTGGGGTGGTTTACTGAACATCAACCAATAATTAGAACACCATTAGATGAGTTAAGAACAGATTAAGATCTGTTAAAGCAGACATTTTTCTCTACTAGACCACCTTTAAAAAGTCTATACCATACCCAGATCTCTCTGACACCCACAGCCCTATATCCACACAACTACTTAAACTCTAATAAACCTTGACCTGGCAACCTCACCTGATGCCAATCCAGCAGCTGAGTGACATAATCCTAACTTGGACATACTACATACAACAGAGGTAAGACATCCGTAATTCCATACCACATGTATACCACAGACTCTCTCCAGCCAGCCAAGTCCTTACCAACTGACAAATCTAGATAACACCAGCCAGTGGCTCTTCTATTGTGAAACAAAGATAATTCATGGTTTTGGCTTTAAGGGATCTACCCCATTTCTCCTGCCCTGAAGCCGTCCCTGAGGACCCGCATATAGACTCTGGGCTGGATCAGGTTCCATGCTTGGCAATAAAGCTTTTTCACTCAGTGCACAATCTGGGGTCTCCAACAGTCACTGTGCTTTCTTTAACACTTCGGAGGTCCCACAGAGATCAAATGATTGAGCCACCCAGTGAAGCTGACAGACCATGGACACTGAAGAACCATTGAGCCCTGGATTTAGCAGAGTTTTGGCACCTTCTGATGGTGACTCAGCTGATTTCTAGCTCTGAGTGTGTTCTATCCTATCTCACAAGGTTCTGTTTATTCTGGCTCAGAGCCATCTCATAGGTAGAGGAAATTTGGTCTCTTTCTTGAGTGACAAAAAGAGAGGGCATCTATTCTATACATTTTCTGTTGTTAATCCACTTATGTCTTATGAAGAGATCCTCAGAAAACTCATGGTCTGGACCAGATTCAAGGACTGCAGGCACTAGACTACGGGGTTTCTTTCAACTGACAAGCTACTCTGTATACATTTGTCTACCAAGTGGAAAAAGAAGCTCCTTCTTGGCATTTATTGAAAGGATTGTCAATTCAAAGAGTCAAGTATATGTATATTGATTTTAGTCCATGTTCATATACAAGTCTAGTAATACGGCATAACTACAACAAGGGCAGTTTAGAACTGTAGTAGTCACTTTGGACCAGAGAAGGCAATGGCACCCACTCCCGTACTCTTGCCTGGAAAACCCCATGGACAGAGGAGCCTAGAAGGCTGCAGTCCATGGGGTCGCTGAGGGTCGGACACAACTGAGTGACTTCACTTTCACGCATTGGAGAAGTAAAACGGCAACCCACTCCAGTGTTCTTGCCTGGACAATCCCAGGGACGGGGGAGCCTGGTGGGCTGCCATCTATGGGGTCTCACAGAGTCAGACACGACTGAAACGACTTAGCAGCAGCAGTCACTTTGGAGAACTTAACGATTTCCGCAAGGACTATTCCCAAGGCCATGGTTTGCCTTTTTAAACTGGTACAAGACATCTAAATGCCTCATTCAAAATTAACTTCCTTGAAGGATTCCCTGGCAAATGCTAAAGCAAAGGCAACTTCTCTGTTCCCGGCTTTCTGCCTCCAAAATTCAGCCTTTATCCCATCTTCCAGAATCCTAATGTACTGACTTCTCAGATGGAGACTTCAATACTTCTCTCACAACTTCTTTATTAGCATGGCTTGCCCTAGTGTCTTCCTCCCTTAACGATCATGGTCCTATCTTCTCCCTTGTTGCTGATCATCCATATAAGGAACAGACAATCACACAATTTCCATTACAGAGTTATCCACCTCACTCTTTAAAAGAAGGTCATAGGTCATACTGCTACTTTCAACTTTTGGTCAGAAAGCATACCCAAGCCCACTGAGAACCAAAGGTTTAGAGGAGTTTAGAATGTTTTTAGACACCTGTATACACCCTAGACTTCCCAGAACTTCACAGGCTTATCCAGAACACCAGTTTCCTTAACAGAAGGTTTGAAAAACACAGATTGGGGTTCTGCACTATCACAAATTAGAACAAATTTTAAGGAAAACTAAAGACACAGAAAAGTGTTTGCTTCTGGCCATCCCAGATGCCTTTCTTATCAAAGTACAACAGACCAAAATCCAAAATTACAAGCAAAATTATCCATAATCAGAAATTCTAGAAACTTTTAGGAAATACTTTAATATAGACTGAGAAGCAGACCACTACAAGATGTTCTCAGCCTTTTAATGAATTAAAACCAGAAATAACCAGATTAGTGAGATGAATGCCAGTGGACTGGCAAATAGATCATTTAGATGAGTTACAACAGAAAATTGTCAAAGAACTCTAAAAGACTGAAAAGAAAAAAGACCCACAAGTCCCCTTCAAAATAAACAACTTACTCAAAATCTAACATTCCCTCCTCTGACAGATAAGAACTGTTGGAGAGGGTTTGCTAGATCCATTAAGATTTTAGATGCTAGAAAAGGGACTATCCCTTGAAAACTTGAGAAAGGAGTTAAACCAAATTAAAGATGCACGGTAACAACATACCTCTGAGCATCTCAGCAATACCCTATTATCCTTTCTGCTGTTACTAGACAAAATGAATTTTCTGTTGAGAAACACAGCTGCAATTTCCTAGGTACAGGGCCTTCTGTCTCTATCCTAAATTCCTTTCTACTCTTTCTCATAGTACGAAAAGAACAACAGTGGTACGTATCATCAATAACCCTATTATCGTCCCAGTCTCCCAATATTCGCCGATTTCAATTAGTCTATTAGAAAAGGAAGATATCTTCCTAAGTGTAATCTTTGCTCTGGATAATTTACTAGGTTGAGGATTATTATGTAAGTACCATGTCAAATTAAATGACAGAAGGCATATGTATTTTAGAGATCCCAAATGAAAGGTATACATAAAGCTAAATCATAGCAGCTGCAAACACACTTTCTTGCACACACTGGCTTCTCTTAAGCCACCCTTAGATCAGACACCTGTACTCCTTGAGCTAAAGATTTTTTTTTTTTTTGATGTTAGAATATATTTATTGCTACATTTATGTACAGTTATACAAACAGCCAGGAATGAAAGAGAGTGTTGCAACAATTTTTCCAGATTTTACTAACACAGGTAGAATAGATGATGCTGACTCTTAAATAAGAGTTCAAACTCTTAAGATTCAGTTATACATTATACGTATATATTCTTTTCAGATTATTTTCCATTATGGGTTATTACAAGATATATATCAGGTATAGTTCCCTGTGCTATACAGCAGGTCCTTGTCGGTTATCTATTGTATATATAGTAGTGTGTATATGTTGGGCTTCCCTGATAGCTCAGTTGGTAAAGAATCCGCCTTCAATGCAGGAGACCCCGGTTCAATTTCTGGCTCGGGAAGATCCACTGAAGAAGGGACAGGCTACCCACTCCAGTATTCTTGGGCTTCCATCGTGCATCAGCTGGTAAAGAATCCACCTGCAATGTGGAAGACCTGGATTCGATATGTATACATTAATCCCAAACTCCTAATTTATCCCTCCCCTTCTTCCCCTCTTTGGTAACCAGAAGTTTGTTTTCTATATTTGAGAGTATATTTCTGTTCTGTAAATAAATTCAGTTGTATCATTTTTTAATACCACATATAAGCAATACCGTACGGTATTTGTCTTTCTCTGACTTCCTTCACTTAGTATTGCCATCTCTAGGTCCATCCATAAGTAATAAATAGCACTGTCCACACCAGTAGCCTACTGCTTATTGAGACATTCCCTTTCTGCATTTGGTGGTACCTTTTCCACTCAACTTGATGTTTCGTGATTCTTGTTACTTCTAAGCAACATCAAACACTTCTGTCAACCATCTTACCTGTCATGAAGTCAATTTTTTTTCACTTTGTGTATCACTCTTCAACTCTGTTCAAAACCTAATCATGTAACAATACTGCCTTGTCAGATGATGGGGAACTACATGACTTTTACAGTAACTCAGAACTGAATTATGCCCCGTTCTGAGCCTATAGATACCACTTTTGTCAACTCTGATTTAATACTGTTTATGGAAGAACTTATCTTAAAAATGACAAAGGTATTCCCTGTGCAGGGTACAAGGTTACCACTGAATATGTAGGTAGAGGCAGGGTCACTGCTTAATGAAACATGGGGCCCTACCTTCCTATCAAATAGTCAAGGAATTCATTTCATTGGAAGAGGTCAACAGAAACTCTGTAACACCCCTCTCTTCACCAGAAACGCCACTTCTCATATTATGCCCAAAGTTTCAGAAACCTTTCCTTTTCCCTAGCCTCAAGTGTTGCCACTATTAATAATGGCCATGCAATGTTCCCTCAGAGCTGACAGAGAATTTCTTTCTATTTGTAATCATTACAATATGCCCAACACAACTGGGGTCCACCTCCACTAAAAACTTATTCAACTTATTCTGTACTCTTACATGCAAATCTCACCAAATACTGTCAATGACTAACCTGATTTACCCAGTCTCTTACCCAAAAAGTGTAAGCTACCTTGCCTCTCCGCTAAGGACCATTTCAGGTCCTCCTGTCAACAGCTGCAACAGTCAAACTTCAAGGAGGGGAGGCATGGGTGTGTGTCACAACTGAAACAAGCTCCTAATTCAGACCAGGAGATTTCCATGCCCCTGAGTGACCTCAGACGGAGCCTAATTAAAAGAACTCTAGAAGCAGATGATTCTAAGAAACAAAATTTGCCCCAAAACCACAGATCAAACTGATGACTACATATAAAGACAGTTTCCACATAAGATATTGGAACAAAACACAGAATGATATTTTCTTTTTTAAAAAACAACTGTTACAGTATTCTTCTGGTGATTTAACTCAAACACCAGGTGACTGTTGTTTTCTCTTGGCATAGTGAGACTGACTGTAACTATGTTTAGCTCCTGGCACAGTTAAAACACATTTGTAGGCACACTGTAAATGCACCTATACTAAGGCCTGTACACTGGCAGCTGCTACACATTATAATCTCAAGACAGGCACAAACATATACACTCAGGACACATACACAGACTACTTCTGGCCAGTCCAGTGCTTATCTGACCAACAAATACCTTTATCATCACCCTATCAACAACACTCAGAGACTCTGCTTTCCTAATACAAAACAAGTAGCTAATACAAAACATGTATACCTAGGCTCTGTGCTAGATCAGGCTCCCTGCTTGGCAGTAAAATTTCTTCATTCAATGCTCAATTTTTGGTCTCTAATAGTCTTCTCTGTTCTCTTTAGTAACTGTTTCTAGGGTTCCCCCCACTATTAAATTCTGATTCATCTATCCCTTTCCTCTTCAATTTTAACAGCACTACCAATCCATTCCTTTTCCAGTAGTCATGTATGAAAGTGAGAGTTGGACCATAAAGAAGGCTGAGTGACAAAGAATTGATGCTTTCAAATTGTGGTGCTAAAGAAGACTCCTGAGAGTCCCTTGGACTGCAAGGAGATCAAACCAGTCAATCCTAAAGAACCCTGAATATTCACTGGAAGGACTGACACTGAAGCTCTAATACTCTGGCCAAGTGATGCAAAGAGGCAACTAACTGGAAAAGACCCTGATACTGGGAAAGACTGAGGGCAGGAGGAGAAGCGGGCAACAGAGGATGAAATGGTTGGATGGCATCACCGACTCAATGGACATGAGTTTGAATAAACTCTCAGAGATAGTGAAAGACAGGGAAGCCTGGCATGCTGCAGTCCAGGGGGGTCACAAAGAATTGCAAACGACTTAGTGATTGAACAACAACAACCAATTCATACAGTCATCGAGGCAGTTTAGAAATTAATCTTTATCCCTTATCCATACACTTTCTTCAGTAAACTGTCTAAAACAGAACTCAGATTATATCATTACTTGCTTAAAATTCTTCAGTAGCTTGCCAAAACACCTTAGCCACACGATACTTCAAAATTTGATTCCAAACACCATATTCTCCAGCATAACCTCCTATACTCACATGTAACCTTCAACAACTATACTCCTTCAAAACAGAATGCCTCTTCTCTATCCCAGCTTACACACCTGGCTAAACACTGCTGCTGCTGCTGCTAAGTCGCTTCAGTCATGTCCGACTCTGCGGGACCCCATAGATGGAAGCCCACCAGGCTCCCCTGTCCCTGGGATTCTCCAGGCAAGAACACCGGAGTGGGTTGCCACCTCCTTCTCCAATGCATGAAAGTGAAAAGTGAAAGTGAAGTCGCTCAGTTGTGTCCAACTCTTAGCGACCCCATGGACTGCAGCCTACCAGGCTCCTCCGTCCATGGGATTTTCCAGGCAAGAGTACTGGAGTGGGGTGCCATTGCTACTAATCCTTAAAAACATTTCCCAGCAGAAAGTGATCCTGAGCACCTAACCAGGCCTCTACTAGTCTGGTCAGGTCTGGTTTTCCTTTCTTAGTCTTCCTACAGTACTGTGTTTATTTCTACCACTGCACTTACCAACATATATTGAAATACCACACTGTAGGTATCTTACACATAAAGACCGTGTCTTCTTAACACCTATTCTCCTATCACACTGCCTGACACATATCAAGTACTCAGTACATATTTCTGAACTAAATGACTAATCCTCTCGGTATGCTGGACTGTCACTACTTTAATGGTCTGAGAGGTCTGGGGTTTTTTCCAGCTTTACTGAAATATAACACATATCACTGTGTAAGTTTAAGATGTACAATGCAATGATTTGATACTCATATATATTGCAAAATA
The DNA here is from genome assembly GCF_029407905.1 of Bubalus kerabau. Taxonomy (NCBI): domain Eukaryota; kingdom Metazoa; phylum Chordata; class Mammalia; order Artiodactyla; family Bovidae; genus Bubalus; species Bubalus kerabau. Next base: position 15,372,541 of record NC_073627.1, on the reverse strand, counting down.
ATTACCACAGTAAGGTTAGTTACTGAGCTTCCCCGATGGCTCAGACAGTAAAGAATCTGCCTGCAATGCAGGAGACCTGGGTTTGATCCCTGGGTCGGGAAGATCCCCTGAAGAAGGGAATGGCTACCTGCTCCAGTATTCTTGCCTGGAGAATCCCATGGATGGAAGAGTCTGGCAGGCTATACATTCCATGGGATCGCAAAGAGTGGAACACGACTAGCAACTAAGCATACAAGGTTAGTTAACTGAGGACCATTGCCCATTTCTTAAAAGGAAAAAAACCCCTTTGCCATGTATGTAGATACTTATATTTTCTAGGTATCTTTTATATAAAATTTTAGTCCCACTACAATTGCATGAGGTGGATACAATTTTACTGATGAGGAAACTGCGACTCAGGGTCTCAAAACAACAAAGTAGAAAAGGAAGATTTAAAATTCAATTCTTTCTCACTACAAAAATCCATACTCTTTCCACTACATTTTGCTGTTAACTTATGGGTAAAATCTAAAGAGAAAGTAACTCCTCATCTACGGTGGCTACTTCATCCCTCCCCAAAACATGATTATAAATTGTAAAGAGTATTTAAGACTCCTTAAGGCCAGTTAGAAAGAGATGGGAATACCAGACCACCTGACCTGCTTCCTGAGAAACCTGTATGCAGGTCAGGAAACAACAGTTAGAACTGGACATGGAACAACAGACTGGTTTCAAAAAGGAAAAGGAGTACATCAAGGCTGTATACTGTCACCCTGCTTATTTAACTTCTACGCAGAGTGCATCATGAGAAACGCTGGGCTGGAAGAAGCACAAGCTGGAATCAAGATTGCTGGGAGAAATATCAATAACCTCAGATATGCAGATGACACCACCCCTATGGCACAAAGTGAAGAGGAACTAAAAGGCCTCTTGATGAAAGTGAAAGAGGAGAGTGAAAAAGTTGGCTTAAAACTCAACATTCAGAAAACTAAGATCATAGCATCTGGTCCCATCACTTCATGGCAAATAGATGGGGAAACAGTGCAAACAGTGTCAGACTTTATTTTGGGGGGCTCCAAAATCACTGTATGTGGTGACTGCAGCCATGAAATTAAAAGACGCTTACTCCTTGGAAGGAAAGTTATGATCAACCTAGATAGCATATTGAAAAGCAGAGATATTACTTTGCCAACAAAGGTCTGTATAGTCAAAGCTATGGTTTTTCCAGTGATCATGTATGGATGTGAGAGTTGGACTGTGAAGAAAACTGAGCACCGAAGAATTGATGCTTTTGAACTGTGATGTTGGAGAAGACTCTTGCGAGTCCCTTGGACTGCAAGGAGATCCAACCAGTCCATTCTAAAGGAGATCAGTCCTGGGTGTTCATTGGAAGGACTGATGCTAAAGCTGAAATTCCAATACTTTGGCCACCTCATGCAAAGAGTTGACTCATTGGAAAAGACTCTGATGCTGGGAGGGATTGGGGGCAGGAGGAGAAGGGGCGACAGAGGATGAGATGGCTGGATGGCATCACCGACTCGATGGACATGAGTTTGAGTGAACTCCGGGAGTTGGTGATGGACAGGGAGACCTGGCGTGCTGTGATTCATGGGGTCACAAAGAGTTGGGTACGACTGAGCGACTGAACTGAACTGAGGCCAGTTAGAGCAATTATCATTGCACTGGAATTAAAGGGGCAATCACACCAGGGTAAGATACGAGTTTCTAAAGAGATGGTATTTCCAGGGAAGTCCTGGGAAATAATCTTGGAGACCGGGACTGATGTTCTGGGTCAGTATCTTGAAGGCGACTTTTTTAGTAACACTGCAATAAAAAGAAAGGCTAGAGAGAATGAAAGTTAGAAGGCTAGTTTTCAGAAAAGAAGCTGAGGGAATTCCCTGGCAGTCTAGTGGTTAAGACTTGGCACCTTTGCGGCAGTGGCCCAGGTTTGATCCCAGGTCAGGTAACTAAGATCTTGCAAGCTGCAGCCAGAAAAAAAAAAGAGAGGCTGAGATGAAGAGCAGGTAACTAAAAATTTTAAGAACAACATAGGCAAATGAGACTGAAAGCAAAAAAAAAAAAGGAAGAAGAAGAAGAAAAAAAAACTATAAGACCAGAGGCCAGGAAAAACAATCACAATAATTAATAAACTATCCAGCCAACTCTGGGAGATAGTGGAGGACAAGGGAGCCTGATGTGCTACAGTCCATGAGGTCGCAAAGAGTTGGACATGACTGAACAACCACAAACCATCCAGTATCAAAGAAAGCCTATGCAGAGACCTACAGGAAGAACTCAGAACACCTACCATAGGAGGCTGTCTTGAGATAAGAATTTTGACCTAAAATCTATAGGAAATTAATTTGGTGACTTGACTGCAAGAAAAATACGTATCCAGAAACCTAGGCTACTAAGCAGAGAAAGTAAAGGCTGAGGCTTAGGAGAAAATGGAGAGAGAACTTATGAAGACAGTAACCTCATGTGTCAGTTAGGTTCAGAAGAAATGACCTGAGAAGTCACAAAAGATATCTGGAAGGAGCTACTTCATACTTTAAACAAAGTGTCAAGCTGAGAGACACGAAACTATTAAGTTGGTGTAAACATAATATCAATGTTTGCACTGCTGAAATTTGCCATTTGATATTAGAACACATTCTTAAATAAATGTGGTTATGTTACACATTCATTTTAATGTGCATTTCTTGCTTTGCTAATGACATTACTTGCTATTGATTTTATATTCATTTTAGACTATGGAATGTTGTTAGACAAAAAGTAAATTCAAGCAATTTCTTATTCAAGTTCAAAATGGGTCATAAAGCAGTGGAGACAACTCGCAATATCAAAAATGCACTGGCCCAGGAACTGCTGGTGAACATACAGCGCAGTGGGAGTTCTGCTTCCCAGTTCAAGCTCACTGCTTGCCACACAGTAGGCCCATGAATCCAAGAGATGAGGTGTTGAAGCAAAGAATATTACTTTATTCAGAAAGGCAGCTGACCGAGAAGATGGCAGACTAACTTCTCAAAATAACCATCTTGTCAGGGCCTGGATGTCAGGTTCTTTTATTTCTTTTATGGATCAGAGATGGGGAGGAGGTAAGGAAACAAAATAAAGACCATTTAATTTCTGCAAATATCTACCAGAATGGCAAGCCTCAAGGAAGAGGATGTGTTAGTTTCTTTTCTTTACAGTCATTCACAGGTGGGCAGGGTCATAATGTCTCCCTATGAGCTACACAAAGGCACTTTAGTTTAAGGGTCAGGCAGAGAGGGCAAGGTTCTGAGGCAGGCCTTCATGTATGATTATAATAACAAAAATGGCAAAAAGAAGGATTAAAGTCACAGCATGGAGTCAAAATTAACCCTTCCCAGTTGGCAACCCACTCCAGTATTCTTGCCTGGAGAATCCCAGGGACGGTGGAGCCTGGTGGGCTGCCATCTATGGGGTCACACAGAGTCGGACACGACTGTAGCGACTTAGCAGCAGCAGCAGTTACAGTTCAACAAGTTTTCCAAAGGAGATAGTCTTGAAGATGAAGAGCGCAGGGACCAGACATCAGAAGTTGACAATGATCAATTGACAGCCATCACTGATCCTCTTACCGATCCTCTTACAACTACAAAAGAAGTTGCCGAAGAACTCAACATCACCCAGTCTATGGTCATTTGGTGTCTGAAGCAAACTGGAAAGGTGAAAAGGCTTGATAAGTAGGTGCCTCATAAGCTGACCGGAAATCAAAAAAGTCGTCATTCTGAAGTGTTGTCTTCTCTTATTCTACACAACAATGAACCATTTCTCAATCAGATTGTGACATACGACAAAAAAATGCATTGTATATGACAATGGCGATGGCCAGCTCAGTGGCTAGACCAAGAAGAAGTTCCAAAGCACTTCCCGAAGCCAAACCTGCACCACCAACAACAAAAAAAGGTCATGGTCACTGTTTGGTGGGCTGCCCTCTATGGGGTCGCACAGAGTCGGACACGACTGAAGCGACTTAGCAGCAGCAGCAGCAGCAGCCCATCTGATCCACTATAGCTTTCTGAATTGTGGCGAAACTATTACATCAGAGAAGTATGCTCAGAAAATCGATGAAAACTGCAACACCTGCAGCCAGCACTGGTCAACAGAAAGGGCCCGATTCTTCTCCACGACAAAACCCGACTGCACATGGCACACCAATGCTTCAAAAGTTGAACGAATTGAGCTAAGAAGTTCTGCCTCATCTGCCATGTTCACCTGACCTCTCATCAGGTAAGAGAGGTTAGTAAGAGATGTGTGCAAGCATCTCGACAACTTTTTGCAGGGAAAAATGCTTCCATAAGCAGCAGGATGCAAAAAATGCTTTCCAAGAATTTGTCAAATCCTGAAACACACATTTTTATGCTACAAGAATAAACAAGCTTATTTCTCATTGGCAAAAATGTGTTGATTGTAATGGTTCCTATTTTGATTAATAAAGATGTATTTGAACCTAGTTATAAATGATTAAAAATTCAAGGCTCAAAAACCACAATTACTTTTGTACCAACCTAATACCTGTCTTTCAACTATATATAGTTTGGACCCAGAAATGGTCTCATAATATGAAGATTAGCTGTAAATCTGACCTCAGTTAACAGGGAGGTTTTACAAAAGGAGACAATGAATGACAGGAAAGACTAGTTACTTGAGGTGACTGGAGGGAATAATCACCTGCTTTTGCCTCTAGGTGATGAATATAAAGTTAATGCAGATTAAGTGATTAGCAAAGATCCTAAAAGAGTGTTTTGTTTTAGGAGGAGTCTTCATGTCTGCACCAAGTAGAACACCACTTCATCTGAGAGACTATCAGTCAACTGGGAATTTCTAAAACTATACAATATCACTAAAATTAAATGCCACAGAAGAAAGGAAACCTGTTACTCTGCAAGTGAGCAAAGAACCAATCTACCAAGACACAAAAAATTAGTTATCACCACACCCGAACTGGTGTAACAGGTTGGTGTAAGGGGTAGTGCAGAAGTGTCTGTTAATACTGTCAGAACTAAAAATGTATATTTAAAGGCTCTAGGACAACCATCAGCAGAGAGAAAATGGGTGATAGCCCAGCCAGAGTAGAAATAAATTTAGCCCAAATCGGTTTTTTAAATTGTCTTTAGAAAACTATAACAACTACCCACAGTTTGCCTCTGCTAAACTGATAAAGATAAGAACACATTGCTTTAGGGGAGAACTTAAAACATCCCGAGGCCAGCACTCAACCAATTCTAGGATGTCCTTAAATAAGAAATTACTAGTTAAGTAGTGAAGGCAAGAAAGGTAAGACAGAAAAGTCTCCATTCATTTTATCAATTAGGGCACCATTATCTTCACCAAAAAGTTTTGGAAAAGTACTAGGCAAAGACTGGATTAGCACATAAATGAAAAGTGAGAAACACGGACAGAAATGAGTGGACAGCTCTTATTCTAAAAGTCGGACTTGAAAAAACTACAGGAGCTAAACGATATGGGCTGCAGAAGGACTTTTTAATATGAGAGGTACACATGGATACTTAAATTCTCAAAGAAATAGAAAAGGGCAGGAGGGCAAAGATCCACAACACAGAAGGATAATTAACTGGTCTTGACTGAGGAGGAGCCCAAGCTTCTATGATCTACTCTTTAAATTAAAAAAAAAAAAAAAATTAACCGATGCCCTCCAAAAAAAAAAAAACCAGCAGAGAAATGTGATAAGGCCCTACATTCTACTTCTGAATTCATTTCTCATTTTAACACCATGTTTATTGGATGTAAACAAGTATTCACAGAATAGTAATATTCACTGAGTGCTGACTCTTTCACTGTGCTAAGCACTTTATATGAATTAGTTCACTAAATTTTCTGGATTAATAATACTATTCTCATTCTACAGAATAAAACTAAGGTTTAGAGAAGATCACCAGTGAAGTTGTACTTTACTAATATAGGCCTCTCATCTATTAACCACCCTAAGCCTCTGTATTTACAAAGGGGGAAAAGGCATCACTTTCAATTTCCCTAAGTTCTGACGTGATTAAGTTTTGGCACATTAATCACAAATTTCCTCAGTAGATCAGATGTCTGACGGCGGAATGGCCAAAGTGCCCTGTGTAACCCACACCACATGGTTAATGGTTCACCATGCCCCCACACTCTTCTAACATCAACCCTCCCAGGGAACATCTGCCAAATAAATGAAATGAGTCTCCAACTGACTTACACTCAGTCAGCTGTTGAAAAGAGATGTGCAGGAAAAAACCAAACTTCTCTTAATTCAAAACACAGCCTATTTGACCCAAAACCTGGTTCTAAAGGAAGTTACAAATACTTCTGTCTTCCTTTTTTTTTTTTTTTTTTAAAGCTGAAGGGAAAAGTGAGACAAAAAGGAACTGCCTAGGAGAAAAACAAAAACAAACAAACAAAAAAACCCTGTTCAAATACCTCCAGAGCGCTCTGTCAAAGGATCTGAACAATTTAGGAAGACAGTGTAGCACAACACAGGAAAGTAAAACACATCTTGTTCAAATCCAAGCTTCCCCATACTTCCCAGCTTTGAACCCTGGACAATTAACTCACCTCTCTGAGGTCAGTGTTTTCTGATGATAATACAATGACAGTATTTGCACCCACCTACTTCACAGAATTACTTTGAAAATTAAATGAGATGATTCAGGTAAAGAATTTCTTAATTCTTGAATATATTAGGAGCTCCCTCCCTCCCCACCAAATAATCATAAAGTTTCACAAAGCAGAAATAGTAAGAACACTCTGTGGTCACAATTAATGTAATCAATGAAATAAAATTAAATCCTCTGCTCTTTTTTTTTGCCCAAAATATCCAGGTTTTAATTTTAAAAAATCCCTCGTCATACAACACATCAGGAACATTCCAAACTAAACGAGAAAAAAAAATCAGAAGACATCAGCACCAAGATGACATTGGTGTTAGAATTCTCTGACAAGGATTTAAAGCAGCCATCATAAAAATGCTTCACTGGCCAAACATGAAAAACTTAAATTTTAAATACAGCAGAGTGTACATGTTCGTCCCAGACTCCCTAACTAACCCTTTCCTTCTGCAACCATAAGTTCATCTGCCAAATAAATGAATCTGTTTTGTAAATTCATCTGTATCCTTTTTTAGATTCCACCTAAAAGGGATGTCATATGATATTCCTCCCTATCTGTCTTACTTCACAAATCTGTTAATTTATTAATTTATTTAATGAAACTCCAATAAAAGTACTAACAATCATTTTCTAGAAAAATTGGCACCCCGGGATAGGTGAAAATATCACAAAAGAATACCAAGGAGAAGAAAAGCTATGGAGGAAAGGAGAAGCCTAGATATACCAGATACTGAAACAAACTACAAAAACCCTACATTTAAAACCACTAACACATAAAGAGACAGTAGTTTTAGAGCATTAGTAGACAGACTGATGGTAAAGAACAGAAAATGAGAAAATAGACCCAATTACTTCACTATTTTACCCATGATATATTTGATATATATCCCTTTACAGAACATATACCAATGAAACATTTCTTTTACATAATTTTTTATCACTGCAGTTATCAACTGATCTCCATAAGAGGAGAGACTGCCTCATTCATCTTTCCATCCATTCATATTGGCACAACACCGAATTCATAGCCTTATTTTGACTGTGAATAGAATAGCAGCAGAATGAATTAATGAATATCCAGCCACAGGCAATGAGGATAATGTGTCTCAGGATCAAAAGATAACTGCAAATTCACCAATTCCTGGTAAATATCATGTAAAATCTTTTCTGTCAAGGAAGTATAACTAATTTTCAAAGTGAACTCTAAAGTAACTCTCAGATTATCTGCAGCTAGGTCTTTCTTTATTTTAAACATATTTATTTATTTATTTGGCTGTGCTGGGCCTTAGGGGCTTCCCCCGTGGCTCATCAGTAAAGAATCTGCCTGCAATGCCAGAGACGTAGATTCCACCCATGGTCAGGAAGATCCCTTGGAGAAGGGCACGGCAACTCACTCCAGTATTCTTGTCTGGAGAATCCCAAGGACAGAAAGGTCTAGTAAGCTCGAGTCCGTGGGGTTGCAAAGAGTAGGAAATGACTGAAACAACTGGGCATGCATGCTGGACCTTAGTTGTGGAACGCGGACTCCAGCTCCCTGACCAGGGATGGAACCCAGGCCCCCTGCACTGGAGTGCAATCAGCCACTGGGGGAGAAGGAAGGGGGAGAGTGAGTGAGTGACTGTGTTTTGTGTACGTGTGTGTTTGTGTGTGTGTGTGTGTGTTTTCAGTCATGTCCAACTGCAACCCCATGGACTGTAGCCCACCAGGCTCCTCTGTCCATGGAATTTTCCAGGTTAAGAATACTGGAGTGGGTTGCCATTTCCTTCTCCAGGAGGTCTTCCCGACGAAGGGATCAAACCAGTGTCTCTTGTGTCTCCTGGATTTGCAGCTTGGTCTGTTTAACACCAAAAGTCTTGGGGAAAATCTACATGGTCAAGATGAATTTTTTTGTTTCTTTTTTAGTTTTAATTATTTCATATTTTGAGAAGGGTTAAACATGACTAGAATTAGTTATTAACCATTTATTTAAGGACAGAATTTCCCCCAGCATACCTTCACAGAAATATGGTCAAAACTGTTGAAGAGACATAAGTTCTGTTTGTATATGTATAGAATCTCTTGTTCAAGTGCATACTGCTTTTCACATTAAAACAGAAAAGATGTACATGAGAAACACTGTAAATTAACTATAGGCTTCAATAAAAAATAAATTTAAAAAAAAGAGCTTTCAATCCAAAGTGCTCTGAGACTTCACTTTCTTTTTCGTGTTTTTTCCACAGAAAATAGGTTTTCTAGGCTTTCTTTTCTCAGAAAAATGCATCCATTATAAATGGAATCAACTCTGTGGAAAAATTAAAAAAACTATACAGATAGAAATTACTGCCCTCTAAAAGTTGGATCATTTCAATATCATTAAAAATAATCCAAATATTTAAATTACTGTCCTAATAATTTAATATTAGGAACAAAAGGAGGTCTATATCCAATTTTATACTTAGAAGGATGATTTTTAGAAGTCCATGCCTGGGTTCAGTCTCTGGTCAGGGATCTAAGATCCCAAAGCCACTATCAATCAGTGTGACAATCAGTCAGTCTATGACATAGTAACAGCAAGAAAATGAAACAAAATTACAATCAGTGAAGATTCATCAAAATTTTCTTAAAAAGTTAAAACCTAGTATAACAATTCATCATGTCAGTTCCATAATGCTAAGTTTGATCTTTATGCAGTATTAAATTTGAATCTTATCACAACAATTTTACTATTTAAAAACTTTTGTATGGCAAAGGTTACCACAAAACAAAGTCAAAAGAGAAACGACAGGAAAAAATATAGAACAGGGAACTAATACCCAGAACATATAAAGAACTTCTACAAACCAAGTAGAAAAATTTTAGACAGAATAGAAAAATGGTTAAGACAATATAAACATGGAATTCACAGAAGCTAAAATGGCAAGTAAGAATATGAAAATATGACTACCACACTATGAATCAAAGAGATTAAACTTGAAACAAACATCATGGTAGTATTTTTAACCCACTGAATTGGCAAAAATTTTAAAGAGCTATTAAAATTCAAAATTTTCAGGGTATAAAGAAACAGACTTTTTTTTTTTTTTTTTAACTATTCATGGCTATGAATGTAAATTAATTCCTCCTTTCTGGAAAGCAATTTTGCAGTATCTGACAACAGTCAAAATCCAATTATCCTAACTCAGCAGTTTAGGAATACATTCTGTTGAAACACTAAAACATGAACCAAAAGATGAACACACAAGGGAATGCCCCAGTGGTCTAGGGGTTAGGACTCCAGGTTTTCACTGCCAAGGGCCCAGGTTCCATCACTGGTTGGGCAACTAAGATGCCACAAGCTGCCTGATATGCCCCCCGCAAAAAAATGCACACACAAAAATGCTCACTAGGTAACTATCTGTAACAGCTAAAAATAAACAACCTAAATATTCAGCAATAGAAAATAAGCATGCTCTACTTTTAATTACTGCCTAGTATTTTAGACTATCTATTCTATCTGAAAGTAAAAGTGTTAGTTGCTCAGTCATGTCCAACTCTTTGCAACCCCATGGACTGTAGCCCACCAGGCTCCTTGTCCATGGAATTCTCCAGGCCAGAATACTGGAGTGGGTAGCTGTTCCCTTCTCCAGAGGATCTTCCTGATCTAGGGATTAAACCCAGGTCTCCTGCACTGCAGACAGGTTCTTAACCATCTGAGCCACCAGGGAAGCTATTTTATCTATTCTATGGTTAAAAAAGAAAAAAGAATACCTTCAAGACAAATTAAGTGAAAAAAGCAAATCCCCAGACACTTGGTAGAGTATGATTCTATTTCCATGTTTTATTAAGAAAAATATATTATGTGTGTGTATATGCCAAACGCACAGAGCAAATCTAGAAGAGTTATACATACACTGAACTATACGAACAATAGTTACTTCTGGGAAGACAGTAAGATTAGTTACTAGGAGGAACCTACACTTCTTACTCCATATATTTCTGTATTGTTTGAAATTTTTACAATGAGCATGTAGACTTATGTAACTGAAAAACAATGAAAATTAAATCATTTAACATATACTACTTTCCGTATTTTTAAATAATTTATACTTCACAAATTTGCATTATAGAGAATATAGTTGCAGTTTTTAAAAATAAAACAGCCAAGAGTTACTTTTAATCTAAATTATTATATATAAGTAACAAATAGTTCCTCCTTCTGCTGTCTTGTTTAAAAGCCTCTGAACTGAACACAAGCTGCCAACTTTTACTTCAAAAGCAGACAATATCTGCAATTTGATTCAAAGTTTGTTATAAAACCAGACAGGCACACAATCTTAAGTATATTTTTGCCACAGGTCCTTACGTGCTTGTTTTTATTTTACATATGTATCTAATGTTCAAAAACTCCAAGGTTATTAGCATAATACTGCAAAATGGAAGGTACTGATTTTTCTGTGATTTTAAGAAAAATATTACTAGGCAAAACAAAGACTCAAGGATATGCAATATTATTAAACTGAATTGCCATTAGTATATAAACATAATTCTCAAACTCATACATACATCCCCTCAAAAAATACATTTTAACTGTGTGTGTGTGTGTGTGTGTGTGTGTGTGTAATCTGTGTGTGCAAGTGCGCTCAGTTGTGTCCGACTCTCTTGCGACCCCATGGACTATAGCCCTCCAGGCTCCTCTGTCCATGGGATTTTCCAAGTAAGAGTATTAGAGTGGCTTGCCACTTCCTACTCCAATATTAACTATACTAGTTGGCAACTATAAAGGAAACATTATAACAAGCTATAAACACACAGAGCTGTCATAAAACTATCCCTCAAATTGAAATTTCAAACACAGAAAAAAGCACTCATCACAGAATAATTTCTATAAAAGTATTTCAAACAGATAACCTTTAGATTATCTGAACAGAGAAAACTACTCATTATAGAAAGGGGTATCATACTGTTTTTGTAGGCCCAAAAGGGAGGGGCTACTTGAACTTCTGTTTCCTTAAAATATAACCTAACCTACAGCTATGACATTCCATATGTGTGCTTCTATTTCATACAGAAGTATACATTTCTAGGGTTCTGAGAAACATGTTAAAACTTTTCCAGTTACTAAAAAAGCTTTAAGTCCAAAAATCAATTGTCAAATATTTCACACTAGACTGAAGCATCTCAGCACTATTTTTAAAAATGAAAACCATTATGTAAGAATTCTGAAGGACAGATTAGACATCTTTCCTGCCCTGAAGAATTTCATAGTCTAGTTGAGAAGCCGTGACTAAGAAACATAAAACAACTACTATCAAATTGATGCTGAACAATTAGTGCTAAAATAAACTACCAAAACATTTGTAGCCGGCACAAAAGACAGTCCCAAAATAGGAGAGTTCAATTAACAGAACAAGTATTTGTCAAGAACACATGCACATGAAGGCACTGTGTTAGTCACTCAGTCGTGTCCAACTCTTTGCGACCCCCACGGACTGTAGCCTGCCAGGCTCCTCTGTCCATGGGATTTCCCAGGCAAGAATACTGGAGTGGGTTGCTATTTCTTTCTCCAATGAAGGCACTATGTGCAGAAAATAAACACCGTAACTAAGTTATATCATCCAGCAAGGCAGTTAAGACAAACCAGGCACAATAGAATGCATTAAGTGCCTTAAGTATAAAGAGTTCTAAGATTCCTGAGGAAAGAACTCAAACTAGCTTCTAATTTGAAGAAGCTCTACAAGGGAGGTATAACTTTAACTGAACTCTAGGCTGAGTATGGTTTTTAACCAATAGAGATGACACTAGAGAAAGGATAACCCAGGAGGAAGAAACAAAGATGAAATGTTAAAATGAAAGGGGCAAGCTGTATGAGAGGATAAAAAGGAACATCTGAAGTTCTCTAGAACCAAGGGAAAAGATAAGACTTAAAAGGCAGACTGGATTAATTATTGGAATGGCTTGAATGACAAGCTAAGAAGTCTGGATCTTATCCTGTCAACAAAAAGGAGATACTAAAGGTTTCTGAGCAGGAGAAAAGACCTGATTAAAGTGAAACTCTAGGTAAGATTAACCTGATAGTGATATCCAGAATTAGCTGCAGGACAAAGGTCTCGAAGCAGAGAACCATTTGTTAACTATAGCAACCATCTCAGTCTGACATAATAAGGACTGGATTATGGTAGTGGAATGAGTAAGAATGGGAAAGGAAGGATAGGTTAAGAGATTTCAAATAAAAAGTAGGGTTTCAGAATGAGGGTTGGGAGAAATGGGGAATTAACCATACAGGAAGCCCCCTAAATACAAATGAGTTCTGTTCTGAGAGTGCATTTATAAGTCCAATTTGTTCTTATGTCTAAAGTTACCCTGTTCTTAAGCCTAAAGTACCCAGCTAACACAACTAGCTATATAGTATTGTACTGTAACAGGTTTATAATACTTTTCACATAAATAATACATAAAAATATAAAACATTCTTAATCTTACAGTATAATACCTTGAAAACTACAGTAGAGTGCAACAGCTGGCATACAAGGACTGACACTGAGTGAACAGGCAAAGAGTTACTGACTGGAGGAGGGAAAGGAAGGGGAGAGAGCAGAACTGAAGATCATCAGCAACAGGAGACGAGGAGAAACTGCAATCTCACTCACACCTGACGCTGACGGAATGCGCGTTTGCATCTTTGAAAGCTCACAACTTCAAGACTTGCATGTAGGGGACTTACTGTAAATCTAAAATTCCTCCCTTATTTAAAAATGTTTACTAACTCCTGACTACCTATCGGATAAAATCCAGACTCCCTAGCCTGTCATTTAAGTCACTGTACAATCCCACTGCAGGTGTTCCTTTCTTCCCCTCCCTACCCTATTATACTGGTGGCTCAGCAGTCAAGAATCCACCTGCCAATCCAGGACACATAGGTTCAATCCCTGGATCAAGAAGATCCCCTGGGGAAGGAAAAGGCAACCCACTCCAGTATTCCTATATGATAAACCCCACGGATAAGGAGGAGCCTGGCAGGCTACAGCCCATGGGGTCACAAAGAGGCAGACACAACTGAGCACACACACAAGGAGAGTCCTTAAAAAACTAAAAGCAAGAGTTACTGTATGTTCCAGCAATCCCACTCTGGCATATATCCAGAAAGAAAAAGAAACTAATTCAAAAAGAAACATGTTCACAGCAGCACTATTTACAATAACCAAAACACAGAAGCACCTAAATGTCCACTGAGATAAGAACGGATAAAGAAGATGTGGTACATACATACAGCGTGATACTACTCAGCTGTAAAAAAAAGAATGAAAGGTTCATCTGCAGCAACATGGATGAACTTATAGATGATCATATCAAGTGAAGTAAATCAGAGAAAGACAAATATCATATATCATGTATGTGTGGAATCTTAAATGACTCAAATAAACTTATTTACAGAACAGAGGCCGGGAGTTCCCTGGCAGTCCAGATTCGCTGCTTTCAATGCCCGGCCTGCGTGTGATCCCTGCTTGGGGAACTAAGATTCCCACAAGTCACGTAACACAGCCAGAAACAAAACAGAAACAGACTCACAGACACAGAAGACAAACTTATGGTTAACAAAGAGAAAGGGGAGAAAAGGGAAAATGAGGAGCCTGGAAATAATAGATACACACTAGTACATATAAAACAGATAAGCACAAGGACCTGTTGCATAGCAAGAGGAGCTATATTCAGTATCTCATAATAACCTGTAATGGAGAAGAATCTGGAAAAGTGTGTGTGTGTATGTACATATATATATAAAACTCAATCACTCTGCTCTACACCTGAAACTAACACAACATTGTAAATCAACTATAGTTCAATTTTTTAAAAAAGAAACTGTTTAGGGAGCAGATGGAAATTAATCATTTCCCTGTACAGTCTTCTGTACAATTTGCCATACATATACATTTAGCTTACTCAATGTTTTCACCTTCTAAAAATCATGCATAAGAGAGATAAAAACTGAGTAATAACCTGTTTCTTCAAGATGCCTCAAAATCAATCACAATATCAGACCAAATACTAAGTCTTTCCGTGCCCCCCCCCCCCCCCCCCAAATTTTGGCCTCACAGCAGAGCTTACGGGATCTCTGTTGACTGACCAGGGACTGAATCCAGCCATAGCAGGAAAAGCACCAAGACCACTAGACCACCAAGGAACTCCCAAGTCCTAAGTCTTGTTTCTTCAAGGTTCAAGCCAAATAACTACCCCAAGGCAACTCTGATCTTTCTCCTCCTTACTGTGTAGCAAAGTTTGAAACCTTTTAATAGAGAAAAAGGACAAAGAAAGTCCTTGACTGCATATCAATATAATTTTTTTTAATCTTAGAAAAAGAAAGTAATATTCCCACTAAAACACATTTCTGAGCCACATTCTATTAAAAAAAAAAAAGTTTCAATATAATTCCAAAATGTAAGGTAATGTGAGTAATGATTTATTTTTCTAAACACTGATTTTCTAAATTCCTAAAATGTTTCTGTATTACTTTATAATCAGTTTTTCTTAAACAATGTTACAAACTGACAATAATCTCAACCTTAACAATACATTCTACTTGGACTTAAACTGAGGACTGATTATTTAATAAATAAGCTTAGATTTCTCCTTATATGCTTGATGCAAATTATACAAAGTCCCTGCCCCCAAGGGGGTTTCAGGCTAGTAAGAGACAAAATACAGCCTAAAACTCAGTAGTTGCTCAAGAGAGAAGTCACAGAAAGATACACTAGTCCTTAAGTTTTATTTCCAAAATCAACTAAAAGCTTAGGAATGTGTTAGCTGCTCAGCTATGTCCAACTATTTGTAACCCCACAGACTATATAGGCTACCCACTTCAGTATTCTTGCCTGGGGTCGCAAAGAGTCAGAGACGACTGAGTGACTAACACACACTTAGGAATGTGTGTTCTACCCTACACTTACTTAAGGCTTCAATGCTAAAATGTATTCAAATTGACATTCAAACTACAAGAATACAAGACCCCGAAACAATCATTAAGATATTACTAACCAGGACAGAAAAGGAGATTTACATTCCAGAAAAAATTCAACACAGTAAATTAAACAACCCAAGTTGTCTCCCTAAACATTCATTCAACAACTGCCCCACCTCAAAAAATTATAAAATGTGTGTGAGATGCACCCTTTAATCTTTTAAAAATGTTCCCAGAATTTTTATTTTTCTCAGTTTTTCCCTTCACAAACAGAAAAGTACAAAATACAAAATTTTATTCTTCATAATGATGAGGACTATTTGAAATGTCTCATTATTTTAAATTAGTCACTTTTTCTTTTTTTTAATTGCCATATAGTTGCTGTATAATAAGTTGTGCCGTACTCAGATGCTCCGTCATGTCCGACCCTTTGCACTGCATCCCGGCAGGCTCCACTGTCCATGGGATTTCCCAGGCAAGAATACTGGAGTGGTGTGCAATTTCCTCCTCCAGGGGCTCTTCCTGACCCAGGGATTGAACCCAAGTCTCCTGCATCTCCTGCACTGCAGGCGTATTCTTTACCTGCTAAACCATCAGGGAAGCGTTATGTAAGCTATAGGTTTACAATTCAGTGATTCACAATTCTTAAAGGTTATACTCCACTTATAGCTACTATAAAATATGGGCTACACTCCCCATGTTATACAAAATATCCTTGTAGCCTATTTTATACCTAAAAAACTTCTTAAAGGTCTACCTATCCCAGGTTAAAGGTAATTTTAGAGCTTGGTTCTCAGCCAGCTCTGAAACTTGGGTGTTTTCTATCAGCAAGTATTTTAGCAATAAAGCTGTAAGGTAATTGACAAAAGCAAAGAAAAAAGAATCTGACAAATAAAAGTGATCGATGGGACTAACCAAAGACTATCAAGCTCAAAATTCTTTAAACGTGCCATGTCTCTTACCTACAAAATTGTCAAACACTAAAAAAATTGATGTCTGTCATTGGCAACTTTTCCCCCCCCCCAAGTTTGGCTTTTGTTTATAAACAAGAGTCCCAACACAGCCCCTCTTCCAAGAAGCTGGATAGCTCCCAGAGTCTTCGTCCCTGGACTTCAGGTCTCCTGGCTCCCCTCTCTCCCTGCCTTCCCCGTGTGCGCACGGGCACACACAGCACCGTGTGTCAGTCTCTCAGAGTGTGTTCCCTCACTTTGATGGACGTATCCTTCAGTAGCTTCCTAAAAAAGGTTAAGCAGGAAAAATTGGGGGGGATCTGGCATGCCTCAATACGCAGCTTTATTCTGCCTTCATACTTGATGAGCAAATGGTTCTAGGCTAGAAGTCCTCTCTTTCCTCAGAATTCCAAAGGCACTGTTCAACTGTCTTCTCAGCTCTGATACTGCCGTTGAGAGGTCAGTGCCGCTTCTAATTCTCCACGTGCAAGTGACAGTTTAAGGAGTGCTGAGGCCCTTCTCCCCCACCATGCAACTGACAACTTTCACTGTAAGGTGTCTAGCAGGGAGACTGGGCTGCTTCATTAGACTCTCTAAATATCAGCATTTATCAGCGCTTTCTTGGGAGCTGTCAAATATTTTCCAGAGAAGACCTCTTCATAAAGGGGAAAAGATTTCACTGGGTGCTAGTGTTTGTGGAGCTGAGCAGTACAGGGGGGCTGGGAAAAAGGGTTGCCGGTCCCCTCATTTTCAGGGGAGCATTTCTCCCGTTCCTAACCTTCCACACTACCAGGCATGCCTGATGCTTGGAGTCAATCTAGTTAAGTTTCTCCACAAAATGTCTAACTTTCTCTGAGGATTGAGGAAGAACAGTCACCAGGCTGCCTGGAATAACATACAGAAATATAGAACCTTTGACAGATTTTAAATCATTTCTCGTTTTCAGCCTCACATCTCATCTGCACCCCCCCAAAGAAACCTGGTGCCCCCAACCCGTGAGTCTGTTCATGAGATCTCGGATATAAGGTAGCTGGAATACAGCAAGGATCTGGCACATCCTCTGCAACTACTTTATAGTCTACATTCTCAGCTAAATTACCTGCTCCAACCCTTTTCCATCTCCCCCAAATTTTCTGACATCGTTATTTGTCATCTCCTCTTTTGTTCTTTTTGCTCTTACCCATTTACTCTCCTCTTCTGTTCTTTTTGCTCTTACCCATTTACTATCACTGAATGGGGTTTGGGAAAGAACAGAAGTAAATGTTTGCTCAATCCCCCATGCTTAAAAAGACAGCACAGTACTTGAATCACTTTTTTTTGATGCTAATGTACATCCAGGGTCATCCAGGTTTTGTGGAGCCTGGGGTTCATACAGTTTGGGGGCCCCATTTTAGAGTAAGAATACAAAATTAGGTATGAAAGCAAGTATTCAATTTTGAATGAGAAATCATAAATTTGAACAAGCTGACAAATATCAAACATTATAGAAGCCAGAAAAGAATACTTTTGTTAACTGACTACCTTAGAAAATCTTTTTTTCCTAGTTTTTTTGGCTGCATACTCACTGAGTACCTCTTCCCATGGGACAGGGGATTTTCTACAATTTGTTTTGACATAGTAGTCACATACCCACTCCAGTGTTCTTGCCTGGAGGATCCCAGGGACGGGGGAGCCTGGTGGGCTGCCGTCTCTGGGGCCGCACAGAGTCGGACACGACTGAGGCGACGCAGCAGCAGCAGTCACTTAATATAAAATTCACCATTTTAAACTGTGCGATGTTCCTAATGCTGCACAACCACCTCCATGATCTAATTCCAGAAAGAAACCCCACACCAGGGAAGTCACTCCCAATTCTCCCCTCCCCTGTCAACCACCAATCTACTTTATGTCTTCAAAGATTTTCCAACTGGAGGCATACAATGTGTGACCCTTTGTGTCTAAGCTTCTTTCACTCAGCATAACATCTCCGAGGTTCATCCACAGTGGCACATGTATTAGTACTTCATTCCCTTTTAGAGCTGATTAATATTCCATTATACAGATATACCACATTTTATCTATTCATCAGTTAATGAACATTTGGGTTGTTCCCACCCAACTACTTTGGCTATTAGGAATAATGTTACAATGAAAATTTGTGTACAAGTTGTTGTGTGAACACATGCTGTCAATTTTCTTAGTTATACAGCTAGGAATGGAATTGTTGAGTCACATGGTAATTCCATGTTCAATTTTTTTAAGGAACTGCCAAAATTTTGCCACAGTGGCTGAACCATTTTTACATTCCCACCAACAATGTATGAAAATCCTTGCCAACACTTGTCCTCTTCCCACTTTTTATTACAGTCCTTCTAATGGGTGTGAAATGGTATCTCTAGTGACTCACAATATTGAGCAACTCTTCACAGGCTTATTGTTCACTGGTCCATCTTCTTGGAGAAATGTCTATTCAAGTTCTTTTCCCATTTTTTGTGTTTATGTGTTTTTTGTTTGTTTGTTTATGCGTTTTTTATTGAAGTATAGCTGACTTACATTGTTGTACCAACCTCTGCTGTACAGCAAACTGACTCAATTTTATATGTATATTCTTTTAATATTCTTTTCCATTATGGTTTATCCAGAAAGACTGGAGATAGTTCCCTGTGCTACACAACAGGACCTTGCTGTTCATCCACTCTAAATGTTAAAAGTTTGCATCTACCAACCCTAAACTCACAGTCCACCCCTATCCCTCCCCACCCCGTCTTGGCAACCACAAGTCTGATCTCTGACCATAGATATATGAGTTTATTTATGAACTCTCAATTCTATTTCATGGACCTATTATGTCAACCCTTATGCCAATACCACACGTTCCCATGAGTTTTATGTCATTTTCTATAGAGATAACACAAAAATAATTCAATCCTGTCTCTAGCATAGCTGAGCACATTTTTTTGCTGTTATAAAACTTAGAAAAAGTTTCTTTTAGCACAGGGCCATTATTGGTAATGTTATGTAAACTTTTAGGACTGTGGCCAAACTTGGGGAAACTATTAACTATTCTCTTTCATATGAAGCTTTAAGATTCAGAAGAGTTTTTCACAAACTGGCCTTTTGGCATCAAACCTTATTTTTCCTCCACTAACCTCATACTTCAGGTGCCAGATGCCATGGGACATACTCAGGTTACTATACCATCTCTAGGACTGCACATTTATGTCACAATGTCAAATGAGTTAACACAACGTGTGGTAGTCCTAGACACTAACCTTGTACTCGGAGAAGGCAATGGCACCCCACTCCAGTATTCTTGCCTGGAAAATCCCATGGACGGAGGAGCCTGGTAGGCTGCAGTCCATGGGGTCGCAAAGAGTTGGACACGACTGAGCGACTTCCCTTTCACTTTTCACTTTCATGCATTGAAGAAGGAAATGGCAACCCACTCCAGTGTTCTTTCCTAGAGAATCCCAGGGACGGGAGAGCCTGGTGGGCTGCAGTCTAGGGGGTCACACAGAGTCGGACACGACTGAAGCGACTTAGCAGCAGCAGCAACTTTGTACTAGGATGGCTAGCAATACCTTGACTGTACATGAAGAGACTGAGAGACTACCCATAAACATTATCCCGCTAAAACCCAACTAAATGTATCCCCAGGTCAGTCTCCCCATAACCAAGTGCCCAAACTGCCTACAGCCATTCCAGTGCCACTAACATAAGGAGGGAGAAGCATGATAGAAGGCAAATCAGTGTAAAGAGAGACAATGATCTTAATTGCTTGTGGTTAAGATAGCTTTGCAACTTCATAACTGTGTGACAATGTACAGAAAATACTGTTTCTTGATCTGGGCATTGCTTATATAGGAATGTTAAGCTTGTGAAAAGTCTTAAGTTGCAAACTTAAAATTTTTGGCACTTTTTCTATATATATAATATATACTAATAAAACAATTTTTTAAAGTGATCATGTGATCACTTTATAGTGATCTTTGCGACCCCATGGACTGCAGCCTACCAGGCTCCTCCGTCCATGGGATTTTCCAGGCAAGAATACTGGAGTGGGGTGCCATTGCCTTCTCCGAGTGATCAACTGCCAGCATCTCTCCCAGGCCCTCAGATAGAATTCTGAAAGTTAAGCATCATTGGTTTCACAGTAAGTGAAAGTTGCTCAATCGTGTTCAACTCTTCACGATCCCATGGACTATACAGTCAGTCCATAGAATTCTCCAGGCCAGAATACTGGAGTGGGTAGCCTTTCCCTTCTCCAGGGGATCGTAAACTCACCTCTAAATATAGCAAACTAGACATCACAAGATGTGGTTTCTAGTATGGCCCTGGAGACTTTGGTACTGCCAACTAGCCACAGACTTAGAGAAGACACACGACTTCCCTGAGCGAGTTATTCACACAAAACGGGAAAGAGGTTAGACTATAAACTCTAAAACATCTTTCAGGTAGTACGTCTTCCAAGAAATACTTACAGAGTAACTCCTAAGTGTTTAGTATTATTCTAGGTGAATGAAACACACTCAGTCTCTGCCCTGTAGGAGCTTCCAATCCGGTACTGATAAAGGTTAAGGAAATCTAAATAAAGTATGGATTTTAGTTAAAAATGTCTCATTATTGATTCATTAATTGTGACAAATGTAACATACTAACGTAAGATTACTTAGTAATACAAGAAACTGGATAGGGAATATATAGAAAGTGAAAAATCTTACAATTTTTCTGTAAATCTAAAACTAATCTAAAATTTAACATTTTTACAAAGACAATAAATATTTAAATATGAATAAATATGAATAAATATGAAAAAGTAGTAAATATGAAAATAAATTACAGCAAATGCTCTGAAGTTAACAGGATACTATGATAGAGAATAGCTAAGGTAGAAATTAGAGTATTTAGGAACTCTCTGAAATGATACACTGACACAGAAAAAAATTATAAGTAACTAGAGAAAGAAGATTACTAAAAAAAAAAAGAGTGGGCGGGTTTGCTTCAGGTGGGAAAGAGATTGGTCTTTTCAAGAAATCAAAACACAATTAAAGTCACTAAAGCATAATGAGCCAAGGAGAGACAGGGCCAGATTATACAGGATCTTGTGTAAAATAACATCTATTTCATTCAATGTATAATGGAAAACCACTGGAATGTTTAAGCAGGAGAGTAAAATAATCCAATTTACATTTTTTAATGAAACTGCTCCATGGAGAATTGATTATAAAAGGTTTAAAGAAAAACAATGCAGACCTGATGAAAGAGCACCAAAACTCTTTGATTATTAGCCCTGAACTACAATATTTTTTCAATATAAAACTCATTCCAGAGAATTAAATAATTTAATTCACATATTTTCATAAATTATTTTATTCAAATAGTATCTGCCTTCTTTCTGCTTACCAGTCTGCTTGTTTCCACCAAGTATCTTTATCCTACATAGAAATTTTACTTTTGGTTATTAATAACAAATTACCATAGCAAATTATCATTAACTCTTTTAGAAACTGTTGAAAATTTCTATGCCATTTGTTAAGTTCTCTGTAATAAAATTCCTGGAAACTTCAAAGGCAGAACATAACTCAATTATAAATGCTGGAAAATAGTATCAGATTAGGATACCAAAGAGCTTGGAGTCCAATCCAAAAACCAAAAGTAGCAGCAGCAGAGGCTGCCACCACTGTCCCCTATAACAACTTTTTAAATGACTGTAAATTCTTTTCTTCTATTTTTTCATCAAGAGATACAGTCAATGCTCTTTCCCCTGGAATCTAGAAGAGCTTGTAAGTAACTTGCTTGTAACCAATAAAATGCAACAAGGACTTTCTAAGGCTGAGTCAGAAAAGAAGATGGAGCTTTCTGCCTTGTTTCCTGACAATTCCTTCTGGTACCCTGAGCCAGTCATGTTAGCAGTTACACTGAAAACCACATGGAAAGACTTGCAAATGACCTGAAGAGAGATAAATGCCCAGCCAGTCACCAGTTATTCCAGTTTCAGCCACCATCTGAATAAAAATACATGACAGACCCTGCGCCAAAACCACCCAACAGAGCCCTTTCCAACCTTGTGACCCACAGAAATCATGAGAGAGAATAAAATTACTGCTTGTTTTAGGCCTTTAAGTTTTGGTGTAATTTTTTATGCAGCAATTTAACAAGCCTTTATAGAAAATAGATGATAATTAGTTCAACTAACTGGGGGGAGGGAAAGAATTTGGCTAGCAACGAGGGTGCACTTTCTGTATAGAGACCAGCTTTCATTTAAGAGACTTGGAAAAGCTATGTAATAACCCAGAGAAAGTCTAATAATAAGTAAGGCATAGTCTACCTGAAATCAATATAATTTTATGGCCTTACAGCCTCTAAAGATTCTTTCCCTGCATCATAATTCTCCTATAGCAAAAGAAGGTACATAAATACACTTACCATGCCACTGAGTTCAGACAAATCAGTCTTCTATTATAATCCTTCTAAATACAGAAAATATCTATTATGGCCTAAATTAATCCCTGGCCTTTCTTCAATCAAAATGAGTAAGTCAATTACTGCAGAAGCATCAAAACTGCCAAACAAAGCAAAAATTATAGACTTACTCTTCTGAACTAAGAATCAACAACACATTACCACTAAGTAGAACAGATCTTTTAAATTACGTATCTTATTCATCGCTTTCTTTAAACTTAACAAATATCTAATAAGCACTGTGGGTAGACATATATGAGTAAGAGCTAGTTCATAGCTACAGAGAGGAGTTTACAGTGCTATGCGGAAAACATCAATACAACCAATGAATTTTAAGTCAATATAATAAATGATGCAATGGAGTATGCTAACGTATTATAGAAATATAAATAAGGGTGTTCTGTATATTTCTGTTTGCTCCTTCAGATCATTCTCCATCCTTTAATTAGCACATAGTATCCTAGGAGGCTGACATTTATGGACTATATTAACTGGCCTCGCTCACCCTTCACCTTCAAAGTGGGTTCAGTAAATGAGAAGCAACAGCAAGGGTCTCTCTGGGTTCCCATGACTACTCTCCCCCTTTCCCTTTCTTGCTCAAAGATGATGCTACTTCCTATCACTGCTAGTCCCAACGTGCTGCACCATTCCTAGCTGGATTCCCTTAATCCTGCCCATTCATTCTAAGTAATCTCTTAAGGACATTCTCCTTCATCTTTTGTGAGAATGTTATTTGTCTCTATCAGGACCCTAACTATTAGAGAGGGGCACCTAACTCAAAGTGGGAAAGTCTGGGATGACTTCTCAGAGGAGATAATGCTTCGGCTGTCTTAAAAGCCTAGTAGACTGGGCAGAGCAACTAGGTTAGGAAGAAAATATTGTAATTGTAATAGTGTCTCAGTAAACAGTACCATCAAAATTTGGGAGATATGAGAAAATGTGAAGAACAGGAAAAGAGGAGGAATTCAGAACATGGAATATAGGCATATGATGGAACAGGCATGATGGGAAACAAGGCTAGAAGCAAATCATATAGAGTTCTTAGATGAAAGTATTTAATAGATCTGGTTTCTATAAGTAAATTCAAAAAAGAAAGGTGAGCAGGGGGCAATGGGCCTATACTTTAAAAGTGACTTTAGACATACAACCAAATACAATGTATAGACCTTTCCTGCATCCTAATTAGAACAAACCGATTATTTCTGGTGGCTCAGATGGTCAAGAATCTGTTTGCAATGCAGAAGACCCAGGTTTGATCCCTGAGTCGGGAAGTTCCCCTGGAGAAGAAAATGGCAACCCACTCCAGTATTCTTGCCTGGAGAATTCCTTGGACAGAGGAGCCTGGTGGGCCACATCCATGGGGTCACCAAGAGTCGGACACAACTGAGAGACTAACACACACACACACACTTATTCAAAAGGGGGTGGGAGGAGATGAGGAAAAGAAGAATCAGAAATACATCATTTCATTAGATGGATGAGGTTTTATTTTTAATTCATTCATGTGTCTATCAATGAATGTTTATTGAAAATATTTTATTTCAACTTTTCATTTTTATAAATTCAACTGCTAAGAAAGCTTATTTTTATGAAAAAAAATTTTTTAATGATCAACTAGCAACTTGATCGAGTCCCTAAATTAAATTAAAGGGTTGAAACTATATGACTTGTAAAAAAAGGTGTCACTCATTGGAGTCACTGCCTTCCCAACAACCTCATCAATATATTAACTTGTCTCTTAGGTGGCCTGGAAAGCCTCTTAACCCAGGACGATGTTATTTGGGATAGTCAAGAGATGTGCCTTTCTTTTGTAAAGAGAATGGAAGAAAATATAAAAAACTAATCAACTTTAGAATCTAAAAACTGAGCTCCCTTGAACTCCCTCAAAAATATCCACAGGTTTTCATTCTTTTATTTTACCCTCATTGCATGTACCATTAACTCTAGCATTAACTGTTCAGTTACTTCATCCATCAAGTCTTGTCTCTGCTTGTTTACACTGTAGGTTCCCTGAAAGCAAGACGAGGATCCAAACTCTTCCTGAAATCCCAAAACCTACCCCTAAGGGTAAGTAAGGTGCATGTAAGACGCTCAAAAATGATCACGGAATGGATACATAAGTATTTCATCACCATTCCAAGTCCTCTCTCTAGTTAAAAGAAAAAAAGATTTAAGATAACTAAACTGGAAATCAGAAAAACTTGAAATAACATCACCAACCTATTTTAAAATAATAAAAAGAGTAGTTCACTACCTAAGCTTTCCTAAATCACTACAGATGGTGACTGCAGCCATGAAATTAAAAGACGCTTACTCCTTGGAAGGAAAGTTATGACCAACCTAGATAGCATATTGAAAAGCAGAGATATTACTTTGCCAACAAAGGTTCGTCTAGTCAAGGCTATGGTTTTTCCAGTGGTCATGTATGGATGTGAGAGTTGGACTGTGAAGAAGGCTGAGCGCCAAAGAATTGATGCTTTTGAACTGTGGTGTTGGAGAAGAATCTTGATAGTCCCTTGGACTGCAAGGAGGTCCAACCAGTCCATTCTGAAGGAGATCAGCCCTGGGATTTCTTTGGAAGGAATGATGCTGAAGCTGAAACTCCAGTACTTTGGCCACCTCATGCGAAGAGTTGACTCATTGGAAAAGACTCTGATGCTGGGCGGGATTGGGGGCAGGAGGAGAAGGGGACGCCAGAGGATGAGATGGCTGGATGGCATCACTGACTCGATGGACTTGAGTCTGAGTGAACTCCGGGAGTTGGTGATGGACAGGGAGGCCTGGCATGCTGCGATTCATGGGGTCGAAAAGAGTCAGACATGACTGAGCAACTGATCTGATCTGAAGCTTTCCTATCTACCTAAATTTAAAAAATTTCAAAACAACTAAGAAATAGAAGGGACTGCCCTATAGCTCAGATGGTAAAGAATCTGCCTGCAATGCAGGAGACCCAGGTTCAATTCCTGGGTCAGGAAGATCCCCTGGAGAAGGAAAGGCAACCCACTCCAGTATTCTTGCCTGGAGAATCCCATAGACAGAGGAGCCTGGCGGGCTACATGTAGTCCATGGGGTTGCAGAGAGTTGGACACAACTAAGCAACTAACACACACATACACATATACAGGAAATAAAAAACTAAAATGTATAAGGATTCATATTTTATTATGAAAGACTTTTGGTACAACCAGCCTTATCTCTATGGAACTTAAAAAGTTGTACCAATTGTTCCCTCAAAAAAATCTATTACTATTCTCTTTGTAAGATTCAAGAAAAAAAATTTCATTAGGTAAAAGATTATATTTCACTTTCATTGATTTAGAATACCTATAGTCAGGATCTGAATAGCAATTAAATTAGATAACAAATGAGAACAAGTTAAAACTATAGCGTTCTGAAAAATTATCTTCCTAACACTGACAGACTTGTTATACATGTGAATTTCTTAGATGACACTGCAAAAACAAATCTTTTGTACTGAATATCAGACTGATCTTCACTTTGTAGAGAAGTAAATTTTGCAGAGGATGGTAAAAGATTACTATTCATTAAGTCAAATACAAACCTAAATGAGTACTTCAGTCCTCTATCTTTATAACTTAACACTGTCAAAATTTACTAAGGCACAAACATCAGTTAATTCAGTAATAACATCACAAAAAGAGACTCTATTATTTGTTTCAAATGAAGTCCTCTTAAACCATCTAAGCATTTTTTTCAATTTCATCATTCTTGAATTCACAAATATTTACCGAAGATACACTATGTATCAAGTACTGTGTCAGACATGGTATTTTGAACATATCAAATACCATTTTACTTTTTCATTCTTTTTCATTCTTCTTCCTTTACAAAACTCAATTTTAAAAAAGTTCTTTCAACCTTATAGAATTAACTTCATATGACTCTGAATAACCAATCAATAAGTTTTCTACTTCACAAGAGAAAGTTCAAGCCTGATGACATTAAGATCATACAAAAATAAAAAATGAATTAACTACCAATGTTTGCAATTCTAATATAACAAAAATAATTTGGGGGGCTTCCCAGGTGATGCCAATGGAAAAGAACCCACCTGCCAATGAGAGAGGCGTAAGAGACACAGGTTCAATTCCTGGGTCAGGAAGATCCCCTGGAGGAGGGCATGGCAACCCACTCCAGTATTCTTGCCTGGAAAATCCAGGACAGAGGAGCCTGGAGGGCTACCGTCCATGGGGTCGCAAAGAGTGGAACACGGCGGAAGCGACTTCACATACATGTATGCATTCTTCCTATACATATATTAATAACATAACATACAGTTTATATAAGGAAGTTTATCCTAAAGCATGGATTTTCACTAGAAGCCAGCATCACCTTTGATAGTTTCTAATTCTCCAACTCTCCTTAAGAACTCTTATTTACAACTTTGAGTTTCAGTTTTACAAGTTTCTTTTACTCACTGTTGATATCTACCTGTGCAGAAATATCTCCACCTACTGGCAAGAGATGAAACTACAGGCAATTTTTGAAAGTACTAGCAAAAAGTTATTGAAGATGTGGATAGAACCAGTTCTCCCATCTCCAAAACCCTAAGCCATTCAAATTATTCTCCCAAGCTCCTTTACTTCTTTAATGTTGTACTTGCTCCTATAAAACAGCATATAATTTGTTATGACTATTTAAAACACTATCTTTGCACACAGTATATATAAAAATAGATAAACAGAAAGAACCTACTGTACAGCACAGGGAACTCTACTCAATACTCTGTGATGACCTAAATGGGAAAAGAATCTTAAAAAGAGTGGATATATGTATACATATAAATGACTCACTTTGCTGTACTGCAGAAACTAACACAACATTGTAAATCAACTATACTCCAACAAAAATTAATTAAAAACAAAACTCAATCTTTGGATAAAAATGTCAAAATATATTAACATAATACTTGAATACAGCTTAAATAGTATTTTTCACATACATTATTTCTTACCTAGCAGGATCCTAAAATAAATAACACTGTCATTTTAAACGTGTATTTATAACTAAAAAGCATAGGCACCAAGAGAATAAGAGATTTGCTTAAAGATACAAAGTTAATCAGTGGCATAACTAAGATCTGAACCCAAATTTCCTAGCTCCAAGTTCTATACATTCCACAACATTCCCAACTGCCTCCAACCTTAAAGAGTAAATAGGTCTACATTGTAGATGTCTGCTTTATGACAGTTTCCAGGAATACACTGTGGTTAAATTAAAAAGTCTGCTCATATTTTAATAAAATTTTCTTCCATATTCAGATGGCCAAGAGGCACATGAAAAGATGTTCAATATCGCTAATTATTAGAGAAATGCAAATCAAAACTACAATGAGATACCACCTCATACCAGTCAGAATCGTCATCATTAAAAACTCTACAAATAACAAATGCTGGAGAGGATGTGGGAAAGAGAGAATCCTCCTACGCCACTGGTAGGAATGTGAATTGGTACAGTCACTCTGTTAAACAGTATAAAGCTTCCTCAGAAAGCTAAAAATAAAATTACCATATGAGGGCTTCCCTGGTACCTCAGCACTAAAGAATCCGCCTGCCAGTGCAGGAGACACAGGTTCGATCCCTGATCCAGGAAGATCCCACATGCCACAGAGCAACTAAGCTCATGTGCCACAACTATTGAGTCTTTTAAAAACTCAGCACAGCCAATAAATAAATAAAATTATAGAATTACCGTATGATCCAGCAATCCCATTCTTGGGCATATAGCCAGTTACAACCCTAATCCAAAAAGATACACACACTCACTCCAATGTTCATAGCAGTGCTCTTCACAGTAGTCAATACACAGAAATAACCTAAATGTCTATCAACAGATGAATGGATAAAGAAGATGTGGTACACATATACAATGGAATACAACTCAGCCATTAAAATAGAATGAAATAATGCCATTTGCAGCCACATGGATGGACCTAGAGATTATCAATAAATCAGCAAGACAAATACCATAATGCTCACTTGTGGAATCTAAAATATGACACAAATGAACCTAATCTACCAACCAGAAACAGGCGCACAGTTGCCGGGGGGAGGGGGCTGAGGGAGGGAAGGAGTGGGAAGTTGGAGTTAGCAGATGTATGGAATGAATAAACAACAAGGTCCAACTGTATAACACAGAGAACTATACTCTGTATATGACAAGCCATAATGGAAAAGAACAGGGGAAAAAAGAAAATATATATATACACACACACACACAAACATATATATAACTGAATCACTTTGCTGTACAGCAGAAATTAACATAACATGATAAATCAACTATACTTTAATAAAAAATTGTTTTTCTTTTGTCTTATAGAAAAATGCTCTTAGAATAAGTTTTTAAAAATGTAATTCAACCCACATTTAACAAAACAATTATAATTATATCCTTCTTTTCTATTGCCACATTTTAGGTATGTTTATTTTTTATCCCACCTTTTTCCAAAAATTATTTGAAGAGGCTGGTAGCTGTAAATAGCAAACTTTATTAAGTCATGCTTATTGTTATCCACTTTCATCAGTAAGAGACAAAAATAATAAACTTCTTAAAAGATTTGTAATCGAATTTTAAAAAGAAAAGCGAGCCCAACCTAGGTTTATTCTGATTTCTTATACTTCTGTTCATGGTATTATAGAATTTAAAAAATTAATGTCTGACACATGTCAAGAAACTGATAAGTATTTGTTGACTAAATAAATGAAATAATGGCTCCAGACCATTACAAGATTCTAAATCATTATGGGGTCCTACATTGAAGACTCAATTATGCTTATTAAACTGTTTTCAAGATGTTTCCAAAAAGTTTAATCAATGTGTGATATCAGAAGACTTATATGTTAAAGCTACAGTAATAAGAAAGTGTTAATTATAAACAATAAACTTACAAAGAAAAGAATGCTAAATAAAAGGAACAGAATAGAGTCCAGAAAGAGAACATGTATGTTGTCAACTGATTTTTAGCAAGGTGCCAAGACAATTCAACGGAGGAAACAAAAGCATTTTAACAAGTGGTGCGAGGAAAATTGGCTATCCGTGAGAGAAAAGAAAAAGAACCTGGCTATCCGTGAGAGAAAAGAAAAAGAACCTGATCCTTACTTATCACAGTTAAATTAACTTTAGGAGGGTCCCAAACCGAAATGTAAGAGCTAATATAAATATTGCAGAAGAAAACATAGAAAATCTTTAGAACTGTGGATTAGGAAAAGATTTCTTATATTTGACGTAAAAAGCATGAACCATAAAGAAAAAAACTGATGAATAGGGGTTATTCAAAATTCAAAACTTCTGCTCTTTGAGACACTATTAAGGGGAGGAAAAAGCCACATGCATATTAGGAGAAAATATCCGCAAAACACTTATCTGATAAAGAATCTGTATGCAGAATACAAAAAGAATTCTCAAAACTCAGTAAGAAAACAATCCAATTTTAAAACTATGAGCAAAAGATTTGAAAAGATATTCACCAAAGATACACAGATGACAAATAAGTCTATTAAAAGATGTCTAACACTGTAGGTCAGTAAAGGAATTAAAACTAAAACTACACTTAAGTTATCTCTACACATCAATTAGAATGGTTAAAATCAAAGACTGACAACAGCAAGTGCTAAAGCTCTGGCTAGGATCGGGAGCAACTGGAACTCTCAGACGCTTCTGATAGAAAAACAAAAATGGTACAACTTTGAAAAACAGTTCAGCAGTTTGGTGTTTAAGTTAAACACATACTTACTATATGATCCAACAATCCTAAATATTTACCCAAGAGAAATAAAAACATGTTCACAAAGAGAGGTGTACCCAAATTTTCTTTATGATGGCTTTACTTATGATGGCAAAAAACTGGAAACCAATGTCTGGATATTTGTGAACGCATAAATAAAATGGGGTATGCGTGTACAATGCAATATTTTTCTGGAACAAAAGGAACAAACAACTGATACACGACTTGGATGGACCTCAAAAGCACTACACTAAGTGAAAGATGCCTGACTCAGAATACTACATACTGTATTGTCACATTTATATAAAATACTAGGAAAGACAAAACTACAGCAACAGAAAGGGAATCAGTGGTTGCCAAGGACTGGGGATGGGAGAAGACTGTGAAGAGGCAGGAGGAAACTTTTGGGGAAGAAAAAAACGCGATTTGTGCGATCATCTACGTAGGAATTCCTACCTAAAAGCAATATTTATTTTAAAACTAAGTTTTATGTCTGCTGTGGATTTTTAATAAGAAACCAGACCAAACTGCCAAACTTAAGACACATGAAATTTCTAAATTCATATCAAATGCAGTTTTTAAAAAGTCAATGCCTTTAGAAGTGATTCTAAAATAAACTGATATAAAATTCTTCACTTTGTTCAATTAATCATATATTAGTCCAAAAATCCAAATGAAAAGAAAAAAAATTTAGTGTTAACACTAACTGTAAAAAATGCCAAATACTCGGGACTTCCCTAGTGGTCCAGGGGCTCAGAGTCCACGCTCCCAATGCAGGAGGCCAGTGTTTGATCCTTGGTCAGGGAACTAGATACCACATGTTACAACCAAGACCTGGTGCAACCAAATACATACATTTTTTTTTAAATGGCAAATACTGATATCTGGAAAACTCGCACTAGTGAAATATTAGTAGGCTCAGTGTTCAGCAAAGTCGCTCTAATCAAGCAAAAATAGATATGACTGCAATCCTAAATAGAAACCAATAACTAAGGTTAGAAAATACAATGAATATGCTACAAATATAAATTAGCTGGAATTACATTAAAACATAGAAAGAAAACTATTAAGCTAGTCTAAGCAATATAAACAAAAGTTCAAATAAACATAAAAACACTGCATGTTTCTAGGTGGAAAAATGAAATACACTTAAATGCCTCCTTTTCCCAAATTAATGGATTCTAATCACAATCAATGAATTTGTTTTTAAATTTAACCATTTAATTGGAGTTAACTTGGAAGAGCAAATAAGAGCAAAAATATTTTTCTGGTACAATGAGAATATTAAACTAAATTATAAGTTATAATAATGAAGAGAGTATGACACTGAACAAGAGCTCATCCATTGTAACTAACGTATTAACGTAACAAAAAGGTATCACAGCACTATGAAAAGGAAGAACTGGTTAACAAATAACGATGAGATGACTAAATAGCAATTTGGGGGGCAATGTCTTCCTAAATCATTTTTAAAAACACTAAAATAAAACGTACTTAAATATTTACTAAGCCTCTTGAAGAAAAGGGCTTCCCTAGGTATAAAAGACAGAAAAAACCAAGGGAAAGTTGGACAAATTTGACTCCTTAAGTAACAAATTTATTCAAAATCACTTTTCTTCCAAAAATGATCAAAATTAAAAGTCAAATAACAGACTAGGGAAAATGTCTGTAACAAGTATGACAACCGATTAATACCTTTTTCAGTTCTCAAGCAGATCACCCAAGAAAAACACACAGAGCCTAACCAATATCTAGGACAAGACCAAACAAGTCAACAAAGAGAAATAATTAGTTAACAGAAAAATACTCAATTTTACAAGAAACTGTTAAATACTCTTTGTCATGAAGTTAGCAAACATCTAAAAAAAAAAAAAACAAGAGCCAATTCTTATAATAGAATATTAAGAGGGATACATTTATTCAATGCTGCTCTAAACAGGCACAATTCTTTTAGGAAATAGCCTGAGGAAAAAAATTCATCAAGAACCTAAAAAGATCCACACCCTTTAATGCAATAGCACTCTATGGAAATATCCTAAGAAAACAACCCTTAAAAAAAAAATTTTATCTACACCAAAATGTTTACAGCAACTATCTATAGAAATAAAATTTAGAGATAAAAATTAAAACAAGAAAAAAAACATGAACAATGGTGATTGTATAGCATTCTCTTAACTGGTTATCCTAAAATCAGTCTTCACAGTTTCCATCCCAGTCCATCCTTATTGCCTGAAGATTGACGTTTCTTAACATCGAATATATCGAAGCTTAAAATCCTTCAATGGTTCCCACCACTGTAAAAAATTTAAAAATATCAAACTTCTTGGCAAAATCTCTATATAACAAGGTCCTAAAATGGGTTGGTCCAGTCTACAGCCTGATCTCTTGCCACTCACACCCAGTGTACTGGTCATAAAGAACACACGTAAAAATACACAGAATTATTTCTATGTCTCCAGCATTCGTTCAAAATAAAATGCCAGAAAGCTCTTAATCCATGTTGAAACAGGATTCTGCCTTCATATGAGTTTACAGCATTGACAAGACTAAGCATAGATAACTCGGGACAACTCACTGCCTTCTGTGAGTTAGGTCTGATGCTAGAGGTAGAGCCTCCTAGTCACAGAGGAAAGGTCAACACCGGTCAAGGAGAAATTTATGGATAAGGGTTCCTTGAGTTGAGCCTTAAAAGATGAGCAAGGATTTCGAGGGACAAGGGTAAGTCAAAATAAATTAAACTGTTTTATTTTCCACACAAGATCTTAGAAGTTTGTAACAGGCACTCTAGACAGACAACTTGGGCTCTGACATGTACTTAATCTAAGTTTCTCCTACCTCTTGGAGTATGAGAATTAAAAGTAATAATAGATGTAAACTTAATATGGTATGTGGCACTTAATAAGCATTCAATACATGTCCCTTATACAGAAACACATAACAATGCTGATTACAACAATATATTTCAAAGGTTTAGCATTCTTAGAACAAAGTACCAATAAACAAAAATGAGAGCAAAGAGAAAAAGCTGTAAGAACAGGGCAACATACAGCCAGAATCAAACAGTTCTCCCTACACACTATGATGACATCCTCGTACTACACATCACAACAGCACAATAACATATTCATAATGATTGCTGCTACTGTTCCATCGCTAAGTCATGTCCGACTCTTTTGCAACTCCATGGACTGTAGCCCGCCAGGCTCCTCTGTAGATGGGATTTCCCAGGCAAGAATACCATTTCCTTCCATTTCCTTCTCCAGGGGATTGTCCTGACCCAGGGATTGAACCCACAACTCCTGCACGGCAGGTGGATTCTTTACCACTGAGCCCCCTGGCACTGAATCATAAATAAAACATTAAGTTCTGTTAAGGACGGACTACTTGAAGAGTAAGACATAGTACATCTTTGAAAGCCTTCAAAATTGTTGGAAGATACCAAAAATGGCTAAAATAAAGACCTTGCAGGGCTAAAGCACGGACCTTCATTTACCTTGAAAATGGAGTTATATACTACATATGCTAAATTATATGCTAAATAAATGTCAGTATGTTGTGATAGTTACAGTTCAATCAACAGGAAAAAAGCAGAATCCATGTTTAAACACACACACACACACACACATACACACACACACACATCCACACTTTAGTCACCAATGAAAACCAAACAACATTAAGCACCTTGGCAGTTTCAGTCCCTGCCTGAAGGTTAGACTGGAAGAGATAAACTTAAAAGAAAAGGAAGGAGCTAAGTCACACTGGCTTCATCCTCAGACACCAAGGAAAAAAAAAATGAATTGGGGACATTCAAATTACTAACACCCATAGAACAAACCATTATGGTGTACAGGCACATTCCCACTTAGGAAACTACGACAATCAAGTTGCAATTTTTAAAATTTTTGAATCAACAAAATGTGCAATAAAACAATACTAAGATACCAGCATATGTAAAATGAGACTTTTTTAAAGTTAATATTGCTTTAGCTATAGCCAAGGTTATTACTGCTTAGAATTTTATAAATTAATAACAAGGAACAGTGTACAAAAACATTTAAATTACAAACAGGTCTACAATAAATGTTTTGGAGAAGTAATCTGTTATTTCTCCATATCTAAGACTTTTAAATATTTGAAACTATAGTAAACTGCTTTTTTCCAGCCTTTGGTTTTCAAAAACAGTAATAATATAAAAAACTACCCTCAATTTTTTTACCTCAAAGAATATCTTCTATCCAAACCATCATAAGAAAAGGCCTATGCATAAGTCTAATGTACAAGAATTTACATTTTATAATTAATTTTCTGTATGAATACTAGTTGAAATTGATAGCTTTACCATATAATCCATTTTAATGATCAAGTATTAATGTGTCACAAAAAACAGTAGTAGTTTGATGGACCAAATCAGATCTTAACCACCAATGACCTGAGGAATTTCAAATTTCATATCAAATTAGCACTGCCTTCTTCGCATCAACAAATATCAAACAGTTCGCTAGTTGACTGTAGTCTTAGGAATAACATGTGAAAAAGTATAGTATCTGTTGTGTGCAGAGATCTCATGGTTCAAATATTTTTCCTTCAGTTCGTGTGTACATGTGAGAATGTATATATGGGGGGAGGGGTGTGTGTGTGTGTCTGTGACAAACACCAAGCAAAAGCTGTTTACGTCTTTCAGTAAAGGGACAGCTCTACATGAAGGACATAACTGAGTAACTACAATTCATGAAGCACCTTGGAATCAAAGACAGTCTATAAATTTAAAATACTAATATGGTATTAAAGCAAAGAACAATTATTTTACATCATCTTACAGTTCAAGTATACTGTAATCCAAATAAAAATTCACTATGGGATTTGCTCCCATTTTTTTTTTTTTTTTTAGTAATTTTCCTCTATTATGGAACCCAGATCTAAATGAACTGTTAAACACTTAAGTCTAAAGGTATGCCAAACATTTCTTAAGGTCTTAACAAAGAATCAACCTTTTTTTTTTTTTTTTTTAAAACAAAATGAGGCCTAGGTTAAATATTTTATTTGGCTTCTCAAGATGGACTGAAAAGTTGGGCACCAGCTCCAGACCAATTCCTGGACGCACATCAAACACAGCCCTGTCATTTATCCAGTCAGTCAAAACAATCTTTTCCATCTAACTCTTTAATGTTTATGTCCTAAAAAGCTGCTAATTGAATCCAGCTCTTAAAATCTATTTGTTAAAATCTATACCATCTAATTTGTAAGTGGACAAAAATGAAAAAATACATATTAACCTTCCTGGCAAAACAGAAGGGACTCTACCATTCGTAACCAAAAGGAAGAAGGCGAAGTTCTTAATATTTAAATAGTTTTCTCTTAAAATATGAGAGACAAATTCCCAATGGTTTTAAGAAACTGAGAGTATCTAAAACTGTTTTTACAATTAAGGGGACAAAGTGTATTTAAAATTCCTCAGAAAAATCTAAAAATACAAAATTACTCTATAGATTTAGCCCAGTATTCCCTATCCCTCCAAAAAATAAGTGTAATCTTTTCTCCTGACTTTACTCATGAATTTTTATAATGTATCATATGCAGGAAGAAAACCACAGATAAACACTTTAAGATCTTCTGAATCACACTAAAAACCTCAAACTCATTTTATCTGCAGAAAGTCAAAAGCCCTGTTTTCTCCCTCGTGCTCTCATCGTGTATATAACCTAGAAGGAATTAAGTGGCCACCAGCCTATTTCTGATACCTTTTGCACACCTGGAATCACAGGTTCTTTCCATGATCACTGACACAGGACTGACTCCACAGAGGAACAGCAGTTAGATAAACTCTAAAACAACAAAGATCCCTTATAAAGGTTTCCATTGATTCATTAAGAAAATAAGGAAACTGAATGGGGGGAAGTAAGGGAGACAGGCATCCCCCAATCCAGGTTTTCCATTAAGAACCACTCAGTTAATGATTCTTTGCAATATTCCCTAGAGAAAGTAAAACTGTCATGAAAGTAATATATTTTAAAAATTGCAGCCAACATACAGTCAGGCTAAATTCTCGAATACCTAATTCACTGCAAGTTTTTATCTCGAAAGTTCAGCCAGTGGACTGGGATGTGACATACAAGCATTCAATTACAAAATTAGTCCGTATAAATCTCAAAGTCTAGTGGAGACAAACATAATTACAGTTTATTCTTACACACGCACCCACACACACACAGATTCTCTAAGTCATCTTTCTCACCACACATCTGAATATCAACGTGCACAATTTATTAATAGCGAATAATGAAGCCAGAATTACTACAATGGTTTCATTTACACGCATCAAACTCCAAATAATTTTTCCCTAAAATGGGGTAACACGACCATGTAAGAATATAAAAAACGTACTTCTAACATTAAAGATCTAACACACTTGGGATCATAAACACTTCGTAAGAAAAGTCTGCTATCCAGCAACCCCTCCAGACATTCTTTTCCATTTAGAAAAAGGAAGGGGAGGAGAGTGGGGAGAGAGAAAAACTTTACTTCAAAGTCCGTCTGAGCACAAACTTAGAAAGGGACTCAAAAAAAGTGTGTTTTTAAAGCAGGTTATAAGTGAGACACAAGTTCTGCGGCCTACAAGGAACAACCCCAAACATACTACCCTACAATCAAACACTTCCAAAACACAGAGGGTACAATGAGCCCGAGTCGTCGGATCAGGCAGACACACCGGAAAAGTCAACCTCGATCTCCTTCCCTCTAAAGTCGTGCGTTTCAGGTGTGTGGCACCGGCTGCTGCGCCTGGCAGCCGAGAGGGAAGGTTTTGCACGCGGGCATAAGTGGGCGAACAAGTTAACAACCGGGGAACACACACACACACACCCTCCCGTTAAGCGCTCCATCTTTAAGGAGTGTTTACTGCGCGCAGTCAGCAGCCGGATTCAATAATCCCCGCCACAGGAGCTCCTCATCCCCTCCACGACCCCACCTGGGCAGCAGCCCAAGGGCTGCTCCCCGACGCCCCGGGAGAGAGTAGTGCTTCTCGGCCAAGGCTTTTCGACCTCAAATCCGCCTGGAATTCCAACGGGGGGACCCCCCCCAACAACAACAACAAAAGACCCCCGACTCACCCTTGGCTTTTCTAAGAATTTCCCAACGAGGGAGAGTGGTTTTGCAATTACTCTCCCTGAACTAGGCCTTCCCACGTCCCCGACCTCCCACTCACCATTGATCGCGACCCTGGCCCTTCTCAAGGCCACAGGCACCCCCCGCCGGCTCGCCCACCCCGCGGCCGCCCTGGCCTGGCTCCCGCCGCCCGCCCAACCCCCTCACCTGTCAGGCGCAGCTTGACGGGCCCGTTCCTCCGGCCCCCGGGGTTAGACATGTCCCCGGCGGCGGGGGCGGCGGCGGGGCTGCGGCCGCGGCGCGGGGCCCGGGGCCGGCGGGCGGCGGGCGGGGCGGGGGCGACGGCGAGGCGCGGCGCAGTCACCACAGCGGCCGGGGCTGGGGCCCGAGCAGCCGGCGCCGCGGCCGCCACGGCCGGAGGGTCCCGGATGTGCCGAGCGTCGTCGCCATGAGCCGCGGAGGGAGCGGGACGCCGAGCTCCCCCCTCCTCCCACTTCTCTTTCCTTGGCCCGGGCCGCACAACAAAGCGGCAGCCGCGGCCGGCCGCGCCGCCTCCGCCCGCGCCCCCGCCGCCTCCACGCAGCCTCCTCTGCCTTTCCCTCTTCTCGGCTCGGTGAGGCCCAGGAGCCGACGGGGCCGGGCGGTTGAGGCGGGCGGTGCTCGGCGGCGCCGGAGCAGGATTCTGGGCTCGGCCGCTTCCTCCTCCACCCGCCCTCTTGTCTGAGGAAACCCGGTCCTGGGGCCGCCGCCGCCACTCAGCGGCTCCGGGGGGCGGGGTGGAGACGGGGGCGGGGCCGACGGGGCGGGGCGGGGCCGACGGTGCGGGGCGGGGGCGGGGGCGGGGGTGGGGCCTGGGTGGCCGCGCGCGGAGCACCCGGGGGGCGGAGGCGCCAGGCCTGGCTTCGGCCTGGGCGCGGCGGTCCGGGCTGATGAGCCCTGCCGTCCCACGCAGAACTTGAGGAAGAAGCGGGCAAAGGATCCGGGTGGCTGCGCCGACCTCTGTGGTGCCAGGAGGGCCTGGAGTTCAACCCGCTTAAGGAAGAGCTTTTGTCTGCGCAATACAGGCTGCCTTTATTAGACGCCCACCGCGTGCAGGGCGCTTCTCTGAGAGGCAGGGGCCAGCGGCTAGAACCGAACCTGCTACGGTCCGGAGTGAGCCTCGGCTGGAGTGAGGCAGGAGACGCTCTTCCCACACCGAGGGTTCCGGCAGATCCCCAAAGGTGTTTTGCTCCTGGTAGCGTAGTTTCCACCTCCATCCAGGACTCACCTGATGAACGAGATCAGGTTACCAGCCTGCTTGGGCTCTTTTTCTCAACTGTAGCGCAGGGATAGGCGGATGATAATGCCTTAAAGGATAATTAACAAGATAAGCCTTCGAGAGCAATGTATGAAAGCTCTTCGTACAGGACTGTATTTTGTTATCTCAGGAGGAAAAAAATAGAAAATGAAATAAAAATAAATGTACCTTACCCTTTGACCCTGTAATTGCACTCAGGAATTTATTCTTGATATAATAGTACAGAAGATGTTATTGCAAAATTCGGTTAATAACAAAAAGGAGACGAGCTGACAGCCTAATGGCGAATTTCATTACATCAACCGCATAGGTTTTAATGCCCCCATTTAAGTGGCAATTACGAAGATCATATAATATGGAAGAGTTTACAAATAATCAAAGTTTAAAAGCAGAATAAAAAGTTGTATGTATGCATGCAAAAATATATACATGGAGGATTTTTTTGTGTGCTGTTTTGCTTAAAGCTACTATTGCAATTTTAAATGTTTAATAAAATCTGATACATTTTAATACTGTATCAGTTGTTTCTTTTAATTCATCAATAATGTCATTTTATTCTCCAGATCAAGTTACCTCCAAGAACTTCTCATCAATCTGGATGAAGTGAAGTGAAGTGAAAGTCGCTCACTCCTGTCCAACTCTGCAACCCTGTGGACTATACGGTCCATGGAATTCTCCAGGCCAGAATACTGGAGTGGGTAGCTGTTCCCTTCTCCAGGGCATCTTCCCAACCCAGGGATCAAACCCAAGTCTCCTACATTGCAGGCGGATTCTTTATCACCTGAGCCACAAGGGAAGCCCAAGAATACTGGAGTGGGTAGACTATCCCTTCTCCAGCGTATCTTCCGGATCCAGGAATCAAACCGGGGTCTACCGCATTGCACGCGGATTCTTTACCGACTGAGTTATCAGGGAAGCTCATCAATCTGGATACAGTCCTACAATTAAACTGATGCAAAAATTATATAAAGTTCCGGAAGTCAGACTAGAAATTCAGGAGACAGTGCTAGAAATTCATTCAACAAATGCTGAGTGCCTGCTATGTGCAGTTAACTCTTCTTTGTGCTACACAAGCTCTGAAAATACATTAAACAATTTCAACAATGGTTGCCATTACA
Organism: Bubalus kerabau; assembly: GCF_029407905.1. Classification (NCBI taxonomy): domain Eukaryota; kingdom Metazoa; phylum Chordata; class Mammalia; order Artiodactyla; family Bovidae; genus Bubalus; species Bubalus kerabau. The sequence goes on along the minus strand of NC_073627.1, from coordinate 15,332,362 downwards.
GTTTAAAAGACTAGACGAATAATGGCAATAAAACTTAGCAAACGGATGTATACATACACATCTGCCTTATTCTAATGGCACACACTGTTCCCAACCACCTACTAACACAGTTTGCAGTTTTGTATTAGGTAAGAGAAGTTAAGATCTCAGAGAACAATGGAAGAGCTGTGGAGATTGCCTGTTGTGAAGTTTAAAGCAGTACATTCAAATGTGCAAGTGACAGTTCAGGAAAAAATGCATACATGCTTAATATGCAGAGAAGGATTCTGTTTAGGCTTGCCTGCATATAAGTTTAAATCTTGTTGTTGTTGTTTTTTTTAAAAAAAAGATTCGGATAAGAATACCTTAAAACCATACTATTGAGGAGAGCTCAACTTTCATTAGATTTTATTTCAGCCTTAGACGCACAGCATTGCTTCATCCCTGGAGAAGGAAAGGGCAACCCACTCCAATATTCTTGCCTGGAAGATCCCATGGACAGTGGAGCCTGGTGGGCTACAGTCCACGGGGTCACAAGGAGTTGGACGCGACTGAGTGACTGAGCATGCATGCATTGCTTCATCATGGCAACATTTTTAGACATATTTTTGAGAAAAAAAGGGAGGAACAACTCCTAGGGAATTCACTCTTTTCTTCCTTCCTAAAATAGAAATCTACTTCTAATGTAAATCATACCTGCACATGACTCTAATGGGTACAGGAATTGCAGAAAATCTTTTCAAAGACTTTTTATTCCCTTGTGACTTCTAATTTGCTCTCAGTGGAATTGTGCACCTTTTATCAAATCATTGTTCTAGGCATCTGTCTTAAGTATACTAACTCCACCTATTTCATACCAATAAAATATGTCTTTTTCCATGAATGCCACTTAATAGAACCTTCCAATGAAAATGGTGTAAGAACTCATTAAACACCATTTTTGAGCAAAAGTTTTAAACTCTTTTCATTAACTTATTTTAATCACTTCAAGTTGTGCTCTTTAGGATAATATCCTAGACCAGAGGTGAAAAACTACACACTGTTCTAAGAATATTTAAAACCTTTTGTTTAAATATGTTTCTGTTTTCCAAGGCTGATGTTAAATTTGATGTGACTTTGCAAGAAAATGCTTACCATCTGTAGTTGGTATTTTTCTTCTGCTTCAGCCATTAATATATTTTGTACCTAGAAGGGCTGTCTCCAGTAATAAAAAATCTGTCTGAGGTAAGGTTATGTTAATAATGGTACTCCTGTGAAGCTATTTTTGTAGTGTAAATTTCAATTTTAATACAGTTTACGTGCCATGGAAAAAGCAAACATCAAGCACTCAGCAGTTTCTACCACTGCTTAAAAATTCAACTTTCTTCACCGTTTAAATATTATTAATTTTCTGATGCTGGAAAAGGTTGAGGGCAGAAAGAGAAGAGAGCATCAGAGGATGAGATGGCTGGATGTCATCACTAAAGCAATGGACATGAACTTGGGCAAACTCCAGGAGATGGTGAGAGACAGAAAGGCCTGGCATGCTGCAGTCCATGGAGTCGCAAAAAGTCGGACATGACTGGGCGACTGAACAACAACAATTTAATTTAATATTTACTTCTGGCTTCCTCCAAATCAGTTTATAACTGAGGAAGCAGCCAAGAACTGCCACCATATACCTTGTCAACCTGACTCTCCCCACCCCCCACCACCTCCACTCATTTCCTCTCTGCCTCTGCCTGTCTCAGGTCCTCAAAATAAGGTTCACTAAAAACACTCACATGTAGTCCTGTCCTGACATGATTTACAATTAGGTCACGTTCTGAGCTGTTCTCTGTGACCCCATCCCTCAACCCCTCCCAGCAGACCTGGTCCCCAATGGTAGAAGCTAAGGCCCCATCTAGGACCTCTCTCTCTCCTGGTCTGGGCTCCCCCATGCTCCTCACCTCAGCTCTGGCCTCTAAGGTGATATACTAAGATGGTAGTCCTTAACCACATCCTCTTCTGAAGGAATCTGCCCTCACCCATGGCTCTAACACAGTACCCCAGGCTCCATCCCCAGAGACACTGATTCAGCAGGTTGGGTGGGGCCCATGAGTTTACATTACTAAGGCTCGGATGGAGAGAACCTGCTTTGAAAATCACTGCCTTAGACAAGGGATGAGCCTGGGTGGCCCCAGTTGTACTAGGTGGGCTTGGCCTCAGCTAACTGAGCCAAAGGTACGTGAGTGACTAAGTGGCCAATCAGATTTTCTCTCCTTGGAACGTGAAATGGGCCATGGGGCCACTAAGTTAGAGGTGGGGAGTTGAGTGGAGAAATCCTAGAGTTCGCCGCTAAGGAAGCCACTTTAAGGCCCAATTAGATAAATAAAAGAGGAAATGAGTGTGTAGAAAAGAAACTAACAAAACAGACAAGCAGAGAGAAGTGGAGATAAGAGGTTTCATAACTAAAGAGGGAAACAAAGAGAGTGATTGTCTGACCAGTTTCCTGCCGGTACTCCCAGCCCAGGTGTAACTTCTTACAACTAGTTTCCAAAGGATCTCACTGTACAGAATAACCAACCCATCTCTGACTAAAGCAAATTTAAGGGGATCCTTTCCCATTCATTCACTTTGCCTCTACTTGGAACACTGTTTCCTCTTCAGGCTGTCCTAAACTTTTCCCTAGACACCTTTAGGTTCTGCAGTGCTCCTGCCTGTGTTCTTCCCCAGAACTGAGTCTCACTTGCAACCCAGTCTGTGGCTTGGATCCTAGCAGAGTCAGCATTTCTAGAATCGAATACAGTCTAATACATGTGGCTATGCTGCTCTTGACATATGGCTAGTGATGTCCTGCAAGTATAAAATGCACATTGGATTTGAAAGACTTAGCATGGGGAGGGCTTCCCTGGTGGCTCAGTGGTCAAGGATTCGCTTGCCAGTGTATGAGACAAGGGTTCGATCCCTGATCCCAGAAGATCCCACATGCCCAGGAGCAGCTAAGCAAGTGTGTCACAACTATTTAGCCCGTGCTCAGAGCCCAGGAGCTGCAACTACTGAAGCTCACACCTACAGCCCGTGCTCCACAACAAGAGAAGCCACCACAGTGAAAAGCCCGAGCACAGCAACTACAGAGTAGCCCCTGCTCTCCTCAACTAGAGAAAAGCCCATGTATCAGTGAAGAACCAGAACAGCCAAAAACAAAGAAAATTTTTAAAAGCTTTTTTAAAAAGGACTTGGTATGGGGGGGGAAAGGAAGGCAAAAACAAATATCTTAACCTTTTTTATATTAATGCCATATTGAAATTATAATACTTTGGGTATATTGAATTAAATAAAGTCTTTTTTTTTTTTTTTTTGCTTCATAACATATGGGGGTCTTGGTTCCCCAACCAGGAGTCAAACTCACATCCCCTGCACTGGAAGCACAGTCTTAGCCACCGGACCACCAGGGAAGTCCCAAAATAAGGTCTTATTGTCCCCATTTCTTTTTACTCTTCCTGATATGACTACTGGAAAGTTTAAAACTACAGGTGTGACTCACTTTTATCTATTTATTTATTTAGCCCACATTGCCCAGCTTGAGAGATGGTCTTGATTCCCCAACCAGGGATCAAACCCAGGCCCTCAGCAGTAAGAGCTCAGAGTCCTAACCACTGGACCACCAGGGAACTCGTGTAACTCACTTTGTATTTCTATTGAACACTGGTGATCTAGAGGATGATGACGACCCCACCCATCTACCTCCAGAAGTTTTGCCACCAGCCAGCTGGATTCCCCATCAGTGGGCTCTGTGGTCTGCCCAGCATCAGACTGTCCCTGCATCACTCTTAGGACCTTATCCTACCCACCCAGCTCTGCAACCAGTTTCTTTTCTTTGGCCAGAGGGCATGTGGGATCTAGTTCCCTGATCATGATCTAGTTTGACCATGATCAAACTCGAGCCCCCTGCATTGAAAGCACAGAATCTTAACCACCAGACTACCAGGGAAGTCCTTGCCACCAACTTCTAAAACTAGGTCAGTTCAGCAGCAACTATCTCACACTAGTGAGTGTGGGATAATTTTGTGTCAGGACCCTCTTTCTGCCACTTCTCCACCTACCTGGGTTTGACTTAAACTGATTATCATACTTTGTGCCTAAGTCTTGCAATTGGATAGATCTTATATAGCTGATTCCTACATCCAGTAGAGAAATGAACTTAATGACCTAAGTTATGGGTTGAATTTTTGACCTCCCCTCCAAAAAATATGTTACAGTCCTAAACTCCACTCCCAGTACCTGTAAATATAATCTTATTTGGAAATAAGTTCTTCATTTAAGATGAGGCCATTAGGGTGGGTTTGAATTCAACACGACTGGTATCCTTAACGAAGAAGAAAATGCTATTTGAAGTCGGAGACACACAAGAAGAATGCCGTATGGTGACAGAGGCAGAGACTGGAGTGTGTAGATGCCAGCCAAGGAATGCCAAAGATTGTTGGCCCCACCAGCAGAAGCTAGGAAGAGCGACTTCCCCAGTGGTCCAGTGGCTAAGAATCCACTTTGCAAGGCAGGAGACGCCAGTTTGATCACTGGTCTGGGAACTAAGATCCCTCGTAGCGAGGATCTACTAAGCCCGTGGACCACAACTAGGAAGTACAAGCGCCGAAGCAAAAGATCCGTGTGCCACAAGGAAGACCTGATGCAGCCAAAGAAACATTTTCTTTAAAAAAGATGCTTGGAAGAGGCAAGGAAGGATTCTACCCAGAGTGTCAGAGAGAGCATGGCCTTGCCTGCAACTTAATTTTGGACTTCTAACCTTCATAACTATGGGAAAATAAATTTCTGTTGTTTTCTGCCACCCAGTTTGTGATTCTTTGTCACGAGAGCCCTAAGAAACTAAAACAACCTCTCAGTCCCTTCCATACCCGGTTGTATTATATACAATACAGGTAAAAAGACACACAACGTAACTGTTTTTCATCATTTGTTGCATTTACAATATTGTGTGTTTTTTTTTAATTTAAATCCTGTAAATTTAGCCCATTTTTAATGCCCCCATTTTCAAATGTCTTAAGTACACAGACTGCCCTCTGATACTGCGAATTCTGAGTTAAAAGAGAATGTAATTTGAAGGCACTGCATATTTTCCAAAGCCAATTTGGTGATTTAAGCGTGGAAGTATTACAATGAAATGTTTGAAAAGTTATCTGTGCATGGTTTGCTGTAAGCTGATATCATGAAGCAACACATCTTTTCGGGATGAGGCAGCAGCCCCAGCCCCAGGGGAAAGGGAGCGGGCGCATCACTCAACTACAGCTACTTGGACAACTGAGCAACACAAGCAGGCCCAGCCGAAGAGTCCTATCCAATCAGCTTCAACATAAAACCTGTAGTAGCTACAACATGATTCTCTAAGGGCGGGATGGGAGGAGATGTGGAAATATTTGTATGATGCAGTCTTTATGGGTAATGCAGAGAATATGGGCCAGAATGAGATCAACATGGCTCAAAAGCCAATGGGTCAATGTCAACCATTGCTTAAAAACCTTCAATGGCTGCTCACTGCCTTTGGAATCCAATCCAAACAGCGTTAGTGGCACAAAAGGAATGCTCCTGATGTAAATCTGTAAACTTTTTAAAAGCAGAAAACAAGACTGTCTGTGTGGAATAATCCCAATTCTAATTTTTAAATAAATATACTCGTAAATACATTCATTCATTACAAATGGCATGTAGCAGCTAAGCATATAGTAGCTGCTGAGTACTGTTCTTAGAGCTCGTAATCTAGTGGAGGAAGACAGTCAACAAGTAAACAATAAGTAAAATGAAAGAGTAAAAAGAGAATTATCTGTTGCTCTCTAAAATGCACTTTCAATGTTAGAGTCAAATCAACCACAGCAATTCTCCAGAGTTTTACTGAACATGTTTAGAAAGATTTTACCTCTTTCTTACTAAACATTAGCTAGGAAGGACAGGCACTGTGGGGTCATATTATGGCCCTCAGTGGCAGACACTGTCATTGGAGACTGGAGTCAACACAGAGGAAGAGGGGCCAAGGGATGGAGAGAGTGGAATATGATCTTGACTATCCCACTGAGTCCCTGGATCCAGCCATTCCAAAAGCCATCACATAGTTTGGATCACATGTTCAGTCACTTGCTCACAAGAGTCCTAGCTGATACATTGAGGGAAGCAAAATCTCTGGGGTGAAAACTGCAATGAGGTCTCCAAGTGAATAATCATTGAGGAGGTGAAGAATTGGCTCCAAAACACAGGCCAGCAAACGTTTTCTGTAGAGGGCCAGAGAGTAACTATTTCAGGCTTTGCCAGCCATAGAGCCTCTGTTGCAACAATTAATATCCAACTCTGGTGTCATAACACAAGAGCATCGTTGGATGAATAGGTGTAGTTATGTAATAAAACTTTATTTACAAAAACAAGCAGTGGGCTAGATTTGGTGCACTGTCCATAGCGCTAACCCCTGCTCTAGACCTAAGGCCATAAGCAAAGAGGACAGTGTCAGAGTCAGTAGAGTTCTGCAAAGTGTTTTTCCAAGATCTGTGAAACCTGAAACCATTTAACAGTTGAGGAAAGGGGGCCAGTACAATTCTAACCAGAACTAATGCTTACTGAAGTCTCACTACGTGTCAGATACTTCCCTAAAAGATATATCATTTAGGAGGTTTGGGTTAGCAAGAAACAGAAAGCCTAATTCAAACGAACTTAAATAAAAGAGAAGATTTTTTGTTTCTTATAAAAAGTAGTTCTGAGATAGAGTTGACTTGGTAATTGGAGTTTCAGTGGTTTAGTGATACGTTCAAGGACCCAGGTTCTTTCCACCTGATACTTCTGCCTTCCTCGGGGTTTTGGTTTTACCTTCAAGTAACCATGACCACAAGACGGCTACAATAGCCCCAGGCTTCATGTCCAGACCAAACAATCTTCAAAAGAGACAGATCGTCTCTTTCTCTGTCTGCTTCTTCAGTCAGTCAGTCAGTTCACTCGCTCAGTCATGTCCGACTCTTTGCGACCCCATGAATCACAGCACGCCAGGCCTCCCTGTCCATCACTAATTCCCGGAGTTCACTCAAACTCATGTTCATCTTAGGAGTGAAGAAATCTTTCCCAGAAGTCCCTGTATGCTAGCATCTTTCCCTCTAGGCTCTCATTGGTCAGAACTTTATCCTAGCCCACACTTAAACTAACCATTGGCCAAGGGAATGGAATTTCCATGACTAGTTGAGAATCATCAAGAACGACTCCTGATCTAGGCTACTAGAGAATTCAGAAGATAATACAGAGGATGTATGACTACTGAACAAAATCAGAGTTCTGTTGGGAAGGAAATATGCGGACCAGAAATGGATACTGGATAAGCAACCACAAGTGATTTTATTGGGTGATAAACCTTTCCACATTTTACAGATGAGAAAATAAGGTTCAGTGAGAGGAAAGTGACTAGCTCAGGGTCATACACCTCAAGAGACTGGACTCAGATCCAGGTCTGGGACTACAGTGCCCAAGACCTCCACACTAAAGTGTTACAGTAGAGCTGAGGATGTTAGAGAACAGGATAGCTCCAAAGATTGCCTTAAAGTCAAGTAAAACTGAGCCAGTTATTAAACCTGTGATGTAACCAGACCTCCCTAGCAGTGTGAACCATTCAGCTTCTGCTGTGTAACAAACCACCTCATCATTTCATGTGTAAAGCCACAATCATTTATTTAGCTCACAATTATATGGGTCAGCACTTTGGACTGGGTTTCCGGGCTCAGCTGGATCACTTATGCATCTTTGGTCAGCTGCTGGTCAGCTAGCAGATCAGCTGGGGACTGGCTGCTCTAAGTGGCCTCAGGTGGGATGGCTTGGCTTTGTTCTACGTGGCCGCTCATCCTCCACAGGCTGGCTTGGGCTTGTTCACAGGGAGGATAGGCTGAGCGCCAAGAGGGAAGTGGAGCTACACAAGGCCTATTGAGTCGTAGCTCAGCTCAAGGAAAAGTTACTTCTTGGTTAGCGACTGAGCTGAAAAAGGATTCTATTTTCTCATTCCATAGAAAGATCAATGCTATGAACACTTTTGTGAAACATTATGCCCTATATCCATGTTATAGTTCAGGACGTGATCAGTAGGTTGGCCAACATCACCTAGGCTTCCAGAGGACAAGGACTCTTAACCAGAGCTGGCAGGTGATGCCAAGGAATGGAACATGGATTTAGTACAGACTTGGAAGAGTAGTACTGTGGTCAGTGGATTAAGCCTGGGATAAGACAACACAAGGAGAACATCTGAAAACCAAATGTTTTAACCCAAAGACAAAACGATATCCAATCAATTTGTGCCCCTACCAAAAGATATTCCATATGGCAATCAAGAGACTAGAGGGACTTCCCTGGCAGTCCAGTGGTTAGGATTCCAAGCTTCCAATGCAGGGAGCCAGGGTTCAATCCCTGGTTGGGGAACTTAAGATTCCACATGCTGCATGGCACAAAAAAAGACTAAAGTCAGATTTTTTACTATCCTGGTAGAATAAATATAAACTATACATTCATTCATCAAAATATGTACTGTACCAAATGCTGTCAAACTTGAATTCTTAGTTTTCAAGTTCCTGTCTTTAAAAATAGTCTTCAGAATGACTTGTATTATCTTTATAGGAACCAAGAGGGTTTCCCTTCAATATCAGAATTTCTTGTTTGCAAAACTATTAAAATATGTGGTGTAACCATTTGAAAATATTGATATGCCTTGTTTCTGAATTCATTCACTACTATCATTAGCAGTTTGAACCTATGATCATATGTAGGCATTTAAAACTTTCTGGAATTAGTTTCTAAGGAAAGGCAGTGAGCACAAGCACATTGTTTTTCATCTTATGAACCCATTCAGAAATTTGCAGTCTGTAGGTATGAACTTACACAGAGTGAAGCTTGGCCCACAGCATGTCTGAAAGTGGAATCTGTCTCCTGTGAATTCGCATAACAAAAGAGGGATTGCCAAAACTAGCAACTTTCTTCAACTACAGGTGAAATAATATTCTTACAAAGTAAATCCTCACACTGTGAAACCGTACAGACTCAGTTCACTAAGCATTCACTGAATAGTTTTCCATAGAATTGAAGCCATGAAAAGCAATTCAGCCAGTCAAGACCACAGAGGGAATTCCTCTCCTGCGTCATCATGCTGGAGACACAAGAAAGAACTCTGAGTAAACCAAAGTGAAACCTGTCTACCCTCACAGTAAAGCAGCCTGAAAGGAGAAATTCTTCTGGCTTCAGTTATCTCAGCTTTGGGGCTTCCCAGGTGGTCCTGCTGGTAAAGAACTCATCTGCCAATGCAGGAGACATGAGACTCGGGTTCAGTCCCTGGGTCAGGAAGAACTCCTGGAGGAGGGCATGGCAACCCACTCCAGTATTCTTGCCTGGAGAATCCCATGGACAGAGGAACCTGGAGGGTTACAGTCTATAGAGTCACAAAGAGTCGGACACGACTGAATGAGCACAGAAAGAGAAAATGGTCATGAATATGAATATAAAAGCACACAGAAAATTAAAAAAGCTATCTACTTATTGTTTAATGCTTATTGTGAATTTTCTTGTTGAGATGGGAATTTTGAATGTACCATTTGTGATTTTATTATAGCTAAATAATCTATAATGTATGCAACTAATAGAATGCCATATTGGCCTTTAAAAATGCTAAGTAGATAAAGTATATTAACATACTGAATTGTATATTTGTAATAAAGTTAAGTTTATTTAAGAAAATTGAGTTAAATATCACTAAGTAGTACATATTAACAAAGAAGTTGAGAACACATGACCTAGTGATTTTATTTAGAATAAAAACTTTATATCCCAGCAAGAAGTTACAAAGTATCTTAATATCGAACCATAGAGGGTCAGTTATATAAATTATGGCACATTCATATTACATGGACTTCCCTGGTGGCTTAGTGGTAAAAAATTTGGCTGCCAATTCAGGATGCTCAGGTTCGATCCCTGGGTTGGGTAGATCCCCTGGAGAAGGGAATGATTACCCATTGCAATATTCTTGCCTGAGAAATCCCATGGACAGAGGAGCCTGGTGGGCTACAGTCCAAAGGGTCACAAAGAGTTGGACATGACTTGGTGACTAAACAACAACATTATTAATATTATGGAATACATTCAGTCATTAAAATAATATAGAAATATGTTTTAAAAATAAAGATACATAGCACACATATGCATAAATATTAATATTATTAATATGTATATTTCTTCATGTGGGGAAATGCTTCCAACATGCTATAAAGTGAAAAAAACTTTATAATGTAGTATTACTGCATAAATTTATTAACAAAAATATATATGCAGATTTAAATATCTTGAAAGAAATATATCCAAATGTAACAAGTCATTTCTAGGTAATGGGATTTCTATTTCTTCTGTTGCATATTCATATTTTCCACCTATTTCTATAATGAACATCTACTATTCTTGTAAGAAAACAGTTTAAAATATTAAGTTTTTAGTAAGATAAAAGTAGACAAATAAAAAAATGAAAGATGACATACATGAATGTCATTCATCAACAACAGTGTATCAACTAGATGATGGCATCATATAGGACTTTTATTTTCCTCTTTAATTCTGATGTTTTTCTGATTTTTCCACAATGAGCATATATTAAAATCATATTACCTATGTTAGTAACATAAAGAAAGAAAGTGAAAGTGTTAGTCGCTCAGTCGTGTCCAACTTTTTGCTACCCCATGGACTGTAGCCCCCGCCAGGCTCCTCTGACCATAGAATTCTCCAGACAAGAAAACTGGAATGGGTAGCCATTCCCTTCTCCAGGGGATCTTTCCTACCCAGGCATGGAACCCAGGTCTCCTGCATTGCAGGCAGTTTCTTTATCATCTGAGCCACCAGGGAAGCCCCGTTAGCAGCATTCAGTTCAGTTCAGTTCAGTCGCTCAGTCGTGTCGACTCTTTTCGACCCAATGAATCGCAGCATGCCAGGCCTCCCTGTCCATCACCAACTGCCGGAGTTGACTCAGACTCACGTCCATCGAGTCAGTGATGCCATCCAGCCATCTCATCCTCTGTCGTCCCCTTTTCCTCCTGCCCCCAATCCCTCTCAGCGTCAGAGTCTTTTCCAATGAGTCAACCCTTCTCATGAGGTGGCCAAAGTACTGGAGTTTCAGCTTTAGCATCATTCCTTCCAAAGAAATCCCAGGGCTGATCTCCTTCAGAATGGACTGGTTGGATCTCCTTGCAGTCCAAGGGACTCTCAAGAGTCTTCTCCAGCACCACAGTTCAAAAGCATCAATTCTTTGGCGCTCAGCCTTCTTCACAGTCCAACTCTCACATCCATACATGACCACAGGAAAAACCATAGCCTTGACTAGACGGACCCTTGTTGGCAAAGTAATGTCTCTGCTTTTGAATATGCTATCTAGGTTGGTCATAACTTTCCTTCCAAGGAGTAAGCGTCTTTTAATTTCATGGCTGCAGTCACCATCTGCAGTGATTTTGGAGCCAAAAAAATAAAGTCTGACACTGTTTTCACTGTTTCCCCCTCTATTTCCCATGAAGTGATGGGACCAGATGCCATGATCTTCGTTTTCTGAATGTTGAGCTTTAAGCCAACTTTTTCACTCTCCACTTTCACTTTCATCAAGAGGCTTTTTAGTTCCTCTTCACTTTCTGCCATCATTACATATTAATAATACTAATATTTCACCCCACGTTGGGTAAGTGAGCAGGGGAAGAAAAATGGTTGCAGTTAGGAGAAAGGTTACTTCAATGAACCAAAAATTTCTATATTATCATCAACTGCTATAGATTCCTTCTTCAGAAAAGTGACTCTCCACAACAATGTTAATCATCTATCTGCCAATATAAAATAAAAAGTTAAAAAGAAATGTGACTGTCATGGCAAGATTCCTAAATGAAGCCAATAACTGTAATTTGCAAATACCAGCAACACATTTGTATTGGTCCAAATGGTGGTGGGATTCCCTGACTCAACACCGCCCCCTTCCTGTGATCATAGCATTTTTCTCTAAGACAAGGACAGCCCTATACCAAATTCAAGTGAGAAAACTGGAGCTTAACAGGGATCCCTGGGGTCACTTGGATTCAAAGTCAATTGCTCAAGTAGAAGCTGAGGGAGACATGAACCGAAAACAGCTCCTGTGGAAATGACTTCAGGCTTTTAGCTGACAGTGGGCTCAGCATGAGTCATTCAGGGTCATGGGCTCTTTAGCTGGATTCACAGCAGGAGTCTATTGGGGTGAGGGTCATGATAGTTGCCCTCTACCTGCAGCCCATCAGCCCACACCATGAGTAACACTTTCAGTTCTGAGTGTGATACTGTAAAAAGGACCAGGTAGAAAGGAACCAAGATGCTGAGGGACGTCAAGCCATGTCCCATGCAGAAGGAAAAGCCGAGAAACAAAACTCAGAGGAACACATCAGCTGCCTTAAAATAATAAGAGATCGTGTTCAGGTGAATTAACATTCTGCCACATAGTTTTTCAGGGAGGAACCATGACCAATGTGATGGAGCTGGGGTTGGAATTCTATTGAGACAGACCTTGAGACGGGAGGAATGCTTTTTGAGTCATTTGAACCGGCAGAAGATACACCGGCTTTGAATCTGCTCCTCAAAGTGTGGTCTGTAGAACTAGAGCATGGACCTCAGGGGAAGCCCATGAGAAAAACAGTGCTGGGTCTCAGGGCCAGCCCAGACATATTGAATCAGAACCTGCAGTTCAAAAAGATGCCCAGGTGACAGAAAGGCATATTCAAATTGGACAGGCACTGGTTTGGACTGCCCACTTGGGGAGGGGATAAGTACCCTGTTGCTCTGGAGAGAAATCAGGTGGGACTACCCTCATTCAGGAGTGTGTAGAGAACTTAAAAACCGGAAGGCTGTCTCAGAAAGACTTCTGATAAGAATGTTCATTGAAGGGACTTCCCTGGTGATCCAGTAGTTAAGACTGGATCACGCTGCCAATGCAGGTGGATCGGGTTTGATCCCTGGTCAGGGTCTAAGATTGCACAGGCTGAGCCCTGTGGCCAAAAGATTAAAAGTAAAAAAAGTTCATTGAATAAGAGTTTGAATTAGAAAAAGAAAATATCTGGTAAAAACTATAAGAAGAAAATGTATAGCCATTAAAAATTATATCTCAGATGAATGTTTAAAGGTATTAACAGGTTCATTAAAAGTATTCATAATATATTTAGGGAAAATAAATTACAAAATAATATGTTCAGTGTGATATTTACCATGTGTATTTAACATTCACTTAAAAATAATTATGAAAACCTTAAAAAAAGTTATCTAGCCTATGAAGCCGAGAAGGCAATGGCACCCCACTCCAGTACTCTTGCCTGGAAAATCGCATGGACGGAGGAGCCTGGTAGGCTGCAGTCCATGGGGTCGCTAGGAGTCGGACACGACGGAGCGACTTCACTTTCACTTTTCACTTTCATGCATTGGAGAAGGAAATGGCAACCCATTCGCGTTCTTGCCTGGAGAATCCCAGGGGTGGGGGAGCCTGGTGGGCTGCCGTCTATGGGGTCGCAGAAAGTCGGACACGACTGAAGTGCCTTAGCAGCAGCAGCAGCCTATGAAGACTGATTTTTTTTTAATGTTTATTATAGAAAAGAATAATTGCTCATTGTAAAATTTGGAAAATGGCAAAAACTATAAAGGAGGAACTAAAAATGACTTATTATATCTACCAATCAAAGATAACCACTGTATATTTCATTTTATTGCTTATTCTATGGAAATTTGTGTATTTTTAACAATATTTTTCTGATTATAAAAGTAATACAAGTTTAATGCAGAAGATTTGGAGAAATACAAAGGAGAAAATTGTATGTATTTATATTTAATCACTATTAATATTTCAATCCTAGTTGTGTTTTTAAAATATTTAAGTCTCTCTTGAATTTGTTACAATACTGCTTGTGTTGTTTATGTTTTGGTTTTTTGGCCTGTGTGGCATGGGGGATCTTAGCTGCCTAACCAGGGATTGAACCTGCTCCCCCTGCATTGGAAGTTGAAGTCTTAACCACTGGACTGCCAAAGAAAGCTCCCAACTTGTGTTTTTATGCATAAACATAAAAAAAATTTTAAACCAAGTTGTTACCATACTGCAAATCAATTTTACATCCAGATTTTTTACCTATCACGAGACTATTTCCAAATCATTAAATATTATTTTTATAAGTGGCTGTATAGTATTTTGGCCTTCCCTGGTGGCTTGGTGGTAAAGAATCCACCTGCCAATGCAGGAGTTGATGCAGGAGACACAGGTTCAAATCCCTGGGTCAGGAAGATGTCTGGAGAAGGATATGACTACCCACTCTACTATTCTTGCTTAGAGAATCCCATGGACAGAGAAGCCTAACGGGCTACAGTCCATGGGGTCGCAAGAGAGTCAGACATGACTTGGCCACTAAAACAACAACAATGTAGTTTTTTATCCAATAAATACACTTGATTTATTGCCTGTTTCCATAGTGATGAATATTTAGGTCATTTCCAATTTTTCACTAGTTTTTATCTCTAAAGAATACTCTTGCTCATAACTCCCTGGTTCTTTTATTAGAATGAGTCTTAAAATTGGGATTCCCTTGAAGTCAAAGGGTGTGAACTCTCTCAGTACAGTCTTTTTTTCAAACAAACGAGGCTATTTCACTGCATGACCACCACTCCTTCTTTTCCTAAAAGCTGACTGTATGGACTGGCAATTCTCTGGACTCAGATATTTTCTTGAAATTGGCTTTTTCTTTAATGACATACATATTCAGTTTCTTCCATACCTTTTTGCTTATTCTGATGTGCTACTGTCTCATGGATCAATTTTGATCACATATTTCTCTGGAAAAATTTTCCACTTCATCGAGAATTGCAGATTTACTAGACTTGAGTTGAACATCATACATTTTAAATTTTGAGAGGTTACTTCTCATCTTATATTCTCTTCCTCATTTCTAAATCTAGTTATTGTGGGGGTTTCCCCCCTTTTTACATCTACTTAGATCATCAGATTTTTTCAATATTTCAAAGAATTAGCCCTTCAGTTTATTTATCAATTCAACCTTATCTCTGACTCATTTACTTTCCCAAGCCTAAAAACAATAAAAGTGACTACAAAAGAAAAAATGATAGAATTAACTTTATAAAATTATTTTTTAAACTTATGCAGGCCCAAGAAAAATTAGCACAAAAGCGAAAGAAACAGACTGCACTTCGTTTCCAAAAGTGATTAGGGAAGTATTTATATATTTACTATGTAGATAAACAAATTAGCAAGGAAAAAACCCCAAACCCAAAGTAGTTGCACATATAGTTCAAAGAAAAATTTTTAATATTCAACAAATTTTAAAATTTTTCATTTGTTAAAATATGTGTAAGTAATTGAATCAGGAAAGTATAACAGTAAAGAATAACCTCATGTTAGTTTCATAGAACTCCTTGCCTTTTTTTAATAATAGCCTTATTGAGGTATAATTCAATTATGCAAGTCACTGCTTTTAAAGTGTGCAAACCAGTGGTTTTTAGTGTAGTCACAGAGTTGTATAACCATATCACTATCTAATTTTAGAACATTTTCATCACCCCAGAAAGAAACATTGAACCCACTAAAAGTCACTTCCTGCCCCCCTCCCTTCAGCAGTGGACAATCACAAATCTACTTTCTGCCTTTTTAAATTTGCTTATTGTGGACTTGCAATGAGTGGTCATTTGTGACTAGCTTCTTTTACTCACCATAATGTTTTAAAAGTTCATCCATGTCATAGCATGTATCAGTATTTCAATTCTTTTTATTGGCAAATAATATTCTATTCTGTGAACAGACCACATTTTTGTCTATCTATTCACCACAGGCATTTGGATGTTGCCACTCTTTGGTGATTATGAACTTTCATGTACAAGTCTTCATGTAGAAGAACTCTCTCTTTTACATACACATATATGGAAGTATATAATTGGATGTAACTCTTTGACACAGTTATATATAAAATGGATTCCCTGGTGGCTCAGATGGTAAAAGAATCTGCCTGCAATGTAGAAGACCTGGGTTCAATCCCTGGGTTGGGTAGATCTCTGGAGCAGGGAATGGCAACTCACTCCAGTATTCTTGCCTGGAGAAGTCCATAGAAGAGGAGACGAGTGGGCTAGAGTCCATGGGGTCTCAAAGAGTTGGACATGACTGAGTGACTGTCACTTTCAACCTTTTGACAAAGTCATATATAAATTGTCCATAGCTTTTAACTCCACAATCTCACTTCTCAGAATCTGATTCAAATAAATCAATAATACACAATGTGGGAAAGCACTAAGCGGAAAGCTGCTCATCATGATATAATTTAAGCATAACAAAGACGCCCTGCTTCTTCAGCATAAGGCACAAGCATAAGATCCCATCTTCTTTATAGTTGACATGCCTGGAGACGTGTTCCCAATCTTTTGCTTATCAATCAACAATGCAACAAATACCCTTATAAAGTCAAAAACTCAAATTCTAATGTGTAGAGAGGGGTTTCCGGCCCAAAACCACCAAGCAATGCTCTGACACCAGCTGGGTGTCCTGTAATTCAATTCAATTCTACACTATCTGAGAGTGTCAAATTCCACAACTTAAGGGCTCAGTCCTACAAGACTGCCTGCCACCTCTGCACCCCCAACTTCAGACACTGATCACAAGCCCAGGTTACTACCTGTACTTCTGATTCAGTGGCTACAGATCAGAGGCTCCAACAACCTTTGTTTTAGGTTTGATTTATTTGCTAGAGCAGCTCACACAACTCAGAGAAACATTTTTACCTACTAGATTACCAGTTTATTACAGAAGGATATAAATCATATTAAAAAGCAGAGACATTACTTTGCCAACAAAGGTCCATCTAGTCAAAGCTATGGTTTTTCCAGTAGTCATGCATAGATGTGAGAGTTGGACCATAAAGAAAGCCAAGTGCTGAAGAACTGATGCTTTTGAACTGTGATGTTGGAGAAAACTCTTGAGACTCCCTTGGACTGCAAGGAGATCCAACCAGTCAATCCTAAAGGAAATCAGTCCTGAATATTCATTGGAAGAACTGACGCTGAAGCTGAAACTCCAATACTTTGGCCACCTGATGTGAAGAGCCGACTCATTGGAAAAGACCCTGATTCTGGGAAAGATTGAAGGCAGGAGAAGAAAGGGACGACAGAGAATGAGATGGTTGGATGGCATCACCAACTTGGACATGAGTTTGAGTAAGCTCCGGGAGTTGGTGATGGACAGGGAGGCCTGTCGTGCTGCAGTCCTTCGGGTTGCAAAGAGTCGGACATGACTGAGCGACTGAACTGAACTGAATAACTCAGGAACAGATATTTGGAAGAGATGCATGGGGCAAGGTCCATGGAAAAGGTAAGGAGCTTCTCTAAGCACATTACTCTTTCCAATCTCCATGTGTTCACCAACCGGAAACTCTCAGAACCCTCTCTTCTTGGATTTTTATGGAGGCTTCACTATACAGGTACGATTGATTAAATTGTTCAGTTCAGTCTCTCAGTCGTGTCAGACTCTTTTTGACCCCATGGCCTGCAGCACGACAGGCTTCCCTGTCCATCACCAACTCCCGGAGCTTACTCAAACTCATGTCCAAGTTGGTGATGCCATCCAACCATCTGTCCCCTTCTTTTCCTTTGTCGTCCCCTTCTTCTCCTCTGTTGTCCCCTTCTTCTCCTGCCTTCAATCTTTCCCAGAATCAAGGGCTTTTCCAATGAGTCAGATCTTTGCATGAGGTGGCCAAAATATTGGAGTTTCAGCTTCAACATCAGTCCTTTCAATGAACATTCAGGACTGATTTCCTTTAGGATTGACTGGTTGGATCTCCTTGCAGTCCAAGGGAGTCTCAAGAGTCTTCTCCAACATCACAGTTCAAAAGCATCAATTCTTCAGCACTCAGCTTTCTTTATGGTCCAACTCTCACATCCATACCTGACTACTGGAAAAACCATAGCTTTGACTAGACGGACAGCTTTTCAATATGCTGTCTAGGTTGGTCATAGATTTTCTTATAAGGAGCAAACATCTTTTAATTTCATGGCTTCTGTCACCATCTGCAGTGATTTTGGAGCCCCCAAAAATAAAGTCTGTCACTGCTTCCATTGTTTCCCCATGTATTTGCCATGAAGTGATGGGACCAGATGCCATGATCTTAGTTTTCTGAATGTTGAGTTTTAAGCCAACTTTTTCACTCTCCTCTTTCTCTTTCATCAAGATGCTCTTTAGTTCTTCTTCATCTCCTGCCATAAACGTGGTGTCATCTGCATATCTGAGGTTATTGATATATCTCCCAGCAATCTTGATTCTAGCTTCTGCTTCATCCAGTCCAGCATTTCACATGATGTACTCTGTATATAAGTTAAATACGCAGGGTGACAATATACAGCCTTGATGTACTCCTTTCCTGATTTGGAACCAGTCTGTTGTTCCATGTCCAGTTCTAACTGTTGCTTCCTGACCTGCATACAGATTTCTCAGGAGGCAGGTCAGGTGGTCTGGTATTCCCATCTCTTTAAATCATTGGCCACTGGCGATTGAACTCGATCTCCAGCTCCACCCCATCCTGGGAGTTCCAACTCTCTAATTACTTGATTGGGTCTCCTGGCAACCAGCCCCTAACCCTAGGTGCTGTCCAAAGTCATATTAACATAACAAAAGACACCTTTGCAATTCTCACTTCAGAAATTTCAAGGGTTTTAGGAGCTCTGTGCCAGCAATAGGCCCAAGTCGTTGTATGTGTTAGTCACTCAGTCGCGTCCGACTTTATGCGACCAGATGAACTGTAGCCCGCCAGGCTCCTCTGTCCACGGGATTTCCCAGGCAAGAATACTGGAGGGGGTTGCCATTCCCTTGTCACTAAGTCGTGTCCGACTCAGGGATTGAACCAGGTCTTCTGCATTGCAGGCGGATTCTTTACCACTGAGCCATCAGGGAAGCCCATAATGGGATCAAGACCAAATGTATAAATCACCAGATCACAAAAGGACATCATTGCTCATAATAAATCAATGAGTTAAATGTTAAATATACCCACCTAGCTCATAGATGGGATGGGAATTCAAACCAAGGTTCTCTAAGCCAGGGTTGAGAATCTTAACGATGAAGCTAAACTGCATTTTTGGTCCCTCTCAACCTGAGAAATAAAGACTGTTACTGTCTGGGGTGGGGAAGGCAATGACACCCCACTCCAGTACTCTTGCCTGGAAAATCCCATGGACGGAGGAGCCTGGTAGGCTGCAGTCCATGGGGTCCTAGGAGCCAAACATGACTGAGCGACTTCACTTTCACTTTTCACTTTCATGCATTGGAGAAGGAAATGGCAACCCACTCCAGTGTTCTTGCCTGGAGAATCCCAGGGACGGGGGAGCCTGGTGGGCTGCCGTCTATGGGGTCGCACAGAGTTGGACATGACTGAAGCAACTTAGCAGCAGCAGGACTGTCTGGAGTAGTTTTCCTATGAATTGCTCTTACTGTGAAAGAAAATGAATATTATTTCATATGTTTAAGAATATTTTCCTTTCTTTTCTATGAAATGTTTCTACCTACTCTTGGACCATTCTCCACTAGATAACTGACTTGTTTCCTTACCAATTTGTAGGAACTCTTAATATATTAGATAAACTAGTCCTTTCTATATTTGAAATTGAAATTGTACTTCAGTTTTGTCATTTGTCTTTTGATAGCTTGTATAATGGTTTCTACCATGAAGAAATAAGATTTTATATGATCATATTTATTCATTTTTTAATTTTATGGATGCTGGACCTTGTTTCATACTTGGATAAGATTTCCATTAATGAAATAATGAAAAAATTCTCCAGCGGATTTTTCAAGTATTTTTACAGTTCATTCATTGGAGAAGGAAATGGCAACCCACTCCACTGTTCTTGCCTGGAGAATCCCAGGGACGGGGGAGCCTGGTGGGCTGCCGTCTATGGGGTTGCACAGAGTCGGACACGACTGAAGTGACTTAGTAGCAGCAGCAGCAGCAGGATTGTTTTTTGTTTTCATTTTTTGGATACCTAAATATTGGGTGCACTTGAAATGTATCCTAATTCAGGATACAGATATGAGGGTTTTTCCTCCCAGTTGGCTACTCTGGTGATCCAACATAATTTTTCTTGTAATTATTTATGTGTGTGTTAGTCGCTCAGTCGTATCTGACTCTTTGCAACTCCATGGACAGTAGACTGCCAGGCTCCTCCGACCATGGAATTCTCCAGGCAAGAATACTAGAGTGGGTTGCCATTTCCCTCTCCAGGGGATCTTCCTGACCCAGGGATTGAACCCAGGTCTCCTACATTGCATGCTGATTCTTTAACCATCTGAGCCACCATGGAAGCTCCTTATTATCTATAGTTCCTGTTGATTTATGTACCCTTATAATATATCAGATTTCACTGGCAACATTCAAGTGATGGCTTCTTCTAGTTTAAAAAAAATACTGAATATAGATGCCCCTTATGAATTAATACCAGGGACACCTTAAATATTTGGTAACACAGACCAACAATAGGATTCTGGTTAAAGTGTGTTCTTGTAAATCTTCCTGGTGAAATCTCTTTAAAGCAATGACTTAAAAAGTTATGTCAAAACGTAGGGGAAATGCTTCTGATGCAAATGTCAAGTGAAAAAGGTAATAAAGTTTATGCAAACCAAGAATATGACCACATTCTGAAAACATGCGTAGCAAAGAATCATATGAGCAACACACCAGTGTTGAAGGATAATAGTGCTTTTGTTGGAAGGAGAGACGAGAGATTCTCCCTACCTTTTCTTCCCCCCTGAATTTTCTAACAGTGGTGGTATCAGTATAATTTTCAAATTTAAGTTTTAATCATGACAGACTGTCCACTTGGGTTTTTCTCCTCTGCCTTGGGAGACCCTGTTACAATAATAGTAAAGAAATTAAAAGATTACAAACCTATGAGAAAGGAAAAAAAAAAAAGAAAGCAAACTATCTCATGGTTGAAAAATTCCAACACATTTTTGGGAGAGGGCAAGCTGATGGAGGAGTGGTAACAGACCCACAGATCTGTGAAGGAAGAGACCAGAAGGCGCTGGGCGGGGTGGTGATTAAAATAAAACATGTCACTTGTGGACGGGACGCCAGACTCCCCTCCTGGGAGACGTCGCTGACTCACAGTGAGTGCCCTCCAGCCAAGACACTTAGAAGTGCTCCTGTTTCTTTTCTCTCGACTGAACAAGGAACACTGTGTTTAACATCTCTAGCTTCCACTTGGGTCTGTGGGGAGCTTAATTACCAACTGAGAAGGTATGTGAACGGGTGGGATAAAAGACCCAGCAGGCAGGAGGAGGGTTCTTAGGAGTCATGCAATCCTGTGCATCCCGTGATCTCCTGAAGCACCTAGGAGGTCAGCACTCCGGGTTTAGAGCTGGGTCGTGCAGGGGCAGAACTGTGGCCCAGTGCTCACATCACTATCAGTAAAGGGCCTGTGCTCAGTCACTAAGTCATATCCAATTCTTTGCAACCCCATGAACTGTAGCCAGGCTCCTCTGTCCATGGGATTTCCCAGGCAAGAATACTGGAGTGGGTTGCTGTTTCCTCCTCTAGGGGATCTTCCTGACCCAGAGATCCAACCTGCATCTCTTACGTTTCCTGCACTGGCAGGCGGATTCTTTACCACTGAGCCACCTGGGAAGCCCCATCAGAACAGGACAGGGGTGGCCAACTTGAAGACATGAATGTACGTGAGACTCCCAGCTGGGATACCAGCCCAAGTACATCCTTCAGCATCTATTCCCCATCGAGCTAGTGACCTGTCCTCCTTGGTCCCCACCCCCGCTACTAGTGTCCCTGTTCCTCCCCAGATCTGAAGCCCTATCTTAGGCTCTTATTTATTACTATTATTATTATTAGCTGCACCAAGTGTCTTGTGGGATCCTAGCTCCCTAACCAAGGGTTGAACCCTGGGCTTTGGTAGTGAAAGTGCTGAGTCCTAACCACTGGACCACCAGGGAATTCACTTAAGCTCTTATTTAAAGTGGTCTTCCCTGATAGCTCAGTTAGTAAAGAATCGCTGGCAATGCAGGAGAGTCCAGTTTGATTCCTGGGTTGGGAAGATCCCCTGGAGAAGGGATAGGCTACCCCACTCCAGTATTCTGGCCTGGAGAACTCCACGGACTATATAGTCCATGGGGTCACAGAGAGTCTCACACGACTGAGTGACTTTCACTCACTCACTTGCTGTCCTGCCTTTCTCCCACTTATCAAGACAAGTCTAGTCTCCACATACTTGGAGCTCTGATGCCCTAGAAGTACTGCTCAGAATGAAGTAGTCTCATCAAGATGTTGAAATGTGGTGCAGTAAACCGTTAGTATCGGCAGTTACATCTACTCAAGGGACAGACACACA